>NC_139025.1:42151070-42751070 GCF_964662115.1 Mustela nivalis
ACTTAGAGAAGTCTTTTGACTAACAATTTAGTTTATTTGATAAAATTCAACATCTACTCATGATTTTATTTTTTAAAAAATTTTTAAAGATTTTAAAAAATTTATTAGAAAGAGCACAAGCAGGGGGAACAGCACGCAGAGGGAGAGGGAGAAGCAGACTCCCTGTTGAGCAGAGAGTCTAATGTGGGGCTTGATTCCAGGACCCTGGGATGACCTGAGCTGAAGGCAGACGCTTAACTAACTGAGCCACCCAGGTGCCCCTCCATTCATGGTTTAAAAACAAAACAAACAAACAAAACCCCTACTTATCAAAATAGGAAAATAAAGTTTTATAATCTGTTAAATATTGTACATAAAAAACCTACAAAGAGATATCATGAAATAATAAAATGTTTAAAGGTGTCTCTCTACCCTGATAATTGAGAACCCAAAAGGATGTCTCTATTACCACTTCTATTCTGCTTCTTACTGGAGGTCCTGGTCAGTGCAATGAGAAAAGAAAAAGCAATAAAGATATATAGATTGAAAAGGAAGAAATAAAATCTTTATTATGATTTCCACATGATAAATTAACATGAGGGTTTATCACTGTCACCATATTACAAATAACAATTAGGTAATTGCAATTCTATGTTAGCAATTACCAGAAAATTTAAAAACCCACACACAATAGTTTAAAAAATTAAATATCTAAGAATAAATATATCAAATGATATGCAAAACTTCTCTATAGGAAACTATAAAATATGGTTGAGTGAAATATAGAAATTAAATGAGACTTTAATAAATAAAAAAATATACTGCGTTTATAGATTGGAAAACTCCTAGCATAAAGATGTCAACTTTTCCCAAAATGATTGATAGATTCTATGCAGTTCTTATCAAACTCCCAACATTATTTTTAATAGTTCCAAATGAGAAAAAAAATAAATGTTATTAACACTAAAATGGATAATTGCTTTGGTAAATTCATATAATGGACTACTGTGATGAAAATGAATACACTACGGCTTTATGAAATGTATGAATCTCACAAACATTACACAGAATCAAAGAAGCAAGGAACACAAAAACGTTATATTATCCCATTTTTATAAAGTTCAAAGAACAATGAGGCAAAACTAAACAATAGAATTTAGAGATGGACACCAAGGCAGCCAAACTATGCAGAAAACCAAGAATGTGGTTCTCTCTGGAGGGAGAACATAAGCCTTAGGACAGGATGTGAGGAGGCTGCTCTGGTAACCCTGGTGTTCTATTTCTTGACCTGGGAAGTGATTATATGGTATTTACTTTGTATTATATTATTGAGTTTTGCATCCTTAGTTTGTTGTGCTTTTCTAAATCTATGTTACAGTCTACAATTTTAAAAAAGTTTTTAAAAACGAAGCAATTGCTCTGGATGAAATTCTTTTATTTCTGAAGTTTAACTCTGGGTCAAAGTATTATAAATACATCAGATTTAAAGATCTTAGGAAAAGACTTTTACCTGGTTGATGCTCAGATCCTGATTGGGCTCCTAACCAACTCTCCAGATCAGGCATAGAGCCTTCTTACATTGAGAAAAGAATGTTTCGGAACAAACAATACTGTATTGTTGAAAAACACTTCCCTTACGTAAATCTGGTCTAAATGCCCAACTCATTGGGTAACTTCAGCTCTTTGCAGAGAAGTATATGTATTTTTAAATAGAATTGAATTTTTTAAAAAAAGCACTGTGGAACTTCCTCCCTTTATTATTTTCTCTCTGACTGATCTGCTCTTTAAGAATAAAAACCGGCAGGGCACCTGGGTGGCTCAGTCTTCTGAGCATCTGCCTCACCTTTGGCTTGAGTCCTGGAATTGAGCTCCGCATTGGTCTAAGCTTTTCTGTCTCCCTCTGCCTCTCCCTCACTTGTGCTCTCTGTCGCTCACTCTTTCTCTCTCTTAAATAAATAAATAAATAAAATCTTTAGGGGGGGAAAACTAGTTCCCACACTGATTGTTAAAAAAAATTTAAATTAATAAAATAGCCTTTGGCATAAGGAGAGATACAGTATTTTCTTATTTTTGTCATGTTTGGAGTACTCCAATAGGTAGTTACCAAAAAGTGTGTGTGCATAGGCGATGGGTCTTATCTCAGTGACCTATCTGCATTTCCCAAGACTTCCTAGAACACTGGCTCCACCTGGAGGTGGAGATATGCACATAGATAATGTGGAAAAAGTGACTGCTGTCTACAACAGGCGGGTTACTCAGCCTTTCGGGTTGTAAGTGAAGGTTTTACAGTTAGATTGTGTCTCCTTGCAGGTGTTCAGCTATGAACAAAGAGAAACTGTGATCCTTCTGTACAGGCAGAGTCCAGAGAATGTCTTAAATAGGAAGTGAATGTAATTGAGCACCTCAGAGCAGGGAAATTGGTCAGAGTAAGTGGAAAACCAAAATGGATTATTGACAGACAGACCCTATTTTCTAAACATAAGTGAGAAGCTGTCTCGAAATCTTTTTTGGAAGGCAAAGTGGTTATAAGTTAAAAATCAGTAAGCAACCAAATACAAGCAATTAATATATGAGAATTTTAAAGTGGTTCTACCATCCATATGTAGCACAAATCTACAATTTGATGTTGAGTCTAAATGGCTAGATGGCAGTTTCTTAGTGAAAATAAATGGATTTATTCTATATGAGCCTCTCCTTAGGAATCCTTCCATGTTGGAACTTTCTTGTCTTAGGGGCTTTCATTGGCAATAAGAAAACCTATTGGACACAATATGGAGAATTCCAGTTGTACCTTTTCTGGAAATTGGTAAGGAAGTGGACAAAATCTAAACTTTTTCACTATAGAATATCCTTTTTTCCAACCATCTTCTTTTTATTTGAATTTTTAAAAATTTTTTTCCAGCTTTATTGAGATATAATTGACATGTAATACTGTAAATGTATAAGGTATACACATGGTGATTGGATACATGTATATATTGCAAAATAATTATCACAATAAGGTTCATTAACACATCCATTGCCTCACATAGTTACATTTTGTGTGTGATGAGAACATTTAAAATCACCTCTCTTAGCAACGACCCTGCTGTATGTTAGATCCCCAGAACTTACTCATCTTGCATAAATGAAATTTTATACATTTTGACCAATATCTGCCTACTTCTCCTACCCCCCAATCCCTGGAAACTGTGATTTTACTCTGTGCCTCTATAGTTCAACTATTTTAGATTCTACATATAAGTGAGATCACATAGGATTTGTGTTTCTGTGTCTGTCTCAGGGAAATTTAAAAATTCTCACAAATGCCTACAATTGATACTACTTTTACATAGCCAACATCAGCTCCCGCTTCTTTGTTGATTATTGATATTCCAGTATTATAGCTTGTCAATAGCATGTGCCCCATACCAGTTCTGGATCTGACTCTATGACATTCGTAAGATCCTTTACTATCCTTGAACTCCCAACCTGGCTGTGGACTGCAGTTCTCTTTGACCTTCAACAAGTAAAAAAAGTCAGGTATTATTCCAACATATTTAAAGTATATGATCGGCTACCTTTTACATTTAGTCTTTTTGCTTTCTGTACGGTATGCTACCCAAAAGCTGTTGTGGCAGAAACTGAATATGAGGTTTCATCTCTTTATTCTCCTTCTTTGCTTTCTTCTTTTGTTCTTCTTTTTAAATCCAGCATTTATTGATTGCTTACTATAAGCCAGACTTTGTGCTGTGCCCTTATTTACATCAATAAATAAGATGTCACTGCTCTTTTGTGGGTCACTGTCTAGAGGACAAGGAAGACATGAAAACAAATAAAAATCCCCAAATGTGCTAAGTTGACTTCACTTTCTCATTTCCTATTCTCTCCCCAATCTGTCCTGGTTGGATTTCTGTCTCTACATCACTCTTGATACAACTCTTTTTGTTTATTTATGATCTGCCTTTCCCCACTAGAATATTAGTTACATGAGAATTAGAGACCTTACCTTTCTTATTTGCTACTGTGGCCCTAGCATCTAACATAGTAAGTGCTCAATAGTTATTACCCAAGGACCAACTTACATTGAGGGTTTGTACAGTGTTGGGGCTGATGGCAGGAAAGAGCAACTGACTCATTCCAAAAGACGCTGGCTTGGCCAGGTTTTAACATTTGATTTCAAATCAAACTTAAAAGGTGAGGGAGAAAGGAAGTTTAGGACTATAGAGAGGGAGGTGTAAAGGGAGTAGACAAAGATCTAGGAGTGGAGGGGAACTTGGCTTGTTTGGGAAGTAAATGAAATCACCCAGTGTGGGCAGGGAAGAGCAGTTAGAATGCGAAGAAATGTGAGACATCCCTCTAAAGCACTGAAAGGTCTTATGTGATGAAATAATATATATACAACTTTTATTTTCAAAAAGATACCTCTGGAAATGTTATGGAAATATTGTAGGGGATGGGGGCAGGGAAGTGAGACCAGGCACAGGGAGTTTTGTTGTTGTTATTATATTCCTAAATGTTTTAAGGTGGTTTAGCATTCCATTAAAAGACATTTGCAGTTCTCCAGGACAGTAGCGATCTAGACCTGAAATAAGCTAGTGGCACTGGCCTAAAGAATGATGTGATGGACTCCAGAAAAAATCAGAAAGTAGAACTGGCTGGATGGGGAAGTGAATTGGGGGATGAAAGAGAAAGAGAGAGAAAGTGACAACAAGCAGATGATCATGATATGGAGGCTTCTAGTTTGATTGGAGGATGATATCAAGAATTTGGAAGTGTGAAGAATTTAGAGAGGAAATTAGTTCATCTTGAAGCATGGTGAATTTGAAACACTTAGAAGATATTCAGATGAAGAAAGAGGAGACACAGAAAAACAATGGTTATCTTACACTGTGTTTTCACTTACTATCTTTGTGAGGATATTCTTTATTGCAGTTGACTAACAAATAATGTGTATAGTAATGTTGGTATTATCTCAGCAGACTTCCCTATGTTTGGTTACTTTCCCTGGTACTAAACATCATATTGTCACTGCACTATTTTAACCAGATTTTTCTGGTTGTCTCTTAGATTAAAAAATGAATAAAATTTAATTAACTTATAATGGTAAATAGTGAAGAATCCTTTGTCATAACTCATCATCCTGCTTGAATTTTCAAGCATCTGTTACTTGAGGACCTCAACAAGATCAATGAATGACAATTACCCAGGAGGAAGAACAAGGATAACAAGATTGCAGGTACATAGCAGACCATTGGTTACCACTAGATGGGATCTTCCTCACCTTCACAACTAAATATGTTTGCTCAGCTTATGGAGTGGTTCTAACCTCATTTTAAAGAAAACACACCTCGGAGATGGCAATCATCAATAACTTTATCCTGGTCATCTTTATAGGCTTTTTCAATAGAAACTATAAGCATACATGGTTGTATTCTGTTGTTATCCCTGTCTGAGTAAGCAATATAAGGAACCCATAATCTCATCAAAATAACCCAATGTACCCTGTAATTTATAAAGCTGTCTCAGGGTGATGCCACAGTTAAAGATAACATCCATTCTTCATGGCAACAATTTGAGTTGTTTTTCTAAGGTCTTAATATGATGCTCTTAGCTGTAATCAAACCTAATTTATTCCAAATTTTGCTTGCAAAGGAAACACTGAGTCCTGCATAGTGGTTAGGAACAAAAAAATAAGTGAATGCCTCTTCCCCCCCTTCAAAAGTCTTTCATATCTCTGTCTCTCAGTTTTTCTCTCTGTCTCTCTCTTTCATTAATAACCTCTCTTTCAAATTCCTGATGTATTTTTGAATTACCAATCAATAGGCCCAATTTACCCAGGATCTCTGTTAATGAGATCTATCAGAATGTTTTAAACATTCTTCAGGAAACTCCCCTGGACTTGAGAACCACCCCTATGTAGGAGCAGGTTCATGTGGATATTCCACAGACTTGTGGTATGACGACTAATCTCTGTCTCTATGATTTTAATCTGAATGCACAACTGCTTAAGTCTAAATATATTGCTGGAAATATTTTCTTTTTCTCAAATGAGTGTTCTGTTGTTTATGTTCCTCAGAAATTACATTTTAGCATGTCGATGAATTTTTTTCTCTTTGCAAGTAAAGAAGGACTCTAGTACTAATAGCTGACTAACTCCTGGTGACTGAGTGAAGGCTAGGAAAGGAGATCACACACAGGGTACTGACGGGCAGCACCTGCCCCTGTGTGTGTCTTACAGGACAGTCTCCCCTTTTGGCTGGAGAAGAGGGGGATCTGAGGCAATGGTGGGAGAGAGCGGCTAGTTAGCTGAGCGTGGGTAGGGAGAGGGTTAGCTTAGCTGACACACAGACCCTAAAGGAGGAGTGAAGGACATGGAACCTGGATTTCAGAAGAGTACATTGGGCTCTAGAAAATGGGAAAAATGTTCAGAATAAGGAAGATGTTTCATGTTGGGACTGGAATAAAGAACAGATGTTCTTGTTCAAAGAGTATTTTGTGGGAATAGGCCATGGGTGGCTCCAACTTCTGCATATAACTGATAACTAAAAAGGGCCAGTTATAATAACAAAAAAACAATAAAAATAATCCAATTAAAAAGTGGTCAGAACAGAATAGACATTTTTCTAAAGAAGACATACAGATGGCCAATAAATAAATGAAAAAAAAAAAAAAGCTCAACATCACGAATAGTCAGGGAAATGCAAATGAAAACCACAATGAGATATCAACTCACACCTGTTAGAATGGCTATTATTAAAAAGAGACAAGATATAACAAGTGTTGCTGAGTGTGCAGAGAAAAGGGAATCTTGAGCACTATTGGTGAAAATGTAAATTGGTGCAGTTACTATGGAAAACAGTATGGAGGTTCCTCAAAAAATTAAAAATAGAACTCCATTATGATCCAGCAATTCTACTTCTGGGTATTTATTGAGAAAAAGCCAAAAACATTCAAAGAAATATCTGGACCCCCATGTTCATTGCAGCATTATTTACAAAAGCCAAAATATGAAAACAATCTAAATGTGGAAGTATGAATAGATAAGAAGATTACACACACACACACACACCCTGTAATGTTATTCAGCCACAAGAAAAATGAAATCCTGCCATTTGTGACAACATGGATGGACCTTGAGGGCATTATGCTAAGTGAAATAAGTCAGACAGAGAAAGACAAATACCATATGATTTCACTTGTATGTAGAATCTAAAAAACTCCCAAATACACAAAAAACCCGAAACCAAACTCATAGATACAGAGAACAGATGGTGGTTGCCAGAGGTGGGGATTGGGGAGGTGGATGAAATGAGTGAGGGTAGTCAAAAAGCATAAACTTCCAGCTATAAAATAAATAAGTCCTGGGGATATAATATACAGTAGCTGATTATAGTTAATAATACTGTATTGCATATTTGAAAATTGCTAACAAAGTAGATCTTAAATGTCTCAACGCAGATGAGCCCTGGATGTTATATATATGTGGTCAATCATTGACTTCTACTTCAGAAACCAATATTATACTAATGTTAACCAACTAAAATTTTTAAAAAGGATGGACTGTAACAAGTTTGATGGGGATGTGGATAAATTGGAATCCTCATATACTACTGGTAAAGATGTCACATGATTTCATAAACAGCCTGGAAGCCCAGAAAACAGCCTCAAAACTTAAAACATAGTTGCCTTATGACCTAACAACTTCATTCCTAGATCTATACCTAAGAGAAATGAAAAGGTATATTCACACACACACACAAATCATATAACTTGTAGCAGCACTGTTCCTAACAGTAAAACAAATAAACAAAAACAATGCAAATCTTCATCGACTCATGGATAATAAAAATGTAATCGATCTACACAAGGAAATATTCAGCTATGAAAAAGGAATGAAATACTGTTATATGCTACAACGTGGGTAAAAAAACAGGTTCTCATCACAGAAACACAATATTTTTGTAGCTGTGTGGTGATAGATGATAACTAGACTTATTGTGGTAATCATTTCACTGTATTTACTCAAATACATATGTGCATACACACACACACACACAAATATACAATCATTATGTTGTACACCTGAAGTGATATAATGTTATGTCAATTAAACCTAAAAATATATAAATACTGTCCTTGGTACCGTTGCTGCCACACATGGTTACGAACTTTCTTGTACCTCTTTTGTTTATGATGTAGAGTTTTAGCCACTGAAACCTTGAATTAGTTTGTTAGGACTGCCCTAACAAATACTCGGTGGCTTAACCAACAGAAATTTACTTTCTCAAAGTTCTGAAGGCTGAAAGCCCAAGACTGACATATAAACAGAGCTGGTTCCTTCTAAGGTCTCCATCCTTGACTTGTAAATGGAAGTCTTCTCCTTGTATCTTCACACAGTCCTCCTTCTGTATCTGTCTTTCCTCATCTCTTCTTATAATAACCCCAGTCATATTGGATTAAGACCTACCGTAATAACCTCATTTTAACTTCATTTCCCTTTTGAAGACCCTACCTTTAAATAATCACATTCTGTGCTATTGGGGGTTAGGACTTCAACATACGAATTTTGGAGAGGGCATAATTCAATCCATAACAAAGCTAGACAGAGAACAATTCTTAATAAATCTGAAAATATAATTGATAAAGACCTTAGTGATCATTTTTTATGATTATTATCTTGGGACCTACATTTTAACACTGATATGAGGTTATCAAAAGCCTTGAAGAATAAGTGAATATCCTTGACATGGGTCAGGGAAGAAGGACTCCTGCCAAGATGGATCTCTCCTTTTGACTTTCGGAGCCAAGATCAACATTGTCGTGGAACTTTGATTCTGGATGAGCTTCTGACTACATGCTTGCCTGCCTGCAGCCTGTGCCAAAAGCAATTCAGAAAAAAGGCTCACATGCTGAACGTCCCTGGTTCTGAGGCAGGAAGAGTGCAGGAGAGTAGGGAGCAGTTAAAAAGGCAACTGGAGTCTCCTAATGGCTTTTGGTAATCGGCCCAGCTGTACTAATTTGATTTTTTGAACTGAAAACCCCAGGATACTGCCCTGAACAACTGAGCTCATGCTGGAAATAGCATCCTTTAAAGTGTGGCTCCAGGGACAGCCTGCATAGTAAAAATAGCTTTAGGAATTAATTTCAAGATATGGGCCAGGTTAGTAAGTAACTGACTCCTTGGTAACATTAAAACATTTTCAAAAATGCAGTGACTATTTTCACTTCTTGATAGATTTTTTAAATTGAAATAATGACCCAGTGATATGAGAATTAATGCCTCCTGATAATGCCCAATTTAGAAATGATGGTTCAACATTACTTATTTGAAACTCAAATAAGCTACCAGGTAACCTCACCCATCTGAGCATAGCCAAGAACAAAGAACTAATCACAAATGGTTCCTGAGCAGCAAACCTTGATGTTACATGCAGTGAAGATAATGTGCTTTGTTTCTTGGAGAGCTTCTCAGAACCATTCTTGAGACTAATTCACTCTGGATTTTCATGCAGTTCAAATGAATGTGATTATCTAGTTTTCAAACCCAAAGGCCAGGAGCATCAGATTATAAGAACTTTTAATAGACTGTATGCAGCAGGGAGAAGTGATCATAAGGAAAATTTCAGAAGAGTCTTTAACAAACAAATAATTTAAAAAGCAGTGAATTTGGGGATTGTTCAGCATATGGGGTAGAGAGCCAGCTCACATCATTGGCTTTTGAGTGTGTTACTGTATTATATCCTAGAACACCAACTGGGATTTGTAACCCGACCTTGAATAGTTAAGGAGAGTGTGATCAGTGTACTGTGTTTAGGAACATAAAGAAGTATGAATGCTTTGGACAGATATAGTCAAAGTAAAAGAAAAAATCAGAGGCACCTGGCTGGTTCAGTCAGTAGAACATGTGTCTCTTGATCTTGAAGTCATGAGTCTGAGTCCAAGTTGGGGATAGAATTTACTTAAAAAAAATTTTTTTAAACCAAATGAGCTTCAGTACTGAAAAAAGTAGTACTTAAGCAAGGAGCACTGGGTGTGGTGCATAAACAATGAATCTTAGAACACTGAAAAAATAAAATTAAATTTTAAAAAAGTAGTATTTGAGAAAAATCACCCATTTCCCAATAATGTTCCAAGTGAAATATTCCTATAATTGTTTGTTTCTAACTAAAGGGCATTTTCTGCTCTCTTCATCAAATCTCCTTAGTTGCCGAAATCAATTTGGGTATAAATCTCTTGTGGTCAGGTCAAGTGAAGGCCCTAACCTTTCTCTAAGGCCATACATGCCTTTACTTGATTTCCCATGCAACTGACTTTCTAATCAGCAGGGTAGGGCAAATCCAGCAATGAATGCCACCGGAGACACCCTGGTGACCTAAAGGTCTGTCTAGATTTTTAATCTTTGCTCAGAGTAAATAATAATATTGCTTACCCTCACAGGCAATAAAGATAGAACTAGCCCACCTCTTTTATAGCATTTTGAAAATCTGCTTCTTCTTACATAGATAATATATACTGATTCCTTTATACTCTTTAATCCACATTTTTGGGAGAAATACACATGCACATGTGTAGTGTAAGAAACCGGTCCAGAGAAAGAGAAATACCACATAGTTTCACTCATATGTGGAATTTAAGAATCAAAAGAGATGAGCACAAGGGAAAGAAGAGAGAGAGAGAGAGAGAGAAAGGCTAACGAAGAAGTAGACTCTCGACTCTAGAAAACTGATGGTGACCAGAGGGAAGAAGGGTGGGGGGTTGGGTAAATAGGCAATGGGGATTAAGGAGGGCACTCGTGATAAGCCATGGTGATGTGTGTAAGTGTTGAATCACTAAACTGTATCCCTGAAACTAATATTACACTGTATGTTACCTAATTGGAATTTAAATAAACAGAGAAGAAATATACATGCACATGTAATATCAAGTGGGAATTTTCACATTGTCCTGATTTACAGTTGAGTCCTAAAGCTCACACTGAAATTTGTTCAGTATCCCATGAGCCACCCACCACCAGGGCTGGACATCTCCTCCTCCTCGAACCCTCTCCCTTATGGCTAACTAAGGAGCTGCAGAATCTGCCCACAAACCCTCTAAACCTGAAGAGCCCCCCATGAGAGAGGACAGAGCAAATGTTCTCTTTTCCATGTGGTTTTATACTCAACCCACAGACCCATCTTAGTGTCTCCACAGGAGAGAGGCTGGGAAGAATTGTCCAGGTGCCACTGGAGGACCAGGAGGGCTGGGGGGTGTGAGCATGAGCCTGGGGGCCCACGGCTGCTCTAGAGAGGCACGCAGAACAGCCTGGCCACACAGCGGTGTGGGGTATAGTAAGAAGACAGGGCCAAACACCCCCCATCCCTGAAGCTCTCCAAGGCTCTGGAAGCTGTGGAAGAGAGATGCTGTGATTCCTATGGCTCCCGCAGGAGTACCAGAAATAATGGAGAGAAGGAGCTATAGGGAGACATGGTGCCTCTCGAATGGAACGGCCTAAAGGGAAAATGAAAATACCCTCTCCCTGAGGAAATCACCCACATCCAAACCCAGCTCCAGCTGGGGTTGGGATAGGAGGTGAACAGACCAGGTAAAAATTTCACAGAGAGGGGGTGCCTGGGTGGCTCAGTCAGTTGAACAGCCAACTCTTTTTTTTTTTTTTTTTTTAAACAGCCAACTCTTGATGTTCTTGACATTTGGCTCAAGTCATGATCTCAGGTTTGTGAGATCAAGCCCAGCCTCTCTTAAAAAAAAAAAAAAAAAAACAGCAAAAAACAAAAACAAAAACAAAAAAACTTCACAGAGAGGTGACTGGTTGATGGCGGAAATTGGCTCTGGTCTCTGTTCTTGTTCATGGGGGTATCAGTGTTGGTGGGTGGGAGAGGAGGACTCTCCAAGGCAGGTATGTTCCCCTAGCCTCTACCTGAAGGCCTGTGTAGTCCAATCTCTAATGAGGGAGGGGGCTGGAGGTATTAGGATGACATTTTTAAACTGGAGTGGACTAGTTTTAAAAATCAAGTGACAGTGGGGCGCCTGGGTGGCTCAGTGGTTTGGGCTGCTGCCTTTGGCTCGGGTCATGATCTCAGGGTCCTGGGATCGAGCCCCGCATCGGGCTCCCTGCTCCGCAGGAAGCCTGCTTCCCTCTCTCTCTCTCTCAGCCTGCCTCTCTGCCTACTTGTGATCTCCGTCTTCCAAATAAATAAATAAAATCTTTAAAAAAAAAAAAAAATCAAGTGACAGAAAACTAGGTCACTAAGGTGTAGAAAAAATGGAAAGTGTAGTTGAATGCAGCCCAGACATTTGTTGGGGAAGAGAGATGTCTATGCTTCTAACTGGGAGCTACTGCTTGGGTTCCCCAGGCAGGTCTGTATCCAGCCCTGAGACAGGTAGGCAGAAGTGGTCTCCCAGACCTGGGCACTGACAATGCCCAAAGTCTCTGTGGTGACAGGAGAGTAGGTGATTCTGGGAATGGTCCCATAGTTGCTCCAGGTCTGAGATGTTGTTAACATTTAAGAAACCGAAACTTTAAAAGTGTCTTTTCCTTCTATTTTATTGTATTGTTTAACTTGCCACAATGATGGCAAAGTCCTCTGCAGAAATAATTTTGATGATTTTTATTCTGTAAATTCTTTGTTTGTAAAAGGAAAAAATTCAAATGTGACTTTGTGAAGGTTTCTTAGAGATATACATGACCTTCTACTATCTTAAGTATATGTTTTACCTCTGCGAAAAATATTAATGCAATAATTTTACATTTAAATTCCTCAAAAACGAGGTAGCCATATATTTATTTGAAACGTAGTTGAGGTGTGTTTTTTCATCATTGAACAATGTGCTTCTCACAGTGATTGAATTAATAACTTGGATCCTGTGGATTCCATGCTCTGACCATCCCAAAAATCTACATACTGAGTTTTGTTTTGCTTAGGGTTGGTCTTTCATTTGGACTATTGTCATATTCTTGTGTCCAGATACACTGTTGAAATGTAGTATTCTAACTTAATAGATAATATTATTTTTCCCATATTATAGATGAGGACATGGAGATAGAAAGTTTAGGTGCCTGGCCCAGGGACATTCAGCTTGTTAAGTGAAGGAATTGAGAGTCAAGCTGGCCACTTAATCAGCCTCATATCCACACTAACACAGGGTATGATCATTTAAAAATTCTTTGCCAATCAAATAGACACAAAATGTCATCTTATTGATGTTTTAGTTTGCATCTCTGGTTACTAATAATGTTGCACATTTTTTTTGTTAACTTTGCATTTCATTTTTTTCTGAGTTGCCTGTTCATGACCGTTGATTATTTTTCCATTGGTGTTAATCTTCTCTTTTTCCACTTGTGAGAACTCTTCGTTTTCACCACTTGACTACATATGTGTGTAGGTGGAGGAAGGGTATTTAGCTTATGTGTGAATTTAAGAAATAATAGTGCAGTCTTCTCTATCAGTTTTCCTGTTATGGTTTTTCTTTGTTGTTTAATTTAGAAAGGCCATCTCCTCATGTTTATCCATACTTTCTATTTATTCTTTTACTAGACTTTCATTTTTTTTCTTCAGCATTTTAATTTCAAATGTTTTCAAACAAACAGTACAGTTGAAAGCATTTTACAGCAAACATCTGTAAAAGCACCAGCTGGGTTTCACCATTAACATTGTACTGTACTTGCTTTATGCATAGCTTTCCATCTACTCATCTCTGCATCGATCTGTTCATCCAGCTTACTTTCAGTGTCTTACAGAGAAAATTGCAGGTAGTATGTATCCCCTCCAAGCACTTTGGCATGTATATCATGAATTAAAGTTCAGTATTTGCTTGCAGTTCTTTCTTTTAATATAAAAGTTACCTCCAGTGAAACAGACAAATCTTAAGAGTGCTTTCACTGAGCTTTGACAAACATGTACACCTGTATGACCAAAACCCTATCAAGATCCAGAGCATAACCACTATCCAGAAAGTTCCCTGTGTGACCCACCCCACCTCCACACCACCAGAGAAAAACAGTTTTAGGTTTTCTGCCATAACTGACTTGTCTCCTGTAGGATTTCATGTAAGTGGAGTTATACAGTGTTGGGATACTGCTCTATTCACAGATGACCCACATGTCTGCACACCTTGCTATCAGAAGCATTGATGGCCTTTGTCCTGGACTTTTTCAAGGATATTTGTTTAGTAGGTGGCTTCAGAATGCAAAAATCATGATTTCCTCATGAGCAAAGAGCAGTCATATTCACTGCCCACTATAAAGAATACAGCTTTGCCAAGTTCAGGGTCCCCACTGTGTGTGCAACTGTCCCCTGGTTCCTCATGTCATCTTGAGGGAATGGGGTTTGGGAACCTATGCCGGAAAATGCTGATGCTCTGGCTGTTGCTATAGCTGCGAGTACTATAGTCATTTGTCACTGACCCAGGAGCTCTATGTCTCCTACCAGCATCCATGAAAAAGTGGCAGGCTAACAGGTTGGCTTCCTAATAGGGTAAAGTCTCCAACCCTTCACAGTTCTTAACATACAGTGAGTGTGTGGTCGAGCTTCTTTGTCGCGGCATGTTTTTGAGCTTCACCTACATTGTTGCCTTTATCAATAATTCTTTTGCCTTTTATTCTCAGTAGTATTTGTTGTTCTATGGTTTATTTCTCCATTCTCCTGGACTATGCCCAGGTTTTTCAGCTATAATGAGTAAAAGTGCTATGAAAATTTTTGTACAAGTCTTTTTAGAAATAAATGTTTCCATTTTGGTATATACCATAAAGTAAAATTGCTAGGTCATAAGGCAGGCATCTGTTTAGTTTTATTTTGAAAACTGTTGAAACTTTTTCCAAAAGGATTGTGTCATTTTATATCATCCCAATATGTATGAGGTCCAATGTCTGTATTATTGTCAACATTTGGGGTTGCCAGTCTTTTCGGTTATTCTGGTGGTTGTTGAGTGGTGTGTTCCTGTGTTTTAATTTACATTTCTCTGATTACTGGTGATGTTGACTACATGTATGTGGGTTAGTTGGTCATGTATAGATCTTCTTTTATAAAGCATCCAAATTTTTTGCTCATTTTGGGGGGTTGTTTACTGAGCCATTTATTGCTTCACTGATATCAGTCATTTGTGGGATATGTTTCTCTCAATCTATGGCTTGCCTACTAATGTTCTTAAGAGTATCCTTTAATGAGCAGAAGTTCTTACTTTTGATGAAGTCTAATATCTAATTTTTTATTTATGGCTATTGTTTTCTGTGACCTCTTTAAGAAACCTTGACGACTCTAAGCCGTGGAAATATTTTCCTATGTTTTCCTCAAAAAGTGTTTCTAATGCTCCCCCCAAACATGCCCAGCCTTCATTCTTTACTTTGGGCCCTCCTCATAGTAGACATTTCTTTGAGAAGTACCTAGCCCTTCAACTATTCCTCTTGAAAATGAGGGTGGAGTAGGGAGACGGACTTATCAGACCAGTCTGCCTTTCTCGGATGTCTTGGAATCCTGATCAATAAATATTTCTCTGTCTTGTTACATACACACATCACTTTTAATCCCCACCCTGACCCCATGAAAAGTATTATTAGCCCTGTGTTACAGATCCAGAAAATAGAAGCTCACTGAGATGAGGTAACCCACACAAAGTCACTCAGCTCCATAACTGGAAGTAAAACTTACAACTTCCCAGTTCCATAAACTATGCTCATCACCACTCCTCACACTGGGAGCACGCTATGCTTTGTTTCATTACGGACACATTGAACTTCACTCCTCTTTTATTTGGCTGTCACTATTATCCTCTAACTCTCCCCAGTGCTCTTGTTCATGTTTCTGAAGTTGTTTGTCTTACTAAACAAAATGAAATATTTAAAGTAGTATATGAGGATGAAACAGTGTTCATGCAATAGATTGCTGACTCAAATTTAAAATACTTTGTTGCCTTTCCTTAAAGGATTGTTTTAGGGAAATTTTAATTTCTGTTTTCCTTAAAGACAATTTTAAAATAGCTCTGTGAAATTGTGAAAACTACTTGGTGGGAGGGGAGGTGTGGTTAAAAGTCTTCATTTTCATATGAAGGGATCCAGCCTTTGCTGGTGGCCTACTTTTCTGTCCCAACACAACTATGTTGTTTCAAATTTAAGTGAGAAGAGTAAAACTTACCTTCTAGATATTCCTTGCCATGCTGGATAAGGATCCAAGTAAGAACATATGTTATTCATTTATTTTTTTCTTCTTGGTTTCCAACTCTAAAAAGCCATATGGCAAAGTTCTCTTAAGTAGATTTTAAGCATAAATGAAAGTGATATATGATACAGGGAAGGGTGTCACTTTTTAGAAGAGTTATCTTACTATTATATATTCACAGTGTTAACATTGTCCTGATTTCACGTGTTTCACAGAGGCCAATAGAATATCTTTGTGTACTTAGTAGGGGAAATTTCCAGAGACCTGAATTTTTCCTCCATAATAAACCATTTGAGAGAGTATGGCTCATAATGTATGTTGTCATGGCACAAGTTTTGGGTTAGAGAGAGCTAAGGTCACTGTTCTTGTTATAGTTTTTTTCTTGAGATCACTTAAAATTCTTGATTTTTTGCCTTATTAAATTTTTTTTTCACTTTTAAAGGTGGGTGTCATTTGGCCGCATTGTCCCCTGTCCAGGTCAGGTAGATCATTTGCAGGATCTTTGTCCATGGTGGCTTGGGTGAGCTTGGCAGCAGTTGCAAGGTGGTGAAAAGAAGTGTTGGACCTTAGGAGAGGGCATCAGATAATGGAGCACTTAGGAAGAAGTGCGTGACCTTGGGGGATAGACACGATGTTGTGACTCACCTCACTTTAGACAATGGTCTAGATATATTCTCTGTGCAATGGAGATCAATGAGCTCCAAAATGCAGCCAAACACCACATGTCTAGAGTCATGGGATGTTTCTATTTCTCTTTTCTCTTAATTTGGGTTCTCCTTAAGGCAGGCCCTGAGCTAAGGATTTGAGTATAAGAGATTTATTAAGGAAATGCTCCCAGAAGGAGCAAGGATCCCCTTGCTGGGGATCCAGCAAGGGGAGCAGATTAGGGAATGGAGAAGAAACCAAGAAAGGATGTGGTTTTAAGTGATGTCTGATTCTCTTGGGAGGTCTGGAGTATTAACTATTCTAGGGTTTGTCCTGCTTCATGGAAAAGAAGCTGGGCTGTTATACTTGCACACTGGTCCATCATGTCATTGGCTGCTGGCTGGGAGCACTAGGGTAGAAGTGGCTGTAGGCCCAGGCACTCGTAGCTCTCTGCATGGGCGAGGTAGTTCCAATGCTCAGGGACAAACCTCAGAAGTCACAGGTGCTGCAGGATGGAAACACAGAGCCAATAAGAGGAATGAGTGGGTCGCCAGCAGTAGCCAATGTCTACTATACCTTCTGTAGCTTTTTGATCTTTCTGGCATAAGATATTAAATATGAATCAACAGAAGTCAAAGAAGTCTTCATAGAGTTTCCCTACATCTGCTTGTTCTTCTTACCAAGGAAAAGTAGAACTAGGCCTATTTATTTCCCCAGCATAACAGTAAACTGTTTTGTAAAGTGCTGTCAATCCTCTTCCTGGAAGATGTAAATCAGAAGTTACCCCTACCTGATGCTCTTGCCCAGCCTTCCTCCTGCCTTCTTCCCATAGCTCAGGTTCTAGCCCCAGAGCTTTCCAAGGACCCTGCTCTTCTAGAAAGTTATGTATCACAATTCCTAGTTTGGAGTCTCTGTCTCCCTGGGGGCAGGGTTGGGGAACCGGTGAATCCTCTAGGAAGCCCCACCTCCACTAAGCTGAGTGCCACACACATACTAGATCCCCTGAATGAAGCACTTAAAAACTGCTTTGATAGCTTTCTTGCCTGCTTCTGGTTTCTCCAAGTGATTGCTCTCAGCTGGAAAAAAAAAAAAAAAATTAGGCATGCATTTTTTGGGGGGGAGCCATCATCCCTGTTTCATTGTTTATCAGGTATTTTTATTGCTGTGTAATAAATTACTACAAATTCCATTGCTACAAATAAGATACATTTACCATCTCACAGTTTGTGTGGGTCAGGAGTGTGGTCGTGGCTTAACTAGGTCCTCTGCTCAGTGCCTGCCAATGCTGCAATCAAGGTGTCAACCAAGTGGCATTCCCAGCTCATTCAGGTTGCTGGCAGAATTCCTTCCCTTGTTGGTTGTGGGACTGAGGCCCCCGGTTCTTTGTTGGCAAGAGTCTGAAGGCTGCCCTCATGCCCTGCAAGCCCAAAGGTCATTGATTTGTAATCTTACCTAAAGTGATGCTTGCATGATATTGTGCTGAATGAGGAAAACAAAACTGGGCAGAATTTGCTTATTTAGAACCCTGGGAATACTCCAGTGCAAGTTCTGGGTCTCTGTTCACACTTACTCATGTAGAGACTGTGATGTTGAGGAAACTGTTAACCTCTTTGTGCCTTCTTTTTGGTCTGTACATACAATAAAGGACTTTTCCATGACAATATCCGAGGAAACCAGTTTAGTATATTCCCTGTAATATATTTACTCAGATTCTGGGATCAGAGAAATTAATTTTGAATCCTGGCTGTGCCACTTACTATTGGGATGACCTTGAGCATTCCTGAGCTTCAGTTTCCTCAACCTTAAAATTGAGATAGAATGGTGCTTGCCTCATGGGTTTGTCAAGAGAATGAAAAGAAGAGGTCTAACAGACACATGAAAAGATGCTCAACATCACTCATCTTCAGGGAAATACAAATCAAAACTACAATGAGATATCACCTCATACCTGTCAGAATGGCTAAAATTAACAACACAGGAAACAACAGATGTTGGTGAAGATGCAGAGAACTGGAACCTTTTTACACTGTTGGTGGGAATGCAAACTGGTACAACCACTCTGGAAAACAGCATGGAGGTTCCTCACAGAGTTAAAAATTGACCTACTGTATGATCCAACCATCACACTACTAGGCATTTACCTAAAGGAGTCAAAAACACTGATTCAAAGGGACGCATGCACCTCCATGTTTAAAGCAGCTTTATCTACAATAGCCAAACTATGGAGAGAGCCCTAATGTCCATTGACTGATGAATGGGTAAAGAAGATGTGATATATATATGCAATGGAATATTGCTCAGCTGTCAAAAAGAATGAACTCTTGCCATTTGCAGGGACAGAGATGGAGCTACAGAAGTATAATGCCAAGCAAAATAAGTCAGAGAAAGACAAATACCATATGATTTCACTCATATGTGAAGTTTAAGAAACAAAACAGATGAGGGGCACCTGGGTGGCTCAGTGGGTTAAGCCGCTGCCTTCGGCTCGGGTCATGATCTCAGGGTCCTGGGATCGAGTCCCGCATCGGGCTCTCTGCTCAGCGGGGAGCCTGCTTCCTCCTCTCTCTCTCCTGCCTCTCTGCCTACTTGTGATCTCTCTCTGTCAAATAAATAAATAAAATCTTTAAAAAAAAAAAAGAAACAAAACAGATGAACCTAGGGGAAAAGAGAGAGAGAGGCATACTAAGAAAGAGACTCTTAACTATAGGGAACAAACTGAGGGTTGCTGCAGGGGAGGTGGGCAGAGGGACGGTTAAAGAGGTGATGGAGATTAAAGAGGGTGCTTGTTAGGATGAGCACCAGATATTACATGTAAGTGGTGAAGCACCATATTGTACAACTGAAATAAATATTACTCTGTAGGTTAACTAACTAGCATTTAAATGAAAACTCAACAGGAAAAGAAGCAGGGGGTGGAAGAGGAAGAAGTTGAGTTCTAAATAAAATGATATACATCTACCTGGCCCATAGTTACATGCTTAGTGCAGTAAATGTTAGCTATTGTTATTACTATTTAAAATTTGAATTGTTGTGCATGTTAGCCAGACTTTGGGAAGAGTCTGGGTGGACTGATTGGAAGACCTGAGTTGAGGAATGGAGTGTTTTCCACTCTGGCAGGTGTCTTTTTCCCTGTAAACCCTTTTGTTCTCCATCTGTAAGGTGGGCTGTGTGTGTGTGTGTGTGCGTGTATGTGTGTGTGTCTGTTTGAAAGTGTGAGGATGACAAAGAGGAGAGAAGCAGAAGATGAAAGAAAATCTCTAGAATGGTTTGGCCCCACACGAAGTGGAAACATGTCATTAAATTAGCCCTCGGTGGTAAGGGAGGCCCATGGTCCCTGTCTGCTCATCTTCTTGACAAGCCTAGGGAAGACAAGCCCAATGTCACTTTTTACTCTCACTACAGGTTAGGCTCTGTTTTCAAACCTGAAGCCTTATCTGTCACTATAGCCTAGTGTCTTCTAGTCAATGGGACAGGCCTGAAGCTCAAAAAGCCTGGTTTTCATAGAAGAATCTTCCTAGTGGCTATAAATTTTTTTGCCACACATGGGGGGAAGGCTTGGTTTTCATTATGAGTCTGGTATGACCAAACTGTGACAAGAGCTTGGCTGACCAGCTTCCCACCCCCCATGCTACCTGTTAAGTGGACGTCTCCCACCATTCCTGTGACAAAAGAGAAGATAATGCCCTTGTACACAGTCATTCCTTAGCAATTATGAACTCAGGAGCAATGTGCTTGATGAGCCGTAGACTGACCTAAATGTGTGTTCTCTGTACATCTCTCTCTAGTGACTGCCTTGACATCCACAGATACTTGATTATTAGTGCCTTTCCAGGTGTTAGGCCATATGGAAACTTTCTTATCCTCTTATTAATTTATAGCCATTAGTATTTCCATCAAGGTTTATCAAGTGGCATCAAACTGCTACGAGAACATTTTTTTCCATAACAACTAATTACCCTATTCCCCCCCCCCCACCTCCCCACCCCCAACCCCCCATCTACCATCCTCCCTTCTGTAACCTTCAGTTTGCTTCCCAGAGTCTGGAGTCTCTCATGATTTGTCTCCCTCTCTGAAAGCCAAATATTTATATGCAATCCTCCAAATATTACCTGGTGGCAAACAGATGAAGAAAATGAAAACACCAGGTACCATGCCTATGGACTGGGCCGTGCTGTGAGCTGCCACTCCACCACATCTTACTTGTGGCTTTGTCTCACGGCCCAGGATGGTTTGGGAAGTGATCTGATCTGTCACTCTCAACAAGTCCCTGGCAGCCTGATTTCACCAGCTGACCCATTTATGGAGATCATCAAGCTCTGTTTTTAGTTACCTGTGATGTTTTCCATTGCCCAAATCCCGCAGAACTAAACAGCTGATGCTTGTCCCAAATGTGTCGCAGACTGAAGAAATGTGAACAGTGGTGTCGTGATGTCAGATGGGTGCAAGTGGGTCCTGGTTCTCGGGTCCCCACATGGTAACAGACAGTCTCTTTGTCCAGGGCTCCCAACACTCCTTTCAGAGGCTGATGAGCCTCGAGACCCATGATAACGACAAAAATCCTGAAGCTTTGGCAGCAGGCTCCCTCTGTGTAAAGCTGATTTTGTGCTTATCTGGTCTTCCCGGGAACAACCTGAACTTGGGCTCCAGGAGTAGAATGCTGATTGGTACTTGAAAAAAATGCGAGTTCCATAATTGGGCAGCATTTAGTGGTTGGTTTTACCAAAGGACAGGTGATCCCTGTTCTGCTGTTTGCTTTGTGGCTGCTAAATTGTCTTATATAATTTTGGTACTAATGAGGAATAATCCACATTTTTTTTTCCAGTAAAACTAAATCAGGGTCTAGGTGGGGAACCTATGACACTCACAAGGGGTGAGTGAATGGAATACAATGAAGGGACTAGTTACAAGGGTTTTGTCAGGGTTGAGGGAGACCAGCAAAGACTGGGGAAGCAGGGAGCTGTTTGCATCCTTAGACATGAAGCGACCAGGGAAAGGAGAGGCTTCGTAGAGGAAGTATCTGGAATTCTAGGAGAGGGCCATCTAATGGGAGTTGTGATCTTAGAGGAGCAGCACCACCGACAAAGGGTGGGTGACTTCCCCCTTCCTGCCTCCAGTCTCTTTCTCTTGTGAGTGCTTCACATTGGCCATTCCAGCCAAGAACTGGAAAGCAAGGAAGTCCAGTTCCATCAGTCCACAGCCATTAGCCTTTGGGAGCACTGCCTCTGGGAGCACATCCTAAGGGGGGATGGAGAGTAAGTCTGGAGGGGAAAATGCACAATATGTAACCTGCCTTGCTGACTCATAGGAGATGCTTTAATCCCAACATGTCCCAGGGGGCAACGTCTACTCATTTCCAGTGGGCATGACTTCATATGGTGCCATGATTATGAATGATCTGTAACTTCTCTGACAAAGGACTAGGGAAAGAAGAGGCACAATCCAAGTTATAGAACTATGATTATGGTATTAATTCCTATGGCTTTTTTAAGAATATAATTTTATTTTTTCAGTGTTCCAAGATTCATTGTTTATACAACACACGCAGTGCCCTCCTTAATCCCCACCACCAGGCTCACCTATCC
Organism: Mustela nivalis; assembly: GCF_964662115.1. NCBI lineage: Eukaryota > Metazoa > Chordata > Mammalia > Carnivora > Mustelidae > Mustela > Mustela nivalis. The sequence goes on from NC_139025.1 coordinate 42,173,407, forward strand.
CTCCACCCTCCTCCCCTCCCAACCCCTCAGTTTGTTTCTCAGAATCCACAGTCTCTCATGTTCATCTCCCCCTCCGATTTCCCCCAATTCACTTTTCCTTTCCTTCTCCTAATGTCCTCCATGTTATTCCTTGTGCTCCACAAATAAGTGAAACCATATGATAATTGACTCTCTCTGCTTGTCTTATTTCACTCAGCAAGCATAGGTTTCGAGGTGTTGGAGGGCCAGGCTCTCAGATGTCTGCCTTCCTGCACTGTGATTATAGTAATGCTTTGGGTCTGAGTGGCTGTTCTATCCTGAATAATCTTCACAGCCTACCACAGGCCTCGCCAGTCCTTTATGTTACACTCAGTTTTCATGTTCCTGTCTGGCTGTTGAACACCCCTGAGTTTGTAATCCCCAACCTACACTGCAGGGAAGTGGTTCTCAAAGGGTGGCCAGTATTCCCTGGGAATTTGTTAAAATGCAGATTTTACAGACTATTCCAGACATACTAAGTCAGGAGCTTTGAGAACTGGGCCAAGCAAATTGTTTTAACAAGGCTCCCTGAGCATTGTGATGCTCAGTGAAGTTGGAGGTCCTCTGCCTTAGAGTTTAGGGCACTTACTAGCTTCCATCGAGAGCACACTCACCTCTCAATCTATAGCCCTCATTTTCCTTCACAGAGTGGCCACCACTTTGAGTTCTACTTCAAATCCTTTAGGAAGCTGACCTCTATTATCAATAGTATCAGATTGTCCTTCTTCATTTATTATCACTGTAGTTATTACTGGCTTAAAATCATTGCATTGCCAAGATCATATTAAGAGGCCCATAAAAGGTGGGGGTAGAACCAAAAAGTCAGTAGTGTTGGGTCCTATGTCTGTCTCCTCTAGGTTGGGCTGGTAAAATAGTGTAATGAAGTAGATCGGGAAAACTCTAGAGCTTGACAGCATGACCCAGTAGGCACAAGGAATACACAAGAATGATGCCTGGTGAGCCTGTGACGGTGAGAAAGTACTCTTCTTCATGGGCCTGGGAGATCGCTCTCTCCCACACCATGGGAATGCTTTCTTGCTCATGAACACAAGCCCTGGAAGTGTAGAAATGAGCTTATTTATTTAGTAGAAATGTATATTGAGTGCTTCCTGTGTGCCAGTCTCTCTTTTAGGGTTTGTTTTCCTGTCTGCTTCACATCTGGGGCTGGGGTAGCAAGGCAGGTGGCATCCATATTTACGAGCTTTGCCTATTCATGATGACCCTTAGGGTTTCTCTGAACAACCTTGGCGGCCAGAACAATATCTGGCTTTGAACTGCATCTCAGTTTAGGGAATGACATTCAAATTAAGAATCAGTGATTTTAGGGAAAGACAATTATCATATGGTTTCAGTTATCTGTGTAACATAAGGTATAGCACAGAAGATATTAGGAGAAGGAAGGGAAAAATGAAAGAGGGGGAATCAGAGGAAGAGATGAACCATAAGAGGCTATGAACTCCCGGAAAAAACTGTGGGTTTTAGAGGAGGGGGATAAGAGGATGGGTGAACCCAGTGATGAGTATTGAGGAGACCACGTATTGCATGGAGCACATGTTATCCACAAACAATGAGTCATGGAGCACTACATCAAAGACTAATGATGTACTTACTGTATGGTGACTAACATAATATAATAAAAAAATTTTTTTAAAAAAGAATCAGTGATTTTCCCTTAAACTAAAAAAGAAATAGAAAGAACAAAAATGTCAGAAAGTCCCTTGGAACCTGACAAATAACCGTTCCTCTTTCCCTATCTGCTATTTTATTTTTACAAAAGGAACTTCTTCCCTCTCTAATTAATTGTTGAACATCTCAAATATAAGCAAACATGTAAAGAAATTTATTGTAGCCCTGACAAATGCCACTGTCACTGGGAGAAGCACAGAATCAAAGTTGTTTCAACACAGATGTTTCCATTTGATAAAGAGGCACTTAAAGTAATGAATTGGAACATTTAGAAAGCTTACATATGTGGCGTCAGTTTTATTAATAAAGTATTAGGAGAACAAATATTTCATATTAAATCACAGCTAACTGCTTCTCTGAAAAATAGTATAAATTTCTCCCTTCATAGAGAGGCTTTCATCCGAGACCCTCAGTGCATTTAGTGGGTATTAATTTATAAAACATTCTTATCAGATGACACTAAAAGATAACTATGATCTCTATCTTGAAGAGGGAAGAATAGTCACCAAGCAGAAAAGCAACTTGCCTGAATTTTTACTTCTCGAAATAAATCAATCAGAGAAAGACAATTATCATATGATCTCTCTGATATGAGGAATTTGAGAGGCAGGGCGGGGGATTCTGGGGGTTAGGGAAGGAAAAAATGGAACAAGATGGGATTGGGAGGGAGATAAACCATAAGAGACTCTTAATCTCGAAAAACAAACTAAGGGTTGCTGGGGGTGGGGTAGGGATAGGGTGGCTGGCTGATGGACATTGGGGAGGGTATGGGCTATGGCGAGTGCTGTGAAATGTGTAAGACTGATGATTCACAGACCTGTACCCCGGGGGCAAATAATACCTTATATGTTAATAAAAATAATTAAAAAGAGAAATACAAAGAATAGAAAATGTTTTTTTAGTAATAAAATTTTCTTGGCAAGCAGCAAAAATAATAATAATAATAATAATAATAATGATAATAATAATAATAATGGCTACTTCTCCTTGAGCACTCACTATGTGTCAGGCACACTACTGACAAGTTTTATATGTGTTCTCGTTTGATTCTCAAAAAAGCTTTGTGAATAGGTATAGTGATTGAAACACACAGAGGTTAAGTAACATCCCCAGGGACATGGTAACTTACCTGGGCTCATACTTATGTGCTGTGTTTAGTCAAATTAGTGGCAAACACACCTGAAACCTTTCTTTTTTGGTACTGCTCTCACCTTACGTTTCTTTATTGAATTATGTTAGGATGCTTAAAAACCTTGAATTCCCCCAGATTAATGAATTATCCATCAATATTATTATGCTAACAGTCACGGTCAGGGCCTGATTTCTGAGTCGGGGCAGTGGGTGTAGAGAACTATCCAGCCCCCACTGGTCATGGGAACTTTCTGCAGCCGCACAGAATCTCACGTGAAATGCTGTTTGTGGTACAGTGGAGAAAAGCAAGGACCAGCACAAATCCTGTCGTTTTGGGGAAATGATGCATGCATGATATTGGGATGGCCTTTCTAGCAACCATTAACCTCAGGCGGTAGGGTAAAATGTCACACCAACCCCCCACCCCAAAATCACCAATGGCAGTGTGTTATTAATATAGAAAGTTGATGAAAGTACAAACAGACTCATAGCACGAGAGCTCCTCAGTTCGTTCTTAAAGCCTACACTGTTGTGTCGGAAGGGTCGGTGGTAGAAAGTCATGCTCAGTGCTTTCTAACAAAGACAATATCCTAACCTGATCAAATCCCAGGAAAGGACAAAGAAGCTGTGGTGGGAATCTCTTGCTCCATCCTCCTCCATTCGCCCAAAAGGAGGAAAGATGAAGGGGGAAATATACACTTGTAAATGAATTCCTATGGAAAAGACTTGGACAAAGAGAATCAAGGAAAGGAAAAAAAAAAAGCCATTTGAGTCAAAGACCCAGAGGATGCACAAACAAGTGATTCCTGATTCATTGGCAGCTTTGGTGTCTAGTAGAGATTGAATCTTGACTAAGCGCCTGCCATGTGTAAGTCTCTGTGCTCACTGCTGTGAGGAAACAGGCATGCGTATCCCTTACAAGAGCACAGTATCTCATAGCTAAGACTAGATGCACAATTATGAGTGAACTCACAACGGAATATGATAATTGTGCTCGATCATTCATACTAACGATGTCATGGAAACACAGAGTGGGAGAAGGATAGATTCTAATTGGGGAAACTGGGTAGGATTTGGCATATATGACTAGGGCAGGCAATATCAAGCAGAACAGTAAAAATGAAGGCACAGCAATGGGAAGTAAGATAGAATGTTGAAATGAAATGAGCAGTCCAGTTTGGCTAGAATGCAGGATGTGAAGGGAGAGTAGTAGATGAGGCTGGGAATGCGGGTTGGGAAAAGATGGGGCAAATTGTGGGACCACCTGTGCTATCACATGCAGCATTCATTCTGGACACAAGGGAAACCCTTGAAAACTCTCAAATGAGAGAATGACAGGATCAGCCCTGCACCTTAGGAATATGATCCTGGCAGCAGTGAGGAGTGTCCCCTCTTCCTTTCTTCCTCAGGGATTATGGGATTAGGTGATCATAAGCGTTAGGAGATAAATGAATGGGAGGAGTGACACTAAGGGCTAACCACACTAATCTATAAAATGATTGTTTCCAAACATTGGCAGTTTAGAACGGGTGACAAATGAGGCATGATGCTGTTGAGAACTGGTTGTGTGTGACACTCAGCATGAGGTGAAAGTTGGTGTAGAGTGCCAGTCTATAGGTGTTGGCAGCAAAAACCAAGAAAGTGTCATGGAAGCTAGTGATGTGGGCACTGGCAGGAATACAGCTGTCCTCGTCCATTCAGGCTTCCATTACAAAACACCAGAGACTGGGATGCTTATAACCAGAAATTTATTTCTCACAGGTTTGGAGGCTGGGGAGTCCAAGATCAAGGCATTAGCAGATTGGGTGTCTTGTGAGAGCCCACATCCAAGTACACAGATGGCTGCGTTCTCCATGTGTTCTCACATGGTGGAAGGGGCAAGGGAGCAGTCTGGGATCTTTTTCATGAGGGCACTAATCTCATTCATAAGGGCTCCACCCTCATGACCTAATCACCTACCAAAGGCCCTGTCTTCAAGCACCATCACACTGGGGATTAAGTTTCAGCACATGAATTTAGGGTAAATATTCAGTCTCTAGCAATGTCTGTAGCATTCAGTCCACAGCAAAGCTTTGGATGGGATGGTAGCACAAAGCTGAGAAAGGGAAGAAAAGATGGTAAGCGTAAAGCCATAGAGCATGACTGTGCATGATGCAAGCTATTTGTGGGTGCCATCTGTGAATTGCAACCTCTAGAGTGATTATCACACACACTCTGCTGCAGCCCTAAATACCCACCCTTCCTCACTACTGGGGGTTTCAAAATAGTCCTGGATTCTGAAGCCCTAATTTAGGTCCTTAGATCACCTGGCTATAAAAATACACTGATGTGTTGATGCTTTATTTTTCAGCAGTCTGGCCCGCAGTAGTCTTGATCGAGACAGACACCTGTACGTCTTCTGTTTCTCCACAGCTCTGGCAGAGTGCCCTCATCCCCAAAAAGAGCAGGTGTTCAACTACTGTTGAATAACATGCAATTATAGAATGGTATTATTCATAATTTGTCATTTTTTTAAAGGAAGAGAGAATGGTGGTGGTTGTGTCAACTCTAGATACACACTAAGCAACATGCTGAATTGACAAGGTGACTCTAGCCAGTGGAGAGAGACATGGCCTGAATGGCTCCAGCTAAGCTCTGATGAACCATGGCTGCCATTGACTTGGCATTGGGGCCACCATGGAATATAGAATCAAGAGCTGTGACAAGAGCTTCAGATATCATCCACAGACCTTAAAATAATCTGGAATGCTGAGAGCTCAGAAGTCTTCCCTTCTTTCCAGCTTCTGTTATAGGTTGAATTTTATCTGCCAACTATTTTAATGTTGAAATCCTAATCCCCAGTTCCTCAGAACATGACCATATTTGGAAGTAGGGTTATTACAGACATAATTAGTTAAGATATCATTAGTTAAGATATCATTAGTTAAGATTACTGGAGTAGGGTGGGCTCCTAATCCATTATGGTGTCCTTATGAAAAGGGGTAATGCTATGTGAAGATGAGGGCAGAGATAGGGTGGCATTTCTACAAGCCAAAGAATGTCAAAGATTGCCAGTGAAGCACCAGAAGCTAAGGGAGAAGTAGGGAACAGATTCTTTCTCACTGTGCTCGGGAGGAACCAATTCTGTTGCCACCCTTGATTTCAGACTTCTGGCCTCCAGAAATATAAGATAATAAGTTTCTGTGGTTTAAAAAACTTAGTTTGTGTTGCTTTGTCACAGTAGCGCTTGCTAACTAACACACCAGCACAGGGTGCCCTGGGACCAGATAAGGTGGCTATCCCTTGAGGGCCTCTCTTCTGCACATGGCGGAAAGCACCACCTGCTTCTTGGCTTATACTATTCCAGGGCCACATTTTCAGAATATAATTATGGTCTTGATTAGGAAGCAGACAGGAAGCGAAATACCTTTGGGTTCCCAGAATTTTCTCTGATATCTGTATTTGTGGGGCTGGAAAGAGAATCAAAGGCCCAGAACTTACGGAGCACCTGGATAGCTCAGTCGATTAAGCGTCTGACTCTTGATTTCAGCTCAGGTCATGATCTCAGGGTGAGATAGACCCCCATGTCAGGCTCTACGCTGGGCGTGGACCCTGCTTATATATTCCCTCTCTCCCTCTCCCCTCCCTACTAGTGCCTGTGCGCATCCTCTCTCTTTTTCTCTCAAAAACAAACAACGACAAGAACAGAAACCAAAGGCCCAGAGCTGAACTACTACTATCACTATAGAGTAGGACACTGAGCCAACAGCTTGCGGGATGGTCCCTGGAAACTCCCTTCCTGCCCACCACTGATTCTTTCTGCATTAACCTCAGGTATAAGTGAGTGATAATGAAGCCCCAGCAGCCTTCCATTCGCTCAGTTCTTTAGCAGAGGGAATAGCCTTGGTTTCACTGTGTCCTCTCTTTGAAATTGTTTCCCTTGTGAATTTTCCGCCCAGTGAGACCTGACTCTTCTCGTCACACTGAAGTCCTCTTTCATGCCTTATTTTATTGGGCCCCATAGGGCATTGCAAGCACTCCAGGGCAGGGATTCTGCTTTTATCTCTTCTCTAAAGCTCCAGTACACTGAACATATAATTTATTTAATAGTAACCATGAAAGGCCTTTGAAAGTAATCCTTGTAAATGGCCTTGTGACTTGTGTGATATTGAACTTCCAAAGGAATATGTACTTGAGGTTTTTTAATATATTGAGGGAATATGCTTCTAACAGTCTGAAGGGGTTGCCTGCCATTTTAAGTGGTTACTCAATGGAGGGGAAAATGCTTGGAGAAAACACTCAGGCAGAATCTTCCATGAGGTGGCATCAGCACTAAATAAAAAAGGAAATTAGTGCTTGGTTAAACTGCCCTGGATTAGAATTGTTTGCAAGATGAACTGTCAGCTTTGGTTCAATATCACAAATCATTTCCCCTCTTCTCATAATTACAGAGCCACAGCAGAGAAGAAATTTGAGCACATTTTAGTGTAAATCAGGACTCTCATGTTCAGAATGCACTAAAAAATTGACATTTTGTGCAGGATAATTATTTGTTGTGGAGGGCTACTGTCCTGTGTGTTGTAGGATGCTTAGCAACACCCTGGCCTCTACCCACCAGGTGCCAGTAACAACCTGTTCCCCAAGTCATGACAACTGAAACATCTCGAAACTTGATGAAATGTCCTGACAGGCAAAATCATTCCTGTTAAGAACCACGGATCTAAATGAGAGAAAAAAATATGCTCCAAACACGTTGATTTTTGGATTCCTCCTGGGAAGGAATGAGGACACATCATGGGTGGTTTTTAGTTACCAAGAGCAAGTAACTGGCTGAAAGGTTTCTGAGGAAACAAGGTCAGAGCACCCCAATGCCTGTCCATGGTTTTATCATTATTTCTTATCTCTAGTGTACTGGTAGCCATTAAAATAAAAATTCCACAGAGCTCTGTGGAGACTTGGATACCCCATCCTGCTTGTGGCCTGAATGTCTTTCTTATGTCTTAGAGCTTCCTTCCTGAGGGTCCTCTAGGAACCTAGTATGCTTATGCAGCCTAGTGTGTTGATCTGGTTTATTATTTCCTCCAGGAAATAAGAAATAAATAAGAAACCTGTTCTCTGGCTGCTGTTGTGCAGTTCTTGCATCCTGCTCTGCCCAGCTAGGGTCCCACTTGACAGCACTTTTTCTTGACCAGAGGAGGAGAATGAACCTCTCTCTGGTCCCTCTAGCCCCCTTGAGCCTGATATCTCAGAACGACAAAACTTTAGGTAAATAGGGCTCTCGGCTCACACTCGTGTACAGAGACATTTTCCCAAGCCACTGCCATGGAGCTTAAATGGCTGGTCTGGCCACAGCTGGTGCCTGTATGTCCCTTCCTTTGACCATGAGGAGGAGTGCTTCTTTCTTCATGCTCCAAGGGCCATCCTGGTTCTTCTTGGGGCGTGCATGGTGCAGGTGGTACTCAGAGGTACTTCTTTGTATCTGCAGTTGCTGATGTCCCACATCTGTCACAGCACTGCAGAGAAAGGGGGTGCCCTCAGATACCAGTGCTGGCTGGGTACATTGGCTGGGTTTCAGGGGGTTGCAGGTAGTTCAGCACACCCAGGATGACTCATTCCTGTTCACCCCCAGGATGACTCATTTCTCAGAATGCCCCACTGGAGACTCTTCAATAAGCAATTGTAAAAGTATAAGTCTGATATTGATGTATTTGGCAAGCTTTAGTTTATTTAGTCTTATTAAACTATTTGTCATTTATTAAGTCAGTCAGCTGACATTTTTTGAGCACCTACTATATGTTAGGTCATGATTTAGTTGTAAATAGGAGTGACAAGAGTTTATACCCTAACGGGAGGGATAAGTAAATGCATAAATGAAGAAGATGATTTCAGATTATGTTATATGCCTGAGGGAAATTGATAAGATAATGAATGGTATGTGATGAAGAGGGTATCTACTTAGATACAAGCTTTAGGGAACCACCTCTAAGGAAGTTATATTTGGTTTGAGACCTAAGGGAAGGTAAGTTACCAGCCATGCAAGTTGCTGGGGAAGAGTTCCAGATACAGGGAACAGTGTAGGCTAAGACACTGACATAAATAAGCTTGGCCAGTATGAGAACATACAGGGACCAGTGAGTGAAAGGAGTGCCATGAGATAGGGCTGGAGGGCAGGTAGGGGTCTAGTCTTGGAAGGCTTTGGAAGCCAAAAAACAACAACAACAAAACAAAAACCAAGTCTGCCTTTAAGTGCAGGGAAGCTATAGAAGGATTTTAGAAAGTAATGGCATGATCTGACTGAAATTTTTAGAAGACTGAACTCTAGCCACTTTGTAGAGAGCATAGTATAGGGGGAAGGAGGGCTGGAAGCAGAGAGATTGTTGGCAGATTACTATGGACCACGCTAGACATGCTGAATGTATGGATTAGAGTGACAGGCACAGAAATGTAGGGAAGTGGACGTATGTGAGGTATATTTTGGACAGAATCAACAGAGCCTCCTAATGAATTAGATGTTGCAAGAAGAATATTAAGTGGTTGGATGGTGATGCTCTTTGTTGTGAGGTGGACTCTGAGGGGAGAACTGTGTTTGGGAGCAACAGGAATAAAATGTTCTGTTTGGGACACTTTAAGTTAGGATAATATTAGACGTTCAGGTAAGGGTGCCATGTAGAGAGCAGGATCTGTGATTTTGGAGCCATCCATGGTAGAAAAATTAAAGCCACGGGCCTGGATAAGATAATGTAGGGGACTGAGCATTGTCAGAGAGGAGAAGGAGCCTGCACTGAGGCCTCAGGTGCTCCATCATGAATGGTTGAGTGAAGAAGCCATACCAGGAAAGCAAACTAGGAAGGATGGAGAAGAAGGGGGAAATCAAGACGACTATGGGGTCCTAGAAGCTAAGAGTTAATCGTTTAAAGATGGACAGAAAAGTCTCAATGCATCTGATGCTTCTGTGATGGAAGAAGAGATGAAGGAAGAAGAGATGAATCACTGGGTGCAGGGGCGCCTGTGTGACTTAGTCAGTTAAGTATTCAACTCTTGATCTCAGCTCAGATCTTGAGTTCAGGGTTGTGAGTTCAAGCCCTGTGTTGGGCTCCACTGTGGGTGTGGAGCTCACTTAAAAAAAATTGTGTGCATGAGAATAGAGCTACCCTATGACCCAGCAATTGCACTACTGGATATTTACCCTAAAGATACAAATGTAGTGAGCCAAAGGGGCACGTGCACCCCATTGTTTACTGCAGCAATGTCCACAATAGCCAAACTATGGAAAAGAGACTAGATGTCCATTAACTGATGAATGGATAAAGAATATGTGTTATATATAATATATATACAATGAAATATTATGGAGCCATCAAGAAACCCCAAATCTAGCCATTTGCAATGACATGAATGGAACTAGAGGCTATTATGCTAAGTGAAATAAGTCAATCAGAGAAAAACAATTATCATACAATCTCACTGATATGAGGAATTTGAGAAATAAGACAGAGGATCATAGGGGAAGGGAGGGAAAAATGAAACAAGATGAAACCAGAGAGGGAGACAAACCATAAGAGACTCAATCTCAGGAAACAAACTGAGGGTTGCTGGAGGGGAGGGGAGTGAAAGGGATGGTGTGACTGGGTAATGGACATTGGGGAGGGTATGTGCTATGATGATTGCTGTGAATTGTATAAGACTGATGAAACACTTAGCTGTGCCCATGAAACAAATACTACATTACATGTTAATTAAAAAATAATAAATTTTAAAAATAAAAAAAAATTGGGTGCACATCTGAAGCTGCCATAACACAAGCAGGATTCCTTAACTGTCTGCCTCCCTTTGGAAATAGCATACCCCGAATTAAGTATTCAGATTAGTCAGTTCTAGTTGGTGAACTGTGAGGGATTTTGCTATTTGCTTCAAAGTAGGGAAACATAAAAGGTATATTCATTTATTTCACTGACATTCATCTGGTGCCCATTATATGCCAGTCCCCAGAGATATGGTGGGAAAAGATAGACATGGTCCATTTTCACAGTCTCTGTGTGATGTTGTGGGAGGAAGGATAATGACTCCTCAAAGATGGTCACATTTTAATCCCTGAATCTGTGACTGTGTCATCTCACATGGAAAAGGGGACTTTGCAGATGTGCATAAATCAAAAGATCTTGGAGCAGAAAGAGTATCCTAGATTATCTGCATGAGCCCAATCTAACCACAATGTTCCTTCTGAGAGGGAAGCAGGAAGGTCAGAGAAATGTGAGGATGGAAGCAGGAGTGATATGGGGCCACATACTGGAGAATACAAGAAGCTTCTAAGAGCTAGGAAATACAAGGAAATGATTCTCACCTAGAGCCTCCAAGAGGAATGCAGCCCTACCAACCAGTTTTAGACTTTCAGCCATCAGAAATGCACGATAATAAATTTGTGGTTTTTTAAGACCCTGAACTTTGGTAATTTGTTATTGCAGCAAGAAGAAACTAATACAGACAATAATTGTAGTATCACAGAGATAAAGCAAGTAATTACAGATCGTGCTAAGTGCTATGAAGGAGAGGAAAAGGTGTTGAAGAGAAGTTTCAACCGAGGACCCAATTCTCATTAAAGAATCAGAGTAGTCTCTGAGGTGTGACCCTTCAACTGAGAGTGGAAGGATGAGGAGGAGCTAGGCAGATTGTGAAGGGGAAGCATGTATGGAAATCTGAGGAGCTTGGGGGTTGGGGCCAAGACAAGCAAGGTGATGAGGGTAGAGAGATTAGGGCAGTGAGTGGTAGGCAGGGGTGCCAGGCTTCATAGATAAAATAACAGGACACCCAATTAAGTTTGAATTTCAGCTAAACAGTATATTATTTTTAGTATAAGTATATCCTACCCATATTTTATTTGACAGCTGGTGTGAGAGAGAAGAGATTCAGAGGACAGATCATGCAGGGCATTACTGAAGAGCTTGAACAAAGCTCAAGTTTATTTTTCAGGGGAAAAAACCCACTTTGTATGCACTTTTTAAAAAAAGATTTTATTTATTTATTTGACAAAGAAAGATCACAAGTAGGCAGAAAGGCAGGCAGAGAGAGAGGAGGAAGCAGGCTCCCCACTGAGCAGAGAGCCCGACTCAGGGCTTGATCCCAGGACCCTAGGATCATGACTTGAGCCAAAGGCAGAGGCTTTAACCCACTGAGCCACCTAGGTGTCCCTGCATGCACTTTTTGAAAGCTCAGTTTGCACCCACCTTTTAGAAAGGTGCATGAACCATCCATTACTTTTGTTTTCAAGTTAAAAAAAATTAAGAAAGAAAGAGAGGACTATTGTTTTTGAGAAAAGGCTGAACTGGAAGAAAAATGGCAGGACCCCATCTTTCATTGCAGACATCTCTGATCACTCCCCTCTTTTTTTTAAATTTTTTATTTTTTATAAACATATATTTTTATCCCCAGGGGTACAGGTCTGTGAATCACCAGGTTTACACATTTCACAGCACTCACCAAAGCACATACCCTCCCCAATGTCCATAACCCCACCCCCTTCTCCCAACCCCCCTCTCCCCAGAACCCTCAGTTTGTTTTGTGAGATTTAAGAGTCACTTATGGTTTGTCTCCCTCCCAATCCCATCTTGTTTCATTTATTCTTCTCCTACCCACTTAAGCCCCCATGTTGCATCACCACTTCCTCATATCAGGGAGATCATATGATAGTTGTCTTTCTCTGCTTGACTTATTTCGCTAAGCATGATACGCTCTAGTTCCATCCATGTTGTCGCAAATGGCAAGATTTCATTTATTTTGATGGCTGCATAGTATTCCATTGTGTATATATACCACATCTTCTTGATCCATTCATCTGTTGATGGACATCTAGGTTCTTTCCATAGTTTGGCTATTGTGGACATTGCTGCTATAAACATTCGGGTGCACGTGCCCCTTTGGATCACTACGTTTGTATCTTTAGGGTAAATACCCAGTAGTGCAATTGCTGGGTCATAGGGCAGTTCTATTTTCAACATTTTGAGGAACCTCCATGCTGTTTTCCAGAGTGGCTGCACCAGCTTGCATTCCCACCAACAGTGTAGGAGGGTTCCCCTTTCTCCGCATCCTCGCCAGCATCTGTCATTTCCTGACTTGTTTATTTTAGCCATTCTGACTGGTGTGAGGTGATATCTCATTGTGGTTTTGATTTGTATTTCCCTGATGCCGAGTGATATGGAGCACTTTTTCGTGTGTCTGTTGGCCATCTGGATGTCTTCTTTGCAGAAATGTCTGTTCATATCCTCTGCCTCTGATCACTCTCCTCTTCACCAAGCGCAGCTTTGGTCTCAAGAGTCCCTCTCAGATTTGTTCCTGTGCTGCCACCACTCATTCAATAAGTGTGGCATCCAAGCTGAAACCCATGGTATATCACGGAACCTAAGATTTTTAAGATGCACCAATATTTGATATAGCTCTCAGAAAATAATGGCAATGAAATTGTGATACATTACTTTCTTACTGTCTTGAATTTTTATTTTGTATTTGTTGAAGGGTTCTTTGGGCTAATTTAGACATAAAACATTAGCATCTACCTCTCTTTCAGATGTATGAAAAAGTTAGATGCCTGAATTGTCCAAATCACTCAGCTTTCTGTCTTTGAACTCCATATTTTCCATGCTCTGTCATCAGGAATGATGGGCATATATCATTTCTTCTCTCCATTATTGTCTCCAACATTTTCTTCCAAGCTGTTGACACCCATAGTGCGAGATATGATGTTGGCATTTTTAAAAAATTTTGCCAGAAGGTACCAGTGGAAGGATTTTAAACAACAGGTAGGATTCCTTTTCCTCCTCAGTCTTTTTTTTTCTGAAGATTTTTATTTTTTTGACAAAGGGACAGAGAGAGAACACAAGCAAGGCAGAGTGGCAGGCAGAGGGAGAGAGAGAAGCAGGCTCTCTGCTGAGCAAGGAGCCCGAAGTGGGACTCCATCCCAGGACCCTGTGGTCATGACCTGAGCTGAAGGCAGCAACTTAACTGACTGAGCCACACAGGCATCCCTTCCTCCTCAGTCTTTAAATGGTTTATTGACTGAAACATGAAGAGGTTGGGGCTGTTCTCTCATGCCACTAGGAATTACAATGAAGTTCATACATTCTTTTTTTTTTTTTTTTTTTTTTTTTTTTTAAAGATTTATTTATTTATTTGACAGAGAGAGATTACAAGTAGGCAGAGAGGCAGGCAGAGAGAGAGAGGAGGAAGCAGGCTCCCTGCTGAGCAGAGAGCCTGATGCGGGACTCGATCCCAGGACCCTGAGATCATGACCTGAGCCGAAGGCAGCGGCTTAACCCACTGAGCCACCCAGGCACCCAAGTTCATACATTCAAAGACAATGTCGGGGCGCCTGGGTGGCTCAGTGGGTTAAGCCGCTGCCTTCGGCTCAGGTCATGATCTCGGGGTCCTGGGATGGAGTCCCGCATCGGGCTCTCTGCTCAGCAGGGAGCCTGCTTCTCTCTCTCTCTCTCTCTGCCTGCCTCTCCATCTACTTGTGATTTCTCTCTGTCAATAAATAAATAAAAAAAAAAAATTAAAAAAAAAAAAAAAAAAAAAGACAATGTCAACTACACCACAGCCTCCACTGACTAACAGTGATTGTAAGATGTCATTAGTTCTAAGACAGATCTGATTTCAGAGGTGTTAGACCTGAGAAATCTACATCTTCCGAAATACGGTAATCATCATTATTAGGGTGATCTTTAATATCCTAAACACCTGTAACCTTCTGGAAAAATGAAATTATCAGCTAAGCATGAGTTAATTGGTTGTTAAATGGAATCATCCTTGAAGGAGGTCTTTTTCCTTAGTACTCAGTCACTAATGCAAACACTTTTATCAACAATAGTGGTCATTGTGCATGGAAGAAATGCAACTAAGGTTAGTTAGGAGTTCATCTAGATAAGGTTAGACATCACCTCCTCATTTTTCACCTTATAGTGACTGCATTGCTATTTCACTTACTAATGGGCAAGTGTGGGATAAACTAATCAAATGAAGGAAGGCAATTAAACTCTACTGACACTCTAAGGTCAAACATCCCAGATATGCAGACATTCCAGTAACTGAGACTGTATTTGTGTTAACACAATGATTATGTAATCCTCAATGTCATTTTCAAAGAAAATAATCTATAATAATTTCCAAACAATGACTTTTGGTAAAACAGGAGCTCATTAGCCTAGACATTATATATACCCACTACTTTTAAGACTGCAGTATTCCTCAGTTAATCTAGACAGATGAGAATTGCTTATCTCCATAAAGATGTTCATGTTCTTCATAAAAAAAAATCCAGAGTTTCCACATTGCTGTGAACTAATATGTACTATCTTGCTCTATGTGATAGCTATGGTATTAAAATTTTGTAGGTGATCTTTTTTATAAATCAAAAAAATTTTTTCTTTTCTTTTCTTTTTTTTTTTTTTAGTTGTACTACAAAGTGTTGACATTTAAAAGAACAGTGGAGGGCGCCGAGGTGGCTCCGTGTGTTGAGCATCCAACTCGATTTAAGCTCAGGTCATGATCCCAGGATCCTGGGATCAAGCCATAAGCCAGAGATCCCTGCTCAGCGGGGAGTCTGTAGGAGTCCCTCTCCCTCTGCTCCTTCCCAGCTCTCTCTCTCAAATAAGTAAATAAATCTTTAAAAAAATAAATAAAAGAACAGTGGGATGAATAATTTCCTCGTAATTCCTAGTTCATTCATTTTGTGAGTTTTGAGGGTTAAGTATTTGAATTTTCTTGAAATAGGTCACACTACAACTGTCTAATTACAGATCTTCAGCTAGAAAATGTATCTACATTTCCTCCTATATTATTTTGGAGGATGTTTTTGTTTACTGTTGAAATTTGCTCTTTGTGGCCATCCAGTCCAGTATCCTCTTTCACAAGATGAACAAACTAAAGCACAGAGAGATTAAGCTCACCTGGTGGTTCAGGTCCCTGGCATTTTTTAAAAAAGATTTTTATTTATTTATTTGACAGAGACACAGAGAGAGCACAAGCAGACAGAGCAACAGGCAGAGGGAAAGGGAGAAGCAAGCTCTCCAATAAGCAGGAAGCCTGATGCTGGGCTCTATCCTAGGATCTTGGGATAGAGCTGAAGACAGATGCTTAACCGACTGAGCCACCCAGACACCCAGGGTCCCTGGCATCTTATTTCAGAGCCATTTATGTTGTCTTTGGTAAAATGTTCACTGAAACTGAGAGACAGTATTATTCATCACCACCTTATTTAAAAACCCATCTCTATTTTTAAACTTAGCATGCCCATGATCATCTTTCTTCTGAGTAAATTACTAACATGCAACAAGTGCTTCTGATATTGAACAGAAAAAGGCTTAGATTGTATAACTAATTACCTCTGCTTCCTCTCTAAGCCTAGTTAGGATTTAGTTCACAAGACATCTGTTTCTTTATAACACTGTATTGATTTTCACTTTTGTAATAATGCCTTCGAGCAAGAAAAAATGAATTTTTAAAAAGACTGGAAAGCCATTATATGGGTGTGCAGAGTCAGCCCCATTAACCAATTAATTCATGGCTCATGTAAACTTCTATTTTTTTCTTACTTCATAAATCCCACATGATATCAACTGTCTGGCTTTAGTCCAGTCTATGAGCTCTATTTTTATGTAAATATCATTTGTTAATCTTTACCTGACTCTTTTTGAGTCTCAAGTGGTTCTTTTTACAGATCAAACACAAAAACATTTATCTTTTCTAGGTAGTATTTTGATAGAGATAATCTATGTGAACAAACTTATGGGAAATATATTATCCAAGACAATATATCAGGGTTCTGTGTGATTCTACTTGCTATATATAACCTTGGTCATTTTACTGAACTTCAATTTTTTTTTTACCCATAAAAGAGGAATAATGTTTCCCTGAATAAGAAACAGATCAAATATTTTTGCGGGGGGTCGTGGCCGAGCGGTTAAGAAACAGATCAAATATTTTAATGCGATAGTATTTGGCTCGTGTCAAAAGAAGGTTCTACGGGAAATTGTTGCATGTGAGTGACTAGGACCCAAATAAAACAAGAGGGTTGGGGCACCTGGGTGGCTCAGTGGGTTAAGCCGCTGCCTTCGGCTCAGGTCATAATCTCAGGGTCCTGGGATCAAGTCCCGCATCGGGCTCTCTGCTCAGCAGGGAGCCTGCTTCCTCCTCTCTCTCTCTCTGCCTGCCTCTCTGCCTACTTGTAATCTCTCTCTGTCAAATAAATAAATAAATCTTAAAAAAAAAAAAAAAAAAAACAAGAGGGTTACTCAGAGTTTTAATTTTAGAGGCAGAAAATGCTTAAGTCTGCAGCTGGTTCAAGCCCTGTGTGTTCATGTGTTCCCTAGGCTTGAAGCTTTCTGGCCTTCCCTCACTCCCCGCTTTTTAAGGTCTGTGGGTATTTTGTATTTCCTTTGTGCTTGATACTTTTTGTGATTAAAGTTTAGATGGGAAGGGGTGGATTCTTTTTTTTCCCTCCATTTATTCAGTAAGATTCATGGAATTTGAGTTGCCAAAGTGTTGGGAACACCATGAAGTCAAGATGTTGGAAACACATGGATCCATCTGGAACATTTACAGTGTATCTCAAAAGATAAGGAAACCAGCAAGACCCTTGGAAAGAAACTTTAATTTTCCCTTCCCTCTTGTGCCTACTTTCTGAATTAGGGCCAATGATTTATTATGAGATATGTGTTGTTATAGTCAAAGGAGGGGGTTGTGTTAAATGGAGAAACAAGAAGATCTTTTTTTAACAGTCTATCCATTTATTTGACACAGAGTGTGAGAGAACACAAGCAGAGGGAGCAGTAGAAGGAGGCAGAAGCAGGCTTTCCACCAAGTAGGACCCTGGGATCATGACCTGGGCCAAAGGCAGACACTCAACCATCTAAGCCACCTAGGCACCCCAAGAAGATCTGTAATATAGAAGAAAGGGCTGGCCTTTGTTAGCTTTGAAGAAAAGTTTGCTTTTTCAAGCCAGACTTAAGACGATACCTCACACATTCATGTTGTAGATGGCCACCATGACCTGAAAAGAGTTTCTTAGGGTTCTTCTGGGTAGATTAGCCTATGTCTTCCCTTCATTACTCTAGAACATCTGGGAGGCCAAGTTTTCTAAGGCAGGAGGTTTGAAATAGTATAAATAGTGGTAGAAATAGTAGCAGTAGAAATAGATGCGGCCTCGTATATTTGTAGATCCAAGATAAGTAGCCCTAGTAGACTAGTAGATTTTGACTCTTGTCATTTATGCAATAAATAGGAATCAGTACCTTGTCCTCTGCCATATCTCCTAATAAATTGCCAGGCCTCTCACCAAGAAGGCAATAATGTTCCTGGAATTATTTTAATATAGAATTATGAGATACTCAATATGAGATCATATTTCAAAGTTTTATCTGACATTGATGAGACAACTAAATATGTCCTTTATTTGACTTTTGTTTTAGTCAACATTAAACTGAGGATAATCATGAATTAATATGAAATTTTACAGATCCAAGATAATCTCAAGCAGAAGATACTGTATAAACATGGGGGTGGGAAGGTGGAGGTTTCTCAAATCTGCTGTCTTTTTAATTTATACATAGGTAAAAGAGAATGAGAAAGTGGTTTCACGGGAGAAAAATGAGAAGTGGGATAGTTTCTGTCATTAATGAGGCAGCAGGATACATTTTGGGCAAGAAAAGGCAATATGGTCATTTGGGGGCATCTCTCATTATCTCCTGTCAGGTCAAATGCTGTGTAATTGACTTAATTGGCACAGTTGTTAGAGAAGTTGTTTTTTCAAATTGTTTTCTGAGTGGGGGCAATGACCCATTGGGTCAACTGTTCACTTCCCTTGCTTAGGGCCAAGGAGATTGTGTCTGACTCCTTCCTTCACTTACAAGTGACAGATCCTGAACTCAAACTGGGTTCAGAAATCAAAAACAAAACAAAACAGAGCAGATTTTTTTGTCTCATGTGACTGAAAAGTCCAGGGGATATATTGAGTTCAGGTGAGACATGATATGAGTGCCAAAACAATGATGACCCTATCTCTCTCCATTTTCTTTTGAGACAAAGATGGCCTTAGTAACTGTAAGCTCGCATTTTACCAATATAAGCAATATCAACAATTACAGAGCACCTTCCATAAAGTTCTGGCAAGTGTCATAGAGCTGGCCCTTACTGCTCTGAGTCTTGTGAGGCTGAGTCAGGGAATAGACTGAATGGCCATTATAGGGTTATGTGTCCGTCCTTGACTCAGGGGCCTAGGATGGGCTGTCCAGCTTTGCCTAAAGAGTACTGACCTAATGGGCATGGTTCCTCATGGGAAAATCAGAGGCTCTTATCAAGAAGTGGTGGGGGCAGACAAGGCTAATATGTGTTCCCTCCAGCCTTTCTTTGCAGTAGCCCTTCTCATAACAGAAATCCTTGTTCTTGCTTTTGTCTCATTTGACTGTAAAATACCAAACCAGCTAGTTCTGTGCCCTCCTCTCCTCAGGAAATGTTTGTAATATTGTTCGCATTAAATTCTATTAAAACAGTAATTTAGAATATGTAAAATGGGAGAGTCTAATGGTGGTAATTCCTTTTAGAGGTGACTTTTAGCACCTCCATCAATTAGTTTGGAAGATTGAGCCTGCTTTTAGTACAGTAGTCCTGGCTGGAAGCTTCCTCTGGGGGATCTCATTTTATATATTCATCCATTTGCATGTTTCCATGTAATATGCATAAGACTATAGGCTTTTTATATAAATTAAAATTTTTATTATACCAGTTAGGGTCAGAATTTTTAGATTTCCTGTCTCTTCACTTCTTACCACCCACCTACTATTTGTGACTGAGTATCAGAAGCTCACAGTCAGAACCTGCACATGAGGTTCAAGATTCTACTGTGTGTTTGCATTGTTTTGTCTTTCATCATTTCTTCTCTTTGTCTGATGATCTCCAGAGCATTTGGGAGTAGTGGATGGGGATTGTAGTGTGACTGTTCCACAACTTAAAGTAAACGTATTTATCACATCCCCTTCCTTAGCATGCAGTAGTATAAAATCAAGAAAAGGAAAAGTTAATTTTTTTCTTTATGACAGTATCAATGGTTTCCAAGAGCTTTCCCTCATATCCTATTGACTTAGCTGAATATAACCACAGAACAACAATAAGGTTGAGGATTAAAAAAATAAGGACCTGATAGAACCAGTAGGGCTTACAAGCCTACCTCAGTTTTTACATTCCAGCTTCATCACCTGTCTGACCTTGGGCTGCTTAATTCACCTACACATGTGCTTGAGTTTCCTTCCCTGTTAAATGGGATAATAATATACTTAGTTCATATACATGTGATGAAAATTAAGAGTTAATGTACGTGGGCGTGCATGGGTGGCTCAGTTGGTTGAAACTCTCAGTTTGGGCTCAGGTAATGATCTCAGGGTCATGAGGTCAGGCTCTGTACTGGGCATGGAGTCTGCTTGAGATCTCTCCCTCTTTCTCAGCCCCTCCCCCACTCACATGCATACACACACACTCTCAATAAATAAATAAAATCTTAAAAAAACAACAGTTAGTGTATGTTAAATAATTCAAAGAGTTCCAAGAAATTGCCTCCTCTTCACAAATTGGCTGATTATGATATCCCCATCTGTCTGTCTCTGGGATTCCCAACCCCATTCTGTTGGGATCATGTCACCTCTCTTGGGAGTTACTTGGGAGTCATTGGGCAAGATCCCTTTAAAGACCACCAGGCCAGCTCCCTCGCTGGTCCCCAGCATAGGACATATCATTTTGCCTAGTCCTTGAAAGTAGAGCTGTTTGTTCTCTGTGCTGTTCCTTATACTCCGTTGTTGTTCCACGGGGACATCTCCAGCTGCTGAATTCCACTTTTGAACTTCTCCTGGGGTGACTCAGGCTGCGGAGCCTATGAACCCCAGGCCCAAGTGGACACGTGCAAGCTGTCCCTCCACCCAAAATGAGGAAGAATCACTCCCCCTCCACTGTTTCAGGGGAAGGGGTGCAAGGGAGACATGATGCAGCCTATCAACAACTCTCTTCAGAGTGGTCTCTATTATAGGTGGGCTGAGGTGATGTGCCCTGCCTTTAGTATCAGGGGGCTATTTGACAACTTTTAAATTTTTCTCTGCCTTGTGGCCTGATCCAAAACTGAAGGAAGAAGAATCAATGTTAGGATTCTGCTTTGGCAGTTATGGTCATCAGCATCCAGAATCCTATAGAAAAAGGAGCACTTGAGCTAACAAGTTGTTGACCAGTTTCAGAGTGCTGTGACCTACTATTCACTTGAAGCAAGTCACATGGCTTCTGTAAGCCTTGATTTTCTCATCTAAAAATTGGGATCAATATCGCTTGATCTGCATAAGAAAGATCCAGTGAGATAATGTATGCAAAACGCTTTGCAAACTAAAAAGTACTTTAATATATAATAAAGAGATAAAATTTTTCTTAGATAGAGGCTTATAATCTGTTGGCTAATTATGCTGTAGTCAATAATCATCCGTCTGTGTTTTGCATTTTGTTGGCCAATAGAATTTTTCTGGAAAATAAAACATTTCAAATGACTTTGTAGAATATAAAAATAACAAGGAGGGCTGTATTGGTGTAGGTGGTTCATAAAATGTTTCTAATGACTTGTGAGGTTGCCAGATTTTGCACATAAAAATACAGTATGTTCAGTTAAAGGTGAATCCAATAAATAAGAAATAAGTTTTAATGTAAGTCCATCCCACATATTACATAGAATTTTATCTGGTATCCCCCCTAATAGATCAGTGGACTATGTGAAGAAATCTAATTTCTATCTAACTTTTTTTTATATTTCTAGATCTAGCATAAAACCTGACCCCCCAACAAGTGCTTAACATATGGTTCTAGAATAAAACAATATTAGAATATGTATTTGGAAAACTGTCGGCAAGAGACAAATCACATTTAGCAACCCTTGCGAGTTTTGGTGTCCTCATGGGTTAAGCAAAAGTAATAGTAAGTGCCTTACAGATGAATGGAAGGGTAACATGAAATGGGGTAACTGACTAGTCTTTATAAATTGTGAAAGCAATCTACAACGCTTTATAAACAGCGCTGAGTAGACTGCTGATAATGCTATTTGCGTTGTAGCCTCTGCCATGAAGAATAGAAAGTAAGTTTTCAAAATGTTTCAGTAAGGTCTACATGGTTAGTAAGTAAATCCAGTGGACAGAAAACCGCTTCTCTTGGGCTATCTCCATCCCCTACCCCTACCCCCCAGAAGAGGCTTCACCCAGCATTTAAGTTTGAATGGGTTTATGCAAGGAATTAAACTGTGCCCAACTGCTTCTGGTTCCCCTGGACCCCTGCATGCCCATCCCTGCTCCCCTGAAGCCTTGGGCTGTCTAATTTGGTGATTATGAAACCATCATGAAAGTTTGTTGTGCAAGTTCCTGGTAATTTTCTTGAAGCATCTGTTAACAGCGTGCAAAACCTACTTCGACAAATCAACAATAAACTCCTAAACACGAGTAAAAGCTGCTTTTCTCACCTGGTAGAGCCAGGAAGCTCTTAGTTCAGGCTCACTTCTCCCGTACTGTACTAACATTTTCACATGCCATTGAAGGAGTGAGTGGTTTGTAAGTACCATATGTGTTGGCGTAATTACATACACTGGCATAAATTGTTTTATGGAATTTCTCAAACTTACTTAAATCTGTTCTCAGAAATCAAAACAGTTCATTAGCTTCCAAGAATACATTTGTAATTCCTGGAAAATAATTTCTCTTGGCATCTCAACTGTGGCATATTAAGCTATCATCCTTGAGGCCTTTCTGCATTTCAGTTTCGCAGATGCTTAGTGATTAAACATCTGTCTCCTTTACTGCCTCACCTCTAAGTGTTAGAGGTCTTGGGGCTCAGCACTGTTTCCTCCTGTGGCTCTTTCCATGTGTTAGTTGACCTCACCTAAACCTGTAGCAATTTAAAAGATTTCCCCACTGACGATTCTCCTCTGTGTCTACCGCAGTGTTCTCTGCTGAACAATAGACTGCATCCGCCAGTGTTATGACATCTCCACTTGGATATCTCATAGACTTCTCAAATTTAACACAGATAAAATGATCATTTAGTCTTCTACCACCCATCTCCTGTATTTGTTCTTTCTCTGTTGTTCAGTAATATCCATCCGGTTGCAAAGACCAGAGATTTGGAACTTTTTTGCCTTCTACAACCCTCTTCCGACTTAGACTGGATAATCTGTCACCAAATCTTGTCAGGTCTGTCTCTAAAGTTGTCTTGGCTTTGGCTCCTCATCTTCACTCCACTGTTCTAGCCAAAGCCACCGCAGCTCACCTGAACTTTCCACTCCATCAGCGTCCACTCTCCAATTACCCCACTGATCCTTTTTTTTAATTTATTTTTTTAAGATTTTATTTATTTATCAGAGAGAGGGGGGTGGGGAGAGAGAGCGAGCACAGGCAGACAGAATGGCAGGCAGAGGCAGAGGGAGAAGCAGGCTCCCTGCTGAGCAAGGAGCCCGATGTGGGACTCCATCCCAGGATGCTGGGACCATGACCTGAGCCGAAGGCAGCTGCTTAACCAACTGAGCCACCCAGGCATCCCCCACTGATCCTTTTAAAGTATAAATAAGGCTTACTTTCCTGTTAAAGACCAACTAATGGTTTTAAATTATGCTTAGGAAGAAATATCTGTGAGGCTGACATTTTCCACTTTATCTCATACTCATGTGTTTCTCACTTACTACATTACAGCCACATGGGCATTTTCTGTTTCTCCAATGAACTGTGCTGCACTCTGCCACAGGACCTTTGCATATGTTTCCTTTGCTGTGGAATAACTGTCCTCCACCCACTTTATTACTTCTTATCAGCCAGATCTTCCAGCTCAAACATCACTTCCACAACATAGAATCTAAGCAGCATAAGGATAGGAACCTTGTCCATATTGTTTACTAATATATCTCCATAATCTTGCACAGAGCTGGAACACACTAGGCTCTCAATAAATCTTGCACAATGAATGAAAAAATAAAAGAAGAAAAAAAGAAATGAATGAAGTCTAGATTAGATCTGGCCTCTCTGTTATACATATTTGTAACATCATTCCCTTCCTTTTATCCATGCTTATTCCAATTTATATTTTATTAGTAAAGTTATTTGTTTGGTTTCATCTTCCCATTTAGACTCATGAGAACAGGGACCATGTCTCTTTGTGCTTCCCATTTTATTTACAGAGCCTACCTCCTTCCTAGCGTGTGGCAGTTGCTTACTATCTTATTGGTTGTGGTTGTCCTGCTAAATTTTCAGTCCTTACCTCCCTCAGCAGCCTTTGACCCAGCTGAGTCCACTGTCTGAAGCATGCCTCTCCTCCTCTACTTCTGGACTCTGGCTCTCCTACTTTCCCTTCTCTGGTCTCATTTTCCTCACTCATATGTGGGCTTTTCTTCTTTCAGTCCTTTAGAAGTTAGTGTTCCAGGAACACTTGGGTGGCCTCAGTGTGTTAAGCATCTGACTTCGGCTCAAGTCATGATCTCGGGGTCCTGGCATCGAGCCCTGTGTCATGAGGCTCCCTGCTCAGTTGGGAGTCTGTTTTTCCCTCCTTCCTCTCTGCTCCCCGCCCACACACCTCCTCTCTTTCTCAATAAATAAATAAATAAATAAAATCTTTAAAAAAAGAAAACACATTAGTGTTCTGAATAGGATAGATGTGGATTCGTGTCATGGAACATTACTCAGCAAGAATAAGGAACAAACCGCTGATACACACAGTATCGAATGAATCTCCAGGGCATTCTGCTGCAGGAGGTTTTGGGGGTGATGAAGCTTTTGTGTATCCCAGCTGTGGTGGTGGTTAGAGAAACCGATATAGGTAATAAAATGCTTGGTGAAATGTTCACAGGATGTCTCTGAAAGTTTAAAATTATTTCAAAATAAAAAGGTTTTTTTTTTAAGGAAGTATTTTTCAGGGCTCAGCGGGAGGCCTGCTTTTCTGTACTTCCTGCAGGCTCTCCCTGGGAGCTCTCAGCTTCTCCCCTGACTGTAGTCTCTGCACTGATGCTCTTGGCTCCCTCCCCATTTCCTGGGCTCCAGTCTTGGGCATTCAAGGGCAGAGCAACCAGTCCAATGCAGACCGTGCTGGTCCTGAGCAAATTGATGCAGATGTAGTGGTGATTTCTGTGATCACGAAATGAGAAAATGCTGTTTCTTTTCTATTTGTGGAAGCACTTCACTCTTGGAGATTCTATACAAATGAATCGCCTTTCATCAAAGTCAGAATGTTTACCCTGGTTTCATAGTCTTTCTGTGTGATTTGTCCCAATGATCTCAGTGCTTTTCCGAAGATTTTGTTGCATTTGTTTCCTTCTGGTTGCACCCTGAAAATATTATGAGATCGATGACATTATCAGTTTACCAATCTGGAACTTAAAATTTTTTTTTCAAGATTACTTATTTATTGATCTTTTTGAGAGAGAGAGCAAGCATTAGTTGGGGGCAGAGGCAGAGGGAGAGAAAGAAGCAGACTTCCCACTGAGTGGGGAGCCTGGTGTGGGGATCGCTCCCAGGATCCCAAGATCATGACCTGAGCCAAAGGCAGATGCTTAACTGACTGAACCACCCAGCTGCCCCATGGAACTAAAAAGTCTTAATATATATTATATACCACACATGCATATCTTTAGAAAGGTAATGCTTTATTAGTTCAGCAACCCTGCTGTACTTTTAGTGGAAAGCAATCTAGATTTTCTCTTTCATTTTTCATAGTTTCACACTATACCTAACAGTTGATTAAGAGAAAAATTTTAGCAGAGGTCAAGCATTGCTTGAACGTGTGGCAGATGGTTTCCCAGGGAAACAGCACATCAGTGCTTAGAGCTTCCAGCAGCCTCTCCAGAACGTCACCCAGACACCAGCCAGAGCAGAGTGTTTGCAATAGAACAGGAGACTCAAACTATCTCAGAAAAAGCACCATGAACAAGACAAATTGTTTCAAAAGATGAAGAAACATTCTTCAAGAGTGGTGCCCTTAACATCCTACAATGTTTCTGCATGGAACTCACCTCTCTCAGATGGTAAATGCTGTTTGACTGGGCATGTGTCCTCCGCGTGGCTGGTCCTACGCTCCTTATGCTCATTATTATTGTCGCTGTGTTTATTCGCTGTAGAAATCCTTGAAATGCAGCTTCAATTACCTGTTGCCTTCATTTGGCTTTTACTTACAGAATTGGCAGTTTGGAGATGAAAATGTTTGTAGAGAAAACCTGTTAGATTTCCCAAGACAAAACTTTTAAAAGTTGCTCAGATTTGACTTATTTAGGTGTCAGTCTATTTGGAGCCTGAACTATCTTACAGAATTCTAATTACAGAGGTCCCTGTCTTTGACTTTTCTCATATTTCAGTCATGATACTTAGTTGCTGTTACTCTTAATGTAAGGAAAATATATAAAGTAAGACTAATGTATTAGAGTCTAGTGTTTGAAGAAACAAAGGTATACTAAAAGAATTGAATACAATGTATGTTTTTCTACATAGTTGAATTGAAATCCTAACTGATATTCCTAATTGAGCCTAACTGACATTTTGTGTGAACCTGGGTTGAGTCTAACTCTAAAGAATGAAGGGGCAAACAACATTAATTGTTTAAGGTGAAATTGTCAGTCCTTTTGACTCATAGACATCGACTAATATTGACTCTTATAGACTCATATATTGAATGCTGGTTTGTTTGTTTAGGAAAAAGAATTAAAATTCTCTTTTTACCTGTATTAGTTTAGACATCAGAATTTTAAGTACTGGATTGGTAAAGTGATAATGTCTTTATTTAATTAGGGAATATTTTACAATTACTTACACTAAGAACTGCTAAGTATTGTATTCAAGAATGAGTAATATGGTAATTTCCATTACATTACTTCTTGGGTTCACTGAGAGACTGTATATTTCATTGGTATTTCTCTGATAAATAGCAATAAACATCAAACTAATTAGGTAGAAAGCTCAGCTAAGCTGTAATAAAGTTTAAACTAAAAAATGTTTCTTTTTTAAAAAGCAGTTGAATTATTTCAAGTACATAAAATTCCATAAACAATTAGCTAACAAAGTTTTCTTAGACCTGAATTAAGGAATAAATGCTACTGCTAGATAGCATATTAACTGTTGATATTTAAAAAAAAAAAAAAAAAAGATAGATCTTTGATATGCAGATGAATGCTTACAAAGGGGTTTGGCAAATTAAACGTTCTTCCTCAGTCTCATTTCTCACCTCTAAATATATTTACCACACTCTTTTAGGGGCCACAAAACTAAACATCTATCTGGCTCATGTCCAATTGATCACAAAATGTAAAATACTTAAATCCCAAACAGTGAAACTTTATATCCATCCTAAAACAAGTTCATCTTTTTCTGTGTGAGTTCAGGTGTGAGTTGCAAAGGATTAAGACATTCCTGATGCTTTATGCATACTGGATTCTTCAAATCAAATATACAAAGTTTTCGAACATGTTATTTTAAAATCTTGCTCATGTCATCCATCTGCTTTACTCATGTACTAATAATAAATTCTAAATGTTAGACAGAAACACTTAAGGCTAGTTTTACATCTTCTCTTAGATCCCACCTGATATGATTTTATTACTGAAATGCAAAAAGAGAATAAATCTCATCATGAGACAACATCATTATCTACCCCAAGAACAAGCAGACTCTACTGTATTTAGATGGCACCTTTAAAGTCCTTTCTGTTGCCTACATATCAGGTAAAAGTTTACTTTTTGGACAAGAGAAACATTTAATCTTTGGAAAAACAATTGAAATTAGCATGATCTGTAAATGGCATGCAGAGTATTCCAGATTTCCGACAATGGCACTTGACTAACTTCTTCTCTTGGCTTCCTGCTTAATATCACTTCTTCAGGAAGACTTGTCTGAGCCCTAGGCTGGGGTAGATGCCCCTGTCTTGGTTCAGGCAGACCCGCTCAACCTCTCTTATCAGCATGCTTCTCTGCACTATTGCAATTGCCCATTTGGGGTCCATATTTCCCTAAAGACTGAATTCTATGAGGGCCGCAGCTTTCTCATTCACAGTTATTTTCCCAGCGCCTAAGGTGATGCCTAGCACACGCAGGGTATTGAGTAAATGTTCATTGGGAGAATGGATGAACAAATGCATAATGCATTCTATATAATGATGGACCTGCCTTTTTTTTTAAAAAAAAAAAAAGAATATGAGCAGTTAGAATAAACCAGGTTTTCAATATGGGATTTCTCTGCATGAAAGTCTGACCTATAAGTCAGCATCAGAAAGCTGAGACTCAATGAAATTATCTGACTTAATACTAATGTTGTTTTTATAAAACATAGAAAACCACATTTCCAATGGTTGTGGCTCTGGTTGCAAATGAGAAAAAAGGTAAAAGGAAGAGAGAAAAGGGGCTTAACCAGCTATGGTTAAGGGTTAACCAGCTATGGCCAGGAGGGGAGTGGAGGAGGCTGACCTACCATGGCATGGATTAGGCAAAAGGGAAACCCATCCTCATCCAAGATGAGGGGGAGATGTGGATGAGGGATAAGAAGATTTTGATATATAGGCAAGGAGAGATAGAGAAGCAAGAAAGGTCCAAAGCAGTCAGCAGAAGAAACTGGATTCAAAATAAACAGCAAATAATGGAGAGTGGACAGGTGAGTGTTGGAGCCCAGGACATCCCTAGATGCAACGACGCTCTGGGAGTCTCTTCTGCCCAGACACAGCCAGCTTACCTGATTCGTCTGCTTCTTTGGAAAGTTGATCTTCCAGAATGCTTAATTCTGTTAGTCTTCTCTTGGAATTCTTGGTGTTTTTCACTGTTCCTTTCCACTGAAAGGAACAAGATTCCTCTTGGAGGACTTTTCACAGGGAGCATATATACATCAATGATCAAACATTTGAGTTCATACTTTTGAAAGCAAACCAAATGGGCTTTTAATCACCAGAAATTGATATGTAAACTTCATAGCAGATTTGATATCAGACTGGCATGTCTGCAGTTTTCAACTTTTCCTTCTTAATTCTGTAAAATTATTTTTTCACTGCCACACGAAAGGGTTACATGGCATAAGAACTCTGTTGGTTGGTGCTCTGAGTGGATTAAGAGAAATATTATTAAAATAAGAAAAGAGGTACAGAATTACAGTTTGGGAAGAAGGAAAAAATTTGAAAATGGATGGTAATGATGGTTGAATTGAACAGTATCAATATACTTAATGCATTAAAAATTACCCTTAAAAAGGGTATAATGGTAAATTCTATGCTATACCACAATAAAAATATAAGAGAATAACAATGAGTTTGATACAAAGAATAGTAGTTATTTTCCAGCTTCACATATAAAAAAATCAAGAGACTGACAAAGAAACATCCATGATCAGATGCTTAGTCAGGAATTAAACTGACCACGAAGCCCTGGAAATCTTAATTTCTGGTACAGTGTTCTTTTCATGCAAAACTGCAGATTCAACCCTATCCCTTTGATATGCATAACTGGGATTCTGGAAGCCTCATACCATTGTCTTATAAAAATGATCAGTTAGACAGTGTACACAGTGGAATTTTAAAACCATGTCCTTTGATAAAACATGAGTATAATAAATTTGTCATACATCTTAGTCAATTTATTCTTGAAAATATACTCCCTTTAGGGACATTTAACACTGAAAAATATAAGCCTTCTTTATATTTTAAAGGAAAATCAGTTTCTGTTTCTTATTCTCTCGGGGATTCTTCCTTAGATCTTTTACTCTAGGGAAAATTCCATATGCAGTGATATTTCCTGAAAAATATCCTGCCCTGTGTCTAGGTATAAGTCTGAAAATCCCTTCCTTAGGAGAAACACAGGATTATTTCTGAGTTGTCATGGTGATGCTTAGGGAAGATAACTTTTTAAGGAGGTGAGAGAGAAGGACCATATTGGGTTGCATAAGCAAAATCTATGATTTTAACTTGTACCTAACTGGAAACAGTGCTAGTTGGTAGTAAGTAACAAATTTTTCATTCAATTTAAAATTTTTTTATATTAAAACTTCCCAGAGTGTCTAGTCCTACTTTCTAATTTTATAAATGAGAACACTCCAATCTTCCCAAGGTCACCTAGCCTCCTCTCTTCATGCTGCCTTACAAACTTTTCTTATGTACTTGTTGATACCACAGAGAAGCCATAACAGGGAACTTTCTCTTCTGAAATCGACCACCACTCCCATTTTCACCCTCAGAAAGAGAGAGCGCATATGCCATTTTCCTCACTTCTTAATTAACATGATGGCCTGAGGTAGAATACACACACACACACACACACACACACACCTATTTTTAACTCTGTTAACCTGACATTTTTTTTTTCAACTTGTTCTTAGAGTTATTATTTGAAAATCTCTGTTGAGTGTTTGGTTTCTCTCCCATGCATCCTATATTCTTGAAGTCCCATCATTTGTGAGCTAAAAGAAATATCTGTGACATTGCTAAGCAAGGAATTGATGCTAATGGGATACTTGTATCAAAGAAGGAAGTCCTAAGGTTTGCTGGGAAATTAGCCAGGATAAAGATGCAGGACATCAACACTGAGAGTCTTTGGGAAATACACAGCAGTTTCCCTCAGGATGCCCTCTAATAATTATTTACAACTTCCTCCTCTTCCTTAAATTAAGTCTACTTTTCCTCAACTGCAAACATTTAAGAAAAATATAAAACTGGTTTTAGTCAATATTGCCTTGTTTTGCTTAATAACTGTGCTTCCCCCACTGCAAATTTATAGTATTTTACTACACTGTGCACTAAATGGGACTTCAGTACCAAGCTGTGGTCAAACCACAATTTATAACTTTGTTTATATAGGGAAATACATTTAGAGTTGGGAAAAACTCCAGTTTATAAGTCAGACTTTTCCTGTGGTATATGGCTTGAGCTTAAGTAAAATTCAATCAGTACTATTTTTTGAGAGCCTTCTGGGTGAAAGGCACCATTTTGGGTGCTATAATAGTCTGCAAATAAAATAACAAGAAAGTACATTATCTCATCTAATCCTTACAACAACCCTACTAGGTAGATATCACTCTCCTTGCCAGTGAAGAAGCAAAGGCTCAGAAAGGAAAGATCATTGGCTCAAGAGCACAACATGGTGAGAAGCAGAGCTGATGTTCCAGCCTTGGTCATCTGACTTCTGAGTCTGGGCCCTTTAACTGTGTTGTAGTGCAGAAATTATGCTCTAAGAAGATTCTGCCGGAAGCCAAGCTGGACCTTAGAAAAATCCTTGGAAGCTACGCTGTCAGCAGCTTCCAGAAAAAGAATTCGTGTTAAATCTCAAATGGGACAGTTTCTTCTGACAGTTGCTATATAGAAATGCCTCTTACAGAATGCTGTTCCAAGTTACTGGGAGATCAAAAGTGTCACTGAGACTCTGAGAGGACAGAGAGGGAGCCGAGCTTGTGACTGCGAGCCTCCCACTGGCGAGGAGAGAAGGGGATGTGGGGCGGGGTGAAGCGGGGCATAAACTGCCATCTTCTCCGGGGAGTTTATGACAGACTCCTTGTGTCCCTCAACAAGACTTTGTAGATATCAAGCCTCATATATTTCACTTTGATCTAAACCCCCGATGGAGCCACATACGTAATACATTTTATAATTACTCTATGAAGATTTGCCAGAAATCCTGGAGAGCCGATTCTTTTCTGCGCACCTGCTGATCAGGCCGACTCGGCAGGTCTGTTAATGGTCTCCATCCAGAAGATACATCTTCTTGTCCTTGCTGCCCAGATCGTAAATGTGATAGCTCTTTGGAGTCAACGGCATCTGGCGTTCACGAGATCTAAAAGCAATTAATTGTCAGTGCAGTTTCCGTTTCCTGCTCACATTTCAAAGATACAAATATGAGAAAATCCCTTTTGATGAGGGGGACGGGGCTCAGAACTACCTAGGCTTTATTTTGGAAAAGACACCTGAATTGGCTTTTTAAGTTGGAGGCATGGGCAAGATCGGGTACTTAAGCCCGTAAACTACCTGCAAGGGAAGGCTGAGGACTGGAGCTGAGACGCAGGTGGGTCTCCTGTTCCCCATGCTCCCCTGCACAGCTCCTTTCCCCAGATGCTCTATGGCAGGCACAGGAGGAGGGAGGCTGGGAGGGATCTCAGTGGTTGTTCACTTGGAGAGGACATCATAGGACTTGGATGCCAGTTTTCAGCTTCAGGTCTCCATCTTCTTGGCAACCATGCCCTGGCTGGAGGAGGCGGGGACACACCTAAGGAACTAGAGCCGCCCCTTCCCCCCACCACCCAGCTGAGGCTAGACTGGAAGGAGTAAAGGCCAGGGCTGGTGAGACCCAGTGGGCTGAACTCTGCCCATCTGAGTAGCGCTGGCAATCTGGTATGGATGTGCACATCCCACACCCCAGAATCCGGCCGGCTCTCCCCACCCTCCAGCAGCTTGCGGAGGTGGTGATCGCACTGTCCAAGGCCAGCCTGACATGCATGAGCTCCTGGTACTCGCACAGCCACTGTGCCAAGTCCTGCTCAACTCACTGTGTCCTTACTGGCCCACTTCCCCCGCAAGCTTCTTGGTAATTTAGCAAGGGCTGCCTCCACGAAAGTCCTCTGGCCTTTATCACCCTGAACCTCAGCAGGGAGTGGGCTGATGTTGTGGTTTACCGCAGGAATCTCCCTCTTTGTGCGTCAGAGGCCATTCCTGTGCTTCCCAGCCAAGTTCTGTAGCTCCTATTTCTAATCTGGGACAGTCCTCGGTCTTCTCCTGGCCGTGGCTGGTGATTTCCTGGTACTGGACCTTGAGCTCATGATGATGCCTTCTGGTCCAGGGAGTGGCTGCTGTCGGGGGAGAGGACAGTGGAGGTGTTGGAGATCTGTGGCCGCTGCATTTGGCTCTCCTCTTCCCAGTCGGCCGTCCCCTCCAGGCTAACTCCAGCTCTGCCTCGTTTGTGTGAGCTTCGCCTACAGCCTTCCTGATGGTGACAAATGCATTCTCCATTGCTGCACACTCTTCCATCTCTTCCTGTGGTTTTTTCCAAAGTCCTCCACCAGCCCCTGCATATTGCCAAGTGTTACCTGAAGCTTCGCCTCTCCTGGACCACTGAGTCCACCTGCCAACCAAGCTTGTGGATGTCACTCTTGAGCATGTTGTCCTTGCTGCTCTGAGCTGATTTCTGCTGCTGTAGGAGGCTCTACCTGGTCTCCAGAATCTCGTTCTGCTACCCCAGGTTCTGTACTTTGTCAGTAAAGGAGACAAACTTGCTGCTGTGGGAGGGTCCTGATCTGTTCCTTCTCTTGGGTGCACTGGGCCTGGATTTTGGGGTTCACCTCCAGCTTAAGAGGACCCTGCAGCCTCTGGTTCACTAGGGTAGCTGTGATGTCCCCTACACCCCCAGATCCACTGTAGCCACGACCATACTCATGCTGGTGTCCAAGCCATCCTGCAAGCTGCTGCTTTGCCCACTGGGAGAAGGCTAGGAGGCAGATGTGGACAGCAGACACACCTGTATATGAGCAGCTGCTAAAGCCTGAGGGCCAGAGGTGGACACCTCATAGCACTTCTGGTTCACTCTGATGGACATGGCAGAGGCAGGAACAGGGGTGAGTAGCTGGACCAGAGAATCCAAAAATCCCCGAGAAGCTGCTTCTAGGTGGGAGCAAGGGAACCTTGATGTGGCTGGAGTTTACTGACTTTGCTACTAATCAACCAGTTTCACGAGGATTTATTGAATAGTGAGTGTATGCCTAACATCCATTCATAAAGGACTAAGAGACTCAAGGAAGAATTAGTTCTTATCCTTAATTAGGGCATTTCTAATCTTGTCAATATACTTATTTAGTCATTAAACATATGTTTCTTGAGCATGTGTTGAGTGATAAAAAAAATAGACACATTAAAGTTACTGAACATAAATGGCACAATTTGGTGCTGCACTGAGTTTCTCCTCAAGGGCCAGGCAGCTCCACAGATGCCCATGAAAAGCTCCTGAGTGCTGGGACTGGGAATACAAGAAATGGTCAAGATAGAGGCCCATACTATTAAAAAGCTAAAAGCCAGGGAGAAAAATAAATGCACCAGAAGTGACAGGAGAGGATGGCGTAATTAGGGAAGTGGGGCACATGCAGGGGAAAGCTCATGGTCAAGGAATGCCCTTGAGGGTGGGGAACATTGACCTGAGTCCTGAAGCTCACATATGAGTTCACAGAATGTAGGCCCAGGGGCTGGATGGGGAGAAATGGCCAATGGCATGGCTAGAGAAGCAGGCGAGCTTGTACTTGGTTGTGACCGTGTCGGCAGTCATGAGTCCATCTTCTCCAACCGGCCCATGAATTCTAGTGGCCCCAAACTTTGATCTCTGCCTCCTCTACTCAGTGGTGCCTCAGGGCTCTCTGTTCAGACTCACCTTTCTGCTCCACACGGAGGAAACTCTCTCTAAGCAGAAGCCGGAGTTCAAGGGGCTCACCTTGCCACCTTTCTTAGAGATGGCAGTCTTGTGCCATCTGTTGGCCAGTGCCTGCGAACCATTGTCTCTGTGGTTTGTCCAGTTTTATTTCGTTTGCAGTGGGAGGGAGGACTGGTCCTGCACAAGTTACTTCATCATAGCTGGAACTTTCCCCTGTATCTTGAATAACCCTTTACTCGACCCTGATGCCGAACACTTCCAATTTCTCAAACCTCTGCCACCATTCCTCTTCCTTCCACTTCCTTCACCTCTCTCTACTGAAACTGCTTCGTAAGTCACCTGTGCTGTCCTTATTGCCATCATCAATGGATGTTTCTTCTACCTTCCGTCTCCATGACCTCCTGGTAGCATTTGAAGTGGTTAACTGGTTTCTCCTTTTAAAAACTGTCTTCACTTGAATTCTTACCTCTATAACTCTACTTCTGCCTCTGACCTTCCTTTGTTTTGTTCTCTGGCCTCAAATTCTCCACCACCTAATATTCCCTGGGACTGTTCCGCAGTGCGTGCTTATCCTGGACCCTCTGAGCATCTGCTCTGTGTTCATAGCTCTAGATGGTTAATTTCTTGCCCTTTCTTACTCTGTCTCTTTTACATTAAGTATTTCACTCCATGTAACCAGTCCTATCTTCTCCATCTGAAGTGGTTGCCTATAAGTATTATTCCTACTTCTGGAGTCTTGTGATTTCTCCTACCCTCCAGGTTCAGGTTCCTCAAGTTCCTGATTTTAATTAAGTCCAAGATTTGTCAGTGTATCAGCAGTTTCCATGTTGGGTTATAATTCATGTTTTCCAGCCTCTTGGCCCCAATATACTCTGAACCATAGCAGAGAGACCTGATCTTCACCCTCTTCCTGGCCCAAATAACCTAGTTTAGTGTCTGGCACACCAGAGACCCCTCAGTAAGTCTTTATGAATGAATGAGTGAATGAATGAGAGTTGCCAAATCTCTTATAGCCAAAATAAATGGTATCCAGGAAAATCAGTCTCTGGGCTCCAGGGTGTGTGGGTCAAGGTTTACCCAGAGTTTTCTCTCTGATAGCAGATGACTTCCATTCCCACATGGCAGAAACTCTGTGCAATCCGAGGCCTGGGAGCTCATGGCAGTCCATTATGCAAGAAAAAAAACAAAGGAGGAGGGCATTATCTGGGAGACTGGAGGAGTAAAGATGGCAAGAGGAGATAGATTCAAGGAATGTTTAGAAGGTGATGCCAGCAGGAGCCTTTAAATTATTCCAGGGCTCCTGCAGTAAATTCAAGTCTTCTCCCAGACAGTGTGAACATCAGAAGTATCTTCCACTCCATTAGATAAATTTAGGATTGCAAGAAGAGAACATGCTTAACAGACTAAAAGAGCTGCCTCTGCAAGGGAATTTTTAAATCTATTATGCTCAGCTGTCAGTACCAGTGCAGTACACATTCCAACACTTGCCTAGCTGCGATGATTTGCCTACTCCCAGGAGATAACTGGCTCTCATTTGCTTACCAGAGGAATACACCAAACACTTTAATATTTATCCCGCATCTCTGGCCAAGAAATGGACTTGATAGTGAGTAAGGATTTTGATTGGACATTTGAAATGTACTTGGGGGCAGGAAGGTGATTAACATGCCAGATCAGTTCCCCTGGATTCTGGGCAGGAAAGATTTCAGTAAGCCTAAAGAAAATTTCACATCTTGTCCTGTGAAATTACAGCCCCATGCATGATTTTTATGAATCTTTTGCACTGTAAATAAAAGATTATCTTTCTTGTAACAAGACTGTCCAAGGGTGCCTGAGTGGTGCAGTCCGGTTAAGCTTCCAACACTCTTGGTTTCTGTTCAGGTTGTGATCTCAGGGTCCTAAGATCGAGCTCCACAAGGAGCCTGGAGTCAGACTCTGCACTCAGTGAAGAGTCTGCTTGAGATTCTCATTTCCCCTCTCTTTTTCTGCCCTTCTCCCTCACACACACTTTCTCTCTCTCTCAAATAAATAAATAAGTCTAAAAAAATAATAATAAAATATCCTGAATGACCTGGTTCTGCCATCTTTTTTCCATTCCATTGCTCCTCATTTCCATGAAGCCCAGGATTTGTTGCTATATCAGGGCTTTCCATGTTGGGATATATTTCACCTGTTTTCTGGTTTCTTTGCTCCAGGAGTATCATGCACCAAGGCAGAGAGACTTGGTCTCCTCCCTGCCTCCATCCATCGGCATGGGTGTGCATCCCCACCCCCTACATAACAGAGTTGGGGTGATTTGTCTATTACATAAAATAGCATGATTTCTGTATTTTCAAAATCTGTAGAGAAACTATGTCCTTTCTCTTTGAATTTGTATCTGTCGACACTTCCTGTTTGAGCTTTCTCACCTTCCATGCCTTTCTCTGTAAGTGCTGATACCTTTGGCCTTACTACTCCACCAACAGTATTCTTCCCACGGCCGATAATGACTAAAGCCAGACTCTGTGCCATGGCTTCTTCCCCTCCTCTCTTTCTCTGGCTTCTATATTGTTGCATCCTCTGGTTTCTTCCCCTCACCTTTTTGGCTGTTTTTTGTTTTTTTTTTTTTTTAAATAGATTCATTAATCTTTAATTAATGGTTTTCTTCAGTCCCAACCCTAGTTATCTGCATTTCTCAGTTAGCATTCTCTCTCTGGATGATCTCATTCCCTCTGGTATGAGTTAACTAGGGTTGCCATAACAAAGTACCACAAATTTGGTGGCTTATGACAGAAGTGTATTGTCTCATCATTCTGGAGGCTAAAAATCTGAGATCAAGGTGTCTGCAATATTTCTTCCTTCTAGGACGAGTGAGAGGGGATCTGTTCTTTGCTTCTTTGCCTAGCTCCTGGTGATTTGTTGACAGCCTTTGGCGTTTTTGGCTTATAGAAGCAACACTCAGTATCTGCCTTCATCTCCACATGGTGTTTTCCCTGTTTATGTGTTTGTACCTAAATTTCCCCTTTTTATAAGACACCAGGCCTACGGGATTAGGGCCCACCCTGAAGACCTCATGTTAATTTGGTTACCTTTGTAAAGCTCCTACCTCCAAATAAGGTCTTAACATGTGTTGAGAAGGGGTAGGATATATTCAGCCCATAAAATCTATAGCTTCAATGATTTGTCTGTATACTGATGACTCGCCAGTCTGTGTCTCCATCCCAAACCTGTCTTCTGGACTCTGGACCTGTGTGTCCAACTGCCCACCATCCATCCCTCTTGGATGACTTTCATGCACCTAAGCTCAACATGTCTAAGAATGGTGCCTTATCAATTCAGTTGTCCTGGACAAAAACTGATACTTATTCTTGACTACTCCTCCAGCCTTATTTCTACAAGCACATCCAGTCATTTACCAAATTATGTCAGTTCTATCTCTGTAATGGCTCTCAAATCAACCCCTCTTTGACCTCACTTACCACCTCTGCAAGCCCACTAGTGTCTCTCCCCCAGACCACTCCAGTGGTTTCCTAAAAAGTCATTCTGTTTCTGGTTTTACTCCCTCTCAAGCCATTCTCCACTTTACAGAGCACTCTTCTAAAAACCCAAATCTGATCATTTCATTTCTCTGCTTAAGCCATTCAGTGGCAGTAAGTGCCCTTGAAAGTGGATATTGAACCCAGACAGCTGCTGTTAGGCCTTGAGCAGCACATTGAAAGGACAGTAGAATCTAGGTGAGTGGGGAAAAAAGGCTTGTATGACTGCAGACCTTGGACTAAATCTTGCAGATTTAGATTCAAGGGCCATGTCAGTCTACTTTCCTGCTAAGTGTAGATACCCACAGCAATTGTGAAAATGACCTGATGTTGATAATATAGCTTTCCCCATATCCTTCAAGGCAGAAACGTGTGAATAGTTGTCTTTAGATTGTGGCCTAAATCACAATGGAACTGCCCAAGCAACCGCCTCTGCCAGTTCCTGCCTTGCACTCCTCCCCGGTGACAGATGTAGATGCCAACAGCATTAGCTGTACCCTGGCATGCTCTTCCACCCATTTATTTTTTTCTGCTCATGCATAAGGCATAAATATTTTGTAAACGCTTCCATAAGCTTATGGTTTAAAAGATAATTCCCAAGTGAGAAGATACTGGTGAACCACAGGCAATTGCAAAGGGCTGAGCATTCAGTTGGCTGTCAGATTAAAAGATGGCTTGTCCACCCATTCAGCATTTAGTGCTGTTTATGGAAATTACTCTGTAATTGGCTTTTCTCCTTTTAGACCATAAGAAAATGAGGGAAGGTATCATGCCTTCTTGTCTTCCTTGTACTTAGCAGAGGGCCAGACATGTAGTAGGCATCAAAGGCATCAATAACTTCTTAATTAATGAGTTACCACACAGGTTTTGTGTTATCCTGAATTGGTTTTTTACTACAATGAAGTATAAGGCTGCCTTGTCTAATCCTTCAGTCGAGAAATTCACCAGGGCAATTTGGAAGAGAATGTATTCCAGGAGAGCCTACCAAGAAGGAATTTGTAAGTAAAGGGTTTCTACAGTCATCAGGGCATATTTTTTAAAATTTTCAGGGCAATAATGACATTGCTGGAGGATGGTAGTGATGAGGCAAGGTACATAGAGATCTTAGTCCCCTTCATGTGCACCTGCATGTGGATAAATGCTTTAGTTCACGGGACGCCTGGGTGGCTCAGTTGGTTGAGCAGCTGCCTTCAGCTCAGGTCATGATCCCAGCGTCCTGGGATCGAGTCCCACATCGGGCTCCTTGCTCCGCAGGGAGCCTGCTTCTCCCTCTGACTCTGCCTTCCACTCTGTCTGCCTGTGCTCACTCTCACTCTCTCTCTCTCACAAATAAATAAATAAAATCTTTAAAAAAAATGCTTTAGTTCAAATCACAAAGAAATCAAGACTTTAGGGGCAGAAGAGACAAAGGTTCAACAAGAAGAGTCAGTGTGAAGGCTTAATGAAAAGCAAACAAGAGCATTCAAGGAAGCAAGCTCAACATATGAAAATCCAAGATTAGAAAACAAATTAAAATCAGCTACTTATTTTAACAAAAAGTTATTACTTCAAACATAAATACTCCCACTGCATCTAAAATATGATTAATGTAAAATTAACCAATTCATGTAAAATATGATTAATACCATTACATCATTTGTATGTTTTAAGAGTAGTGTATATGGTGTTATAAAAAGCAAAATAGTTGTGTAGTCTTAATGCCAGTATCTTACCAACTGACACCAGAGGTGTGTGTTCAAAGGTACAATTTCCAGAACTGCACTTAATACTCCAAGAGTAACCAAGCTATAGATTTATACTATACCAGGGTAACACCTTTACTTTTATTTTTTTCATATGGCACAGCATTTTCTTATCTATCTTGCTTCAATTTATTGGGCAGATCTCTTTGGGAAATGTTCTAAAATGGATCCTAAATTTCTTTTGGTTTCCGTGGGTTAAAATGAGTATTTCAGAGCCATCATGACAGGCTTTTTTTACTGTATGGCCAATGAATCTCCACCTGCTGTTGGCATCAGTGCCTAGAGTGACACAGGAGAGCAGTGGGGTTGGTGCATCTTTGAAGTTCTCCCTTTCCACCTTCACCTAGGAGTCAGCCAAAGTCCTTCCCAGGGGAACACTTGCTTCCAGGTGTTCAGCAAAGGTAATGGTCAGCTACAACCCCTTAAGAATGTCTGCCCTTGGGTTCTTATAGGGCAGCTGCAAGAATTCCAGAAAATCTTCCTAAATCTTCCTAAATCTCTCCATAGACCCTTCCCTGAGAATAGAGAGCATCACTCATAAGGTGACAATACAAGGGAAGTAGTGAGTGAGGACATGAGGGAGAAGGAGGGAAGGACAGGAGAGGAGGATGCTGTGGGGTTGGTTGTACCTGAAGGCCCTGGAGAGTCCATCTTTGTGTTATCCTGATATAGATAAGAGCCCATCTTTGGTGGGGCTCTCAACTTGGAGCCTCTGAAGTTGTTATGGCTGATTATCAAAAGGGAAATTTACCAGATGGACTGGGTTGGAGAGACTCACAGAAATTTGGAAAATATGGAGAAACTGGGGGCCTTCACAATTGAGCAGCCAGGACAGGTCTCCAGGATGCTTCTGTTGCCATCACTGTCCACCACTGGGCTGCCACTGCTGCTCATGGAACTTGAACCATCCTGGTTTCTGGATATTTAAAGTTCTGGATAGGAGGGTCTGATGGGGGAAAACCCAGTCATGTCTGCCTCCTATTGTTGGGGGCAGGGAGAGGTTCAGACCTTTTAAAGAGCTTCCTTTGGCTTCCATTGTGAGATATGGGGCACTTTCCCAACAAGGCTTATGTAACTGGGGGGGACGTGGCTAAGTAAGAAGAGACATAAGTGCTGAGCAGTTAAAAGTAGGACAGAGGCCCAAGGTATTTACATTAAAAAAAAAATTCAGGGAGTTGTTAATGGGGCTTAGAGATATTTTTTTAAATTGTTATTTGTTCTTTTTGCAATGAAAGACACTTTCATCTGGGAAATTATTTAAGACCAAGGCTATCACTAAAGAAAAAAAAATGTTAAAGGCAATTTTGTAGTTTTCTGCTGATTCATTTCTAGGATCAGTCAAATAGATTTAAAATTCTTTCTTAGGTACTTTGGGAATACTTAAAAAATCCATTCCACATTTCTATGAGTGTTCAGCAAAAATCATCAAGGTTATCCTATAATCTAACTCTCCAGATGATGAAGGTGTAAGAAGTCACAAGGCTGTGTAGTCAGAGAGTGAGGATGGGCAAGAGAAGAGGTAACTGAATTAGGAAAACAACTGTAGACTTAATAAAACATGGGCGTGGTTGGGGCCATAGTTGAGGGAGGGGTGACATCTTCGTGCATTGATGAGGAAATTAATACTTGATAGTAGATGGAGATGTAGGTCCAGAAATGATCTAAACAAGCAACTGTTAAGAATGATATTTTATTTGGGAGAAGGGAGCCAGAAGAAATATAAGAGCTGTAGGAGGGAGCTGGGGGAGTAGGGTTGGTGATGGCACTGGGAAGAACTGAGAGTGGTTGAATCTTAAGCAGGCTCTACACGCAGAGCAGAGCCCAACACTGGGCTGGATTTCACCATCCTGAGACCATGACCTGACTCGAAATCAAGAGTTGGATACTTAACTGACTGAGCTACACAGGCGCCCTGCTAACCTCTTCTTTAGAATACAAGTCCAGAACTTGTGCTTGACAAATATATGGGTTACCCAAGTAAGAATGAAGCCGGTCTGGCATACATAAGCCCCAGGGTAAAGGGTGCTCTGGTTCCATCACACAAGGTTGAGATCATGACCAGAAAGAATAAGCACGACCAGTTTACAAGCACAAGATATTATTATTATTGGTGTTCTTTTGAATTTTACCAAGTGCATGCTTGGCAGGGAAAAAAGGGTCCCACTGCCATACATGTTTCTAAAGGGGGAGTCCCCTCTCTCTATAAAGAGCATGTTTTGCTTGAACAACTTCCAAATAGATGTCTTCCTTCTAGGTTCTATCTGTTCTGTGCATCCTGCCCTCTCCTGCCAATTTTGCCTTCAAGAGACTCTGTTTCCAACTCATCATCCCTCTCTTTCACTCTCAACAACTAAAAGGGCAAAATCCCTCACTTTCCTTTGTTGGAAGCTGTTCTAGACTCTCTTCCTATCCAAACCCTGTCCTGTGCTAGCATCTGCTGGAATCTAGCATCCTTTGCTAAGTATTCCCTAACTGCTCAGGCTGAAATTAAGCTCGTCACTCTCTGAACAGTAACTGTCCTTATTTTCTGTACCACAGAACTATTTCCTCTATCATATAGAAAGAGTTCAACAACATTGATAGGCTGAAATGGGAAGGGCGACAAATTATACTGGAGAGAATATGGGCTTTGGAACTGAACCTGCCTTGATTTCGAAAATCCTTATTTGGGCTGGATTTCTTCATCTATAAAATGGGAATAGTAAAATCCACCCCACCGTATTGTGTTGTCAGGAAATCATGTATGTAAAACTCTTGGCACATGATGGTGTTAAATAAGTGCTAGACATTTTTATTTTTATATTGTAAAAATAGGGAGCAGTGACATACTTTTTAGTTTTAAAGATATTTACTGGTAGAGAAAATAAATCACATTCCAGATAGAATAAATTAGTACTGTTTTAGGGACAAGATGTATATAGCAGAAATAGACAAATTATTAGTCCTTTCTTCCAATTACAGGTTTTAGATGAATAAAAATAAATTAGGTTTTAAAAGATTTTTTTAAAAGATTATTTATTTATTAATTTGACAGAGAGACAGATCACAAGTAGGCAGAGAGGCAGGCAGAGAGAGAGAGGGGGAAGCGGGCTCTCTGCTCAGCAGAGAGCCCATTGCAGGACTCTATCCCAGGACCCTGGGATCATGACCTGAGCCAAAGGCAGAGACTTTTTTTTTTTTTTTAAAGATTTTATTTATTTATTCAACAGAGAGAGATCACAAGTAGGCAGAGAGGCAGGCAGAGAGAGAGGAGGAAGCAGGCTCCCTGCTGAGCAGAGAGCCCGATGCGGGACTCGATCCCAGGACCCTGAGATCATGACCTGAGCCGAAGGCAGCGGCTTAACCCACTGAGCCACCCAGGCGCCCAAAAGGCAGAGACTTTAACCCACTGAGCCAACCAGGTGCCCCAGGTTTTAAAAGATTTTTTAAAAGGTCACTTTAGTATGCATGTGTAGGTACCCATATATTTCAGATTTACATCTTGAAAATCTAGCTTTCAGTTAACGGACATTTAATTATCATTTGCAATAAGATAATTAGCAAGTCCTAAAAATTTTTGATACAAAAATTGTGGATAATAATATAATCAACAAGTTTATTTTATTTTATGTTTTTGATGTAGTGTTCAGTGATTCATTGTTTGTGTTTAATACCTAGTGCTTCATTCAATACATGCCTTCCTTAATACCCAGCACCATGTCAACCCATGCTCCCACCCCCTCCCCTCTGAAACCCTCAGTTAGTTTCTCATTGTCCGTAGTCCCTCATTGTTCACCTCCCCCTCTGACTCCTCCCCTCTTTATTTTTCCCTCCCTTCTCCTATGTCCTCCATGCTATACTTTATGTTCCACATATAAATAAAACCATATGATAATTGTCTTTCTCTACTTAGCATAATCCCTCCAGTTCCATCCATGTTGATACAAATGGTAGGTATTCATCATTTCTGATGGCTGAGTAATATTCCATTGTATATATGAACCACATCTTTTTTATCCATTCATCTGTTGAAGGGCAGCTTGGCTCCTTCCACAGTTTGACTATTGTGGACAAGGAGGCTATTGTGAACAGAGAGGGGCATGTGCCCCTTCTTTTCACTACATCTGTATCTTTGGGGTAAATACCTAGTAGTGCAATTGCTGGGTCCCAGGGTAGCTCTATTTTTAACTTTTTGAGGATATTGAGGAATCTCCACGCTGTTTTCCAAAGTGGCTGCACCAACTTGCATTCCTACCAACACTGTAAGAGGGTTCCTCTTTCTCCACATCTCCAAAATTTGTTGTTTCTGCCTTG
Organism: Mustela nivalis; assembly: GCF_964662115.1. Taxonomy (NCBI): domain Eukaryota; kingdom Metazoa; phylum Chordata; class Mammalia; order Carnivora; family Mustelidae; genus Mustela; species Mustela nivalis. The sequence continues at coordinate 42,217,164 of NC_139025.1, forward strand.
TCGATTTTTGCCATTCTAACTAGTGTAAGGTGGTATCACATAGGCAAGGGAAACAAAAGTGAAAATGAACTTTGGGGACCTCATGAAGATAAAAAGCTTCTGTACAGCAAAGAAAGAAAACAGTTAATGTCAACAAAGCTAAGAGGCAACCCATGGAATGGGAGAAGTTATTTGCAAATGACAGTACAGATAAAGGGCTGGTATTCAAGATCTATAAAGAACTTCTCAAACTCAAACGCAAAAAACAAAGGATCAAGTCAAAAAATGGGTAGAAGACATGAACAGACACTTCTCCAAAGAAGACATATGAATGGCTAACAGACACATGAAAAAATGTTCAACATCATTAGCCATCAGGGAAATTCAAATCAAAGCAGCCAGTTTATTTTAAAAGAGATCTCTCTATGAAATGAATCAAGAGTGTTCAGAGGTGCCTGGGTAACTCAGCCTGTTAAGCATCTGCCTTCCCCTCAGCTCATGATCTCAGTGTGTTGGAATAGAGCCCTGAGTCGGGCTCCCTTCTTGGTGGGGAATCTGCTTCTCCCTAGCCCTCTCCTTCTGCCCTTCCCCCTGCTTGTGCTCTCTTTCTCTCTCCCATACAAATAAATAAAATCTTTTTTTAAAAAAGTGTTCAGAGCTACAGAGAGTGAATTGTACGTGATAAATAAAGCCGTGCTGTGCTAGGAGGGTTTGGGCTTTTAAGGAAAAATGAAACGATGAAACCAGAGAGGGAGACAAACCATAAGAGACTCTTAATCTCAGGAAGCAAACTGAGGATTGCTGGAGGGGAAAGGGGTGAGAGGGATGGGGTGGCTGGGGGATGGACATTGGGGAGGGTATGTGCTATGGTGAGAAAAAATTTTAAAAAAAGAAAGAATAAGGTGGTACAGATTGAATCAGAAGGTTGATATAGTGCTTGTGAAAACATCCACCATGTTGACCCCTTTTAATAATTCTAGGACTAAGTGTTTATCCAGTAAGTGAGTAACTTAATTGCAAATTCTATATGAACTTCAATGAAAACCCAACCGATATGACAATAAATACTCCCTCACTACAAGGAATATTTGCTGCCATTGTAATTTGATGAAATATGAAATATAGCTTTTCATATAATCTTTTGTTGAATTGCTGATACCCTATCTCTTTTTTTTTCTTGCCAACAGCATTTATTTCACAGTTATAAAATAACACATTATATTTCATTTCACATTTAAATACAAAGAGAGTAATTCATTTTGTTTGTTTGTTTTATTTTCAGCATAACAATATTCATTATTTTTGCACCACACTCAGTGCTCCATGCAATCCGTGCCCTCTATAATACCCACCACCTGGTACCCTGACCTCCCACCCCCCGCCCCTTCAAAACCCTCAGATTGTTTTTCAGAGTCCATATCTCTTTTTACAAGACAAAATGTCAAAGTGATAATTGTGGCTTCCAACCAACTCCACATGAAAATTCAGGATTATGTTTCTGTATTTGATGTTTCTTCAGTGATTATAAATATCTTCACAGAAAAGATCATGGATATTTAAAAGAAACACACTTATAAAACATTATTTGAAAATAGTCAAAGTTAGTTTTATGTATAAAGTATAATTTTCAAAAGATTGGTTGGAAGAATAATCAAAGAAGAATTATCAATCAAAGAAGCTTAAAGCTAAAAGATCACGTGTTCCAGCCTCTGATTTTGTAATTGTAATATTATTATTGTAGAAACATGATAGATCAGATGCCTTTGCCTTTCCCGATTTTCTTTCTACCTGCCCCGTAACCTCTCTCTACTTGCCCTTCTTTGTGGCGGTTGAAGTAGGACTGCAGAAACAGACTCTCTTGTCCTCTGACTTCGGCTTCCTGATCAATGGGGATTCCCTAAGAGATATCAAAGAAAAGGAGTATTTTCAGGCAGCCCTAGGTGGGTGCTTACTTAATGAAAAGTTGTAATTCTTATCAGGCAAGCCCTTCCTTTCAGATTTTTCTAATCTCTCCCTCTCCTTGTACTTTCAGGCCTAAGTATAGTAAGAACCATTGCTACACCTGGGTACTGCCCTCCCTTCTGGGGTATGACAGGTAGTAGTTCTCAACTTTTTCACTTGCATTGCAATCACCTGGGGGGCTTCTTAAATCATAGGTTACCCCCACAGCAGTGTCTAATTTAATAGGTCTAAGGTGGCTGCATTTCTAATGAACTCCCAGATGATGCTTCAGTGGCCAACTTAGGGAACCACATGACCCAGTAGCCCTGTACCTTGACCACCTTTTATTTATTTTTATTTTATTTTTTCAGTGTTACAAGATTCATTGTTTATGGACTACACCCAGTGCCCCATGCAATATATGCCATCCTTTACACCCACCACCAGGCTCACCCATCCCCCCACACCCCCCAAAACCCTCAGTTTGTTTCTGAGAGTCCAAGTTCTCTCATGCTTCATCTCCCCATCCTATTTCCCCCAATTCACTTTTCCTTTCCTTATCCTAATGTCCTCCATGTTATTCCTTATGTTCCACAAGTAAGTGAAACCATATGATAATTGACTTTCTCTGCTTAACTTACTTCACTCAGCTTAATCTCCTCCAGTCCCGTCCATGTTGATACAAAAGTTGGGTGTTCATCCTTTCTGATAGCTGAGTAATAGTCCATTGTATATATGGACCATGTCTTCTTTACCCATTTGTCTGTTGAAGGGCATCTTGGTTCTTTCCACAGTTTGGCAGATTGTGGCCATTGCAGCTATGAACACTGGGGTACATATGGCCCTTCTTTGGACCACCTTTTAAATAAAGTATCCTAATTTGAGTTTGCTCTTTCTCACTTCTGGAGACTTGACTAATATAAATGACTATAAAAAATTAGTTAAAAATAGAGTTTGTTTTATGGTTAAACATGATTAGCAGGTGATTGTTTGAAAAAGATGTGAGATATATATACACAATGAAATATTACTCAGCCATCAAAAAGAATGAAATCTTGCCATTTGCAATGATGTGGATGAACTAGAGAGTATTATGCTAAGCAAAATAATTCAGAGAAAGACAAATACCATATGATTTCACTCATATGTGGAATTTAAGAAATAAAACAATGAACATAAGGGGAGGGAAGGAAAAATAAAATAAGAAGAAAACAGAGAGGGAGGCAAACCATAAGAGACTCTTAATTATATTAAACAAACTGAGGATTGCTGTAGGGAGGTGGGTGGTGGGATGGGGTAACTGGGTGATGGGCATTAAGGAAGGCCCTTGAAGTAATGAGCACTGGGTGTTTTATGCAACTGATGACTCACTGAATTCTACCTCTAAAACTAATAATACACTATATGTTAATTAAATTGAATTTAAAATTTAAAAATCTTTAAATCAATAGAGAGAAAGCTGTAGGGATTTAGGAAACCATTTTGTTCAATCATTAAATTTCAGAGTCTAAAGAATACAAAGAAAGGTCCGGTGATTTCCTTGAGAGAATGTAGCCAGTTGGTATCTTGCCTTTCATGGAAGTCTGTCCAGGATAGTATGCTGCCTCTGGTCATACAGCTCCTACCCCTCCAAACCCACTTCCCTTGCCATCCTGTCACCCCTATCCCCTGGATTGTGTCATTGCCTTTTGTATTCTCATTATCTTTGCCTTTAGGTTTGGGCACCAGAGCTACCTGTGATATTTCAAGTAAGTAGGCTCATAGCTTGGGGCAAGCGAGGATTCAGACCTTCAGCTCACTGTTCAGTATAATGCTCAGTAGAACCAAATGTGTCATTGACCTTTTGTGTTCATGAGAGATTAAGAGTCAATGGCAGGGCTCTTCTTAGACTGATGTCTATTATCTTCCAAGTCATCTTGCCCTTGGCTCACACAGAACCTCTTACCTACAGAACCTCTTACCTACAATCCAAAGAGCTTTTCCTAGTTACTCTTTATTGCTTGGTGTTTCAAGTTGTTATCTGAGAACCCTACACTTTATACTCTGGCTAGGCAGTTGTTTTACTCAGCCTCTATAGTTCTTCCCCGTTTTGCTTGGACGTTTCTAAATGGATGCCCTAGGCCCTGTCTGCCCAGCCCCACCCACCCTCTCCCAGTGTTGTCACAGTGTTCTCTGTCCACAGAAGTTGGACCAGGTGTCAGTATAAGACACGAGTTTCTGCCTCAAGATTTTTGACTCTGGGAAACTGGACTTCTCCTGGAGGCTAAGGCTATAAGACTGGAAACCTGGGAGCTTCAAACAACCAAATTTTCAGCAGAGAAAGGCCAACAGCAGCCAAGTGAGAAGACAGGCAGCTTGCACCTGCAGTGGGAGATGGGGGATGGTTCGCCTACACTACTCCCCAGTCCCAGGTGTTCCAGAGGCTTAGGGACATTCCTGGCTGTTCTGTCCCTTGGTTGCTAAGCTCCTAAAACCTCTCCATTTTTGCTGAAACTGGGTCGAGTTTGGATTTCTTTTATGAAGTCAGACGTTCTAACCAATAAAGTACCACTAATGTCATTTTTGTTTATGTGTTTATTTTTTGTTATAATACTCTGCATTTATTGAGCACGTTCTGTGGACCATTTGAGAACTGAGACCATCTGAGAACCACTCCTCAAAGGATTTTCAAGCCTTGTTTGTACTCAGAATTCAGCATCTTAGAGTTGTTCATCTTACCATTGTCTCACAGCACGTTCTTTACCCCTCTGAATATTTGCTCTTATGGTTGCCTCTGACTCTACTGCTTATTTCTCACTGTAGAACTCTGCCCAGCAAAGTTCTGCTCTTCCTTCAAAGCCAACTTTGATGTCTTCCCTGCTCCAGGCAGAATGAATCACTCCCTTTCTTCTTGCTCTCCAATTCACATTAAATTATGGTTAATTGCTTACATGTCTGACTCCAATACTGTGTTGAGAGCACCATGCAGACATGGATTGTGTGTCCTTGATTTGTCTTTACTCCTGTTCTGAACACAATACCTGCCTAGAATGGGTGCTTAATAACTACTTGTTGAGGTAAATCGATTTGGGGAACATGCAGAGCCTAACCAGTGCAAATGAAGAAATTATATTCTTGTCCCTAGAAAATATGAAGAATGGCACCAAGATGGCCCCACTCCTAGGGCTGGCTCAGGTGAATAGTTGTCTTTACAAGGGGCGGGGAGATGATCTGGTGTGACTAATGAGAGGCTTCCAACCTATCACTTCTAATTCAGTTTACTCTCAATACCTATTAAAGTCTGAACACTGTTCACTAACTGAATTTGCAATGCCCAGGCACTCACTGTGGCATAGAAAATAGAAAATAGACATGATTTATTTATGATCCTTGACTGCAACCCAGGTGACGTTCTGAATATTATTTTTGTCAGACGTGGCTTTATAGTAATTGAAGGGTACAAGACCATGTAGCATGGGACACTGTTTTTGTTTTCCAGGATTGGAGATGACTATTTCATGGCCCAAGCTCTGAATATGGCCTCTGGGCTTGGCTCTGAAGTTTAAAGATTGCCTTTTTAGGACAATGATTTTAAATGTCTCCAGTGGCTCGCCTACTCTCAGATCTCTTCCATAAATCAACCAGTGTGAGGCAAATGGCTGCAGGAAATGGGTGTTGAGCCTTACTGCATATGGACCAGGTGGTACAGAAGCTAGTGAAAATGAGGAAATAAGAGAAATCACTGTTTGGCTTACAAATCCAACACTCTCAGCTGCATGTGATTTACCAACTTCTTAGTAACTATGGCCCATATTGTATCTCAATTCTTGCTCAACTAACTTCCCACCCTATTTTTGGATTTCCTCCTTTCCACTTATAATTATTAAATGATCACAAAATGAAACCTGATATTCACGTAAGAAAACAGGAGGAGGCACAACTCGTGTAAAATAAATTATGAAAAATACTTGAAAGATAAATTAAAAATGATTCTTGGGCGCCTGGGTGGCTCAGTGGGTTAAGCCGCTGCCTTCGGCTCAGGTCATGATCTCAGGGTCCTGGGATCGAGTCCCGCATCAGGCTCTCTGCTCAGCAGGGAGCCTGCTTCCTCCTCTCTCTCTCTCTGCCTGCCTCTCTGCCTACTTGTGATCTCTCTCTGACAAATAAATAAAAATCTTTATTTAAAAAAATGACTCTTGAAATATCTGTACGTTAGCCCCTGTGGAAGAGCATAAATAAATGAGCATTCACTGAGCTTTAGACATTCTTCTCGTTGAGTTAGAAATATTTAATTAGAAACACAGTTGCGAAGCACAGTTGTGAGCACAGTAAACATCTTGGATACGTAAAATAAGAAGCTTATGTATTTTTGACACTTTTTAAAAAAGATTTTATTTATTTATTTGACACAGAGAGAGAGATCACAAGTAGGCAGAGAGACAAGCAGAGGGAGAGGGGGAAACAGGGTCCCTGAGCAGAGAGCCTGATGTGGGGCTCGACCCCAGGACCCTGAGATCATGACCTGAGCCAAAGGCAGAGGCTTAACCCACTGAGCCACTCAGGTGCCCCTATTTTTGACACTTTTATGGCAACAGTATTATAATAACATTATTTTGAGCATAATAATCAATATGTAATTCTTCTGTTGCTTATTTGAGTAGCCATACATTTTTTATTCTTTTGAATCCAAGATTAGATAATACATCTCAATAAGGCCAACTTGAAGACATTTAATAATAGATGGTATGGCTAACTATTTTTATGAACCTCTTTTTGTTTTCCCAAGACTGAGAAAAAAAGAAAAGAAAACAAGATACCCTTTGTCATAGATAGGGAGGACCAGACAGAAGAACTAGCACTCACAGCCAAGTTACTCTGCTGTTTGCTAGGTGCTTGTTGGAGATCATGGTTCAGGAATTCAGGCTTTCTTTTTCTGAATGTCCCTGCTTCTTGAGGTTCCGATTTGAATACTTCAAGTGATGACTCACATAGTACGTGACATGATTATTCAAAATCAAACTAAAACAAAGATGCCATTGCTATTTCAAGATTTTGCTCTTCATTTTCTGGCTTCTACCATCTCTCAAGCACCAAACCAAGAAAGAACCTTCATGACCAGTGAGGAGGATGGCCTCTGTTCCTCCCCTTATATCCATGGAAATAGAGGAACTCTTAACTTTCAAGGAAAAATAAATGTACTCTGTGAACAAACAAAGGCAGCTAAGGAGACACAATGGCTGAATGTAATGTGGTGTCCCGAGTGGGGTCCCAGAACAGGAAAAGGCCATTAGTGACAAAGCTAGAGAAATCCAAATGAGGTTTGGAGTGTGATAAAGAGTGATCGCCAATGTTAATCTCCTAATTTTGACAAATGCACGAGGGGGGTGGATGCAAGATGTTACCATTAGAGGAAACTAGCTAAAGAGCATATGGGAACTCCCTGAACTATCTTTTCAATTTTTCTGTAAATGTAAAATTATTTCAAAATTAAAAGTTTACTGAGAGAGAGAGAGAGAGAGAGAGAGAGAGAGGACAAAGCCAAGCAGCCTCTGCAGGTGGAGGGAGTAAAAGGATTCACACAGGAGAAAGTGAAGCATTGGGGCAGTGAGTGAAGACTATCGTCAAATGAGCTCAGACAGTAAACGTTCAAAGAAAGTATAGGTGCATGTGATTTAACAGTAAAGACTGCATGAACCAATCAGGGTTTGATCATAGTGTTTAAAGATTTGGGTAGATTCAGAATGTTCCAGGTGGAGGCACAACCCAGTTAAAGACTTAAGAGTTGTCAGTAGTGAGAGGAAGGTGTCAGAACACAGCCAGAACCAGCCTAGTTGGAATGGAGTGCTCAGGCCTGAGCAAGGCCAGCTGTGTCATTAGGAGGCCCAGTGCAAAGTGAAAATGCAGAGCCCCTTTTTCAAAAAGCAGAAAATGGCTTTTTCCTTTCTTATGCTCTTTCTCTTTCTCCTTCTCTGTCTCGCTCTCCACTTAACCAAGGTATTTTTTATTTGCTATTTAAAATCTGTTCCCTTGGACACAGGATACTTGCTGTGTGAGAGCAAGCCCCCACAGACACTGGGGGTCTCACTCTGAGATCCCAAAACTCCCCAGGTCCCTGTAGGATTGCTAAGCAAAGACATGGGAGTGGTTGCTGAAAACCCACCCCAAGAGGTGGGGAGGCAACTGGAGGCAAGACCACACCTGAGCTGAGGCTCTGAGCCCAAGCCCCCTGTGTGTGCTCCATTATCCCATTGGAAATTACTTACAAAAAACAAGTTAAAAGATAAAAGAAATCTATACATTCAATGCAATCCCTATCAAAATACCATCAACATTTTTCACAAAGCTGCAATAAGTAATCCTAAAATTTGTATGGAACCAGAAAAGACCCCGAATAACCAGGGGAATGTTGAAAAAGAAAGCCAAAACAGGGGGCATCGCAATGTATTGATACAGATTTCAAGCTGTATTGCAAAGCTGTAATCATCAGGACAGCATGTCCAGGTACTGGCCCAAAAACAGACACATAGATCAATGGAACAGAATAGAGACTCCGGGGCTCCTGGGTGGCTCAGTGGGTTGAGCTTCTGCCTTCAGCTCAGGTCATGATCTCAGGGTCCTGGGATCAAGCCCCTCATTGGGCTCTCTGCTCAGTGGGAAGCCTGCTTCCCTCTCCCCCTCTGCCTGCCTCTCTGCCTATTTGTGATCTCTCGCTCTATGTCAAATCAATAAATAAAATCTTAAAAAAAAAATAGAGACCCCAGTAAGGGACCTTCAACATATGGTCAACTAATCTTCAACAAAGCAAGAAAGAATATCCAATTGAAAAAAAAACAGTCTCTTCAATAAATGGTGCTGGGAAAATTGGACAGCCATGTGCAGAAGAATGAAATTGGACCATTCTCTTACAACCATACAAAAAGATAAAATCAAAATAGATGAAAGACCTAAATGTGAGACAGGAACCCATTAAAATCCTAAAGAAGAACACAGCCAGTAACCTCTTTGACCTCGGCCACAGCAACTTCTTGCAAGACATGTCTCTAAAGGCCAGGGAAACAAAAGCAAAAATGAACTTTTGGAACTTCATCAAGATAAAAAAAACTTCTGCACAGAAAAGGAAACAGTCAACAAAACTAAAAGGCAACTTATGGAATGGGAGAAGATATTTGCAAATGACATATCGGATAAAGGGCTGATTTCAAGATCTGTAAAGAACTTATCAAATTGAACACCCAAAAAACAAATAATCTGACCAAGTAATGGGCAGAAGACATGAACAGATACTTCTCCAAAGAAGACATACAAATGGCCAACAGACATAGGAAAAAAAATTCTCCACATAACTTGTCATTAGGGAAATACAAATCAAAACCACAATGAGAGAGCACCAGTTAGAATGGCTAAAATTAATAAGACAGGGAACAACAAATGCTGGAAAGGCTATGGAGAAGGGGGAACACTTTTACACTGTTGGTGGGAATGCTAGCTGGTGCAACCACTCTGGAAAACAGTTAAAAATAGAAGTTAAAAATAGAGCTACCCTATGATCCAGCAATTGCACTACTGGGTATTAGCCCCAAAGATATAGATGTAGTGAAAGAAGGGCCACATGCACCCCAATGTTCCTAGCAGCAATGTCGACAACAGCCAAACTGTGGAAGGAGACAAGATGTCCTTCAACAGATGAGCGGATACAGAAAATGTGGTTCATATATACTGTGGAATATTACTCAGCCATCAAGAAAGGATGAACACCCACCATTTGCATCAACATGGATGGAACTGGAGGGTACTATGCTAAGTGAAATAAGTCAATCAGAGAAAGACAATTTTCATATGGTTTCACTCATATGTGGAATATAAGAAATAGCTCAGAGGATCATAGGGGAAGGTAGGGAAAATTGAATGGGAAGAAATAGGAGAGGGAGATAAACCATTAGAGACTCTTGACGCTAGGAAACAAACTGAGGGTTGCAGAAAAGGAGGTGGTGTGGGATAGGGTAACTGGGTGTTGGGCATTAAGGAGGGCATGTGATGTGAGGAGCACTGGGTGTTATATGCAACTAATGAATCATCGAACACTACATCCAACACTAATGAGGTACTAAATAGGTTGGCTGATTGAATTAAATTAAAAAAAAAAAAGATAAAAGAACCTCCACATGGCAACTATACACAGTTGTGGGGGAGGTGTGTGAGGTCCTTCTGAGCCCTGAGTGACTGCATGGTCCAAAGAGCCATGAAGCTGACCCACCCTGGGCGGGGATGCATGGAAGACTAATCAGGATTAGGAGGGTCTGGGCCTATGGAGGATCCTGAAGGCTGGGTTTTCCTCTGGGAGTGGATAGAGGCCAGAGTTGATTGAGAAGACACAAACTAATTGGATTTTTCTGACCAATCCAATGGAAACGTGTAGAGAGGACTTCATAAGAAACACCATGGGCAGTTTCATGGGTTAAGAATTTAACAGTCAGTCTTAGGAGGAAAAGGGAAAAAGCCCCTGTGACAGAACCGTTTCCTTCCCTTGAGGTTAACTATTTGACTGCATTAGCAGTTCTAATTCAGAGCAGATGTATCCACCCAAACCATTTACCATTTTGTCAAGTTTGTTTTTGGTTGACAGATTTATCTAAAAGGATCCTTTATCTTGGGGACACAGACCTTGCCAGTATAGAATTTTCTTTTTAAGAGCCCCTCTTATAAAATTACAATTGAGCTCAATGAATATCCCTGATATCGGGACTGTGACTCCTGCTGCCATGTGTTTTACTGCCAAGGCATTTAAAATCTGCTTCCGGTTTGGGGGCACCTGGGTGGCTCAGTCGGTGAAGCCTCACTGCTTTTGGCTCAGGTCATGATCCCAGGGTCCTGAGATTGGTCTCCCTGCTCAGTGGGAACTCTGCTTATCCTTCCCCCTTGTCCCTCATCCTTGTTTGTTCTCTCTCACTTTTTAAAAAATTCTTAAATCTGTTTCCAGTTTTTCCTCTGGGAAGTCCTCAAACTGTATGAACTCTTTCTTCCCAGGTACCTCCAGATCATCAGTAACTCGATGTAAACCAGGAGCCAACTGCCCCAGTTCCCACAGTGGCATCAGCAGACAACTGTCCCCTCTTTCTGTCACTGAAGATTCTTCTGCTCCTATTCTTGAACTTCAGAGTCGAGGATCCTCTGGAGTGTGTGGACACAGAGTTGAAAGGCCAAACAGATCAGGTACCATGGTGACCTCCTCTTAAATAACAGTACATCTAGGTAACCTTCTAACCAGCCATGAAAGATGGTACCATTGGCCCAGAACACAGAGACATTACATGGTCTCTCAGGGGTGGGAGTGGGAAGGTTTATCAAGTGGAAGAAGAAAGAAGGGAAATGGATAGATAGGATCTATTAGTGGTGTACAGTATAGCAGAGAAACTGGACACCAGAGACAGTTGTTGAAGGGCTTAACACATGATTAAACAGTTACATTCAATTAAGTTTATAAGGTGACTAGTTTTCTCATCTTGAAGATGTCAAACCCCAGCATCTTTGATCTCAACCCTGGGATGCAGTAATAGCACTCTCCCTTTCTGAGATTAAAAACACCAGAAAAAATCACAGACTCTGTTTTTGTGCTTGTCACAACTGGCAGTCCTTGGAATCCTTCTAGTTTTCCCAGTTTTATGTCTTCTTCAGGACACTGCACTGCCTCCCTGATCAGCATTTACTGGTCAATCAAGACCTCTAGCCTTTCCTCACATCCGCTTGACCACACCCACCAACTCCCAAGTTACTCAGATTATTAGAATTGCTAGATAAATCTGATAGCAGATCCAGGGATTTCCTGGCAAATTTATCATTTTCCAATGTAGCTGAGTCCACTGGGCTGCTGCCCATTCTGTCCTGCTTGGCAGCGGACATCTCATTGCCTTCCACAGAGAAGGTGCTCAAGTTCCCAGTTCACTCACTTCCTCTTGTCACGTGACTGCCCTTCCACTTCTGAAAAGAGTGAAAACAATCAACAATCCTATGCCAACAGATGCTTTCCTCTGTGCCACGATGTCTCTGTTCTTTTGTTTGCCAATTACCATATTTTGGGGCCACCGTTAACATGCGTGTTTCTACCTTTCCAATGTCAGCTCCTTTCGCCACATCCTTGGTCACCTCCTTTCCATCTCTGCCACCTGCATTTTCAGTGTCCTTCCACTCATTCCTTCGGTTTGTCCAATAACATATTAAATATCTTGCATCCTTAAAAACAATAACAAAACAGCAAAAACAACAAAAGACTCCATCCAAAATAAATGGGTAGTTGAAAATAAAACAGAACTTTGAGAAAAGAATGGAATTCAGGGCGCTTAGTATGGATGGGGAATAGTCAACAAAGATATACAAGAAATAGAAAAGCCTCTTCTAGGGCTCTCCTAATTTGAGAAGAGGTTGGGATATATATATATATATATATGAAAAGATTTTTCAAAAAGTGACAGTATTTTAAAATAGTATCTGAGCAGCTACTGACCCCAAGGCTGAGGTTCTTTTTAAAAATGAAGAAAATGACATCTTAAGTCTTCAGAAAGTTTTAATTGGCTTTAATAAGTTGCAGTAATATTCCTATTATCCCAGTTATCTGCAGAATAGAATGTTCCAGTTAATTAAATATACTGGTTAATAAAGACTTGCTCTATCTATCATAGGCAGACTACCAATTTTAAAATCTATACCATTAAAGATCACAGAGGACATAATTTACTTTGTGCGATGATTCACAAGGCACTTGGGGGGTATTCCAGGGCACTGAAGAAAAAAGAGAAAAGGAGAATGATCTGAAGAGCAGCTCACCATGCTTTCATGAATGTGATGTACTTAAACCTCAAAACGAATCCCATGAGACAGGTGTTATCACTGACAGATAAAGAAGCTAAGACTGGAATCAAACATGAGCTCAGGGCTATACACTGGTTGCACCCAGGTTTCCAAATTCCAGTGGCCTCTGCCATTAATGACTCTAACCAAGTTTCATGGTAATGGATGGAATTCCTGGTATATCAGTTTTAATGGTCTATACAAAACCATACATCTAAGCAGGACTGCAGAGAATTTAAAACCACCAGAAAAATAAAAGAGCTCTGGAGACCCAGTCTTTCTATGATATTGATAGATGGTGAAATTAAAGAATTGGCAACAAGTAAATCTAGCTAGCAGAAGAATGGTTTGATGCTATGGGGGGATCTAGGTGACTACTGGGGGCATCAAGAGCACGATGGTACGATGGTACGATGGTGGCACCAAGCAGTCTATGAAGAAAGTGACAGCATAGGCAGGTATCAGTTTAACAGGATACTGATAACCTTTACAGAATCATTCCTCCTTGGTGAGATGGTCCCCAAGAATAATGTAATCTGAAGAGTCCACCTTTCTCTTAGGCATCCCTCCTCTTCAGCCTCAAGCCAGGCTACCATTCCTGTCAGGAAACAGAATTTTTTCTCCAGACCATTTCTGAAATTTCCAGGGGTTGAATGAAGAGCTCAAGCCTAAAACCTAGACAGAATGAGTATTCAGAATAAAAGGATTTGGACCCTAGAGTCATACCAATGTAGGTTCAACCTTGGACAACTTTTAACACAAGCCTCAGTTTCTTCATCTGTAAAATGGGAGTGATAATATCTACTTTACTGGGTAGGTTAACTTTTGCTTCCCAGACTCCCAAGACAAAAGTCTCTTATTCTACCCTCTCACTCATTTTATATTTTTCCCCTCTGCTCTCTGCATAAGCCACATGGTTATAGAGAGGATTTGCAGGACTGTTATCAAGAGCAAGAATTGTCTATACACAGTAAAGGGAGCTAGCTGGCTCACACTTCCAGGCTCATGTCAATGTTACTACATCATGAAAGTTTCTCCCGATCATTTCCCTCCCCATCACTTAACAAGTGCCCCTCTTCTGTTTCTACATGGCCTTGTATCTACCGTTGTTGGCCCTAACACACTATTTCTGTTGGCCCTAACACACTATTTTGGATGTGTTTTCTGGTTTACCACTAGGCCATGAGCTCAGGTCTTTCATCTTTGAACCCTTAGGACTTAAATAACTAACTAACTCCTGGTGATCTCTATAAGATTTTGCTAAACACATAAATAAAAGAAGACCAGTTTTCATCTTCTAGAGGCTTAGGCCCTGAGAATCCAGTACCGTTCAGAAGACTTTGAAGTCCTACAGTAATTGCTGTGTTTGTCATTGCTCGGTTTATATTCCCCAATTCAGAATTCACCCTCAAGGCTTGCTACTCCCTTCCCAAATAATTATATTAGAAAGCATTACCTGGGTGAAAGTTTTTACCCCAGGGGGGTGGTCATACCTGGCTTATTAAGCAATAGGACCACATTTAGTGGGAGAGAGAGTAGGTTCTAGAGAGAGAAAGTAAGAAACCCATCAGCTACCACTTACAATCTGCAGCCTATACCACTTTCTTAACTCCTTGGACAAACCCTGTGTTCAAAGGAGGTGCTTGGAGACAGGAGAGAACTTGCAGACAATTCTGTCTCCCTTCCCTTGATATTCTAACACCTGGGATCTCAGCTTGGGGACTCAGTGACTTCTCCCTTTTAACCTCCCAACAAGTGCATAAATTTATTGTGTTGAATTTGTTTCTCTATCAAGAAAGAAGTCCTTTATGATTGTCGCTTTTAGAGAATTTTGACTATTTTTAATGTAAAAAAATGCTACTAAATTTTCTTAGTAAATGTACAAATACAAAGCAGAACTCATTGTGCTCCCAGAAATACATTAAATTGTAATTTGCTCCAAGGTGGGAAATGACTTTGTGTAGTCAGGATTTGCCCTGTTCTTGGGACATAGTGCTTTTCAATTTAATAGTCAGCTTTGCTGCAGTTTCAGGGTGGGGGGGAACCCACCTTGGTAGAATATAACAACAAATACTTATTTCTCACTTACTTTTCATGTCAGCGGATACAGGGCTGCTTTGGCTGGGATCTGCTCATTCCCCCACAGAGACTAAAAGGGCAACTCCTATTTGGCTTTTTCTATTCTAATGACAGAGAAGATGAGCAGGAGAGGTTAATGGGACCTTGTGATGCCCTTAAAGTTCTCCTGGGAGGCAGCCTACTTCACATCTCTCTGTTCATGTTTGATTAGACCAAGCAGGTCATGTGGCCAAGTCGAAGTCTTTGGAGCTGAGATATGTAATGCTTTCATGAAGAAGTGATTAGAGTACCTGGAAGAACAGCACAGCATCCACCAAGTTCATGAGCATTGTCGTGACCTTAACAACGGGTGGGGGTCAAGATCCATACTGTACCTTACAGAGCAAAGATTCAGGAGAGAAAGGGAGCCAGAGTTAATCCCTTTAAATGATGGTAAAAAAGCAAAACCCTGATGATACTACTGTCTGCCTCTTTGGTTGCTGTCCTATAACCTGATTTCCACACATCTGTATTCCTCTCCTGTTCTCAGGGGATGATGGAACACAGACTCATCCTGAGAACAGCAGCCAAGAAAACAGAATCAAGGCTCGCTGCCAGTCTTGCACGTCCATGGTTCTGAAGGCTGTCTGGGGACTCTTGATCATCTTGTCAGTGTCATCGTCTTGGGTTGGAACCACACAGATTGTAAAAATTACTTACAAGAACTTCTACTGTCCATTTTTCATGACTTGGTTTTCAACAAACTGGAACATTATGTTTTTCCCAGTCTATTATTCCGGTCATCTGGCCACCGCTCAAGAAAAACAATCTCCGATGAAAAAGTTCAGGTAGGTTTCATGTTAAAGGGCCAGTGCAAGATGTTTTAAAATAATTTTATGAAACTGCATAATTTCTTCTCTGTGGCATGATGAACTGAGTTGACTAGGGGAGTGTGGAAAGCCAGGATCTAAGGTTGGTAATGAATACATGAGCACTAAGAAACAGAATCAGCTCCCCCCCTCCCACCGCCGGCACAAAATTATTGAATGTCTGTCACATGCCAGGCACTGTGCTGGTGCTTTTGTAGATCTTATCTTAATTCATCATCACTGCTGGTAACATGTATCTTTTAAGGCAGTGTTATTATTCTTATGTTAACACAAGAGGAAACAAATTTAGAAAAGTTGAATGACTTGTCCAAGGTCACACAGGTCTAATAACAGGATCCAGATTTAAATCCAGAATTATCTCTGAAAGTCATGCTTTAAGGGAATACCCCAGTGGCTCAAGCCCAGAAAAGAACATGTCTTCATAAGATTAATTGTTACAAAAATATTTGCTCAATATTTGGGACACTGTGGTACCTAAGCAGATAAAATGATCTGGTTTCACAAAAAAAGGAAGTTTGGCCCTAATAGTTTAAAGATTACTTATTTATTTATTTTTGGCCAGGGTTGGGGGGTGGGGTGGTAGGCAGAGGGAGAGAGAATTTCAAGCAGACTCCCTACTGAGTGGAGACTCAGGGAGCCTGGCACAGAGCTCGATCTTATAATCTGAGACCATGATCTCAGCCTAAACCAAGAGTTGATGCTTCACCAGCTGAGCCACCCAGGCAGGCGACTCCTCCTTTTAGACGGGCTTCACCAGAAAGTTCATTGTATACTTGCAGCATACTTTGCTAGCAGTGAGCCAAGCACCTTCTTGTAATGGTGGGGACTTTCCCGGCTGGAGGCAGTCCCCGCCAGCAGGCCAGCCCTGAGGTTTAGAAGATGCTGTTATTTGCTGGTTGGGAGCACATGGGACTTTCACTATTGGTTCACCAGGTATGAACTTGGTAGTACCACGGTTCTAGCAGTTGTTCTGTGCTAAACTTGGCTTCTGCAGCCCCATCTTAGAGAGCTCAGGAAGCTGGCAGGACCAGTCTTGCCCAGCACTCGATGAAGGCAAAAGGCAGCATTTGGGTCAAAGAACCTTTGCTGACAGACAGCTTCTCGAAGAGGAAAGGCGTAGAGGGAAGGAATAACTTCCAGGACAGTCACTCTAATCATGGAGACAAAACAGTAGTCAAGACCTCAGTGGATGGCAGTGGGAGAGGGACAATTCTCTACACCCACTTACTGTTCCTTGGCAGAATGACAACAAACTCATCTTGGAGAAGCCAAAATCACCTTTCTTTCTTGCCCCATACTTCCTGAAAAGATGTGCATTAACAGAGTATTCTTAAAAACTTAACAAACTGCAAAGAGTCTATTTTCAACTTCCACTTTCTTTCACCAGCTTAGAAGCAGCCAAAAATATTAAAGTCACACTGTGTGCTGATCTTCCACAGTATCCATGACTATTCAATTAAAATTAAGCAAAATCTATATAAGTAATAAATGTTTTCTGGTTTGGAGGACAGAAATAAGTCTTACACCTGTTTGTAATTGCTAAGGATACTTTGTATTTGATTCCCATCAAATAGACATGAAGTTGGGACACAAGGTCTTTTTTAATAACAATATTTCATAAGCAATTTCAGGGAACAAGAGTATCAAACTAAAATTCTCCCTGTTTGAAAATGGCTTATCCATAGCTTGTATGTTCTACTCCAATGCTCCTGTGGTTTAGATACACATGCTGATAAAAACAAGTGTTTAAAAAAACAAAAAAAACCCAAGAGTTTAGTATGGGAGGTTGTACCTCAGAACACCTCAAAGCATGCCAAGTTGGCTTTATTTAAGATAACACATTTACAAGAGGTTGCTGCTAACAGAAATGTTGTTTCGGGAATCAACTTCATCTCCACCACATCCCTTATGTCTGACTAACTCCGAATTTATCGAAACCTGTGATTGGGCAGGACACCTCCACCTGTGAGTGCAAGTTGGTTGAAGTTGGCCATGTCTGAAACCAAATCAAAGAGCTGTTATTGTCAAGCAGAAAACATGGTCTTTGAAAGGAATATTCTCCAGAGGGCCCCTCCATAGGAGAGGTAAACATTGCCAGAAAATTCTGAGATCCTTCATCTTATTTTCCTTGTAGACTCATTAACACCATCTGCCAAGAAGGCACTTCCCGGAGCTCTCATGGCAGAACAAGGGGGAGAAGAGAGTTAGTATGTAAGACTGGAAACAGAATTTGTCCCATAGCATCAGATCCTCTGACTCTTTTCTTCTTTTCTCTTGAATGGTATGAAAGAATTTTCAGTTCTTTTTCTTATCACTAACATCATGACCTGAGCCGAAATCGAGAGACAGACGCTCGAATGATGAAGCCACCTAGGTGCCCCAATGTTGAGCATAATTAATTTACTAGTGTCCCCAGCTTCTAACTTCTGTCCAAATTTGCCACCTGTCAGGGCCTAATGCCTAGAAATTCTGATCTCATCATCCCAAGGAGAGACTCAGTGTTACTTGCTCATCTATAGACATCCTATCTTTCTCTGAATTTTCACATTTCTGAGCACTTAATGCTTAAATAACATAAGGTCCTATACCCCCATGACCAGGCATTTGAATGGAGAGCATTTTTAAGTTCTGCTATGGCAGGGACAAACGGGGAGAAGGTTGATAGGCAGAGAAGGGAAAAAGAGGGGACCAATAAGGAAGCTAACACGGTGGGTGGGGTAGGACAGTCTCTGCCCCTCCCCCCACACTGGGGAAGAAAACTCTCCCTGTCACTTTGCCTCCTGCATTCAAAGTCTTTGCTTGAGAGCACTCAACCCAGCATGACAGTGGGCTCTGGGAAGGAAGAACCCTCCCTGGCCAGGGCCAGCGATATGAAAAGAAGTCCTTTCCTTAGAAATGTGTTTGTTGTGTTTCTTCATCAATGTGTATCTCAAAAGCCATTTAGCACTTGTAGATGTCAGGATGAGCCCGTGACTAGCAGCTCCAGCTCTGCCTGACTGACTTTCTCACAGAGCAGATCCCTATGTGAGGACAGAGAGATAGGATCCCTTGTGCCAACTGCTGCTTGGTATGTATGTGGCTCTGATTCAGTGTCTCTCCGTGGCTGTGGGGCTTAAGAGATGCCCCTCCATTTCCCTGAGCAGGTGTGATTTCTGTTTACTTTACAAAATACTTTGTTTTTAGGTTATCTTACCCCTTCTTGGATTTTGTCTCTTTCAGGTTAAAAATTACTTTTGGGAAGTTGCATTTTTATTTTACAAAAATCCTTCTGCTTTAGTTGTCTCCCGCATCAAAAGTAAAACTGTTACACAGGTTTCTATGTGTACATTATGCATTTTTAACCTCCTGGGATTCGCTGGCTTACAATTCCCAGCATTCTCCGCTGCTTGGATGCAGTGTTTTCCGTGAGACTTGACATTGAAGGCCATACTCCTGTGCTTAAAGCCTCACCACTTTGTCACTCCCTCCCTCCATGTGGCCTTCCATAGGGTAAGTTGCTTCATATGCTGGGGCAAACATTGGCTAGAGATGATTTTGGTTTGTAAAACTTTGGGGCACAATTGTTTCTTTTCAGAAAAAGCCCGAGGAGAAATGGTGCTAGTACTAGCTAGAACCATGTAGATTTCATTATAACCATGCAAACATCAGTAGCTTGTTGCTTTCAAAAAGGTAGTTATACTACTCTTGAAAATACACAGCCTAGCACAGGATAGTTGCCCAGTAAATGCCTGGATGTTCATGAACAACTGCGTGGAAAAAAATAAAGCTGAGTTATCCCAATGGTGAGTCTGTTTTCAGTCCATAGTCAGACAAACACTGTTATTTTATCACATCATTATTGTCTGTCTGTATCACTAGTTTGAACATTTTTATTAAAATGGCCCCTTGAGGGCACCTGAGCGGCTCAGTTTGTTAAGCATCTGCTTTTGGCTCAGGTCATGATCCCAGGGTCCTAGGATTGAACCCCACAGCAGGCTCCTTGCTCAGCGGGGAGCCTTCTTCTCTCTCTTTCTGCCTGCTGCTCTCCCTGCTTATTCTCTCTCTCTCTCTCTCTGTCAAATGAATAAATAAAAATCTTTAATAAAATAAAATGGCACCTTTGGTTAAATAATCAGCTTAGTCAGAAATCAAACAAAGCAAACATTTAACCGAAGTGATTATTTTTACACAATAAATTCAGATAATTTCCTCCAAAGCAACCAAATGTATGTATATACATACAACCTGAGTTTGATTTTTTTTTTAATTTATTTGTTTTACCAGTTTGGGGTCATCACAGAATCTTTTGTCATTTTTTTTTTTTTCCTGTCTTAGAAATGCTAGAGGAAAACCAAATTAGTCAACTGGGCAGATACATTAAAAAGAGGTCTTGCCCCTTAGGAAAAATCAAATCCCCAATGGTGTGGCTCTCCACAGTTTGTGGGTTTGCAAGCTGTCTCTACCTGTTCACACAGTCGCAGAACTCTTGGTCCTGTTGTAGTCACCCCCTTGAGAAAGAGTCTTCTCTCTTGTCTAATAGCTGGTAATCCTAGAAACTACTCATTTCTGTATTTCTCCAGACTTCTCTGAGAATGTTCAGCAGCAGCAGACTGGCTGCCCCAGCCATCTTGAGAGAATATCTAGGTAGGAAAGGGCTAGCTCTGCCCCTGGGGGACGTGGGCTCTTGTCCATGGAGCCCTTTACCCCCCGTTGTGCTCCATAGGTGGGAGCCCTGGGTAAGCAAGTAAGTTCCACCGATGAACAATGGGTGTTGAGTGTTTGTGTTTTTACCAGAAAATGTCTGTCAAGAGTTAGACAACCCAAAATGTGTCACAATTAGTACCTGACAATTAACCTCTTTTTCTTTCCTAGGGAATGCAGCCGGATTTTTGGTGAAGACGGTCTGACATTGAAGCTCTTTCTTAAAAGAACTGCTCCCTTTTCTATTCTATGGACTTTGACTAATTACCTGTATTTACTGGCTTTAAAGAAGCTGACAGCCACGGATGTCTCTGCTCTGTTCTGTTGTAACAAAGCCTTTGTCTTCTTGCTGTCGTGGATCGTGCTGAAAGACAGGTTCATGGGAGTGAGGGTAATGGCACACTTGATTTGATGTGTGAGGCCGCCTATGATCGTAAATCCTTGGCATCAGGAGAGCTCCTCTGTATCATGGAATTTCTGTCAAACTTTCCCCATTGGTTCTGAGTACAAGTTGGAAATTGAAGATGCATTAGGACACGCAGGCAATTACAGTATCATGAAAGGATAAAGAAAGGCTCTCCCTTGGGCAGTCTGCTGATTTCAACAGGAGGCCCAAAAACAGACCAGGGAAAATAAGTTCTTTTTTTAGAATTAATGGTGTGATCAACTCCTTCTGTCCTCAGGAAAGAAGGGTCTGAGAAAATTAGCCACCTTAAAGGTTATGATTTTTTTTTTTCAATCAACATATGTTGGGACAACTCCCTCATGGTTTCCCTCCCCCCGACCCCAAGATGGATTTAATTAACATTGGTGTAAGTAGATAAGGTTCCCAAACAGTAATTACAGTCACTGGTAATGGCACAATGCTGTTAAAAGTGGCTCTGTATCTTGGGTGACTAATCTAGAAATGGAACGAAAAGCAACAATTTGTACTTTGGGGTAACAAATCCTTAATTGAACCATATTAAACTTCCACCAGCCACTTCAGTTCTGAGTTTATTCCTTTCAGAAGTAATATGGATTTGAAAAAAAAAATCATTTTGTATTCTTGTTCTAGGTTAGATTGATTGAAACCCATGCAGCTCTAAGGAGCCAGATCTCATTCTGGCACGGCACGCCACCGTGATGAAAATATTGAGAACATAATTCTTTAGAAAGAGGTATAAATGGAAAGCTTTTCCCAGAAGATAAACATCACACACTTGCTGTTCTCTGAAAGAGAAGTCAAAGACTGGATTTGAAACATATTTTTCTATCAAAATATTGTTCCTCTTACAATGATATCAGGTCTCTGGCCCCTTAAATGCTGAAATGAATACTAGAGAAAAAATTGATGACATCCCTTAACCCTTAAAACTTTTTTTAATAGGAAATTCTGGTTGTATCTTGGGAGATGTTGCTCGGAAATTTAGAACTGAAGCCTGACACGAACAAGAAGTAGAAAGCTATGGTAGAAGACAAGATGAGAAACCCTGAACCAGGCCATGATCTATTACCATCCCCAGTTGTGGTACCACACTCTCCACCATCTAACTTAGATTTGCCATCCAAAAGGTTTAATGTTTTTATATGGAGAACACTGGTACTGACTGCTTACCATCAGGTACCCTGACCGGTCCTTGAGAGCAGGAACCATCTCTGTATTTGCTTACTGCTCCATTCAGGATTAGCTACATAGTTTGTGGGGCCCAATGCTAAATGAAAACACAAGGACCACTCCATTTTTTTTTTTTAATTTTTAAAGCAGCTTTATTTTTTCCCCCAAGTTTTTATCTAAATTCAAGGTAGTTAGAAACGAATAAGATATTATACATTGGCTGATTGAATTTAAATTTAAAAATACATAAATAAATTCAAGTTAGTTAACTTATGGTGTAGTATTGGTTTCAGGAGTAGAATTTAGTGATTCATCATTGCATATAATACTCAGTGCTCATCACAAAAACTGCCTCCTTAATGCCTATCACATTTAACCCATCCCCCTTCACACACATGGGCCCCCCATCTAGCAACTCTTCTTTGTCCTCTAGAGTTAAGAGTCTTTTATGATTTGCCTCCCTCTCTGTTTTTATCTTATTTTATTTTTCCTTCCCTTCCCCTATGTTGATCTGTTTTGTTTCTTAAATAACACAGCAACAGCACAACATGAAACCAAGGGCAAGGCCCTTCTAATCATGGGACCCTATGCATCTGCAAAGGTCATATGTCCATGAAGCCAGCTCTGCCTCTGTCTGTAGCACCTAGAATAATGCAGGAGACAAAATAAAACTCAGTGATATTTGAGGATATACTACATAAATTCATGCTTATGAGATCTTTCTCTTTTCTATCTGCCATCACCATGGACGACGCATGAGAATTTAGAAGGCCTTGCCAGAAGAGAGGGAAAAAGAAGAGATTTAGGGGCTTTTCTGCCCTTTCAATGGCATCTGAATACCAAAAGGGAATCAATACCTTCACTATTAGATTTACCAATGAGAAAATCAGTTGTATTAGAGTGAATGAATGCATTTAAACAGGGTACTTACTCTTGCAAAATGTCCTATCAAAAGAGGTTCAGTGTTTACTTGAGATTTAAAAAACAACAACAGCAACAAAAACTCAGCTGTGTAACTTCTATTTAAATCACACATTAAGGAAATCTGCCTATAGACTACAGACCATCACTATTCGAAAATTGGCATCTCTAGTGGAAGGGTGGTCCCCAATAAGTTGTCCGCATCCTCATTCCCAGACCCTGTGAATGTGACCTTATGTGGAAAAATGGTCTTTGCAGACATAGTTAACATAAGGAGGATGAAAAGAGTAGATCATCCCAGATTATTTAGTTGGCTCTAATTCCAATAGCAGATACCCTTATAAGAGACACACACAGGAGAGACACACAGAAGAGAAGAAGGCAATGGGAGCGCTGAGACAGAGATCGGAGTGAAGTGACATGGCCACAAACCCAAGAAGCCTGGGACGGCCCCCAGATCCTGGAGGTGTCAAGGAATGTATTCTCTCTCAGAGTTGCTGTTGGGAACATGGTTCTGCTGGATTTGAACTTTGGGTCTCCAGAACTGTGAGAGAATAAATTTCTGTTGTTTTCAGTCACCAAGTTTGTGGTAAATTATGACAGCAGCCTTAGAAAACTACTACAGCATCCGTAAGTAGTAAGACCCAATAGGGGAAAAAAAATGATTACATATCCAATGAGTTGTATATATTTGTTAATAAGTACATATGTAAGACATCATAGATAGCAAAATGGTAACATAAATGTCAAGCATGGTGGAAGTCATATAGTTTTCTTTTTACAAACCACAAAATGCTTTGCTCCTTACTGGGAAACATGAGGAAGTGTTTAATGCCATGTTCCAGAAGAACGTCAAGGTATAATTTTGACAATGCGTGTAATCAGGCCATGGGATAGGAAAAGAACCACAACATCTTCAGCATTTTGCCTTTGACAGTCTCAGCAATTCTGTTTTTTCCTGAGACATATTGAGAACATGTGTAATTGGGTCATCTGAGAAATTAAAGGAGAGCTCACAGAACACGGACAATGTAAATGCCATTTTCATTGCCTACATCCAGACGGATCAAATTAGTGCCTGTGCAGGCCACCTCACTTGGACTAGTCTTTTGTTTTGTTTTTAAATAGTTCAAGTGCTGCTTTCAATCATCAGATTACAATTTGTATATTTTACTCACTCTCAGTCTTCAGAAGTTTAGAGATAGATTGCTTTTGGATTATAATTTTCATTTGACCCAAAGGATGCTCGCGTTTAAGATGATCACATTCCTTATTTCTATTTTTCACATCCAAATGACACTCTAGACAGAAGGAAGGGTGCTTTAAGTTATAAAATCAGTTAACATGTGTTTCTCTGGAGCCCCAGTTGGCACAAGGTAATTGCTCATGGAAAACAAATTCTGTTTTATGAATAACTTATTAATAATTTGTGTCCTTAGAATATTGATTGCATTATCAATGGAAAGGTAATTTGTTGTACATTCAGTTTGCTATCATAAAATCATTTCAGCCACTTCGCTGGTAAATATTGATGTGTTAAAACCTCTTTCATGAGTAGTCGATTACAGCTGATAATATGATCATCCCATGGAAATTAGTAAACTTTTTAAAAAGACCTTTTTCTTTTTAATTGCACAAATGTTGGTGAGAATCCAGCTCTTGCAGCTTTGAAGTAGGGTGTTTTCCCATCTTCAAGATCCTGTCTTGTTTAGCTAGAGCTCTTCAATTCCTGAAAAGCCCCTTAATTAAAAAAAAAAAAAAAAAAAGTTCTCTTCAAAGAAAATGAACCACTGGCTGGGGATTTTCTCCTCTGTCGCTGGTATTGATTGCAGTCCAATCTGAAAAGTGACTCATCTTTTAGATCTTGTCCCTCTCTTATTTTTTAAATTGTTAATTGAAAATTTCTTTCATTTTTAAATTTGCTTGAGTGGAGGGTGGCGAATGGTTCAGCAGACCCCAAACTTCCTTAGCAGATTTAGGAAATGAATTTGTGTCTCTTTGGCTTGACATGCATGTATTTTTCTAGCTGTAATTGGGTCCTATGCAGCTAACTCTCCAAACTGTGGCTCTTTTGGACACTTTCCAAGATCCACCACGGACCGACTAGGGTATGTCAGTTAAACGGAATCTTTCGCTGCTTAACCTGCACTTCTCTGAATTCAAATTGGGCTCCAGAGTGCCCTACATCAGGACACTGGAGCTAGGCTGTTACTGACTTGTGCCAATACTATGCATTTAGAGAAGAGTCGAGATAAACTTTGGTTTCCACCCTGCCTTTGGTTGACATTTATGTCGTAACTGTGCAATCGTGGGCCGTGCAAAATCCTCTATCCAGAACCTTCATGCTTCCTGGAGGAGGCAGCAGAGGATGGGTACTGGCATTCATCCTTACGGTCCCCCTCTTGGCAAGAGAAAAATTCATGAATACAGGGGGAGAAAGCTGAAGTGGAATGCTCTCCAATTTTACCCCCTGCAAGGAATCCGTAACCCCTTAACAAGATACCATCAATAGATCTGCTCTATCCTCCAGGCACACCCTTTAGTTTTTCCATCTGGCCGTTCTTTCCCTCTTTTCTGTCCTGGTCTCAGATCATTTTCAGATGGATTTTATTCACATAAAAATAGATGTGTGTTGAGAGGTGGCGGGTGAGAATCTTGGTTTGGGGGTCTGCACAACTTGGTTCGAACTGTCTGTCCCCTGGCACCCTCTGCGCGTGCGCGCACACACACACACACACACACACAATCCGTATGGCTATACTCTGTCCTCTGCCCACTTCTTTCATTTCTCACACTTCAACTCTTGTCCAATTTCACTGGATCCGAGGAAAACAGATGGTTCACCTTCATGGAACCTTAGATGTAGCATGTGGATAAGCTTAAGGATTCTGCATAGCCTTGGTTTTCCTTGAAAATGGGCTCTATTTAAATAACTCAAAGAGAACAAGAATGATCATCAGTGCAGTTCTCACCAGCCAAGCTATTAATGTGTATCCCACCTTCAGCTGGACATTGAGTCTTGGACTTGAGTACAGCCCTGCCAGCAGCGTACCTTTGAGGGTCTCCACGCTAGAGGCTGCTGTAGGCTTGCTATTCAGGGATCCATTGTGAGTCAGGGGAGCTCCTCCATGCTCACCCAAATTTAGAAACACTGTTCACTAAGGCAAATTAAGGAAAGTTATTTCAGTTGCGATTAGAAAGAGAAGCGATTAAAGGTTCACTTCAATACGCTGGACCCTAGAAGAGCTGGTATCATTACACAAATAATAATTCTGGGCACCATTTTGTAAGTGGGGGAAGCAGTGAATGTAATGAGGCTGGTGAACCCTCACAGAGATCAAGAGAAGGGCCAGACCCTTGTGGTTTTGAAGGCCTGAGACAAAAATAAATAAATAAATAAATAAATAGAATGACGAGACAAGAAAAGAAAACATTCAAAAGCCAGATGTTCCTCTAGCTTTTATGTGTACAGATGAATCCTTTGAGAGGGGACAGAAGCCTAACTTTCATGCAGGGTCACATGTGGTCAATAGCACAGTGACATTACTGAATGTTTACTTCCAGAGCCATCTTTGGGCTTGAGGAACACACTCAGCCAGCCTTATGGTGCCCGTCTGATTAGCTCTGAATGTTGACAGGAGGCTCTCAGAGGGGGCTGAGCCTGCGGAGGAGGGCAGCTGGCTCAGGAGGAAATGTCCCTTAAGAGATATGCTGGGCAAATGAGCTAACAAAATCCTCTTCCTCGGGGTACTTGCCCCAGGTGGGCACACCATGACATGAGAGGCCCGAGAGGTTTCCCAAAGCTGAAAATTAGGCTTTGGCATTGTTGTGGTCATTATGGTTACGAACATGCTCACCCAAACCAGATTCAGGGAATGGCAGCGGTGAGTCAGTCTTCTGTCTTATTTAGACACTCTGGTTGGTTATAGGGCTGGAATTGGTGTAGGTTGGGAGGAGAGCCACAGAGGGCACATGAGATGGTGTCTTCTCAGCAGAAGCATCCCTCATCTGGATGCTCACGTGTTCAAAGGCATTTGAGGGGCGGGGCGCTGTCCCTATGTAGGTGTAGGTGTGCACATAGGAGCACTTCTGACTCAGGATTTCAGGCACAGGCTTCCAGCAGGCACATGTCTCATGTCCCAAGCCCAAGAAGAATCATTTTGTGGTTTTTGTTCAAAAGAACAGACTATGAATCCTTCCTCAGTAACTGATCAATTCTGAAAATACCTGTGACTCAGATTTGTGCTTACACTATTTGTTTTCTGAAAATTCAAAAAGTATCTACTCTGCAGTTGGCCAGTGGTGCCAAGGAAAGCCACTCCGGGATCATCTGAATGACCACTCCACTAAGCCTCCCCCGCACCACCCACCCACAGCCATTTCCCTTCATTTCCTAGAATTACTGAGCTCTCTTCCCTGAGTTCCAGCTGTGTAGATAAGAAACACATCGAACATGTCTTAAAACAGAACCACAGAAAATTTGTTCTGTTAGATAGTTGTGAAATTTAAATTAAAAATGTGGAAAATAATTTAACTTATCTTTTCCTCCCAGGAAACCTATAACACCTATAAATTGCTGTTTATACCATAGAGAAGAATTTTTCTAACATCTCAAACGTTCAGATTTTCATGCTTTGAGAACATAACTAACTACACTGTCGGCCCCCCAATGTGAAAAACGCTCCCCTCCATGAAGGCAATTGGAGGAGACCCTGCTGTAATTGATATGTCAACTTAAGTGGTCCAGCTAATATTTCCACAAGCACTTGAATATAAAATGTAATGGAGCTCTTTAAAAGGCTCATCGCAGTTGTAATTTTGAATTGCTATAAAATTTATAATCTTTGTCCATACCCAATTCCTATCTTGGGAATTTATAATAGACATAGTACACGTATATATTTTTACTAAATGTTGACTCAGAAAAGGAAGTGCTTCTAACTGAAGCCATACCCTGGGGGGGTAATAGTATTAAATAGTCATCGCTTTCCAGACAGTGTTCTTGCTTTTGCCTTTTATTTTGGATAGACTGTTTGTTTTCCTAGTTCCCTAAACCTAGAATTCTATATTACGCCTAACTGCCTAAACCCAGATATTATGTATTATAGAATAATTTTAATAATTTTAAATATGAAACAGTACATTATGTTAAAGTTCATTATGATTAATACTGTATTCTAATAACCCTTTCTTGATCTGAACAAGAAAACACAACTGACACTTGGCCAAAAGAAAACAAATATTGATTCAAACTTATTGTCCTACAAGCTCAGTCTTAGGAGGGAAATCTGCTTGCGGACCTGAACACTTTGACCCATGAACATTATTTAAACACGAAAGCAAATCAGAAAATGCCAGTGTCTAATGTGCCTTTTCATTTCTCTGAAATCAAACTTTTCAGAGGATCGTTGCAGGTCCTGGGCTGAACTATAAGTCCCCAAATTGAAGAAAATGATCGCCCTCACAGAATTTCCAAGTCTAGATAACCCCCTCCCCATGTTTATTTATGAGTCTATTACTTCTTGTTTGGAAAATTTCCTTGACACCTCGTGGTGTGTGTATTAGATTCTATTCCCTCTAGTGAGAGGCAAAGCTTAACTAGAACACATGCCTGGGAGCTTTACAGAACATGATATTCACTCAGCAAGAGAAACGCCTCCCATCAAGCAGCCTCCTGGAAAAACGCTTTATGAAGACGGTTTTTCACTGCTGACATGTCAGCATCTGTTCTCAAGTACTCCTGCTGTTTTTCATAAAGGATGTTTAGTATGGAGCTAAGACTGAAACCAACAGTGCACTTGCTTTTGGTGGTCATTAACAAAAGAATTGCTTTAGTAGCATCTAAATTCTATGTGTCATCGCTATCATACTCTTCACTGGCCTGGAGGGAGTCTACAGTCACATGTTGAAGAGCTCCATTTTGTTGTAATAAATAATGCACTAATAATATTCGGAGGTGCCAAAAAAAAGTCACCTATGCAGAAGAACTATCGTGGAGGAATTGATTTATTTGGGAATACTCAGAACTGAACCTTAACAAAGTTAACTGCCAGGTGCCTATATATTTCTTGCAAAGTTACATACATCTTGGTTAAAAAGTCAGTGAGACTATTTCACAAGGAAATGACATATTGTTCCCCATCCCAGGGGCGGTCATTGTACTGTTTACTATAGCTTTGAAATGTTTTCCAGTGGAATCAGATCAAGATAATTTCAGAAACAGGTGCAAATCAGCATTTCACTAAGGGAGTGGACCCCTGTTTTGAATAGATCCAGGATCATATCAATTTATATTAAACCATTATTATTTTAATCAAATGATGAATATTTCACTTTCTACAGTTAACGCTCTAGAGTAATGGAATAAGTGTATCTTTTTGTGGTTAATTTGCATGTAAATCAAAGGAAGAGCTAGCTTCCATTTGACACACCAATGGCCAGTGCAAACTCAACTCCCTCCTTATAAATCACTGGGAGAGATGGCACGCTTTCCTTTTTTCCCCTTGGCCTAAATTTTGTCTCTTAGCTGCACCAATGTTATGTCTACCTAATCAAGTCCTGTTTATGTGTCAATCTTCAAAATCATGCATTGATCTGAGGAGCTGATGAAAATGTATGCTGAATTGTTTGAAGCAAAAGAATACACTGTAGATAAAAATGCTCTGGAGGATTAGGAAATCCTATTAAATTTATTTCACCAACATGTATATTAATCTCTAAGAAGTTGAGCTAAAAGATTAAACTGCAAGTACTAGCCCTTAATTAGAATGTGAGCAGCTTTTATATTCTCTGTCTGGATGTCTCATGAGCATACTGATTTCTTGTTAATACTGACCCTTCCTGCATTGAAACAGAGATGTACGAGAGGTAATTGGGTTTGAGGAAGCATTTAGCAACTCTCATGAAGTTTTCAATTGCTTGCCCTGAGATATGGAGGCATCAGGGTTTTTTTTAATCTCTTTGCATTCTACTTGACAGATAGTCGCTGCAATCATGGCCATTACTGGCATCGTCATGATGGCATATGCAGATAATTTCCATACGGATTCGATCATAGGTGTGGCATTCGCAGTGGGCTCAGCCTCTACATCTGCATTATATAAGGTATGTTGTGCCTTTTTTAAATGTCATTGGCTGTCATTCGTAGCTTAAACTCAAGTAATAAAGGAAGCCAGGACAACGAAAGTCTTGGCATGAGGAAAAAAAAAAAAAAAGATGGTTTAAATAAGACTAAGTACCATTTACTGGGTACTTGCTACATGCTGGGCACTTGCCAGAAGTTTTCACCTGTGTTGACTCAACTTTCTGAGGCACAGGCACTTACCCTCACTTTCCAGATGAAGAAACTGAGGCTTAAAAGATTAGTAACTTGCCCAGGGGCATACAGCCAGGAAGTGATAGAAAGATTTAAATTCTGACTGGCCACTTCCAAAGCCCATGCTCCACACCTCTGCCTGTCCACAGTCATCAACCAGTTGCAGCAGGGGCTGAGAAGGACCCCCTCCTCTCTTTAAGGTTCTTTATGTTAACTGCCTACAGTCATTACCTTAACCCAATGAGGTGTTAAAAATTACAAGAAGCTGTCACTCATGAGCTGACTGCTACGTATTAACCCGAAGCCACAGGAACTTCTGTTATTAGTGAAACGAAGGGCCTCCTTTCCTCTCTGATGGATACTCTGGGTCTGCACTATGTACTTACCACTCGTTCTCTGCTGGAGCTGCCACTTTTGAGAGCCAGCTTTGAGGAGGTAGCTAAGGCACTGTTCCACTTTCACCTCTCTTGGTGTTTCAATGAGCAAATGCTCTGTGAAAAGCAGGAAACGCCCTTCGCATCCCTCCTGGGTGCCTGTTCTGATTATTCACCAACACTGGGGCTCCGGCTCTGGCTCTGAGGGCACTGAGTCTATTTCCATATTGACATTTCCTGGCCCACTGATTCTGTGACTGGCTTGACAAGTTTTCACTCAATTGCCATTAGTGTCTAACTGGCCCCCAACTGAAACTCCTCTGAGGTGTCTAATGAGACCAAAGAACAGCACGTGGTCAAGTTCTCTTGATTCAGTTTCTCAAGAGAAAAAAAATAAGTTCAGTTGAAATTAAAAGCAACACATGGAATTGCTATGTGACTGGGATGGCTGTCTTTTTGAGAGAATTCTCCTGACCATGTCATAGATGTACTCATCCTGGGAGCAGTAACATTTGCAGACACGCATAAAATCAAATGTGCGCCGTCGGAAAGATCTGCTTTCTTCTATGTTGTTTGAGGATTAATATAGGAAGCAGAAGGGTTATAAAGCCAAGAACTATCAACTCGACCCCTGGCTCCTCCTCAGCCCAATGTGACTTTATGTTGGCCATTCATACCTCCTTGCTACCTTCTTCTGTACACAGATTTATATCCAGAAAAAAAAATTTTTTTTAATCTGGAGAATAAACAGAGTATTTGTGAAAATAAGTTAAGCTCCGAGAGAAAAGTGCTTATAAATCCAAGGCATCATTATTACATCTCTCAACAACATAATGATCGTCTCTCTGTCTAGTTTAATTTTTGGTATCTGTCAGATTATGGGTAAAATGAATCCCATCCTAGAGGGAAAGAATTGACGGCATGTCAGCCCTAGATTTTCCTGGGTTTGTCTACACAGTTAGTTATCATTCACCCTATACCCATCCCTGATGGTGGTTAACACAGTGCCTGCAGTTGTTTCCAACATCGTTAAGGAATTCATTTTATGGCATTTGCTGTTTCAAGTGAAGACAACAGGGCATCTTACTTATCTCAATGGCCCATTTACTGTCATGGAGACGGTGGGGTAAGAAGAAATAGAGGATAAACTTTGAGTTGGTCAGTTCATTGTGTAGAACTTGCCTTGCTGCTCTAGCCAAGTCTCTAACTGTGTGGCTAAGGAGTTTCTTTCCCAATCCAAGGTCTTGTTCAAGATGTTTCTTGGAAGTGCCAACTTCGGTGAAGCAGCACACTTTGTCTCCACGTTGGGTTTCTTCAATTTGATCTTCATCTCTTTCACCCCGGTCATCCTGTATTTCACCAAGGTAGAGCACTGGTCATCATTTGCAGCTCTGCCGTGGGGCTATCTCTGTGGGATGGCCGGGCTGTGGCTAGGTAAGTGGCCCTGGGTTTTGCCTTCCATTCCCTACATCATTTTTGACCTTTCCTTGGATTAGATAAATGAACATAGTAGGGTTATTCCCTTGGGAACCTTTGTCTTCTGTTTCCCGAACTTACTTAAGGCTGGATAATGGTCAGAAGGTTCTCTGCAGGCTATTGCTTGTATAGATCAGAGATGTTCAACTGGTATATCTCTCACGAAGTAAGGTGTGAGCTAGAGGCCTAGACCACTCCGATCACCACCGGGCTTCAAACAGCCTTGTCCATTCTTCATGTTGTCCTGTATGATGTCACTGTGTTCCAGCATAGCATGGTGCACCAGGCAGAGGGAGAGAGGAGATGGTACATTCAAGGTGCTCAGAGTGGATCAAAATGGCTGGAGCACCAAGTGCAGGAAGAATAGGGAGGAAAGAAGGAAATGACATTCTGGAAAGAAACAGGTCATGAAGGAGCTGGAAACCCATTAAAGGGAGTAAATCCATTTAAAAATCTTTAAGCAGAGGTGACGGGCTCCCATCTGCATTTTAGTCAGCCAGCTCTGGCTGTGTATGGAGAATGAATTTGAGATAGGAAGCCCTCAGCAAGCAAGAGAAGGCAGAACTGGACTTGGTCACCCTGCTAAGTAGGTTGTGCCTAGTCGGTGACCAAGAAAAAATCACCTGGAGTCTTTTTAATGTTCTCTCTCCAAATTCGCCAGGCTCAGGGTGGTCAGCTGCACCTGAGCAACCAGGGGACTGTGACTTTCCAGCTGTGCTGCTTCTGTCACCCACTGTAAAAGGAGCCTAAAAAATAATGAGCCCACTCTTGTCTCCCTAAGCCTGTGAACAACAGAACCGACTACATGACTCAATGTCCCTTTACTCAGAACCAAATAACTTTCATTCTGCTCCTCTGTCTTCACCCTTCCCAAGGACAGCCCCCTCTGCCTGATCCCCATTTTCCCACCACACTTGACCTGCAGGATGTCTGCCAACCCTCAGCTGATCTTTTATCAAGGTGGCATAATCCGAAGCAGCTTTGCAGTTCCTGGGAGAAAACCATTGGTCTGGTTTTCATTCCCACAGAAGCCTTGGGTTATCTTTTCTCTACTTTGGCCCAGGCCCCTAAGCAGGGGGTGGGGCAGGGGTCTGAGACCAGAAAAGGATCAAATGTTGATTGTTGGTCTTTGAATTCTACTTTTGAAGTCGAAAGATATGTAGTTATGACCTTTCATAACCTCTGCTAAATTGAGTAGAAATCGATAGCAGTATTTCCATAAGAGCCAAACATCCTAATTAAAAGTGCCCCGATAATTTCCTGGTCAAAATTGTGTATGCATGATCTCCAACTTACTGCAAAGTAGCCCTTCACCAACATATGTCCCTTGGCTTGGTCCATTCACCTGTCATGTCTGTGTCCCACTGAAACTTGGGCGAGGCCTCATGCTACAGATAGCATATTGAATTATATATCCTTGTCCTTAGGTTGTCAGAAAAATGAGTAAGTGTTCTACCTAAAGAACTAATTAAAAACAGACAACACATTTCAGTGAAGCCACCTGTTTTTTGCTGAGTGGGAAGGGCTCAGTTCTCACCCAAATACCAGTACTTTCAATCTGCTGAAATAATCCAGTTCAGCCGATAAAAGAGCAGTACAGGAGATTAGCATAATCTGTGTAGGATTGAATACCTTCCTGACTTGCTGGAGTGTGCCATATTTGACTCCCTGAGTCTACGGAGAGAGTTGAGGGGCTGGAATAGTCATTCCCATTGTAGCTCTGCCATGAAGGAAAAACAATTATTAACTTTGGAAGGTCCTCTGCCTTGATTGCCACCACTATTGTACAATAATTATGAAAGAGCCCATGTTTTATGAAAGTTCAACCCACTGTCTCTATCTACCAAGTACAAGTGACTCCAGATAACAAAGTTAGTGGGCTTAATTAAGGCAGGGATTATAAATAGCAGTAGAAGAATAAACACTGTCCTGGAGTAGTTCTGGAACCATCTTTGGTTCCTTAGAGATATAGGCAGTATGGTTGAATCATTTACATACAGATCTCTCTGAATTGAGGACCATTCCTAGTTGTTCATATTTGTTTCTCTAAACAACCCCTAAAAGAAACACAATTGAAATCCATTAAAATAATGCTATGTAGGGGCACCTGGGTGGCTCAGTGGGTTAAGCATCAGAGTCTTGGTCTCAGTTCAGGTCCTGATCTCTTAAGACCCAAACATCCTGATTAAAAGTGTCCAATTTCCTGGCCAAAATCAACCTAGCCAGGAACCATCACAAAACCCAAATTCCGTGTGGAACCTACTTGAGATGAAATGAAATAAAATAATGCTATGTAGTTTATCATTGTTTCTCCTTTTTATCATAGTTTTTCTTTCAAAAACATATATTTTTGATCATTTTTGTAGGGGGTAGATGATTATTTTATATTTTACTAAAAAGATCCAAAATATTAATTCAAATATATCTAGTTATACCTTCCTTTGGTTCTGTGGCCCTGCCCTTGGATAATCTGTGCACAAATCAGGATGTGGAAAAGAACCCTGGGGTTCAGTGCATTACACTGAACACACTTTCATTTGCCTGTATGATGCTCACCACGAGGGAAAGGAAATAAAACAGCATAGGCCATCCTTGGATAGAGCTTCGTTTAGGCAGTAACAGGAGAGCCTTTTCAT
Source organism: Mustela nivalis (assembly GCF_964662115.1). Lineage (NCBI taxonomy): Eukaryota > Metazoa > Chordata > Mammalia > Carnivora > Mustelidae > Mustela > Mustela nivalis. The sequence continues at coordinate 42,251,852 of NC_139025.1, forward strand.
TATCCAGGAATATGGCGTCATACAACAAAGTAACAAAGGGAAAAAAATCCAAACTTCAAACAGTCCTCTGCTCCCTCCCGACCTCTGGCTGGCCCCAGCCTGCCTTTATAGTGCTAATAAGCAGTGTCCTGAATTGATTGTTTCACTGCTTTGGATTTGTTCTAAACGCCCTTTGCCAGCCAACTGGCAAGAGATCAGGCAGCCAAGGTGACAGAGGAGAAAAGAGAATAGACTACTTCAATCGAGAAACTCGTGCATCTGGCTCCCAAATTAGAGGATTAATTGACCAAAGGTGCAGACTGTGTAGAAGGCAGGTTTAGCAAAAACACTGGTTCTATTATGTGAAGAAGGAAAGAGCCCAGCAGATCAGTTTGCCTTCATCCTCTGTATCCTCCTGTGTTTTTCAGCCTTCAACATCCTGGTGAATGTCGGCGTGGTGCTGACATACCCAATCTTGATCTCCATTGGGACCGTGCTCAGCGTCCCCGGAAATGCAGGTACCGGTCGCATTTGACAAGTGCGCCATCTCTTGCCTCTGTTCCTTTCACACCCTGAGTGGTTTCTTCGAACAATTGTGAATTATGTCCCTTGCCTTGGAAGATGTTTTTAAATATCGGGAAGGTGGCAGACAACAGAATAACTATGCAGCAGATTTAAAATTTGCAGCTATAAACACTGTTTTTACTCAGTCGTGCTTTTAGAATTAAATACCAAATGTATCATTTGGGTTTCATGTAATCTCCCTGACAACCTAATTTTGCGGTATTTTTAGAGGAAGTCCTGTGGAAACAAAAGGCATCCCAGCCGAGGGCTCTCAAGTACACGTCACTAATGAAAGTGTAGGAAACGTTCAGGGTGTGGGCTCCCCGTCAGACTATCCGTGGGGAGCGGCAGAAGCTTCTCCTGGGGGCCGAGCAGATGGCCCTCTGGAATATGTACAGGAAAAAGCAATTGGGCTCACTTTGGGAACAAGAAGAGAGGCTATTTTTCCAGGATGATCTTTATAGTGAAACATGTCAATGGAGCAAGTTATGAAAGTGAGGGATTTGGAAGACCATACGGTCCTCACTGTGAGGTTTTATTTTTCCAAGTCTCAGGTACCCAACTTTCTCCTAATCATCAGGTACTCATTGAGCCTTTACTGTGTGGAGAACTGTAGAAGAAACAGGGAGGGGGAAAAGATATTATTGTTCCCCTAAGAAACTTACACCAAATTTGTAAAAACAAGATCAACATATATGAAATAACTTAACACCCCACAGTGGGATTTATTAGCAAATGCTAAATGGTGTGAGACAGACTCATGGGACTACCAGATACCCGGAGGAAAGAAATATGAGTGAAGAGTGGAGTTGTCAAAGAATTTCATTCATTCACCTAGGGATCCAGTCACTCAACAAATCATTTCTAAGCACTTAGGACATGTCAGGAACAGTACTAATGCTGGTGAGAGTTTGTATGTATACTCTGAACCATGTAGTGTACAGAGGGAGAAAAAAGAATTCAGTAGTTACAACGTAGAGACAGAATTGTATTGATAGAGGTGTGTAATGAATGCTCTGGGAGCACACAGGAGGGGCATCCAGGAGGGCTTCCTGTAAGAAGCCAAAAGAGAGAATGAATGAAGGGATTTGCTGGATGGTGGGGATATGAGAAGGAATGGGCATTCTATGTAAATAGAACAATCTGGGCATTACCAACAATTCCACTACTAGGTACATATGCTGAAAAAAACAGAAAACAAGACCTTAAAATATACTTGTATGTGAACACTCATTGCAGCACTATTCATGGTGGCCAAAAAGTGGAAACACCCAAATGTCCATACACAGATGAACCAATAACCAAGTTGTGATATGATGGGCTATCATTCAGCCATAAGAAGGCAGGAAGTATGGGTACATGCTCCCACATGGTTGAACTTCAAAAACATCGTGTTAAATGAAAGAAGTCACATGCAAAAAAGTCACATTTGGTGTGATTTCGTTTATATGGAATCTCTGGAACAAGTTAATCCATGGAAACAAACATCAGATTCCCACACAGGAATTGGGAGGTTGGGGAAGGGCTTGGGGAGTAACTGCTTCAGGGATAAGGGGTTTGAATTTGAAGTGATGGAGATGTTCTGGAATCAGACGGAGGTGGCAGTTGTACAACACTGTGGCCTACAAAATGCCACTAAATTCATGTGAAAAGAATTCATTTTAATTTGTAGGAACTTCACCTCCATTAAAAATTCTTTAAAAAGAACAGGAGGTCCCAAAATGTAGGCATTAACAAACGTGGCCCATTTGGAAAATCCTCAGCAGCCCAGTGAATCTGGAGAAGTGTGAAGGGATGCAGAGGAGAAGTTTCGAGAAATAAAACTGCAGAGGCAACTAAATGAGATGACATGAGCCTTGAAGGATAAGTCTGACTTAGAGAGAAGAACAGAAAGCAAACAAAGGCAACAATAGAATGATATGGACAAAGGAAAGCGAGGAGTGGAGTTGTCAAGGAAGTTCATTCATTCACCTTGTTGAAAGAACAAGGGAGACTTTAGAAATTTCTAGAAGTGGCACTGACAGTGGTTATTATTCTCAGAGAAGCTTAGAATCAGTCCTAGCCTGTGACAGACCTGATTTTTCTTCCCTAGCTGTGGATCTCCTGAAACAGGAGGTGATCTTCAATGTCGTCCGCCTGGCCGCTACCATTGTCATTTGCATTGGGTTTCTGCTGATGCTGTTGCCAGAGGAGTGGGACGAAATCACCCTGAGATTCATCAACAGCCTGAAGGAAAAGAAGAGTGAGGAACATGTGGAGGACATCACTGATTCTAGTGTACACCTGCGGACCAGAAGCAGGGCCAATGGGACAGTGTCTATACCCCTGGCTTAACGAGGGACCCATTTTGGATGCACGTGTATGTATATTCTGTGAATATAGTAAATTTTTCTCACTACCTGTACACTCAAATGACAGTATTAATTCTGGATTTGGATAAGTCATAGGTGAAATCATGCCAAGGATAAAAGTTTACATTTATATGCTTATCAAGGAACTGGTGTAAATAATCATAATAAAAATTTTTTATTAAAATATATTCATCTTTATTCTATTTCTTCTGTTTTAGAGGGAATTGCCTGCCCCAATTTGCAAAATTTCCTGAAAACATGAGACTCTTTTAAGTTATGGGTTTATCATCACCTTACCCTCACTGGAAACTGAAATATTTTTGTTCCATCAGAGAAAGTTGCATAAGAAAACACATGTACAGGATACACACTTTATATTGGGACGCCTGGGTGGCTCAGTTGGTTAAGCAGCTGCCTTCAGCTCAGGTCATGATCCCAGCGTCCTGGGATCGAGTCCCACATCGGGCTCCTTGCTCGGCAGGGAGCCTGCTTCTCTCTCTGCCTCTGCCTGCCATTCTGTCTGCCTGTGCTCGCTTGCTCTCTCTCTCTCTCTCTGACAAATAAATAAATAAAATCTTTAAAAAAAAAAAAGGATACACACTTTATATATATATATATATATTTAAGTCCAATAAGTCCCTTAAGTTTGAAAGCTGGGAAGTAATTAAACAACTATCAAAAGAGAATCTTCTATATGCAAGACTTACACTAAGAAAAATGAAGGTGTGAAGACAGAGAAGACTCCGTCTCTACTTCCAACATGCTTAGAGTAGTATAGAACATAAGAGTGGTTATAAAGATCTCTAATAGGAAGTAGACATTTAAAAATGGCAGAGGGGTTAGAGCACAGCTCTACAGTATCTGACATGTTGACCACTCCTTTTTTCTGAAATATCCTCTCTACTTGACTCCCATACTATTTCCTGGTTCTCTATCTGCCTCACTGGCTGCTTCTCTAGGGTCCTCTTCCAAGACTGGTCTCATCACTGTCAACCTTCAGTGCTCGGTCTTCTTATCATCTCATTCCACACTCTCTTCCTCGGGGATTTCATCTACTCCCATGGCTTCAAATGTCACCCATGTGAAGATGGTTTTTAAAATCTTTATCTCCAGCCCAGATTTGTCCCCTGAACTTCAGGTCTGACTATCCAAATGTCTCCTGCAAGCTCACTTGGATAGCTCATTGTTGACTTCCAGCTCAAGAAAAAAAGTTGAATTTATTGTCTCTCTTCTCCAGATCTATTCCTTTCACTCCCTGTTCCCTGTCTAGGCTAAGGGTGCCATCATTCACCAGCTGCCCAAGCAGGGATGAACCTTAACTTTTGCCTTTCTTGCCCTCCACACCTAAACTATAAGTCATGTTGATTGTCTCTCTCAATGGTTCTTGAATCCAGACACTTCTCTACTATGATAACCTGTTCTGAGCACTCATTATCTCTTTCTCTAATGAATGAAAGTCTCTCTGAGTTGGCCTCTCTAATTTCTAGTCTTGCCTCTCTCTCATTCCTTCCATGCCCTGCAGAGTGGCTTTTCTAATACAGAAATGAGATAATTCTCCTCTCCTATATAAAACACTTCAGTGACATCTTATTTTCCACAGAATAAGGTCCAAGTACCTTTGCACATCGTTCAAAGTTCACCACTGGCTGGCCCCACCTGACTCAAGAGAAGCACATCCAATGGAACTTCTGTGGTGAAGACAGTATTGTACATCTGCTCAGGGCTCCATAGTAGTCCCAAGGGCCTACTGAGCCCTATAACTATGGCCAGTGCAACCAAAGGGCCTGCATTTCTCATTTTATTTACTTTAATTAATTTGAAATTAAATTTAAAGAGCCACAGGTGACTATTGGCTACCATATTGGACAGCACAGCTCCAGAGCCTCATGTCATCATTCCACCCACTCTGGGCCCCTGGAATCTGGGCTTTCATGATACTACGAATTCCTGCAATTCTTCAGTCGAGACCTACTCTATTTTTTGTACTCTTTTTGCCTCTCATTGTCTGACTAACCATTACCTCAGCTTCATGGTGTGATTTTTTTCCTATTTTCCCAGAAAGCCTTTTCTTCTCCCCCATTCCTCACAAGCCTCTGCTTATGCTCATGATAGCACTGGTCACCCTCCGTGGCAATTACCAGTCTACTTGCCCAAGGTCCCAGGAGACCAGCAGGTCCTTGAGAGCAGGAACTGTGTGCCATTCATCATTGTGTTCCTAGCATGTGTCTGGTGCTTTTAGATATCCAATAAGTAAATAAATGTGTTGCTTGACCCTGGAGATATACCCCCTCCTCCAGACTGTATTAGATTAGTCTTGTTCAAGGACAGACTGGTACAGATGAGACCGGTGAAAGTAAGGAACATCAGGGGTTAAATGGGCCACTGCCTTTGTTGTGTTTCCACAAAATACCAATTTGCTGAATTGCTAAAAGACACTTCTCTCTGAAGAGGCTGGTTAAGGCACAGAACAATTTAAGATAATCTGCACTTTCTGGGGAACTTAGTGCAATAAACCAAGCCTTTCTGGCATCTGTTTTACTCTTCTTTTTTTTTTCAAGTGTCCCCAGAAATATAGGTGAGACAATCACAAATCACAAGGCAAGAAAAGGGGACTCAGGCTATCACACCCACTGAGCATCATGGTAAATAAAAACCTTTTTTTTTTTTTTTTTCATTTCACTGTCATTTTTTGAAAAGGCAATGCCAGTCTTCCAGGGTAGCTAGGTGACATCATATTCACTAAAATAACCATGACTCACTTTAAACTTCATGAAAAATGGTACAAAATAAATAAAATATATCACTAATAAATGTGAACTAGTTCATTATCTAACTGGCGTTGGTTTTGACTACTTTGGTGCCATATTGGTACAAACACCACTCTCGCCTTATTTTTAAATTACTGTTAAATAGCAGTAATCACAGACTAGCCCACTTCAGCATCTTGCCATTACTTCGCATGACATTTAAAATTGCATTTTGACATCTTTAAGAAATGAGTTGTTTTGCTCTTTTTGATGATTCATTTTGAAAAATGAAGTCAGCTACTCTGGAAAGCTCTAATTCAACCTATGACTGATCACCATAATTAGCTTAGTCTATATTAAGAAAACAGTTCCATTATGGTATTCATTCATTTATTCATTCAAAAATTATTAAGTTCTACCTCTGGCTCTGAAGTAGAGTGTTACATTAGGTGATCACCAACTAGCCTCTGCCTGCCTCTGGAGCAGCTCTGTCCAACAGAACTTTCTGTGATCATAGTAATGAACTCTGCACCGTAGGCGGAAGGGATACAAGATGGACAGGAGGTGGCCCCTGCTCCTGGGACCTTCGGTCTTTCTAGGTTCAGTTGTCCACATGACAAAGTGACTCAGAAACTTATTGGAATCACTTTGGGAATATGAGGTATTCCTTTAAATTTGGGGAAAGTCATCATAAATAAAGATATAATACCTTTCCTTGCTACCTTTCGTTGTGAAAATCAGATGGTATTATGTATTTTAGTCACCGAACAAATATGACTGTGCCTCCTATGTGCCAAGGATGAAGCAAGTTCAGTGGGGCTTGGATGATATTTCCAACGTCACTGCCCTCGGAGGTGGAGATGCCTTGGTGAGGTTACTGTTAGCTTGCCCCTTTATCTAAACCTGGTTCTTCCCCAGTGTCCAAAAGACAATGGCTTCTGTGGGTGGCCAAGCGGGCAGCTCAGTCCAGGAATTAAAAGCTCCCATGTTGCAGCCACGGCTCCGCACTTTGATTAATTACCAACCTCCGTCCTGATTTCATCATCAGTACAATGAAGGGATTAATATCTGTTATTTAAGGTTGTTGAGGGCATGAAATGAAACCACGTGGTTGAAAAGCTGAACACACTGCCAGAAGTAGTAACTAGCATTAGGGTTTGACCTCCTTCTGGGTCCTTACCCAGAGCGCTCACCCCCAGCACGGCACCCAGCAAGGTCACAGAGCCTGGTGCTCAGCAGGCGATTTTACCTCAAATAAACCAGACAGACAAAAGAAGCCTGGCGTGAGGACCACACATAGGAAGCAGAAAGAAAGGCTACACTGCTTCCATTTGCCCGGTTCCCCTTGGCCCCGTGTATCGCAGCATTCTTGCCCAGCTAGCGGAACTAATTGCCTGACAAAAAGACAGACTGGTGACTTGGGCTCTGAAATTAAAATCACTTCAACCACGGCCTGATCACTTCACAAACAAATTATAGGCAAATACATTTGGCTCATCCAGGTTTTGCATGCATGTTAGTTTTCTGCAGACACTTTGTCAAGATCCACCGGAGGACAAATAATTTGGAGAAGGACAATGCAAGTGACAAAAAGAGTGAACAGTATAACCGGCTAAGCATTGGAATATTCTTGATATTTAAATACAAATCCTCTTTCTTACTTACCCATAAGGCCCTGTCATGAGTACAAAGAATACCTACTACAGGTGATTCTGGTTTACCTGACAGGCTGGAACAAGAAGTCTCTATTTTTTTTTTTTTTAAGATTTTATTTATTTATTTGTCAGAGAGAGAGTGAGTGAGAGCGAGCACAGGCAGACAGAGTGGAAGGCAGAGGCAGAGGGAGAAGCAGGCTTCCTGCGGGGTAAGGAGCCCAATGTGGGACTCGATCCCAGGACGCTGGGATCATGACCTGAGCCGAAGGCAGCTGCTTAACCAACTGAGCCACCCAGGCGTCCCATCTCTATTTTTTTTTTTAAGAGTTTTATTTATATATTTGACAGACAGAGATCACAAGCAGGCAGAGAGGCAGGCAGAGAGAGAAGGAGGGGAAGGAGACTCCCTGCCGAGCAGAGAGCCTGATGCTGGGCTCGGTCCCAAGACCCTGGGATCATGACCTGAGCCGAAGGCAGAGGCTTTAACCCACTGAGCCACCCAGGCGCCCCTCTATTATTTTTAATACTTTTTATTTCTTTGTCTCCCCACTCCGCCCCTGAACACACACACACCTGTAGCAAATGAGAATAAAGTAAAAACAGTAGAGTACAAAATATGATGGAAATAAGATGCTAGTGCCTAAAACCCAGAGGCAGAAAGAACATAAGACCCACATTTTAGGGGCGCCTGGGTGGCTCAGTGGGTTAAGCCGCTGCCTTCGGCTCAGGTCATGATCTCAGGGTCCTAGGATCGAGTCCCGCATTGGGCTCTCTGCTCAGCAGGGAGCCTGCTTCCTCCTCTCTCTCTCTCTCTCTCTGCCTGCCTCTCTGCCTACTTGTGATCTCTCTCTGTCAAATAAATAAATAATATCTTTAAAAAAAAAAAAAAAAGACCCACATTTTAAAGTTCTGATTGGCCAGTGTGCCCACTCTTCCTTCACCCATGTCTGCCAGAAAAGCAAAGCCTGCTTTGTCACTATTTGCTGGGGACCTGAACACCAGATCCTTTGGGAGCTTGAGGAATCTTAAGAGCAAGAATTTTAACCTGGGATTAGAAACCCCATCCAGGGATAAGCTGCAGGATTTGTTTCCAAAACTCCTGACAGAGTTTTCAAAGTAGTGTGAACTTAGTGGCTTTATTCTGGAGGAATATATTCAGAGAATCCAGAGGCTCTAAAACCACACTGTTCAATATGGTAGTCGCTAGCCACGTGTGGCTAATGACCTACAGCTGGTCCATATTGAGAGATGCTGTGTCAAATGCACTGGATTTTGAAGACTTACTATGAAAGAGAGAATGTAGGCTTTTCTGTTAATAGTTTTTACACTCATTACATATTGAAATGAGAATATCTTTGATATGTTGTTTTAAATAAGATCTGTTATAAAATTTATTTCACACATTTCTTATGTTTTTAATATACCTAGCAGGCACTCAAAAATATATGAGAGTCTGGTGGTGGGTACTAAGGAGGGCACATATTACATGGAGCACTGGATGTGGTGCATAAACAATGAATCTTGGAACACTGAGAAGATTAAATTAAATTTAAAACAAACACAAAATATATATGAGGCTTGTATTTGTGGTTCACATGATGTTTCTGTTGAGCACAAATTCTCTAAAAATTTAATAGTGACTTGCTTAGAGAATAAGAGGGAACAGGAAATTGAGGAGATAACAGCTTTGGAAAGAAGAAATTATTTGGTCATATTCTGTCAGTCAAGACAAAATATACTAAGTTTTTATGTCATGCAAATTCAAACTGTCAGAGAAGGAAGAAATCGAGTAGAAGAGAGTAGTTTGGAATTGCAACCAACTGGAAAGCGTTGTGAAGACCTGGAAGAATGAAAGGTAGAAAACCACCGTCGAATACCAGGTTTTACCGATGCAGAAGTGATAGAAAGTGCTTGGGGTTAATTCTGGACAGCCAAAAGACATTGATGCAGATTACAGTGCAAAATTATTCTGGAAAAGACCACTCTGACTTCTGGATATTGTAATCAACTTGCAGAAAAGAAGTTAAGTTGTATTCTGTAGAAGGCAAGTAGAATTGTCTGATCTTATGACATTAGTAAATAACAAGTAGTCCAAGTGAAAATCAGAAATTTATTAATGTAAATAGTTTCTGATATGAATCATAAGATCAGGACAGATTTGGCCTATAGGTACTAACTCATTCTGGTCAATAATTAAAAGATGCTCTCCAAGATAGAGTGGTCTTCGGGGACGCGATAGTTCAGCTAGCCATCAAGAAGCTTCCTAAGATGGCATCTACATAGAAGTAACCACTATTCTGGGTCTGGTCCTCTGCACCAGGGGCCCAGAAGCTAAGTCTTCTCAATGCCCTAAAAACTAACCCAGTGATCTCAACTTGTGATACTGATGTAGCAGCATAATCTGCAGATGAGAACTTTATAGAAAGCAAGTACTTAAGCCTTATCCCAGACCTAGTGAAGCAGAATCTCTGGAGGCTTGGGGGGCAACAACTCCTCTTAATAAGCTCGGCCTGAAATTAACCAAGCACGTGCTCAGGTGATACAGGTGATTCCAATATGATAAAGTTTAAGAACCACAAGACTAAAGACCACTGAACTTGAAGAACTGACTGGCACAATTGCTCCCATTCCAATCCAATCACACAGTCCAGTAGCAGAGTGTGTTCTACCAAATCCCATACCAAAGTTCCTTTCCATTAATATTAACAAGAAGACATCATAGATTTGCCAACGCTTGATTTATAGAACTGGTTGTGACCACAACAGCCAGTACAGGTGCATATGGCACCCTGAAGAGTTCAGCTGATAGACCATCCTCTTTATGAGCTTGTTCTTTGCTACACCTATCCCTTCCAACAACCTTTTCCCTCAGGGGAAAGGCTAACAAGTTGATCTTTCCCTAATTACTTCCCTTACGTATGGATTTTACTTTTATAATATAATTAGGGGTTTCATTTAGCTTGGTAGATAAAAGTGATGCACTGAAATTCAGTCTTTGTCAAGATTTCTGCTCTATCTCCATTAGCATCCTTGACTTATTCCACTCTTAAAGTCCCAAAAGGGCAGAAACAAGGTACCTTCCAGGTTCTGTATGTTACTTACATGGCACATTTGGCTAAAATTTCTCTCTTATTATGTTTTTATTTGCCTTAACTCATCTTAATGTTAAAATATTTCCACTTTTCATTCTCTTTCAAAAAGCCTTCTATCGAATCCAACTTTGACATCTAATATTCAAACTTTACCTATATTTTCATTTTTAGTAATCCTCCTTCTGTCAGGTAACACCAGTCCAATGCTCTCTTTTTACATAAAGTTTCCCCTTTCCTTCAATAACTGGTACCCACAATCCCATATCCCAGACCAGCACTGAGTGCACACTGAGATATTCAGTGTTTCGTTTTGATCATCTACTTTTGGTTGATCGGTTTCTTCTCTTGGAAATGTTAACTTCATCAATTACATTCCACCGGGACCCTGCAGTTCTCCCCATTCCTGGCCTTGAAAAAGTGCTATCTCTGAGATGTCATTCCTATTACCTAACCTCAATACCAGTGTTAACTTTTATCACTTGACTCTGTTTTCCAAGGCCTCCCTGGCACATCTGTGTCTCCTCTTCATTCTTATTTTTTCTCTTTATATCTACAATAATATAAAAGTCCACATTCATAATGTTGTTCCTGTGGTTCTATATGTTCTGAAGTAGTTTCTGAATCATCAAGAAAACTGCTATTCAATATGGTTTTGGAGTTGGTATATTTGAACATACTGTGATTTAGAAAACTGGCAGTCCAGCTCTTCTAAATAAGAATGATATATCAAAAGGAATATTTATTTAATGAAAGCAATCTATTCCTGAACCATAAAAATAACCATTTATGTGGTAAGTATAAGATAGATCACATGATACCAAAATTCAATCATCTATTTATTTTGTCAAATAGTCATATCATTTCTGTTATAAATAATCAAAACATTATCTGTTATAAATAATCAAAACATTAAGGAACTGGGTAGTACACAAAAGCATTTGGGGGCTTTTGTAAACAGAGACTCTGTCCTCCTCTCTTTACTTGCCCAGCAATAGCTCATAAGAAGAACTCAGTGTGTAGTGAAAAGAAGGGCCATCTGTACCCCAATGTTTATAGTGGCCACGGTCACCAAACTGTGGAAAGAACCAAGATGCCGTTGAAGGGACGAATGGATAAGGAAGATGTGGTACATATACATGATGGAGTATTATGACTCCATCAGAAAGGGTGAATACCCAACTTTTGTATCAACATGGACGGGACTGGAAGAGATTATGCTGAGTGAAATAAGTCAAGCAGAGAGAGTCAATTATCATATGGTTTCACTTATTTGTGGAGCGTAACAAATAACATAGAGGGCATGGTGAGAGGGAGAGGAAAAGGTAGTTGGGGGAAATTGGAAGGGGAGATTAACCATGAGAGACTATGGACTCTGAAAAACAACCTGAGGGTTTTGAAGGGGCGGGAGGTGGGAGGTTGGGGGAGCCAGGTGGTGGGTATAATGGAGGGCACATATTGCATGGAGCACTGGGTGTGGTGCAAAAAACAATGAATTCTGTTATGCTGAAAAGAAATTTAAAAAAAAAAAAAACAAGGAAGAAGAACTCAGTGGAGGAAGGAAGAAGGAATTTCAGTCCTGCCAAGATAGAGATTTATTCATTTAGTAAACAAGCACTTATTGATTTTTTTTTAAATTTTTTTTTTTTTTTTTTTTTTAGTATTTAAAATTTCATCTCTCATTGTGTGGTCAAGACCCAGTATCACTGGGAGAGAGGGAGAGAGATTAAGGACACTGGGTTAAAAAAATAAAATCAGTCAATAGTGTAATGAATACTTCACTTTTCCTAAAATGTATGACTGAGGAGTGGCTCCACGCTGACACAGAGCAAAGAGGTGTCCTGGATTTCTTTGCAGACACACATGTGGTTTTGTACTAGAACAAAAGGGCTATGAACCCGCCCAGAACATGGACAAATTTCTCCCTTGGGATATTTTTTTTATCCACTTCAGTAAGAATTCTGGCTAGAAGCATGAAAAGATGAAGAAGGGAAAAAAATTCACTTGGATAATGGCCAAGAAATCTGGGCTCCTCATCGTAATTCAGATCAATGTCCAGAATCATGAAATCTCAGTTGGATAAAGTTCCTCAAGGAATTTTCATTCCAGTCCTGCCTAATGCCTAAATCTCTTCTAGCCCATCCCAGAAAAGTAGACACCCCAGGGGAAATAGGTTTTAACTGTTTTAAGTAACCCATCTGTTCCAAAACCTTATTACTGTTATGGAGTTCCTCCCTGAATGAGCTGACATTTGCTTTTTTGAAAGTTTCACCTGATGATGCAAACTGTTACTTGGGGCCCACACAAGTCAAATCGCTCTAACATAGAAGTATATCATATTCCTTCTGGACTTTTCCTTTAAGTCAAACCCTTATGGGCATACCATCCCGTGTTGATCTACAAAAATTCTTTTTTGAGTTAATTAACACATCCATCATCGCACATGTTTACTTTTGAGGGGGGCAGTGAGAACATTTAAGTTCTACTCTCATAGCAAATTTCAATGATACAATACAGTGTTATCAACTATCGTCACATGTTATACATTAGATCCTCAGGCCTTATTCATCTTATAACTGAAAATTTGTATCCTTTTACCAGCCTCTCCCTAATAACCCCACCCTCCACCCAGAAACCACTTCTCTGTTTCTATGAGTTTGACTTTTTTTTTTTAATTTCACATATAAATGATACCATGCAGTATTTGTCTTTCTTTGTCTGGCCCATCTTATACCATACACAAAAATCAACTTGAAGTGGTTAAAATACTTGAATGTAAAATCTAAAACCATAAAACTCCTAGAAGAAACCATAGGGGTTTAGCTCCTTGACCGTGGTCTTGGAAATGATTTTTGAATGTGACACCAAAATGGGGCTATATCAAATTAAAAGGTTTCTGTGCAGCAAAGGGATCCACAAATAAAATGAAAAAGCACTTTAAGTAATAGGAGAAAATATTGGCAAACCAAATATCTAATAATAGGTTAATATTGAAAATACATAAGGAACTCATACAACTCAATAACAAAAAACAAATGACCCAATTAAAAAATGGGCAAATGGCTCAAATTGACATTTTTCCAAAGAAGACATGCAAATGGCCAACAGGTATGTAAAAAGATGCTCAACATCACTAACTACAAAAGAAATGCAAATCAAAACTACAATGAGATATCTCTTCCTATCTGTTAGGATGGCTATTACTAAAAAGACAAGAGATAACAAATTTTGGCAAGGAAATAGAGGAAAAAAAATAAAAACAAACCACCACCCTTGTATACCATTGATGGGAATGTAAACTGGTACAACCACTATGGAAGTTTCCTTGGATACTAAAAATAGAACTACCACATGACCCAGCAAACCCACTTCTGGGTATGTATTCAAAGGAAATGAAACCATTATCTCAAAGAGATATCTGAACTCCCATGTTCATTACAGCATTATTCACAATAGCCAAGGTACGGAAACAACGTATGTGTCAGTCAATGGATAAATGGATCAAGAAAATGTAGTGTATGGGGGCGCCTGGGTGGCTCAGTGGGTTAAAGCCTCTGCCTTCGGCTCAGGTCATGACCTCAGGGTCCTGGGATTGAGCCCCGCATCAGGCTCTCTGCTCAGCAGGGAGCCTGCTTCCTCTCCTCCTCTCTCTACCTGCCTCTCTGCCTACTTGTGATCTCTATCTGTCAAATAAATAAATAAAATCTTTTAAAAAAAATGTAGTGTATGTATGCTACAATACAACACAATATTCCATTGTGTGTAGTATGTGTGCATTCGTGTGTGTGTGTGTATGTATATGCTTATCTCCTTATGTATATATACAGCCTTAAAAAATAAGGAAATCCTGTCATTTGCAACAACATGGATGAACCTAGATGGTGTTATGCTAAGTGGTAGAAAAATCCTTTTTAATGTGAGATGTTCCAATTGGAACTCAATACCTTTTTTTTTTTTTTTTAATTTAAAGATTGTATTTATTTATTTATTTTTGACAGAGAGACACACAGAGAAAGAGGGAACTGAAGCAGGGGGAGTGGGAGAGGGAGAAGAGGGCTTCCCGCTGAGCAGGGAGCCCTATGTGGGGTTTGATCCCAGGATCCCAGGATCATGACCTGAGCCGAAGGCAGATGCTTACCCAGGAACCCCAGAACTCAATACCCATTTAGTAGTTTTAACCAGCTCACAGTGTGGTGAGAGTATTAATTGTCAGTGCTACTCTACTTCCCCTATTCTTTCATTTCATGTTATTTACCCTTCTGCATTATTTACCCTCTTTAAGTCTCAATTTCCACATTTGTACCCTATAATACTGACCCTCAAGGAATTGCCAGGAGCATTAGCACCTAATTCTAATCAGGTAGAAAGTGCTCAATAAAAGGAAGCTATTATTACTAGTCATTAAACATTTAGGGCAAAGAAAGGATGATTTTTCCTGTTCTAACACTGCCCCCAGCCTTCTAATAAACTCAGTTTGTTTGTCAAGTTAGAAGGTGAAGATTTTGATGAGTATGTTAGTTAGCTAATGATGCATAAGAAATTACTCCGAAATTAGTATCTTAAAACAACAGACATTAATCAGAGTTTTGGGGGTTAAAAAATCCAGGTGCAGGTTGGAAGATCTGCTACGAGTTCACTCACATGGTTATTGGCAGGGTTCAGTCCTTACTGGTTGTTGGACAGAGCCATCAGGTCCCTGTTACATACCTGAGCCTCTCCCAGGGCAGCTCAGGACATGGCAGTTAGCTTTTCTTGGAGCAAGTGGACAGGATGGAAGCCACAGTCTTTTTGTAACCCAATCTCAGAGACAACACTTCCACTGTTTATTTGTTAGAAATGAATCAGTAAGTCTTGTCAGCACTCACTGCAAGGGTTGGAGGACTACACAAAGGCATGGCTTGCAGAGGCAAGGACCATCAGGGGCCATCATGGAGGCCACTTACCACAGTGACGTTACACCATCATGCCAAGAAGAGGGTGGGGGAGAAAAGCGCTCACCTGAGTGTGCACACAGACACACTAGCTGCCTATTTTTAGATTCCCAGGTTTGAGTGTTCAGAAAGGTGGGAACCATCGCTGATAAAGTACTATGAAATGTCAAAGTGGGAAAGGATCTTAGACCATCTCTAAGACAGTTCCCTCACTCTGGAAAACCAAAATCCATAGAAATGAAGTGGCCTGAGCCCAGCCTGTCTTCTGGTCACTGTTGTTTTCATTAGAGTTAATGTTCCGTCCTTTCTTGGGTGAAGGCATTCGTTTTCACAAAAGTGGTAGCATTTATTCTCTCTTCCCAAATTAGTGGATCCCATTTTCCATTGAACTTCAAGGCGAGTGCCTGCAAAAATGGCAAATTGATAAGCAGATGTTCCTGGTTGTTTCCTGATTGTTCTTCAACCACCTTTGGTCTTACTTGGAAGAGAAAGTAGAACAAGATTCTACTATTACAGATAAACCAGCAAAGTTTCGAGCGCAGCAGTGTAAATAAAGCACCATTTCCTAAAACAGCACAGAAGAGTGTAAAATTAAGCTGGAACCCAGAGCATCATTTTAAAAGAACCCATTTTCACAGTGGGAATTTATAAGAGTCTTGCAGTTTGTAAAAGGAATATTTTTCTTCAGTGTGAATGCCCTGATTCATGAAACATTCCAATTTAATTTCACCACCAACTATCTTTTGATCCAGGTGCATGGTTAACTGAGAGGTCCATTGGTCAAATAATAACCCACCGACCAAAAAGTCCCTCTTAGGTTAGGCTGCTGGAAAATTAAGTATTGCATTCTTTCCTCTGTGTGTTAAGTGCAACACAAATTATTCATGATACTGCTGGAAGGTGCAGTGAGTTAATAAATCATCAAAATGGCTCCATGATCTTTGCTCATATCCATGAAATCTGACTTGCTGCAGTTGATGGTGGGCCTAGAGAGAATCAAGACACCTTAATATTGGAAGCAGTGTGATTAAATCAGAATCTTCCAGATCTATGGTTGTTTTTACTCTGACATGTGACATTTCCTTCTCTACTGTAACTCTGCCAGTATACTCTCTATTGTAAAGGGAGAGATGGTTAGACCTTAAAAAAAAAAAAAAATGGTCTTACTGTCAGCCAGCCAAACACACACAATCCTAGAGAATGTTCAGCCAGTCCCATGGCTTCTCATCCAGTGAAAAATTCCTAACCATGTCAAGACCGTGGTTTCTAGCCAGTTTGGTATGTCTTCAAGTGTCTGGTCTTGGTATTATCTTGCCTTTCCTTCAGTGAATTATGTGACAGTCATTTCATGTCTTCTCTAGTGCCCCTTAATGGATAGAATGTGGAGGGGTCAATTCATATTCTCACTGTAGAAAGGAGAGTGTCAAGCCCTCAAATAAAGTGTCTAAAAGACAACTAGGGCTTTTCAGCTACAATGACTAACCCTCAGCCAGCACCTCTCCTGCAATGTATTTTGCTAAGAATATCTATCTCCTTTCTCGCATTGTGTTATATTCTAAGGTCTCACTTGTCTCCATGGCCTTTGTAAGTGACAGTCTCCCTTTGGGGATAGACAGAAGGGATAAAAATCTCTCTGATACTTAAGGCTCCTGAGTCACTTACGCTTTGATGAGCCTCATTCAGCATGAGAGGGTCTATATTCAGGGAACTAAGCAGAGTCCAAGATCCAGGTGGGGAGAAAGGGGGAAAGGAATAGAAGCAGCTCCTCTCCCAACCTCTAGTCTTAACACTCCCTCCCCTGCCATTGCCTTTACAAAGAGGAAAATAAAGAAAATTAGAGTATAGTCTTCTCAGAACCTAAAATAGAATAAAAATTGACCTCCTCACTAAGAATAAAATTAACCTCAAGTTCTTCAAATAACTAGAGCACTGCCTTCTCTCATTCCCAGTGTTAAGGGGAATGGGCGCTAGGAATAAGGGGGAGTTTATACTCACTGTAGAAAATAATCGGTGCGTATCTGAGGGTAATGAGTAAATTATGGATGAAAAGAGAATTGTATGGTGAGAAAGAGGTGGACTCTGGCAAATGAGCACAACTTTCTCCAAAGAAGCCTTTGAAGGGGTCTTTAAGGATAATTGGGAAATTATCTCTTCAGGGACTCTGGACATAAAGAATATAGACTATACTAAGGATGTACTGTAATTTTCCAGAAATTACACTTAAGGCTATTCCTAGTCAATATGGTAAGTTACACTGATGACGGAAATCTCTCTATTCTTCACATAGCGCATTACAATAAGGTTGAAACCAAGAATGAGAACCCATCCCACGTCAGAAATAAAGAATGGACTAGAAGTTAGAGGTGTGAGAGTAAGCCTGATCCAAACAGCTCACTGTGTTACCAGATTAATGTCTTTGGCTAGAATTCTAGCACCCCAGAGGGTGCTAGAACCTGTCCTCAGGTTCTACATATGCTTGGATCTAGAACTGAGTTACCTGAAGAAAGCTGAGGGTCACAGCATGAGTGGACATTCAGGAATGCCAAATAGAAATATTCTGTCTACTGACTGAAAGATGATGGAAGGAATCATCTTCTTGGGAGGTCTCAACTTCTTGGGACAACATGAATGGGAAAAGAGTCACCATCAGTGCTGGAAGCCACGTTGGTGCCCTGCACAGGTGAGGGATCTGAAATCATATTACCTGCAAGGTGCAGGGATTCAAGGGCAGTAAATTAGCATGAAGCAATCTGGAGCTGGTGACAACTCATTGGGTTGCTGGAGGAACTTCTCTGCAGAGACAACTTAACAGAAGGATGCTTAGGGAAATTCACTTATATGCTCTAACATTTTAGTACATATTTAAGTGTGAAGTTATTATTTCCATCCTCCTTATTTCCTTCCTCAACCCAAATCACACAGACCTCCATAGAGGAAAAACTACTGCTCAACTAAAGCTCATACTCAAAAGTTATACACCACAGAACAAAAAAGGCATCACAGGAGCAAATGAGAGAATTTATCAAGAACTCCCAATAACAGGATTGTTTTTGAAAAACTCCTAAGTAGGGGTTCCTGGGTGGCTCAGTTCGTTAAAGCATCTGCCTTCCGCTTGGGTCATGATCCTGGGGTCCTGGGATCAAACCCCACATTGGGCTCCTTGCTCAATGGGGAGTCTGCCTTTCCCTCTCCCCTGCTCATGCTCTCTCTTTCCCTCTCACTTGTTCGTTCTCTCTCTCTTTCTCTCAAATAAATAAATAAAATCTTAAAAAATAAGACTCCTAAATAAAAATTTTCAAAATGTTTAAAGAGATAAATTGAGAAATAGAATGGCGAGGCAGGAAAGGAACAGTTTGAAAAGCCTACTTTGAAATCAGAAACAAGTTAAACAGGAGGGTTTAACCAGAGAAATAGAAGCAGTAGGAAATAGTGTATTAAGAGATTTATTACAAGGAATTGATGTTTGCAAATGTGGAGTCTGAATAAGCAAGTCCAAAATCCATAGGAAAGGCAGTAAGGATGGGAAGATGGATAGCAGCCTAGAATCAAGGGCATGGGATGAAGCCATTGTGCGCAAGTAAAATGTTCTCTCTCGCTCTCTCTTCCTCCTTCCTCCATTTCTCCACCTCCTTCTGAAACCTGAACCCCATTTTTTAAAGTAAGCTCTATGCCCAACATGGGGCTTGAACTCCATACCTTGAGATCAAGAGTCACATGTTCTACTGACTGAGCCAGCCAGGTAGCCTTCAGACCCACCTTTAAGGCTTTCCAACATATTTCTTCCACCTTAATCACACACTCTTATTATTCATTCCTACACACATTCTCCAGATTTCTGTCTATATAAATTAGAAAAGTCATGCAGTTTTGACGTGTGTATTGCACCTCCTCTTGGGAGGAGGATGGAAATAATAGCCTCGTACTTAAACATGTACTACAATGTTAGAGCGTCTAAGTGAGTCTCCCTAACCCGCAGCTTCATTAGTGTCATAGAAAATCTACCTCTAAATCTCAGGAAAAAATAACAAGATGGTAATAGTGGCTGCCTCTTTGGAGTGAGTCTGGGAATCACTTTTATTTATTTTTTTTTAAGTTTTTATTTATTTATTTGACAGAGAGAGATCACGAGTAGGCAGAGAGGCAGGCAGAGAGAGAGGAGGAAGCAGGCTCCCTGCTGAGCAGAGAACCCAATGTGGGACTCGATCCCAGGACCCTGAGATCATGACCCGAGCCGAAGGCAGCGGCTTAACCCACTGAGCCACCCAGACGCCCCTGGGAATCACTTTTAAAGAGACTTACATTTTCTTATACCTGGAGGAAAGCAGAAGTAAAGGCAGCCACTAATAGAATATGAAAAGTATGTACAACTTTCAAACCAGGAGAGAGGGAAAAAAAGAGAAGAAAACTCAGTGAAGAATGAATCAATGCAGATCATTCATTGATTCATACATTTGCTCACTCAGCAGAGTTTCCCTGAATGTTAATTGGATGCCAGATACTAAGTCCCTGTTCATATTCATAGTGGAATAGTCAGGAAGTACCTATCTTCCTAATGCAGGAAAACTTAAAAATAATTACCTCCTGGTTTGTAAGTTTCTCAGTCTATCTGGTAATCTATTAAAAGTACAATATTTTCCATAGTTGACCTATTCTCTAAACCCATAGGCTTTTCTGGCTTTCTCCTTCCCAAGACTCTCATTTGTTCCAGGATTTGGTTGTGTAAAATAAAAATGAGCCACAGGGACTCACACTCAAGAGCTACCATGAGGCAGTGAATTTCTTCAATTCAAGCGTAACTTCTGAGCTTGTCTCTCAAGAATCACTGATTGCTTCTTTCAGTAGGAGGGTTTAAATTCCAAAATCTGAAAAAAGGAGAAAATGATACTGAAACTTAGAAAATATTTGATTGCAGTCCTTTTTCCCATTTCCTGAAACAATATAATATGAAAGAATTACAGGATTTTGAACCTGGAACAAACACAAGCAATTGTTTTCTCTAACCTCATTTTAAAGATGAGAAAGTGAGACTCAGGGAGGTTTGCATAAGGTTACAAAAGACACCAGCTTGGTTACCAAGTCTCTAATTACTAATTCATGAAGAAAGCAAAGAGGTCTCACTAAAGGAACCCCCTAAAAGTCCTTTCATGCTTTCAACCTACCATTTTCTACTCATTGTTATAGATGCTAAGCAAACAAATGAACAGTCCCTGCTCTCTAGGAATCTACAACACAGGGGAAAGTCGTATGCTGCAGTGTTCATATGAAGTAATTTGCTCACCCGAGTCTCACATTTCCTTTTATTATTTGCTTTAAGATTGCAAGTGAAATGATTCATGGAGATCTCTAAACAACATTCCACTTGCTCAGGGTTTTTCAAAGACACCAAGTGAAGTATGCTCTATCCTTAGGGGCTAAGCTTAGGGAGAGTCCAAATGATCCCACAGAATCCCAGGAAAATATTGGCTTAACCTCAGGAACAGCAAATACTTTTCCTTTCTTTATGCTTTAAACCAACACTGCATGCCCGATTGAAAAGTATTTTGGAAGGGAAACCAAGACACCCAGGCTGTGGGCTTTTTTTTTAACCCCCAAAATATTGATTTCCCATCTGTGTACTTTAGCACTGGGTTGCTGAAGGGGTGAGAAGAGATTAAAAATGAGAAAGCAGAATTTGGGTGGTTTTTTGTTTTGTTTAGAGAAGTCAATCCACCTCATCCTGTCTCCCTTAACCTGTGAATTGTGGGTGTTGGACTAGTTCAATGAGGCAAACACAAACGTTCTTAGGAGCATGACAATTGATAGAAACAAGCAAAAAGGGCGCAGACCTGTTGTAAAACAAGAGTTCATTGGAGTCCATGGCCAAATTGGGGTATGCAAGCCCATAAAAGGATTGCAAGTCAAACAAAACAAAACAACCCTGGGGCAGCCAAACTGCGATCTCCAGGTGAACACTCTGTAACACTCCATAAGAGGTACAGCCTTGACCACAGACAGGCATATATATTTAAGCTGTGGATTAGAAGTCTCTCCACTGGACACCCCACCCCCACCCCAGGCCACCCCACCCCCAACCAGGAAAATCAAGTAGCTCCAGTACAAATGTTTGGAGAGGCAAGAGCAGTGGGATGGGGGTAAGAGGTAGGGAAATGGTGCAGGGAGGAGCCCGGGAAGAGAATGATCTTATGGAGTGATGGCTTAAAGCAGACAATTGATAATAACTAATCCATTCAACCAAGCTCCGGCCAACGCTTTATCGGGAATTGAAGTGTTAAGGAGATCCCTGATAGAGCACACCCAAGGATCCTGAGACTTCTGACCTTACCCGATTTTCCTGCATCACCAGTTCTTTCATGGAGAGTTTCCTTCTCCTTTTGCAGAATGTTTCTGAAGATGGTATGCTGTGTACTCATTGGCAAAGGCACTCTGCCACTACTGCCATCAAGAAATGGAGGAGTCAGTTTCCCCTTCTTTTGAATCTGGGGTGGCCCTGACTTTCTTTGACCAACTGAATACAGCCGAGATGATGCTATGTGACTTCTAGGCTAAAGCCTAAAGAGGTTTTGCAACTTGTGTTTTCATCCTCTTCAAAGCCTAAAGTTCTCACAAAAAGAAGTCAGGATTATCCTGCTGGAAGGACAAGTGGAGGAGAGTTGACATCTCTAGCCAATAGTCAGAACCTCAGCCCCCCCGTGTGTAAGTGGCGCCACCTTGGACATTCCAGGCCCACCTAGCCCCCCAGATGCTTTCAGCCATGTAATCGACCCCAGACGGAGCAGAAGAGCTGCCCAGCTAAGCCCAGCCAACATAGCGCTAGATAACAAAACAGGGAAACAAAGTTATGGCCATTCAGATAGCAGGGCTCTTAGTTCAGATATTTGACTCTCTAGAAGTCAAGCCCTAATGGGACATTCTGAACATGAGCATGTTTTTCAGAGAATGTCTTCAGGGGCTCCTGCATGGTTTTCCCTAGTTGGATGGGGTTTACTGAAGAATTTGAGAGCTGTAAAACAGTACAAATATCATCAAATTTGAGCCCCTTGTTTAATAGAATCTGAGACCAGAGGGGTTAACAAGCTGGCTCAGGGTCCCACAGCCATCTAGTGGCTAAACTGGGACTCAAATTCAGGGCTCAAGAGTTTTAATCTGCTCTTTACAATAAAGCATGCTGCCTCCCACTGTTCCACAGGAAGATTGTCATCACACCAGAATTATAAATAAACTCCCAGGCAAAACAACAGTCTCAGAAAGAATGGTTGCAAATATGTTGCAGTCTAATGGGCAACATGTTGTAGGCTGCGGTATTGAAAGCACAGGTTCTGGGGTCAGAATGTCTGGGTCAAAGTCCCAAGTCTTCCCCATTATTTCCTATGCGACCTCTTTGAGCCTATCTCTCCTCTGTGAAGCATCCCAGGGCTGTGTACAAGGAAGGGCTTTACAACTGCTAAAAGCACTCCACAGACGTTAATAGGAACTATTAATAGGAAAGCAGCCTGTACTTAGGACTTGACACTGTTTCCTTAGATGCCCAGGAGAATTTTCCGAACGTTGACTTTGGAGTTGAAATTTGCCTCCACTGTGAAAATCAGTCAGACTAGAAATTATTCAAAAGAAAGCCTAAACCTGTCCCCAACCCCTTGTCTGGAAACCTTCTCCTAGACTCCCACAGGAATAATAGGACCGCTGAGGGCTGACGTGGGGGTGAGGGGAACAATCGAGGGCGCCAGAGTCAGCTCCACACCAGCCCCACTCCCCACCACCCCCTCAAATACTCTTGAGCAGCGTTGACCCCTAATCGCCCTGAGTGGCGGCATTAGAGGAGACCCAAAGCATCATTCACCGTTGTGGGGCACAGTTTCCAGGGCTTCAGTTTCATTCCCATCCCGGAGGCCGGGGGTAGGGGATGACACCTGCTCATGTCTCCGGGGAAAATACGTGACACCCGCTTGCTAATCAGCGCCCTGCCCGGCCTCAGTCTATTTTCTGCAGCCGTTCTCATGTGTATTTCCCAACTGTGCACGTTCTCTGTGCTCTGGCAACCTGACACGTTTTTTGGTGACGTGAGATATTGCTTCTCTTCGCTCCCAGCTCCAGATTCAGTCCATGGAAAAGAGAAATTTGCAAATCAGGATCAGAAACAGTGACAGTACCATTGATGTTGCGTGTGTGAGAGAGAGGCAGGAGGGGTCTGGTGGCAGGAGGAGATGTGCCGGGAATACATGAGGCTGAAAACTTAGCTGGAGAAGGCGTCACAGCCCGGAATCAAAAAGGGAGGCCTCAGCAGGCACTGGGAGCGCCCTCCCACCCACCCCTTGAAATGCTGCGGGGGCGGGGAGGCTCGATTTTAGGAAAGACAAGGCTTGCTGAAAGAGCAGAGAGAAAGGACACAGGAAAATGGGGTTAGCGTTGGAGAGCAGCGGAAGGCAAGGCATGCCAGGCAAGGTTGGGGAAGACTGAGCGAGAGCAACAAGGCCAAGGGCAACTTGGGGGCTTTGCGTAGCAGGCTGTCTGTCTCCCTCTCAATAACCCCTTCCCTTCATCTTCCAACCTACATAACAACTGAATTTCCTAGTTTAACGTCTTATTAGAATGCAAGCTCTGTAGGGCACGGGGTTTGGGCCAATTTATTTACCTCCAGCCAATTGGCCAATTTATGTACCTCCAGCTCCTAGATCAGCAGGTGCCTAAAAAATAATTTGTTGAATGAAAGAATGGATTCACTAACATGTAACAGGTTGAAAGAGAGAAAAGAAGACAGTGAGCTTTTAGCTCATTGAGATAGAGTCAGTGACTTTGCTGTGGAAACAAACTGAAAGAGGACAAAACCGTTTCCTCTAGTCGCTGGGTTTGGAGGGCAGCAATGTTTGTTGTGGATGGATACAAGTCGCTCTAAACTGGAAAGGCTGAAGAGGCACTACCACGGATCCCCCCCCCCCCATAATTGTGTAATGTCTAAGTCCTATGATAAATCCGTCATCCTGTCATTCTCATAGGGACCATTTTCTCCTGTCTAAACCTTCATTGACAAAGTTACTGATACCAGAAATAGTTCCGGGAGAACAGAGGGTGAGGATGGGAATCTGGCATTGGTTCTCTGATTGGTTCATTTAAAGGCATTGATGGCCATGTTTCCACTGGTCAAAGGGACACAGTATGGCACAGAGTGACAGACTCGTCACCTAAGTACTGTTTGTAGTCACCTGAAGTCAAGTCCCTACAGAAGGTAAAGGTTTTGGATGATCAAGTAGTAGTTGCTCTAGAAGATTTTAGTGGAAATACATTAAAGGACCATGGGGCTGTTTCCTTGTAAGTGAGCCGGAGAGCTTGGAGAAAAAAACTGATGAGCTCAGGGCCCTGCAGTTCTAATCCTGCCTAAGTTATCAGAAAGTCCCCATGACTGCTCTGAATGAAACCATATCTTTCCATAGCTGCAGGGTTGAAATTTCTGAAAGCCAAGCCCAGGGTCTTCTTCTGTAGTGGGGTGCCTTCCTACAAGATAAAGTATCCGCAGTAAACCAGAAGCAAATATACAGGGCCAATTCCTCCCAGCTAGCATGCTTGTGTCTAAGAAGCGAGGGCTGAAAGGGGAAATAGCTTTTCTCATTATTAGGTATAAGAGCCCAAGTAAGGAGTTTGGGCTCTTTACCTTGATACTGCAACTTCGAATTTAATAGTTCTGTAAAGCATCCTGCCTGAGGAAGAAGTGATTCCACAGTCAGTGTTCCATTACATTGGAAGGTGGGATTTCCCTCTAGTCAGTTTGAGTTCTCTGTGCTAATGACCCAATAGTCAGTTCCGAGAGGCTGATTTTTGTTGATTACATCAGCTGGTCTTCCTTACCACCTGGCTTCCAGGTGACTTTGACCAATGGGAGGCAACGGCTGAAGATTCACAGGGTGGGAGGAGAGAGATTGAATTATTTATTCCTGACTCCCTCCCTGATGGGTCATGGGTTGACTGACAGTAGCTGTATTCCTCTGCCAAAGACCATAGTCCCATCAGACGGACCTCTTGTAAAGCTATAAACTTTGTGGGTTCTAGAGTTTGACACTTGAAGCCCAGTCTTTCTGCTATTGTTAGATGCTGAGAGCTTAACCCTACCCCCAGCTGTGTAAATAGTTCATCGAGTTGCCCCTTTGAAATATGTGGGCCTTCCTGCCAGCTCCCTGTCTAATGCCAGAAAGTTGTGATCTCTGTCTCATTCTGGTCACCTTATTTAATTTCATTATTTGCTTTCATAATTATTTTTTAAAGATTTTATTTGTTTGTTTGTCAAAGCGTGGGGTGGGGGGCAAGGATGACCTGGGGAGCAAGAGGCAGAGGGAGAAGCAGGCTCCCTCCTGAGCAAGGTGCCCAATGTCAGACTCAATCCCAGGACCCTGGGATCATGACCTGAGCCGAAGGCCGATGCTTAATGACTGAGCCACCCAGGCACCCCAAGCTTTTTTAATTATTAAGCTGATTGCCTTGGTTTTTATTTTTCTTTTTTTTTTTTAAGATTTATTTATTTATTCCACAGAGAGAGAGGGGAGGAAGGGCAGAGGGAGAAGAAGAGAGAGAGAAGCAGACTCCCTGCCAAGTACAGAGCCAAAAGTGGTGATCTCAGGACCCATGAGATCATGACCTGAGCTGAAACCAAGAGTTGGATGCTTAACCAACTGAGCCACCCAGATACCTCTGGTCTTTCTAAGAACATAGTTGTACCATCTCTGAATAATTCATTTTGATCATTAGAAGGAAAGGTTTTTAAAAAGTGGCAGAACAGTTAGGCAAACATTTTTCAGAATACAAAAAGCAAAAAACTATAAACGAATTTGAAAGATTAGAATTCATTGATGTTTAAAAACTATTCCTTTTCAAAAGATACTCTTAAGAAAAAGTAAAGGTAAGCCCACTCTAGGAGAAAATATTTTAAAGGTGTAAATTTGATAAAAACAAACCAGAACTTGTATTCGGAACACAGAAAGAGCACTTAGAACTAGAAAATAAGAAGACCAAAATATCTTAATAATAAAGATTTTAAATGGACAAAAGATTTGAATCAATATTTCTCCAAAGAAATAGATGGATGTAAAGTGAGCAAGTGGAAATCCAAATTAAGATTACAATGAGAAGCACCACACACCCACTAGAATGACTACAATTTAAATGGCTGAAAATACCAAATGTTGGCAAGGACACAGAACAGCTAGAACACTCATGTATTGTTGGTGGAAATGTAGAATAGTAAAACTGCTTTGAAAGCATAGTTGGCAGTTTCTTTAAAAATTAAATATACACTCAACATATGACTCAGCAATTCTACTTTTACACATTTACCCAAGAGAAATGAACCTGAGCCCACACGAAGACCTGTACGCAGATGTTCGTAACAGCTCGAGTCATCACAGCCAATGATTGGAAACTACTCAAAACAATGCCATCAACAGGCAAATGGATAAATAAATTGTGGTATAGTCTGACAGTGGAATATGACTTCACATCAAAAAGGAATAAATTGCTCCTGCATGCAGCAACACAGTTGAATCTCAAAATCCTTATGCTCAGCTAGAGAAGACAAACACAGAAGAGAAGAAATTCTGGAAGTTACAAATCTAGTCCACAGCCACAAAAGTAGACCAGCGGTTGCCTGAGACTGGGGTGTGGGGCAGAGGAGAATGACTACCAAGGGAACTCTTGGGGGAAATGCATACGTAAAATGTATGCATTTCATTGCCTGTCAACTATACTTCAGTAAAGTTGATCAGAAAAAAAAAAAAAAAAAGAATAAATTGTTGCAATTCTAGGGTACTCATACTCCTCTTCACAAATCATTTGTGGACTGCCATCCCAGTTGTTCCCAGCAGCCCCTAGAACTGGATGACAGCCAGTAAACACACTCCCAGATGCTAGATCATCAGTCATGATGAAGAGATCGCATTTCAACTCTTGTTTGGGGGACATGATGTATTCCCTGACCTCAAAGAGGATGCTACCACCTGCAATGGAATAATACCATATTCTACAGATAAAGAACTAGAGGCTGATCTATGATCTTACTCTCAACCATAGTTTAACACTCATAATTTTTCTCCTTTCATCACATAAAATTCAAGACCATAGGAAAGCTATGCAAGATAAAGATTGCAAATGAGGAAGTGTGCCCAGATTTAAAGGTGGCCAGTTACCTCCAAGACAAGTAATTCCTAAGAGACAGTCTTCAGTCTTCACATTCCAGTAAAAATAGCTCTGATTCAACACATACAAGGAGAAGCTTAGCGGTTCTCGAGACAAATCAAATGCAAGCACTGCCTACTTTTTCTTTGCTACACTCAGCAAACAAGCATCATCCTGAGCCAACAATTTGTCTTTGACTAAACAGTCTTTATTTCTTAGTTATTACTGTTTTATACTTTCAGGGGTAAAGTGATGAAGCAATATTTCTGCTGAATAGACCGTAACGTTTGTCACCAGTCCAAGAGTTAGACACACAAACGACCTAGACAACATTATCTAGAGCTTTAAAAACAAAACAAACAACAACAACAAAAAAACTTACATGGAATCTGGCACGTGGCCAAGGAAATGATATGAAATCAGCACAGCGTGAGACCATGGGGAGGATGGCATTTAAAAAAAGAGGGTTGGCAGACAGGCTGATTAAATGCATACATTGTGTTGACTTACTTCCCTAGAATCCAAAAACCTGAAAATTCAAAGACAGGATTTTTGTTGTATTATTTAAGAATACCGGATGTTCGTACTAAAGAGGCAATGATATTTCAAGAGTGTAAAGTGGTGTCTAAATCAAAGAAAAGCTTGGATTAGATAAAATTTAACATTGAATGTATGGATTATACTCTGATTATTTAAAAAATAAAAACCCAGTATTTTATGATAATAACTCTCAATAAGCTAAGATAGTCAATTTATTAACCTAGAAGCTCCTGAGAAGCAGGAACTATTTACTGTTGATGTGATCCCAATACCCAGCAAAGTGCCAAGCACTTTGGCACAATGTAGCACAATTTGGCACATTGCACAAAATGTGCATTCAATAAATGTTAAAGTGAAATAAATGAAAGCATGTAGTATGGTCAACTTTTTAAAAAAGGAAAAAAGCCACATATGTGTGTGCATGTATGTATATATTTATAAAAAGGAAAAAAGCCACATATATACATATACGTGTGTGTGTGTGCGTATATATATATATACACACACACACGTATGTGTGTGCGTATATATATATATACGCGTGTATGTGTGTATATATATATACATACACATGTGTGTTTATGTATATATGTGGCTTTTTTCCTTTTTATAAATATATATTTTTATTTTTATAAATATATATGGCTTTTTTCATATATATGTACACATATATGTATGTCATATATTCATGTGAACGTGAAAAAAATGTGGCAAGAGCACACTGAACTGTTACCAAAAAAGACCTCATGGATTTAAGTCAATGGGGAGAATTTAGCTCTTCCTGTACTACATAACAGAGTGGTCAGAATCATAGACCCAGGAGTCAGATTAAGTTTAAATCCCAACCCTATTTCTCATGTGTGTTCTTGAGCAAGTTCTTAGCCTCCCTGAGCCTCATGCCCTCAGCTGTGAATGGCATCCCAATAGTTCCAATCTTACAGGTTTAGGATGAGGATCGAGATCATATATAGAATGAACCCAAGGTGCTTGGCCATTTAACAAGTACTTGATTCATGTTAGCTAATAAGTTGCACAGGTAAATATGTTGAGAGATGGCATGCCTGCAAAGGTTTTTCTCATTCTCTCATATTAAATTGTACTTGCTTGACTGGGTATAAAATTCAGCATTGGAAATCCTATTCCCTCAGAATTTGAAGACATTGTGCAGTTGTCTTTTAGATTCTGACAATCCCATAGAGAAGTTTGGTACCTTTCTGATTCTTTGTTTAGAACTTGAGTTTTCTCTGTGGAAGCTTTTATGATCTTCTCTCAGTCCCATGAGTGCTGAAAGTTCACCATGACAACTTATTAGCTCTTTCATCCATTGTGCTACACATTCAGTGGACATTTTCAGGCTCGCAACTCAGGTCCTACAGTTCTGGTAGATTTTCATAAATGATTTCTTTGATAACTTCCTCTCCCCTGTTCTTGCTGCTGCTTTCTCACTCTCTCACTCACTCTGAAATGCCTTCTGCTGTTGCTGCTGCTCTTGCTCTCTATTGTTCCCTATTTTCTTTCTCCTTACCTTTTTCCTTCATATTTTGCAGAAATTTCAAATAATTACTCAAAATTTCTATGAAGTTTTAAAAAAAATTTTTTCTCCTATGACATTTCCAAGAGCTCTTTTTTGCTCACTGAATTTTTTTTCTTTCTCCCTCCTCCTCTTCTTTTTTTTTTTTTTAAACTTAGCATCTGTAGTCTTGTTCATCTATGTAAAATATTCTCCTAGACTTTTGAAATGTGAAAATGATAAGAGGTTGGTCTTTCCCTCCAAACTTCTTCTCCCTGTATGGTCTCTGTTTCCTTCATTTTATTTTTCATTTGTCTTATTTTCTGTCTTTCATACTAAAGTCTTCTTCAAATGCCTGGCATTCCTTCTCTGTCTGTTCAAATTTAAGAGTGGGGCACTAAAAGAATGATTGGATGTGTTTGTTGATTGCAGACTTCCTGGCAGATGAAATGGCCAGGCCATGTCACTGGAACCTCCCTGGTGTCACTATCACTAGCTCTTTTCTCCTGAGCTAGCCAGAATCCCCAGAGAGATATCTTCCATTTCCTACCTCAGAGAAGCTTGAGTTCTGGGAGCTAGCAGGGGAAGAGAACCAAAAGTTTCAGCCCTCAGTATATAAACTTTTAACTGATCACCTTGGTTTTGGTACAGCGTCAATCTGTAACAGTTACTGGTGTCCCTAGGGCAGAAACTCATTATTCCAGAGGATAAATCACTAGTCTTTCTGTGGGGTGGGGAGTATTAATTAAGGAGAGGCAACTAGGGTTCGAACTTTCTTAACAGGCTTTCAAATTATCCACCTCTTTAGCTCTGCCTTCCTCCCTACTTCCGGATGTACCTAAATAGCTCCAAGTTTCTGGGCCACTGAGTTGCTCAGTGATGTAAAAATTGAGAAGCTTCTATAGTCTCATAGAAGGTTATGTTTTTATCTTATCTTCTAAGGTTATGTTTTTACAAGCATCACCTTACTACCATTTTATTTATATTTCAGAAAGGAACAGAGATAAATGTAGGTACACATCCACTTATCAACCAGAAGTCACCCACAAAGTTATTTTCAAGGGAGAAAATTTCAGTAGAATTCAATAACGGATTGTATATAAGAAGCAAAAAAAGAAATAAGTCAGACATAATTCCAAGATTTCTAGTCTGGGTGATCAGGAAAATACGATGTCATTTACAGAAAGAGGGAAAAGTGGAAAGGGAACAGATGGGGTGAGGATGGTAACAGATGGTTCTCTTGGGTTTAGACATATTGAAATTGAAGTGATGGGAAACATCCAAATGGATGTGTTATGCAGACAATTGGAAATGCAGTAATGGAACATGGGGAAGGGTGAAGACTGGATATGTAGATTTAGGAATAAACTGTATTTAAGTCTATCAAGGTAAGTTAAAGTAGGGAAATATTGAAGAAATGCTTAGAAAGAATAAGATGACAAAGACCTAGACTTAAAGAATACCAAAGAATAGGGAAAAGAAAAAAAATGAAGCTTTTACTGAAGGAAAAAGACAAATTCATAGTTAGTAATGGAATATAATCAGCATTGTGTGATATTGTGAAACATAATAACAGTGCATAGGCTTGAACAACCACCAGGCTAAGAAGTGGCTGAGTTCAGACAGAACTTTGGGATAGACCAGGAGGCCAAAAAAAAAAAAAAAAGGTCATTTTAGGGTATTAAGATCACAGCTAAACTGAGGAATATGGACTCTAATGGAGACTGTGACATCAATACATTAGACTAAGGGAAAAGGCCAGTTGAAATCAGAATCCTACAAGTCAAGGTCAAAGCAGAGGACAAGTGCTGGTGAGTCCATCCTGGCCAGTGTGCTGGGGAAGGATATAAGAAGAGTGATTGGCAGAGATCCCAACAGGTGGGTGTTGGAAGTCTCTGGCATGCTGGTGCAGGGTTCAGAGACCTAGACACAGGGGAAATCTGGGCAAGTTGCTGAAACAAGTAATGAAATACATGAAAAGCAAAGGCTCAGATAATGAAGTACTCTGGTCAGAGGTCAGCCACAAAATCAGCTTAGGGTGAATCACAGGCTACTGAAGTAGGATCTTCAAAGAGCCTCCCTACTAGGAACGCATCTTAATCCCAGATTTGAGCTGCGCTGTGCTAAAAAGTGGCAGTTAAGGGCACCTGGGTAACTCAATTGGCTAAGCCACTGCCTTCGGCTCAGGTCATGATCCCAGAGTCTTGGATTGAGTCCCACATTGGGCTCCCAGTTCCACGGGAGTCTGCTTCTCCCTCTGATCTTCTCCCTTCTCATGCTCTCTTTCTCACTCTCCTTCTCTCTCTCAAATAAATAAATAAAATCTTTTTCTTTTTTTTAAGTGGCAGTTAAGTAAAGAAAACTAATCTATTAAAATACAACATCCTATAACCCAACAAATCCATCTTGGCATTTACTCTAGAAAATTACTGAGTATGCCCAAAAAAGCATATCCTAGGATGTTCAATGAAACACTATTTGCAACCAAAGAATTGAAAACAACCTTCGGGTTCATCAATAAGGGAATAACTATGTGCATCCATACTGAAATAATCATAGCAATAAAAATAATGGGGAAGTTCTTAGTGATTGACATCAGAAGATCTCCAGTACATAATGTTGAGTTGGGGAATAAAAAATGGCACAATGTTATGAACTATATGAAACTTTATGTTTTTGAGAGGAGAGAGAAAGAGATCTGCCAAATGTACAGAGTTCTGGCAATCATTGTAGATCATTACATTTTGACATATCTCATACTGCAAAGACCCTGAGTCAGGAAGAACTAAGAAAAGGCAGATGGCTTCGGATGGAAGGGAGCCATCCCTAACCTTCAGGAGAGTCCCCACAGCGGAGCAGTAGAGCAAGAAGACTGCAGGCTAGTGGGCATGGTCCTGACCTGGGCCTTACAGATAAGAGAGCAAAGAACACCAAAGCCGTCACAGAAGGAAGTTCCAGCACAGAATTTTTAGACCAAGGGAGATCTGGGGTGTATACTTGGAAGTGGGAAGGGAGAAATCCCTTAGAAAGAGAAACTGTGGCGAACACAGGAGTAGAAAGCAGTGGGCTTATAGACTGTTGAGGTTCCAGAGGAAACTGGGAGCCCATCTTGCCCCCTTATTTTACAGTTGAGGAAACTGAGGCCTAGGGAAGTGTTACAGGTGAAGCCCAAGGTTTAGAATCCAGACTCCAACTCTTACTAGCGTGGGAACTGCTTTGAGCCACTATTTCCTCATCTTTGAACTGGAAATAAAAACTGCCTGCTTCAGAGTGGCAAGCCTTTGTTTCTCTTTCTCTAATAATTATTATTCCTATTATTAATGAACATTTATAGATATCCACCATGCCAGGCCCTCTTGTAGTGCTTTACACAGACTAACTTATTCAATTTTCATAATAACCCTGTAAGAACTATTATTATTCCTTTTTACAATACAGAGACATAGAGAAAGTGATAGGAGCAGGGTTCAAAGCAGGCAGCTGGCTCCTTAGTCCAAGCTCTTAATTACTCGGTCTACTGCCTCTAAATTAGGTTACATGAAGTGCCTGACACAGAGCCTTGCAAGTGGTGAGGGGTCAACAAAATGGGAACAATTATCGCTAGTTCCAGAAGGAGCTACAACACAGGCTTCTCGGTGGCCCAGTCTACCCCTTGACAGCCCTCCGCATTGGTTACCTTGTTCTGAGCTACCCTGGAGAAGAAGGAAACATGAAAAAACAAAACAGAAAACCAGCTACTCTCTCAGCAGAGGAAATCAGGGCCCAAGTGAAACTCAAAATGAGAACTTCTGAAGGAAGTGGGCCTTATGGACCGTCAGTCAAACCTCACTTCAAGCTCATCTGTTCTACTGGAGGAGCCCTGAGCGAAGGATTGCCTATGAGGGGAGCATGAGCCGCCACTTGGTAGTCTTTCTGGCTCTGTGGAGATTTTTTACTCCGTTTTATAGTCTCAACACAACTGACTTTTATCTCTTTTGTTGTGACGCCTCATCGTGGGCAGAAGGACACAGGATATAGTGGTCTGTAGTGGCTTTCCAGGAGGCTGGCCCGTCTCCATTTAAAGGCTGTGAGTGGAGGGGAACACTCCTTCACCTTCTTTGGGAGAAGATCTCCACCTCCCCAAAATAGATGCCCTCGTTTGCAGCCGTGGTGAAGTGGTCAGGGATGGAAGCACTGACTGCCGCCGCGCAGGTGGGAGACTGACCCGGGGAAGGGAGGCTGCCCTTCAGCTCTCTAGAGAGGGGGCATGCCACACTCCTCAGGCCACACGTGCCCACAACAACAATTTGGCTTTTAACAAAGCAGTTTTGGCATCCAAGATGGTCTTCAAATGGAGGGACTAGAAATGCTTCGCGTGAGTCTTCACAATGTACATCACAATAAAGGCAATCACAGATCAACAGCTGTGAGATCCAAAATGGTCACTGTTCTTCTTCTTCTTTGTGCCTGTAATGAAACTCATTAGGAGCTTAATGAGAATTGAAGGACTTTTTTATGTTATTCTGAAGATGTAGCACTCATTAGAAACCCAGAGTGTTTTTCCACAGAGCCTGAAGCAGAAGGGAGGCAGGGCAGTGGAGTACAGGTAAGATGTCCATTTGTTCCAGAAACACTTACAAGGACCTATTATGGGCTCTGCATTGAGTGTTCAGAGGGCAGGGGTGAGGGATAGCAGAGTATAATCACTACCTTCAGGAATGAAAATTTACTACACAGTAAGAGAGAGAGCCAGGATTCTAGGCTGGCCAGAGCACTTGAATTCATCTCCTGGTTAATATGTACCACGTGACTCCTCAAACTTCCTTTTCTGCATTGGTAAAATGGAGTAATGACCGGCCTGCCACCATAGTGTTGTTGCAAGAATTAAATGAGGAAATGCATTTAAGAAATTGTCTAGAATGTCTACCACATAGAGCTCATTGTATGTTAGTTATTTCTGTAAATAACCAAAAGAGGATAATAATCACGTTAACCATGGTGATCAGGATGATAAAATTCATAAAGAAAGAAGTGTTTTGAATAGGAATATACCCCAATAGGGATTGGAAGTTTCAGAAAACATTTGACAAGAATGGAAGCTGTGAGTTCTCCCAAAATAAGGATTCCTCTTCTTTTCAAAGGATCTCAACTCTAGCCCCACTTCTAGACTGCTCCACAGCCTGACCCCACTGTCTTTGCACTGGCCACTCCCTGGGCTCTGGACCTGACCTCATGGCATTGTTTCCTAGGACCCTGTCCCTCCAAATGCAAAAACAATCTTCCTAACTAAATCTTTTTCTTTTTCTTTTCTTTTCTTCTTTTTTTTTTTTTTTTTTTTTTTTTTTTTAGTTTTTATTTATTTATTTGAGAGAGAAGGAACACAGAGGGAGAGAAGGAACACAGAGGAACACGGGCTGAGCAGGGAGCCCGACACGGGGCTCAATCCCAGGACCTGAGATCATCACCTGAGCCAAAGGCAGATAGATGCCAATCGACTAAGCCACCCAGGTACCCCCTTCTTCTTCTCCTTTTTTTTAAAAAAAAAAAATTTATTTATTTATTTGAGAGAGAGACCACAAAGGGAAATTGAGAAGGAGAAGAAGACACCTTATGGCCTCTGTCAGTTATCTGCTATTCATAGTCTTCTCATTTAGCCTCACATTTTTCTTTAAAACTTCTTTCCTTCTTGCAGACTTCTTTCCTACCCTCCAGAAACAAGATAAGATCAGAAATGTGACCAAAAGTCTGGGCAACTTCTTTTCTCTCTTAGGGATATTGCTGACCTGGCAAGATGTGTGAATGGGGGAAGGAGATTAAGAGTTTCTTCCAGGTGGATTGGCCCTGCCGTCACATGCTCCAAACCCCCATGCTTGCCCTTTAGAGTGAACACGATTAGTTCGTTGGATGTCACTTTTTTGGAATGAAAGGGCCCATGAACTTCTCCCCTGGACCTGGGTGTCAAGGAAATGTAGCAAGGGTGAGGGAAAGTGACGAGCCCTTTCAGAGGAGTCTGCCTCCAGAGCTCAGGTTAGAAGCAACAACAATTCAGCCCTGGGGTCCCCCTGTAGAGTTCTGGTCCCCAGGACACACCTGGATATTGAAGAGCAGCTCACCAGACTAGGCAGAGGATAATGAAAACAGAGATCGTGGGAATATCATCAAATCACTTGAGGCTTTGGGATCTGTTCTGGGACTCCACCTGATCTGATTGCATAATAGACTCATTTGACATAATTGGAAGAGGAATCTGGAAATTTCTTTGCTTGTTTGAGGCCTGCAGCAGCTGGCATGAGATGAAGCATCATCTGGAATGAATCTGGGTAAGTGTGGGAAAGGAGGAGCCCTTCCAACCACTTGGCCAGTGTCCTGGGCTCTGTGCTAACATCCCTAGGCTGATCTCAGGATGCAACCTCTGTGGTCCCAAGGGCCTGACTTTTATCTCCACATGGAACCTGAAAAGATAAGGTTCTAATGTTTCTATGAGGGCCAGGTCTAGGGAAATGCAAAGGGGACCCAGCTCTCTCCTTCTCCATTTATTTTTACTTTTAAAGTAGGCTCCACACCTAGCACAGAGCCCAACTTGAGGCCTGAACTCATGACGGTAAGACTGGGATCTGAGCAAGATCAAGAGTTGGGTGCTTAACTGAGCCACCCAGGCACCCCTCCATTTATTTATAAAAGAGGGCCTGAGACTCCCCTGTCAGAACAAGCTTGGTCCTTTTGTAGGCATCAGATTTGTCATGGTGGACACCAATTTGCAACTTTGAGGTTGGAAGGGTTCCACTGCATTATGGGTAGGGGCACTGGCTTTGGAAGTATCACTCCATGGGTTGCTCACTGCTTGGGGGGTGAGGGGGAGCAGCTTGGCCATGGATGGCTCAGTAGTCACCTCGAGAACTCATGGATCAATCTTAGCATCCAGACTCCCCACGGATGCAGCTTGCCATCTGCAGGACCAGCTGGAAATCAGTGTTGCCCACTGACTACACCTGCATCTAACAAGGCTTCAGACCTAACTCCCAATTCACAGACAATTCAGGGGCTGGAGAAACAAGTGAAATGCCACCAGGAAGAGACAACCCGATTTGGAAAATGGGGCATTTGACAGGCTCTCCAACAAGTTAGCAGCTTGAGAGGGTAGAAGGGTTGCTTGAGAGAAAGAAAAGATTTGACCGTTTTAGAAATAAAACAACCACAAAACACAGAATACAACAAAAGGCTGTGGCCTCAGATAAGTTACTGAACTTCTCTGAGCCTGACTTCCTGGCCTGTAAGAGAACAGTGGGTGGTATTTCACAAGGATGTGGTGAAGACCAAGAAAAGACACAGGACATCCTGGAAAGAGGGTGAAAGAGGGGAAAGCAGCCGTGTGGGAAGCACACTAGACATCCGGGTACTTATTACGTGGTCCCTGTGGCCCAGTCCGATGGTGGGGGGCCTTCCTACTTACCGCTTATCAGCCCCTTTACATAACAATACTGAACACATCCTGTTGGAAATATCATCTCCCTAAACGCAAAGCCCTTCATACGCTTGGTCTTCCTGAATTAAGGCTTGAAAAGTCCCCGAAGTCCTGCCCGCACGGGGATCCAGTGAGACATGCTCAGCAGAGGCTGGTGGTGCCCTGCCCTGACCCCCACGCCTTTGCCACTTCAGAATGCCCTGCCAGCACTCATCCTTCTGGATCTGGGGCTTTCTGTCATTGCTAGAGCCTTAGTCAAGACTGTTAAGTCTTAACCTCAGTCAAGACTCTGGTCAAGAGTGTGGCCAGCAGGATGCGCCAGGAAATCCGCATCTCTCTGCCCTCCTGGCTGTTCTGGACCCTCACTTCTCCACTCACTGGGACGGCTTTCAAGTGTGTCGTCTGCATCATTTCTCACCACCCCGCAGCAGGGCTAAGTTTTGCTCATGCACAACAGAACAAGCTAGATCATACCCCCTTTATTAGCTTTAATTCCTTCTCTGCACTACTTTCCCCACCCACCACCTGTGTTTTCGGAGAACATCCTAAATGAACCACGTGCACTCCAAGGTTGTCTAACACCACACAGATGAGTTTGGCTTTTACCTTAAAAGTTGGGGAGATACTCATTAGATTGTAGCTGTTAGTAGCTATTAGAGATCCCAGTTCTACCCCACTCTTTGCCTTTCCATCATCAGTCAGTGCTGGATTCTGAGTCCAGGAGGAGTCTCAAGTGCCATGTCTCATTCACCTCAGACAGACACTTGCCATATAGTGCCTGGAGTAGCAGGCTGTCCTGGCTTTTCATGAACAGCAGCATCCCCAAACTGCTTGCCCGGGGCGAAAGGCAAGGAAATGGGAGCTACCCCAGAGTCCTTGTTTCCACAAGACCTACGTATGCACGGTAGTCATCTTGGCAGTGAACTGTTATGTAGAAATTAGTTAATTTCTGCTCTCTGCTAGGAGGCATATGAAGCCTAAGCATAAAATCCTGCAAAGGGCATCATGCCAGTTATAGCAAGAAACATCTAGAAGGGACGAAGGTCACAGGGAGCCCCAGGCTAACCTTCCATGGGATAACTGAGAGAGCCCTGGAAAAGATCCGTGGGAAACTGCACTGTGCTAATAGAGAACGCTAAGACCCTGCCTTGCTTCAGCATGCTTAAACATGCCGACAAGACCCAGAACAAGCCATAAGCACTGAGATCAGGCAGGCAGCTGGCCAAACCATCCGCGAGGCTTTCTGTACTGCTCTTGGAACTACTTCAGAAAGAGTATGGGTCCAAGTGGGTATTTTGATGGGAGACTCTTGGGGGAAAATCTCCATAGAACCCTGACAACTTCTGGGTAATATATTTTTCCTTCTTGTGAGAAGCAGATGGAATAAACAGATTGAACCTGTCGTCCTATTACTCAATTGTTCTAAGTAAGATACACCAAGATCTGGGTCTCTTACTAGGATACAAACTGGTAGCAAGGGAGCAAATTTATGATTAGCAAATTCTTTGCCTTTATCCATTTGTTTAGCAGTTGTGCTGATTTGCTTTCTGTTTCTGTTTCAGGAAGAAAAAAAAAGAAAGGAAAGGGAAAGAAAAGCAGAAACCTGCCCCCATAAGGTCCCCAAAGTAAGCATTGCATTAAGATCAGATGTCATTATGGACATGTGATTTCTGCCCTGGGGAGAGGCATACATGAAGTCAGAGCGGCACCGAGCTCGGGAAGCCCTCTGTCTTCGCTGCCCTTCCAAGGGCCCGGGCCAGGTTTCCGGGGCCACCTACACAGAGGAAGACTGTCCGGCAGAGGGCCAGAGCAGCGAGGAGGGTATCTCTTTATTGCTTCGCATTCCATTTAATGCAAAGAAAAGTAATAAAAGAGGGGACGACGGGGAAGGAAAACCTTTTGGAAAGGTCTCTCTTTATGGTGTCCTCTAAGTTTCATCTCAAAGCCATTAAAAATAAACAAAGTACAGACTTTCCCAGAATAGGGAGACATCCTTGATCTGTGCAGAATGCAGAACAGATGCATTTTACACCACATCACTGACAGCAGAGGTTTCTGGACGCAGACACTAGCTCTGGCCAGGCTAGCATTTCATTTAGTTTGGTGACACCAGCCACCAGTGGAAGCGGCACTCTGGGCCACTCTGATCCCCCCTGCACTTTAGGACACCTGGCTTCGTCACATACCTCTCCACCCCGTTTTTATGCCTTCTTGAAGCCCAGAAGTCCACATTTCCCTTTTTTTTTTTTTTTAAAGGTTTTATTTATTTATCTGAGAGAGAGAGAGAGAGAGAGAGAGAAAGCACGAGAGGCAGGAGGGTCAGAGGGAGAAGCAGACTCCACGCTGAGCTGGGACCCTGACGTGGGACTCCTTCTGGGACTCCGAGGTCATGACCTGAGCCTGATCCACCTGAAATTTACATTTTTACTTCTGAGTCCACAATTTAAATTTCTGGCAGGAAAAAAGACTCTAAAATTTGTTTTTAGTAGTCATTAGTAAGAGGACGTGTTTTGCCTTAGGGGGAAGAAAATACATGTTCTGCAATTTAGGCCTATTCTGAGTGACTGTTTAGACCAGAGACCATATATTAAAGAGTGAATTTCAGTGTAAATTCTTGACACAAACATCTATGGACAATAGTTAAAGTGTAAACTTATTTTAGAAAAGGAAAGAAGGGAGGGAGGGGAGAAAGAAGGCAGATTTCCTAAAAGTGTCTTTAAAAGGATTATTATAACCAAAGGTTCATGTTCTCCCAATGAGAGATGAAACATATAAAAACTCCTTGAGCTTAAGTGAAGTCGTGGTAACAATCCATTTTAAGATACTCATGTATGTACTGGCTGTTATCAGAGTAGCGTCATGTGATGGTCTGGTTTTAACATTTAATTCAATGATGCACTTGCAGATTTGGATAAAGATATAAATTTGATTCAACTGATCTCATTTAACAGTTTATGAAAAAAAGCTTCAATTGACCTTTTTTCATTTGTTTTGCTTCAGCATTTCCCTACCAAGGAGGTCTGATTGTACTGTTACCCTCCCATTCCATGTATAGATAAATATAGTGGGAAATAATCACTGGGAGGAAAATTAAGGTTTGGGTCATACATCAACTCTGCTTAGCTGGCATCCGAGCACATAATTCACATTGCTGAACAGACCCCAATGATTGCTTATCCATTACAGATCAATTGCAGAAAAGGCTGTAACATTATTAGAAGCGTAATTTAGGAATCCTTTAAGCATTTAAGATTTAAACCTCACTTACTGAATAGCCAATACATAGTAATTAACCCATGTGTGAAATTAAATTCAGCCCTAAGGGGTATTTGTATATAAGTTGTTTTCAATCCTGTTTGAAGCCTTTCTAAGCAAACTGTACGCTCAACAATCAAAAGGCAGTTTTAACCCACTTGATTCCAAACCTCTGCCATCCTTTCTTAAGGAGAATAACTGTACCATTCATCACCTGCTTAATATAAAACATCCAAATGTATATATCCATAGCCCATTAAGGAACTCACTTGTCTAATATTAGGCTGTTTAAATTTTGGAATGTACGATCCATTAACATTCACAGTCATTGAGCAATTGAATAGTTTTCTGTCACTTTTTAAAACCCCACTGTTACTGCAGTCAGCATTCCTGTTGATCACATAGTATCTGCTGAGCTACCTGCAGAAAATCTGCCCTTTTTTTGCCCCTTCTCTCCAAGTGTCATCTTACCTAAGGTGAAGGGCTGAGAGAGTGGAGCTGACCCTGGGAAGTCCATCAAAACTAAGATGAGAGTTTGTAAACCACAATCCTATAGACAAAGGTAGGAAATTTTTCACACCAGAAGAACCATTGCTGTTGTCTTGCCAGCTCTGAAAGTTACAAGGACGTGTAGAGTTCACCTTACCCACCTCAGATACCAAACTCCTACATAAAGCCTTCTGTCATTTACGTTGTCATTTACATTCAAATGTAAAACGTTCTACTGTTAGAGAGCAGGAAGATCCATGTATCCTGTGGAATGTGTATTGAGTGAGTTTCTGTAGAATTTAAATCCCCTCCACAAGATTCCTCAAGTTTTGCAGGGGGCCAATTAGGTATGGACCAAGAACAAAAGCAGAGATTTCTGGCTGTGAAAAGCAGCTTTTTTTTTTTAATTTATTTTTTATTTCTTTTCAGCATAACAGTATTCATTATTTTTGCACCACACCCAGTGCTCCATGCAATCCGTGCCCTCTATAATACCCACCACCTGGTACCCCAACCCCCCATCCCCTGCCCCTTCAAAACCCTCAGATTGTTTTTCAGAGTCCATAGTCTCTCATGATTCACCTCCCCTTCCAATTTGAAGCTTTACCTCCTACTTTCTTTTGGCTCTAGAGACTGAAGAGGAAGGTTGAGTAAGAGTAGGGTTCGTAGGCTCTTGGCTCACTCTGGGTCTTGAAAAAAGGAGTATCTTGAAGGAAGGTGTTCAAGAAAAGGTCCCATGCTTTCTGAGCTGGTGCAAGGATATTGCGTGGGAGCTCCATGGTCCGGATGCCCTTGGAGCTGCTCCAAGCTGGGGACTCTAATCCCTCGCTTGCCAGAATAGCACACTTGGCTACTGGACCCTGCTTCACTCTGTTGCCTCTGGGACCTCACCACCTCCTCTTCTCTCTGGGCCCACTGTCCTAGTCAAGTTTTCTCTGCGCTCTCTAAGCATTAGAAAAGTTTAATCCTTTCTCTTACTTAAGAGATTGGTAAACTCATATTCTCATCTCATATTCAAAAATTCAGACCGTTACAGATAGCATCATGTCTTACCACCTTTCCACAGAGTAATGCATGAGCATAACCATGCTTGAACTGGGGAGGGATTGTTACATGCATCATCGATGGTCTGGGGAGTCCACGTTTTGGTGAGCGAGAACTTTTTAATGTTTTCCAGGTCTTATGGTTAAGAAATCACATCTTACATGTAACGCTATTGCTGAGATTAAATTCTCCTGTTACTTTATTAATGAATCAAAATTATTTTTCATCATCCTCCTTATAAAAATCCTCTCAGTGCATGAACACTTTTTAAAGGGTAGTTCTCTCTCTCTCTCTCTTTTTTTTTTTTTTAAGATATTTTATTTATTTGATGGAGAGAGAGAGCACACAAGCAAGGGGGGCAGGAGAAGCAGGCTGTCCACTGAGCACGGAGCCGAACGCGGGACTTGATCCCAGGAGGCAGACGCCCAACAGACTGAGCCACCCAGGCGCCCTATACGAGAGTTCTTTTTTTTTTTAAGAATTTTATTTATTTATTTGACAGAGAGAGAGCACAAGTAGGCAGAGAGGCAGGCAGAGAGGGAGAGAGAGAGGGAAGCAGGCTCCCTGCTGAGCAGATAGCCCGACGCGGGACTCGATCCCAGGACCCTGGGATCATGACCTGAGCTGAAGGCAGTGGCTTAACC
Source organism: Mustela nivalis (assembly GCF_964662115.1). Classification (NCBI taxonomy): domain Eukaryota; kingdom Metazoa; phylum Chordata; class Mammalia; order Carnivora; family Mustelidae; genus Mustela; species Mustela nivalis. The sequence continues at coordinate 42,294,244 of NC_139025.1, forward strand.
CACTGAGCCACCCAGGTGCCCCTATACGATATTTCTTAAACACCACTGTCTTCTCCATTGAATAGACTCAGCTAATGTACCCTTTCCTCATTGGTCTTTTCTATACTTAGGTGTAAACTGCTTAGGCAGAGATATGTCTACTTTAATGTAAACTGCTTTCGACAGGAATATGTCTATTTTAATGGATTTGACCAATAAGTAATAAGGACTTTCCTATTACAAGCACTACTTTCTTGGGAGAAGGAGAATACTGACTAATACTGACTAATACTGAGAGCTTAGCATATATTAGGTATTATTCATAGAGCTGTACATGGAATCAACTGATTCATTCCTCTAGAAGTATGATTATTAATCCCATTTTACAGATGAGGATATTGAGGCATGGAATGGTCAAGTAACCTATGCAAATTATAAAGCTTAGTAGGGGCTCATAATAAAAAGAGAAACAAAACACAGTATAAGTCCACTGCTTTGATCATTTCCTCAACAAGTAGCCAACTCCCCCCAAAAAGCTCATATTCTCCACAGATACAGTCTCTTGAAATTAAATAATAAAAAAGCGAAAATTGAGAGCAAAAATCCTTCTCACTGGTCCACATCCATGAAGTCCACCATTTCCAGCATAATTTCTAGTAATACAGTTGTTTGCCCTTAGAAATACTTAAACTGATTGTATCCAGAAATAAAAGATCTTGTTCAAGGATTTTAATCTTTATAATTAAACTAGTCTCTAGTTGCCAGAGGTAATTTTGTTTACAGATACTTTTAATATGTGAGTCTTTCTTACAAGCCTCTGCCACAGAGAAAATTGTGTGTAAAATACAAAGGGAGTAAGCAGGAAAAAATTAAACTCAGATATCTTCTGAGATGAAGTCTGTTGGCTAGCGAGACTTTCTAAATCCACATCAGCCTCTTAGCAGATTTGGCAAAGATAAAAAAATATATTTCTATGAACTTCTCAAAAGGGAAATGATGAAAACATAAGTAATATGTGATTGTGAGCAATTAACACTTGAAAGGGAGTTTTGTTTCTAAGTATGAAAAATAAAATAAGAATCACCCATAATCCCATTCAAAAATCACTGCTTAACATTTCAACACCTTTTCTTCCGGTCTTTTTTGTCTATTTTTAAAGCACTGTTAATAAGCTACCTTTGAAAACTCAAGGTTTATTTGAACCATCTATTCAAGAAGTTTGTCCCCTGGGTATTTATTCAAAGAAAGAGAAAACACTAATTCAAAAAGATACACGCACCCCTATGTTTATTGCAGCAGCATTTACAATAGCCAAGATTTGGAAGCAGCTCCCCAAGTGTCTATCAATAGATGGTTGGATAAAGGAGGTATACACATGCACAGACACACACAATGGAATTGTAATCATAAAAAAGAATCAGATCACACAAAAAATTAAAATTAAAAAAAGAAAGAAAAGGATCAGACCTTGTCATTCGCAACAACGCGCATGAAGCTGGAGCATGTTGGGCTAAGAGAATCAAGTCAGACAGAGAAAGACAAATATCCTATGATTTCACTGATATGCAGAATCTAAAAAACAGAACAAATAAACAAACAAAAAACAAAAACAGAATCATAAAACAGAGAACAAACTTGCTGAAGCTTCCTGAAGGAGAGAGGGTTGGGAGAATGAGTGAAATAGGCCAAGAGGAGTAAGAGGTACAAACTTTCAGACAGAAAATCAATAAGTCACGGGAATGAAAAGTACAGCATAAGGAATATAACCAAGAACATTCTAGTAACCTTGTATGGTGACAGATGGTAACTATGCTTATCGTGGTGAGAATAGTGTAATGTACAGAATCGTCGGAATCACTATGTTGTGCACCTAAATCTAATACAAAATTATATCTTAACTATACATCAAAAAAGAAGAAAAAGTTGCCCCCCTTTTCTCCAGGAAAGAAATTCTACTGTCTCCGTGCCCTCCTGCAATGTATTAATCCCTTGACAGGCAATTCAAGGTATTGAAAGAAAAATAAGATTATTTTAGCCACTCCGCTGTTACTGATCCTATTCGGAAAAGAAATTCCTCAATTAAAATGAAATCACAAACGATGATTAGCATACATCCCTTTGCCTCTGACAGTGATTTAGCTATTATCAGTTGGTAGCTCTCAACGATGGCATTGAAGGGCATGCGCAATCAAAGAGTCAAGTTTAAGGCTTCGTTAAACCTCCGGCTCTCCCTCCCTGTTAATGGCCTTCCTGGTGTTAGAGATTTGTTTAATGATCAACAGTGGCTTCGTTCCTACCCCTGAGTCTTTCAGAAAGTAGCATAACCGAGTCAATGTTTAACTGGATTCTTTGGGTCTGAAATGGCAGAGGAGGAGTTGAAGGGACATCTCCATGGAAACCATCCTCCCGGGCAGTGGCCAGAGGGTTTACTGTGTGGTGAAAGAAAGCTAGAAAGAGGCCATGAAGTGCTTTGTGGAGCTGAGGTAAAATTCTGACATACCTTAATGAGGACGAGCTCAGTTCAAGGCCCCAAACCACCTCCCTCATGGTTGTGCTTTGAATGTTGTTAGCGTGAAATGGGCCTGAGCCACTCTAAGGCTCACCCTCGGGTGACCAAAGTAGCTCCCTTGCAAGACAAAGAGGAAGAGGCTCCCTCTGCCAGCCCAGTGGACTTGGCGCTCAATCAGAATCTGGAAGAAAAGAGTTCCTACCTGTTCGCAAGGCTGCAGGACCCAAAGAAAGCTCTAGAATGGCAGCTGCCACCTCTCCGGGAGACCTGGTGTGGAAGATATTCTGCAGGTACGTGTGGCACCTACCGTGAGGTGTGTGGATTTGGGCCAACAGAAGCTATGGACAGAGACACTTGACTGTGGGGACACTGTCTGTCCCCACAGTCGTACCAGGAAGTTTCCAAAATTGCTGAAATGTAAGGGGACATCTTTCAGCTCGAGGGTACGCGTTCGTCGAGTGCTCCGGGTGCCCTGGAACTGGTGTGTAAACTGCTCACCGAAGGCTTTTTACCATTCCACACGAGAAGGAAAAAAATCATTCTGTTTCAGCTTAGTTTACAGTGCTTTCAATGTTTATACCTAGCTTTGCCAGACGATTAAAATTATATAGATAAAATGTGATAAATTATGACAATCATATGTTTCAGTTGGATTCTAAATTTAAATCATTCTCTCCAGTACCACTGAGTGCATCAGGCTTTGTTGTTTTGAAAGCAACACTTTAGGAGTGAATTCATCCTAATGTGAATTTGGAAACCACCCCAAACAGAATTGATTTACTGCAGTACAGATGAGAGAATGAGTCACCCCCTCCCCAAACCCACATTCTTCATGCAGAATCTGAACTAAGTTCTGTCATCTGCCGAATGAGGAGAATTTTCCCCCATGAGGATTGGAAGCTCTGAGCCTGAAGTGGCTATAAATTATCTCGGGATATTTTATAAGATATGTAAAATTTTTATGTCAACCACAAGGATAATTAAACAGTGATGCTAACTTGGGAAGAGAAATACAAGTATATAATGCATGCATATGTATATATCTATGTAATTTTATTCTTTATATTCTGGATCAATAACACAAACAAGTTCCCATTACTGGTCAACTTGTCCAGAAAGCCTTATATCATCTTTCTGTATCTGGTGGATCTCACCCAGACTGATTCTCATGGCTCTTTCTGTAGAACGAACAACCTTTGACTGGTATATGGCCTATTTTTATGTCTCCAACTTCCTAAGCATGGGAATGGGGATTTCTCCCCACATTCATTGAAGAGTTCCTTTATTATTATTATTTTTTAAATCCCAGCCATACATCCAGAGTTTTAAGATTCTGGTAACTGAACAGTGAAAACTGATTGAAAACTGATTCTAATGCTTTAGAGTCCTACCTGAAAATATTATTTTGAAAATATTTTCAAAATATTCTTATTTAGACAAAGTCACATTAAAAATAACAAAGGGGGGCTGCCTGGGTGGCTCAGTTGGTTAAGCAACTGCCTTCAGCTCAGGTCATGATCCCAGAGTCCAAGGATCGAGTCCCACATCGGGCTCCCAGCAACATGGGGAGTCTGCTTCTCCCTCTGACCTTCTCTCCTCTCATTCTCTCTCTCTCACTCTCTCTTAAAAAAACAAACAAACAAACAAACAACAAAAAAAGGAATGGCGAAAGTTCTGATCGCTAATTTTAAGAAACCCATATTCTGACTCAGCTCTACCAAATGCCAAATTGTATGAGTTAGGGAAAATTACTGCAACAACTTCCTTCATCTATAAATCAAGGGTAAAAATATAACTGCCTGACACAGCCTCTATCTACCATTTGGAATGAATCAAATTAAATAATGAAGTGTTATTATTCAAGTCATAGTATAAAAATAAGGACTAGCCAGGCTGCTGAAAAAAATGTTGCCAGAAAAACTTACATTTTTTAATCAAAAATTGTTTTTGTTGTCATTACTGTTGTTTCTGTCTTGTTCAATATACCAGCATCTTTTGAAAGAAAAAATCAACACGGTGAAGTTTTTAAGGTGGTCATTCAAATGGCTGTAAGGATAGAAACATATAATTATGCAGGGAGTTTTCCGTTTAGAATGCAAAGTGAAATTGTAGAATGGTCTGTGCAACAACCTAGAAATTAGAATGCTTCCGATTACTACGAGGAAAACACAAAATTTTCTTCATGCAGCGTTGATCATGGTAGCTGTCCTAATGCTCCAGGGTAATCAAACTAAAAAATAAAGCCCATAATGGACTTCTTCAGTCCTAGCTCTGTTTCCTAACAAAGCTTATTTCCGTAGTGCAGGCTCACTTCATCAGGAAAGAATATTGATATGTTGTATTATAGGGCAACTTGTGAGCATTTCTTTCCCTAGTTGGGAGAACTATTTAATTGGAAACATACAATGCTAAACACTGCATACTCCTATCACAAACTCATGCTCCATTTTTTATAACCATCTCTGTATGTAATATCTACCCATCTATCTATCTACCATACATCTGTTTCATCTGAAAAGAAAACTTCTTTTCAATTCTTAAAAGTGTATTTTATCTGATTTCCCAAATTTATTTTGGAGAGATTTCATGAAATTAAGACAAATGAAAAAGTTCCCATTTTCCAGACCAACTTATGTGTTTGAACAATATTTGTACTCAATACATTGGTAATTTCTCCAATGCCTTTTAATATAAATCCAATATGAATTCCATCTAATATAAATCCAGAGAAGAAATGAGGAAAGCAGAAATTAAATCCTGGGTCTAGGCTAATATTTTGTTATTCATTTAGGACCTCTGCCTATGTGTTTTATCTCCACATTCAACATATAGGTTGGAAATATATAACTAAAAATGTACTGAACTTTATTAACAAAGTCTAATGATTAGCCTAATTTAATAGCCAATTTGTTTATGGTCTGTTTTTATTTCTCTCCCAATCCTTCAAGTACCCAGGGCCATGTATTTTGACATTCCACTGGAACACGGAGAAACAAGTATTATTAAAAGGCATCCACCCCGAAGACTTCAAGTAAGATGAATTTAAAAGGATTCATAAAGAATTTCTTGGATTTCATGGTAACATCCCTTTTTAACTCTAATCATAAAGGAGGGATATTGAAAATGACTAAGTTAATAAGAATAAGAATGTTGTTATAAAGAGAATGTTGTCAGTTGCTAAGACCTTACTTCTTTAGGATTTCCTTTTGTAATGATTTCATTTTTAAGACCACCACCAACAGAAGGAAACATAGCATCAAAGACACAGGCATCATGGGATTCAAAAGACCTGCATTTTGCACTGATGAGCTAGAGGACTATGGAGAAGTCACAACGAACAATAATAACAATCATAATAGCTAGGACTATTTAATGAGCACCTACTTCAAGTCAGATACACTCTGCATAACTTGATCAATGTCAATCATTTAACCTTCCTACACCTCTAGGAGAAAAGAAGTATTATCTTCGCTTACTACATGAGTTTAGAGAATTAAGTAACTTGCTCAAGGATAGTGGAGGTCAGGTATCAACCAAATCTCCAAAGCCCATGCTCTTAACCATCAGCATCATTGATCTCTACAGACCTTCTATCCCATTATAACCTTCCATTGTTTTAAATGTTAACTGGTTGTTGCAATTGAGGACATTGGATTCTAAGGCAGCAAAGCAAGAACTTTAAATGCATTCACCTTAATAAATATTTAATGAATTCCCTCTAGGGAGCTATAAATTCTAAGAACACTCATCCTAAAAGGGGAAAGAGATCTGAGTGGATCCTTGAAAATGGGCATCAGCTAAGAGAAGGGGTTATTTGGGCTTTCCTGTGAGCAGGATCTATCACTGATATTTGAAAAAAGGAACTGGGAGGGAAAGAAAAAGAAAAAGGAATTGGAACAAAATCCCAACTGCTACACAATTCACCCAGACATCTGGACAAATCCCAGAGGTATATGAGCTCATTTGTTGGAGATTATTTCTGCTTCAGTTGGTTTTTGTTTACCTGTCTTCTCCAGAGGCTCAAAGTTGTTGTTGGAAGTGATTATATCATTTGTTCACAAATAAGGCATTTTTCCCAGAATATTGGAAACCTCAAAACATTTTGACTTAAATAAAAAACAAGGGATAATTATGTCAAATTGATACATAATTTTAAAACCTTTGAGCAAAATCTCTAGCTACACTGGACAATTTTAAAACTTATGTTTTCTTCCAATCAGATGCACCTCTTCAAAGGAGTGTGCTTAATATGTGTTCCGGGTCAGCAACTGAATAACTCAAGTAGGAGATATTACTACAAGCAGTGAAAAGGATTTGTGTAGCACTCTGAGGTTCACAAAGTACTTTTTATATATCCATCTAAAGTTAAAAGCCACTAAAGTTAGGCTTTGATTCTCAAATCAGTTCAAGCTCAAAAGGAGAACTTTGGTGTTTCAGAGCCAAAGACTGTATCCCCACATTCTAACCAACCGCCTTAAAAACCAAGGCAAATGAATTATTTGAGTGCAAAGACTGTGTCTTATTCTGTCTTCTATCTTCAGCCACTGACACTTAATATGCAGCCTCAAAAAGGGTTATGAATGAATGGTGAATGAATGACAACGAGCCCCATTATCCATGGTGGGAATAAAAATCAAAATGCATTCTCCCTGCTATCGCAGACCTTTAGCATCCCTGAATTGTAAGTCTGATTGGCTAGCTGCCAATGTCATGAGTTACAGGAGTGTTTGTTGAACCCAAGAGCTGGGAGGCAGTTGGACTTCAGGTAACAGCTTTGCCTTGGAACCTGAAAGGCACAACTCCCTCTGTGTCTCTCCTGAGCTCTTCTCTGTGCATATGCTTTATTCTTCCTGCGAGTTGACTTTCTCTGCTCCTCAAGACCACTTGGTGAAATAGGGCCACCCTCAATTCCTGAATTTGCATTCAGGAATCAGACAGACAGATCAGCCTGGCTCTCTTGGCTCCAATTCAAAATTCCTGGGAGAAAAGATCTTACTGGCTCAGCTTTGCTCGTGATTCCAGTTCTGTTCCAATAAGCTATGACCAGAGGAGATGCTCACGCAGTAGAAGTGTGGGCAGAGACGTCCCCCCTCCCCCGTCCCAATAAATTCTGGAAGCAGCTCCCAGAGAAAAGGGAAATCACTGGGAACTTGGCAAACACTCCCAAAGATATCAGCTATAATTATCTTCACAAATGAGGCACAGCACATTTTCCACCACAAATGGGTTTTTGAGAGAATAATAAATGCTGGGTTCCCATGACATGCTAATTAATAGCCTAATCTCTGCCAAAGAAAATTCTAAAAGTATTTTTAATTATTAAACCAAATCTAATTGCATCCTAAATAATTTGAGTTGCACGTTTGGCACTCTCCACTTCCTAAACATCTACTTCTCAAGTAAAGAGCGGGTCATGAACTAAAGTTCTCCAACTCCCAACTGCTGAATTCTGAGAGCCTCTGCCAGGGAACTCTGAACCCATTGTGCTCATCTCGTGTTGTAAAGTTGATCTCAACTGTCCCTCCTGGCTTGATTTACCTTCTCATCCAACTATCTCTGGTCCCACCTAAGGTGGGACACCCCCCCCCCCCGCCAACAAGGCCCCCTGTAATGTGATTTCCTGGGATGACTTCCTCCTTCATCTCCCAAGATTTGCTTAAATCTCACCGTTCAACAGGCTTCTCATGATAACCTCATGACAGTTGTCACTTACTCTTAACCTGGCAATCCTGGTTCCCATCAGCCACCATTATCTTTTCTTTCCTCAGAGCATTGACTTCGAACACACCAAACAATTCACTTCTAGTACATTCATTGTGTATTTTGTTCATAACCTCCCAGCCAGTATTAGGATTTTATTTTTCACACAGGCAGAGATTTTTGTCGCTTGTCTTCACTAATGTATCTAAGTGTCTAGAACAGTATCTGGCATGTAATAGAAGATCAATAAATATGAATTGGATAAATATCAAATGAATGAATACAAAGGGGGAAAGATGAGTATAAACCCTGCTAGTGAGAGATAAGGAGGGCTGTTCCTACCTGGACAGCTTCATTGTGCTGTTTTCGGTATTATGTAATTTGTCACAAACGTTTCCCTTTCCTTGTCTTTTCTAACTCTTTGCCCATTTTCAGTTATTTGTTTCTTTGTGATTTGTGAGAGTGCTTTATATGTCTCAGATCTAGCCCTTTGTTAGTTCCATGTGTTGCAAATATCTTTTCTCCATCTATGGCTTGCCTTTTCATTTTGCCTATGTGTGTGTGGACACAAAGATTTCCACTTCAAATGTCAAATTTCTCAATCTTAGTGTTTATGTTTTGTATTTCTTGTATATTGTCTAAGAAATTTTTATTTTTCCCAAGGTCATAAAAATATTCTTCTTTATTTCTTTTTTTAAGATATTTTATTTATTTATTTGAGAGAGTGAGTAAGAGAGAGCTAGCACCAGCAGGGGGAGGAGCAGAGGGAGAAGCAGACACCCCACTGGGTGGGGAGCCTGCCTCAGGGCTTGATCCCAGAACCCCCAAGGACCGTGACCTGAGCTGAAAGCAGATGCTTAACCAATTGAGCCACCCAGGTGCTCCTCTTATTTATTTCTTTCTGAAATTTATAATATTTGCCTTTTCACATTTAGGTCTTAATCTGTCTGAAATTAACTTATGTGCAGGTGTGAATTTGGAATTTAATTTTACTTTTTTTTCATTTAAATAACCTATTGTCCCAACACTCTTTATGGAGTCATGCTTCTTTGACCATTGATTTAAAAAGTTACTTCTGTCCTATATTCAGTTTCCAGAGCTTCCTGAGTCTGTTTTCAGGCTCTCTCTTCTGTTGCATTGGTTTATTTGTGTATCTCCATAGGAATTCTGCACTGTCTTAATTATGTATCTTTAAGTTTTAATATCTAATACAGCAAGTCGTTTTATTTTTCCTTTTTGGAATTATCTTTGTTATTTATGGTGCTTTGCTCTTCCATAAGAAGTCTGAATCTTTTTATTAAGTCCATTAAAAACTTGGCTAATGTTTTGACTGAAATGCATTCATCAATTAATTGGGGGAAAATTCACCACATTTATAATACTGAGTCTTCTAAACCACACACTTTGGTTAATCTCCATTTACTCTGATTTTCTTTTAGATCTTTTAATAACATTTCATAATTTCTCCACAGGGGTTTTGTGTAAGGTTTTTTTTAGGTTCATTTCTAGGTACCTATATTAGTCAATGTTCAACCAGAGAAACAAAACCAGTAGAAGGAGATTATATATACATATATATATATATATATATATATATGTGTGTGTGTGTGTGTGTGTGTGTGTGTGTGTGTGTATCATATTGCAAAGAATTGGCTTACCTGATTCTGGAGACAGACAGGGCAAGTCCAAAACCACAGGGCAGGCCATCAGGGAGGTCAGGCTGCAACTGTACCTGAAGCTGCCGTCCATAAGTAGAATTCTCTATTCTTCAGGGATGACTCAGCTTTGCCCTTAAGACCTTTCAACTGATTAAACTAGGCCCACCCAGGTTATCTAAAATAATCTTCCTGACTTTAAGTCAAATGATTATGCGGGAGCCTGGGTGGCCCAGTCAGCTAAGTGTCCAAGTCTTGATTTCAACTTGGATAGTAATTTCAGGGTCCTGAGATCGAGCCCAGTGTTGGGCTCCATGCTCAGCATGGAGTCTGCTTTAGGTTCTGTCTCTCCCTCTGTCTCTGCCCCTCCCCCTGCTTTTGTGCCCTCTCTCTCTCTCTCAAAATAAATAAAATCTTTAAGAATAAAAGTTAAATGGTTATGGACTTTAATCACTTCTACAAAATAATGTCACAGCAACACCTAGATTAGTGTTTGACTAACCAGAGGCTGTAGCCTAAGCAAGACAATGTTGACCATCAAAATAATATCAGGGGGGTTTTCCCTCCTATTTTGAATATCTTGAGTGAAATCATGGTTTTCGTCTTTCTCAGTCTGACTTACTTCACTTAATGCGATACTCTCTAAGTCTATCCATGTTGGAGCAAATGGCAAGATCTCATCCTTTTTTATGGCTGCTTAATATTCTTAATATTCAACATTCTGATAATGCTTGTAAAACATATCTTCCAACTTCCATTTTGATGCAGCTCTCTTGTACTGGGTAAAAAGGTAGAGAACAGCTCAGCCCTTCATGTCAAGCTGTGATCCTGGCTCTAGTTTTCCATCTTACATGGAGCATTTTTAGGTCCCTTTCAATCTCTAGAAATAACTCACTGCCATCAGGAGCCCCAAATGCCTTAATGGATCAGCTTCCACTAAGTATGTATTTCTGTTTGTTTTCTGGTCCATGGAGATATATATATCTTGTACTAGAGCCCAAACACATTTATTTTGGCTTTATGTTTTATTTTTTACTGCTAGATGTTTGGAGCAAAGAAAGTTATTGAAATGTGAACTCATTGCAATACCTTGATCAAAAATTCCTCCCTGGGCTCATGATTTCTTGCTTCAAGGCTGCCCTGGACACCTTTACCTTCTTCTGAGACCCTTAAAGGACATACATGCTTAAGTCCTGGTGCCAATCAAAATTTACAATTTCCTTGAGCTTCTCCTGCCCATCTTTCCCCTCCTGCTACTACACAGAAGCAACCAACTCAGGCTAGTGGATCACGAAGCTCAGTAACTTCCGTTTGTTTGAATCTCCAGTCTTCGGAGTTTCCCAGCTGACACTTCAGCTGATTGGCCTGACCGTTTGTTTCACTTGAGAAGCCAAATAACCCAGAAACCTTTAGGCAGATAATACATTTTTTATAACATGAGATTAAAAAAAAAAAAAAAAAAAAACTCATTCTACCAGTTCTCCAGTTCTCCAGTCATTCCTTCCCTTGTATTCTCTCTGAAGGTGATGAAGTGAGGCAGTTTGCATCCCAAGCTGGCAAAAGGAACATTGATATGAACCCAGAATTCCGGGGCAATCTCATTTGACTGGTTGGTTTGTTTAGAGAAGCCAAGCAGCCAACATTTTTTCCACGGTGCTTCTCAGGCCAAGTGCAAGTACTTCTGGGAGGGATCCTACTTGCAATGTTAGTTGCTGCCATCTAGTGCCCTATGTGGTGCAGTAGTGTGATTCTTCAATTCTTTTGAAAGGCCAGGAAGAAAGTAATTGCCTTAGAGAGGGCTCTTAAAGACACCTACTCTTTAACCTTTATCAGAATTATAGGTTTAATTAAAATGAGGCTGAAAATAGAAGAACATATATTTATATTTTCAAAGAAAAACCCGAACCTAAGAATTTATGGATAGATTATTTTAAGTAGCTGAAAATATTTAAATAGCTGGCGTCTTCAGACTCAAATTTTTAATAATGCACCACAAATAAATACCCTGTGGTCTACTCTGATGTAGTTCCTTTATTCACTTGAGGCAGTATGGAAGCCAGTGGACCTCAACTTAGAAAATCATCAGATTGCCCTGGAAATACATTCCAAAAAAACAAACTGAGAAGCTTGACCTCATTGAAATTAAAACCTTTTGCTCTGCAGAAGGTAATTTCAAGATAGTAAGAAGGCAAGTAGAGACGATCAAAGAGGGCTAGCAAGCATATGAAAATATGTTCAACATCATATGTCATCAGGGAACTGGAAATTAAAACAATAATGAATGAGATACCACTATACACATGTTAGAGTAGCCAAAATCCAGAACATTGACAACACCAAATGTTGGAAGGATGTGGAACAGCAGGAACTTCTTATAAAACTAAACATACTCTTCCCATATAACCCAGCGGTGTGAGCCTTAGTATTTGACCAAATGAATTGAAAATTGATGTCCACACAAGACCTGCACAGGGATGAGTGTGGCAGCTTTATTCATAATTTCCAAAATTGGGGTGTAACTGAATGTCCTTAGGAGAGGAATGGATGAAGATATTGTGGTACATCCATATCATGGAATATTATTCAGCACTAAAAAAGAAATTAACTGCCAAGCTATGAAAATATGTGGAGAAAGCTTAAAGACTTATTTGCTCATTTTAGAGAGGGGTAGGGGGAGAATGAGCAAAGTGAGAGGCCAAGAGAGAGACAGAGAAGCAGACTCCATGCTGAGCATAGAGCCCAACATGGGGCTCGATCTCATCACCCTAAGATCATGACTTGAGCCAAAATCAAGAGTCAGACTTAACCAACTGAACCACACAAGTGCACCTATCTGGAGAAAATTTAAGTGTGTATTAATTGAAAGAAGCCAATCTGAGAAGGCTATATACTGTATGATTCCAAAAATACTGACATTTCAAAGATAAAACAACAGAGACAGTAAAAAGATCAGTTGTTGCCAGGGGGTAAGGGGAGGAAGAGAGAGATGAATGGACAAAACACAAAGGATTTTTAGAGCAATGAAATTATTCTGTAGGATACTACATTGGTTGTTACATGTCATTATACATTTGTCCAAATTTATAGACTGTACAACACCAAGAGTGAACCCTAATTTAAACAATGGACTTTCAGTGATAATGTGTGAATGTGTGAATGTGGGTTTATCCATTGTAACAGATGTACTGCTCTGGTAAGGGATGTGGATAGTGGAGGAGGGTAGGCACATGTGGGGGCAGGGAGTATCTGGGAACTCTCTGTACTTTACAGTTTTGATATGAACCTGATCTTCCTTAAAAATTAAAGTTTATTATTTATATATGTAATGTGTATATTCATTCCCAGAACATATTCTAGACCTGTTGAATCATAATTCCCAGTGAATAACCCAGGGTTTGGGTGTATGTGTGTGTGTGTGTGTGTGTGTGTGTGTGTGTGTGTGTGTGTGTTTAATTCCAGGAGATTCTGATGATAAACCAGGTTTAGGAACAAGCAGAAGAGGAAGGTGCATGGTATTTGGAACTGGATAAACCTGAATTTGAATTCTAGAGTTGCCATTTTCTATCTGTGCAACCTTGGACAATTATTAACCTCTCAACAATGAGGAGTCATCATAATTACCCACCGGGTTCATGAGAGGATTGAACCAGATGACATTTTTGACCCTGGGTGTGACAGACAAGGGCAACTGTGAAGGTTCAAGGGCCTCATCACCAGAAAGAACTAGATCCTGAACCAAGTCAGGGAATGGCACAAGCATTTTCTTGTCCTCCCCTCAGAGCCTGATTACCCCCTCTGGTCACTGCTAATTCTTCTTCTCACAGGTGCCTGGATAACTCTTTCCCCTGGGTCTCTCTATTCCCCAAAGCTTCTGGTCTGGTCGGCGGCTACCTCTTTATACCAGCAGGTTCCATTCTCCCAGCAGAGAAGAGAGCCAGACAAACCCTTCTCTTACTAGTCCTCATCACCTCTCATGACATCCCTGCACGGTTCTCATGTTAAAACCCCTCCTTTCTACACCTAAGGCGAGAATGGAACAGGGAATTACTTCCTAGCACAAGTGCAAATTGTCTAGCACAGGCACACACCTAACCTAAAGAAGAGTTCTTTCCCTTTGTCTCTCATCCTGGTCTTCAAACCCTTTGCCCTCTTCCTTGCCAGGCAAGGTTTGGGCTAAGCCAGGAGAAAGGAATGCAGGCTGTTTTCCCTGGAACGGCTTGGGTCCAGGCCCAGAGGCCAGGAAAGTGTTCTACAGAGAAGTAGCAGGAGGCATAGGTCATGCTTGCCTTGAGTGCTGGCCACTCAGCATCTATTTCCCTGCTCCCCCAACCCGCCGCCACTCTCTTCTTACCCTGGTCATCTTGAAAGCCAAGCGGGCCTCCAGGTCTACCCCTTGATAATGCAACCAATCAGACTGCAATAAAAATTAATCTCAGAATGAACCATCATTTGCCTTTAGTGTTGAACGAAGGTGGGAGTGGTGCTTACACTTGGTGTCCTCCTCATTCTCCTCCTACTTCTTAAGTCATCTCCAACTTCTCTGGAGATCTTAAATTCAGGTCACTCGCCTAAGAACTGGAAGAGTCCAGCGGGGTGCCTAAGAAATGAATAGAACAAATTCTTGGTGCTTCTTTCATCTCTAATACTCTAAGACCCTTGTTATTCGATAGCTTTGGACTTGGTCCCTTGATGCTGACAGAAAAGGATTCTTAACGTATTTAGATCAAGAAGTCCCTGACAGCAGAGCAATAGGACAAGAAAGAATCTGGATAAGTTGAAAAGTCTTTTGCATAGATATGACCATAATCTTATTGAAATCGCCATCCCTATGGGCTCTCAGGAATAAGTGCTGCTTTTGCAAAGCGTTAAGATAGTTTAATGTCTGGCTTTTATGTTTCATCATCTCATGGCATGAGGAATGCTGAATGCTCTAAATGTTGGACTTCTAGAGGCTTGAACCCATTGACCTGCCACAAGTAATTACTTCTGAAACGCTCCTGAGCCAGCATGAAGCCAGAACAACTCACAAAGCAAAGGTGAACTGTAGCCCTCGCTGGAGGGGGTGGGTAGTGGGGTGGGGGGGGGAGGTGGGCTCTTCTTTTCATATACTCCTTGCACAGAAGACTTCAGAGACAAATCTAACTATGAAGTCATTCAGAGTGAGGACCTCCCAAAGCTATACGTTCTCTCCCAGGCCTGCCTCCAACTGGCAAATACTCTCGTCTCTGAGGTAAACTCTGGGCCCTTCTCCACTTCCTAGTGAAAACATGGAGATGCAGGTAAGAGAGATGAGTTTTCCTTGGACATTGCTAATTCTAGGAGTGTTCAAATTTATGAAAAATCTAGTGTAACTCTCTCTTTTTATTCTTCTCCTCAGGTGAAACCGTTCTCATCATTCTCAGTTTTTAGGGCAAATCATTTCTATGAGGTGTTCCTAACTTATTTACCATAACCTCACCAAAAAAAGAATCCTTAGAAAAGGTCTTCTGAAGAGCTTTTCCCTTTTATTCATTTGTCATATTCTGCTGAGCAGACTCCCCTCATGCAGACATGAAAACTGGGAGGTAGTAGATTTTCAGCGCTTTCCACTCCTGATTCATTTTGGGGCCAGCCAGCTAGACGCTGCTGCACAGCTGGATGATTTGGTAAAAGGTGTCAAGGCCAGGTTTGTGACGCTGGCAGCACTGTAGAGATGGTCCCCTCAGAGGCTCGCAACTGCCAACACAGTCCCTGTCCCCAGGGCAGCAAAAGGGTATCACTGAGCACATCTGATTGCCGGACCCTTCCCTCACCTGTCCACAGCAAGTAACAAACAAGGGTGATTTCACCCCTGGCTGCCCTTAATAACTGTCTTCACTGTCCCCCCGGGGTTTGTGATGCATTCGGGGAGATCACCAAAGTCACAAATAATCGACTTCCTAATATACCAGGGCTTATATTGGTATATGGGGGTCCAGGCTATAGAAATGGGTTCCATTAGCTATTCTGTGGCTCCCCCCTGATGTCATAGCCAGACGATGGCAGAAGAGGCAGTAAGAAAGAGACTAATCTTACCCAACCAGAACACATTTCTGGGGAGACAATAATGAGCATTTATTGACAGGGTAAGCGATAGTTCATCAAAATGAGATGCAGAAACATAGTTCCACTTAAGGTTTGCAAAACCCTACACGAACCTTAAAAACTGCATTATACACACAGCAAATCTCCATTCACTGATAGCGACACAAAGGACTCGAGAACTACAATGATCTACCTTTAACATCTCTTTGACAAGAGATCTCTACGGATTATAACTGATGGCTGATTAAGATCTCACTTTGGTCCAAAAAAAAAAAAAGAAGAAGAAGAAGAAAAACAAAGAATAATCACAAGTTGTGGATTGCTGAGTCAGTAACAAATTACCCCATTCTAACGAGTGTGTCATCTTTCCCAGCAGGAACTGGAAAAGAAGATGCAAACTCCAGGGTTCACCCCCAGGAAGAGGCAATATTTACATAAGATGCGAATGCTGGAAATGAACCGTGACAGACAAGAGGTAAGTATGAGAAGAGAGAAGAAGGCTGGCATATTTACCACGTTTACTCCACATAATCACTGCCCTCGCACTCGAATGGCTTAGCATCCGTCACCAGGCTTTACTTAGCATTTTAAATTTGGTCATTGGCACCAAAGCCTCAACTACTAGAGCTGGGAAGCATCGGGAAGATCCTTTCTGCCACCAAACCTTTTGAGCCTTTTCTTTGTTTTGAGTCTCAAGGATGAATCTTTGTCCCAAGTCTTTCTGTTTTTTCTTTCTTTACTTCCTCCCCCCCAACCCCCCCTAACAACCCCCACTCCCAACGGCCACAAATCGCTCTCATGACATTCTGGTTCCAACAGAAAAATGAGGCTAGATCGCTTGTCTTGGTTCAGGAAAATAGAAGGGGGTGAGTCAGTCTTTATCTTGATACCCAGGCATCCTCCATAATCAACACTGTGGGGTTATCCTACAAGAACCAGCTCTTGTAACAGACCCCTTTACAGTAATGTCTCCTGGAATTGCCATATTCCAAATTCCTCACTCTCGTATTTAAGCCTAAAATCACTGTCTTCTACAATCCCAAATCAGTGGCCTACCAACAAATGTTTTACAACGGCCCTCCTCTTAAATCAAGCCATGCCTTTTTGAGACTCTCTCCTAACTAGACTGTGCATAGAGAAATTTCTATACCTTCTAATAGGGAAAAGAAAGCTATGTTCTGGCTAGGGGACCAGAGTACACATAAGCACGCGACTTGCAAAGTGGCTGGTCTGGTGACCTATTCTGGTGACAGGAGCTCAGGGGGAGAACACTAATCCATGACAGCTGATCATTTTCAGAAGAAAAGTCTTCCGAGGGAGGCAAGAAGTAATAAGCAAAAACCGAGGGACCATAAAGCCAAGAAAATCCTTCAAAGCATCCCAAGAAATGATGACAGGGACCTTCCAACCTTGTTGCCGGATGAAACCTTAAACAGAAGAAGTCCAGGTCAGTCATGTAAATTATTTTAGCAAAAATAAAATATTTCAAGTGTTTTTTAAAATTTCATCAAATAAACTTCTGTCAGGGGTGGGGGGAGGGGGAAAGATGGTGGATGGACAGCAAGGAGCCTTGGGTTTCTGCTGATATTGTACTTCCTGGAAAGTAGGGATCACGCTGTGTCATGCAATTTAGGGTCGCTGGAAGGAAAAGACAGAAGCTCAAACACTATTAGAAGATGTCTCTTTGTAGTGGTTTCCGGGGCTTCACATGCACTGTGGCCATCCTGGCTCTGTCCCTAGGAAGAGAAGAGGCAAAAGAGCCTCTCAGCTTGTGGTTAAAGCGAATGAAGCAGAGGGACTTCTATTAAATAGTGAACTGGTATCAGCCAGTCTGCTGCCCGCAGACACCATCCCCCACCCGGCTTTTTCCCTGCAGCCCTCAGAGGCTCATTCGGAGCTTTGAAAACTGAAGCCCACCTCCACTTGCTCCTGCTCAGTGGGTGAGCCCTCTACTTTCAGAGCCACTCAGGCCAGAGACCTGGGACCTTTCCAGCCCTCCTCCTCTTGCTCCTTGCAGCCGGACGGTTCCAAAATCCTGTGGATGTCACAGGGCCCTGAACTCTTAGCTTCCCGCATTCCCAATGCCCCCCACAGGGTATTGTGTCACACCAGGGCTATTGCTCCAGCCTCCCAACTCCTGTGTTCCTCCCTCAAATCTTCCCTTTCCTCCACGAACCCTCTGTCCTGATGGCGCTCGGTACAAGCCCAGGGCACCAGCACCAGCACCACCTGCAGAGTGGATGGGCCCCAGCCAGAGTGACGGAATCAGAAAATGCAGGGGCAGAGGCCAGCTATCCAGGTTTAACACCCCCTTAGGTGCTTCTGATACCCCTTAAGTTTAAGAACCGCGGCTCTACTTGGTCATCAAAGTATTGGCCGCAGACCAGCAGCATCTGCGTCATCAGGAAGTTTATTAGAAAGGCAGAATTTCAGGCCACACTCTGGACCTCCTGAATCAGGATACACATTTTATTAAGATGCCTGGTGACTCTCCTACAGTCGTTTCAGAAGCACAGTGCTAAGAGCCAAGTAATCTTATAAAATGCCAATGTGGCCATATCATTCTCTTGCTTAAAAACAAAAATCCTCAGTGAGGGGCACCTGGGTGACTCGGTCAGTTAAGCGTCTGCCTTCCACTCAGGTCACGATCCCAGGGTCCTGGAATGGAGCCCCACGTTAGGCTCCCCACTCAGCAGGGAGTCTGCTTCTCCCTCTACCCTTCTGCTGGCTCATGCTCTCTCTCCCAAATAAATAAATAAAATCCTAAAAAAAAATTAAAATCCTCAGCGAGCCTCCATCAGCCTGAGGACAGTATAAACTCCTCACCCTGGGGGCCCCAGAGTGGCGCAGTCGGTTAAGCATCAGACTCTGGATTTCCACGCGGGTCATGATCTCAGGGTCGTGAGATGGATCCCAGCGGAGGGCTCCACTCGGGGTTAGAGGTTGCTTTAGCTTCTCTCTCTCTCTCTCTCTCTCCCTTTACCCCTCCCTGCTCTAAAAAATAAGAAGTAAATACAAATTTTAAAAATCAGCTCTTCACCCTGGTACTCCAAGCCTTCAGGATCCACTCTTGGCCCACCTTTGTGGCTGTCTCTGCGGCCATTCCTGTGCCTGACGTCGCCTCCAACCAGGCCAGACCGCGCAGGGACTTCCGACAGATGCCCTGTCCACAGCCTCAGTGCTGTGTGCTCCCACCAGTTAAAGCCCCATTACGTTTGCCCTGTCCATCTTCCCCAGCGCAAACCGACCCTATGAATACATAATATTGGTCATGCACGTGGTGGGCGGTGCTGTGAGCCACATCCCCTGTCAATAGGACGGTCCACAGAGAGATCCACAGAAATCCCGGCTGAGTTTCTGGAGGTACTGAGCTTCTAAGAGGTCACGTTGCCAGCTGAAAGACACACCGCTCCTGCTCCAAGGAACAGGAGGCTTAATTAAATACAAAAAGGCTGAATAACTGAAAACCTACTTGGGGAATCTATTGAACCTATATACTCCCCAGGCCAGAATGAAATATGCTATGTGGGCACATAGATAAACAGGTTTTACAGTTTAGAACATATTGCCAAAACAACTCCCCAAAACATGTCTTAGCTGAAGTTAGATACCAGAGTCATTTCTTGAAGGCAAGCCAAGAAAAAACCAACATTGGTAAAAATCTTTGGAAGATGCCCCAGATCTGGAGGGGCCCAGGAAGGGTGGTGGCATGAGGAAAAGAGGGTTTCTCTGCATGTCTGAGGCTTTTTAAAGCCACTTCATTTTGTTCTAGTTAAGGTTTAAAGATGTATTTATTTATTTATTTTAGAGGGAGAGAGCACATGAGTTGGGGGGGAGGAGAGGGAGACTCTCAAGCAGGCTCGGAGCTGACTGTGGAGCCAGACGTGGGGCTTGATCTCACAACCCTGAGATCGTGACCTGAGCTGAAACCAAGAGCTGGATGCTTAACCCGCTGAGCTGCCCAGGCACCCCTTTGGTTGAGGTCTGTCGAGTGCTTGCCATGAGACAACATACATTGTTGTTCTTAAATCCGCACACAGCAGGACCAGAAGGAGTTACTCCTGGCTGTCATGTGACAGAGCAGAATTGAAGGCCCGGTCTTTCTGACTCCAAAGGCCTGCTCCACCATCCCCACCCCTACCCACATCAGGAATCCAGGGACTTGGAGCTCTATCCAGGACAGCCTCAACAAAGTCTGCCAGTAGAGGGCAGTGACTCCTAACCTTATCTGGGGAGAGCAGGCAGCCCTTAAGCCCAGCCTAGATTTCACCACCGTGATAGGCATGTGCTCGAGCAGTGACTCCTTGTGCTTACTCCCAGGTAGCATCTTTCCTTTCATTCCTTTTAGTTCATTTTGATTTCTCCTGAACGTGGAACCAAGTCAAGATCATAGATTTACAGGAGCTTTCTGCTAGTCCAGTTGTGGTCATTAAGATTCTGCTGCACCCACATCCTCTTACGGAGTGCTGTTATTTGCCCATTCTTGTTCCCTCTTTGGGAAGGTGGGATGAGAGTTACAGGTCTCTTATGAGATAAAGGTCGGTCTTTGTTTAACGCTGCCTGTTTAAAATGAAATTTTACATATATCTTACATTTACACACTTTAAATACATTTCGTATCTATTTATATAATGAATGACACATGACTTGTATAATTCTATAATAATTACATATAACATGCAATAAATTACTTATAACTTAGAGGATGGCTCACTTGTTCCTAACTTACACAAAGCAAACATTGTTCTTCGGGTGGACTATTTCATGAGATTTAACACATCTATGTGACTCCTGCCTTTTCCAGAAGCCATGATCTAATCCAGGGTAGTGGATAGAAAAAGCAGTGAACTTGAAATCAAAGTTCTTCCTTTGAGCCCCAAGAAATACATTTCTAAATGTAAACTCCATGGGAGCAGGGGCCTCTTTTTGTTTCTAGAACGGTGCCTGGTACACAGTAGCCTCTCCATAAACATTAGCTATCTATTTGTCTAGACAGCTTTATTTCTCTATAGAGACAGAGATTTTAACTAAACTCTACTTACTTAACCTCTTAACCTCTCTGAGCTTCAGGCTCCCCATCTGTAAAATAGAGTAAAACCTTGTCTACCATGTAGGGTTTATGGAAAAATTAATCCAATATGTATAAAAATGCATTTAAATGTAAAGCGCCAAAACTATGGATGGAAATACAGACAACAGAAGAAGGATGGAACTGAGGTCTTAGAGTGAAAATAGCTATCTACTTCAGGGAAGGCGGCCCCTTCAAAACATTGTCACCTTCAATGACAATGTCTTATAAGGCAACCAGCACCATTAACTACTTACTATTTTCTTTGAAGTGTCCTGAGGGTTTGAGTGTGTGTGTGTGTGTGTTTAAAGATTTTATTTATTTGACAAATATCTGTCAAATAAATAGAGAGATCACAAGTACAAAGAGAGGCAGGCAGAGGGGGAGCAGGCTCCCCATTGAGCAGAGAGCCCAATGAGGGACTTGATCCCAGGACCCTGAGATCATGACCCAAGCCGAAGGCAGAGGCTTAACCTACTGAGCCACCTAGGTGCCCCGTGTGTGTGTGTGTGTGTGTGTGTGTGTGTGTGTCTTAAATTTAACCTTGTCTATGAAATACTGTGAAATCTTGAGTTTGATACAATGGTGATACCTTTTGCTAAAACTTTTATGTATTAAAACATACATAACCATCACACATTTTTAATGCTTTAGAGAATCCTTATACTACCTAAAATCACTCCCTATTTCCCCCCCACTGGCCTCTGTTGCTTTTCTTCCTTCCCAAATTCGTTTTGAAATTGGACACATTCTCCTTTGCTCACCCAAAACCCATTTAGGTTTTTAAACGTATTTTTCTTTTTGTTTTTCCTGAACTCTAGACACCCCCAGAGAATCAAGCAGGGTTTTATAAAAATGCAACAAGTAAAAAACATCTGGCTGATAAGTTCTTACACTTTAATGCTATGTATACAGAACTATGTATATAATATTTTATGAATGATTTAAGAGATACTCAAGGATAAAATTGAACATGTGAACTTGGTCTCACGCACTAAGTTTAGGTCTGCATTATCATAACATCAAGAGTGGTGTGGGACTTAAGCTATTATTAATATTGCATTAGGTCTCACCATCAACAAATATTCTCTTCCTGTTTCAAAGCTCCTGCCTCTAGTCAGCAGAAAATTGCTGTTTCCAGTCTGAGTGATGCTTCTAGTAGTTCTTGGCTCGTTTGCAAAGCAGAGATGATTACACCGCCTGGTCTTTCCCAGTCCCAGTTACCAATACTTCTCGCCTCCCCAAATTCTCTGATGGCTCACTGGTTCATGCATGTATTCATAAGTGTGGTTCTTGGCTTTGCAACGGTACATACAATGAACAAGGAGAAGTTCGATGACAGTATAGCTGGGAGAGCTCAGCACCTGAGAGAGTTGGAACGTTTCCATGAGGGAGGGATATTTAGGCTGACACAGGAAGTAGGGGGACCAAGGGGATAGGGATCCACATAAGTGTGAGGATCAAGGTACTAGAACATTCAGAACTATTAATGGTCACAGTACATGCCAAAGCTCTTGAGTGGGAAGGAACCTGGCAGATTCTAGACACTGGGTGGGAAAGAGAAATTCAAGTAGTGATCAGAGATGGCTCCGGAGGCACACACTTGCAAGTTGTGTCAAATAAGAACTTTGAACTTGAGTTTAAGATCAATGGGAAGCCATTGAAAGGTCAGGGGAACCACGCAATCAGGCTTACATTTAGAGCATCAGTCTGTCTATCCTGTGGAAGACAGATGAGAGGAGAATGCAAGAGAACATGAGGAGACAAGTGGTACAGACACAATAGAAGTGCATGTGAGAGACGG
This sequence comes from Mustela nivalis, assembly GCF_964662115.1. Taxonomy (NCBI): domain Eukaryota; kingdom Metazoa; phylum Chordata; class Mammalia; order Carnivora; family Mustelidae; genus Mustela; species Mustela nivalis. Next base: position 42,317,022 of record NC_139025.1, read on the forward strand.
TGCTTGGACCAGGAGAGAGGGTGACAGAAGAGGCGCCTATATTTAAGAGATAGGATTTGCAGAGCTCAGTGATGGACTAGATGTGGGTGTGTGGAGAGGGCAAGAAGACCAGGAGGCTTCTTGGGTTACTCTTGAAGAACTAGGCAGACAATGGGGCAAAGCCGGAGCAATTTGCTGAATTAGAGTAACTGGGAGAAAACATGGGTTTGAAAGAGAAAGAAAAGGTGAGTCTCTCCTGTTGCCAGGAGGTAAAAATGGAAATGTCCAGCCGTACCAAAAAAAAAAAAAAAAAGTGTATTGTAGCTCAGGAGAGAGATATTGGGGTTGCAGACATGAATCAATTATGGTTTTTGGTCACTACTGTGTGCATGGACAATAACAATAATTATAATAACATTCAAGGAGGGGAAGAGGGTAACCCCTCAATGAGGCAGAAAGGAAACTAATAAATCACAATGCAGAAATGCTCACATTGAGATGTTTGATTTTCTCCTGTAACAGTATGCAATGTCAGCTATCAAGGGCTTAAATAAAATATGCCATAAGATTCAATAAACAATTATCCTTAAGATGGCATCCAAATATTATGGCTGGTTCAACCGGATGGAGGGAACATTCTGGGTTTTGACTCAGGATGATTTTCCTAGCTCAGAAGTGGCCATTGCTTTTGTTTTGTTAAAGTCCAGGCTTGCTTGAGTAAGGCACCTGTTGTTCTGAAGTGCATTTTATTTTTTTTTTTAAGATTTATTTATTTATTTGTGGGAAAGAGAGAGAGAGAGAACATGAGCCAGGCAAGGAGAGGTAGAGAGAAGAAGAGAAAGAGAGAACCTCAAGCAGACTCCCCACTGAGCATGGAGCCAGACCTGGGGCTTGATCCCATGACCCCGAGATCATGACCTGACATGAAATCAAAAGTTGGACATGTAACTGACTGAGCCACACAGGTGCTCCCTGAAGTGCATTTTAAAAGGGCACTGGGTGCAGCTTGAATAAAAAGCTACAGACATAAGATCCCATGCCAAAAAATAAATGATTAAATCTCTTCTGCAAAGTAAAATAAAATGCATGATCCTTTGAACTTCCTAGTTCTATAAGTCTGGGGTGTAGCCCAAGCATTTGCATTTCTAAAAGACTTCACAGGCAATTCTAATATGTGAGAGCAGATGTAAAGTTCAGGAAAAGTGTGTATCGTGCACCTAGCACATAGTAGTTGTTCAATAAATAGCACTAGGTAACATTACCTGTGCAATACTCTTGCCAAAAATGCTTAACCTTAATCACAAACAGACAAACCCAGATTTAGGGCCATTCTATAAAACAATTGATCTGGACTATTATTATTATTATTATTATTTTAAGATTTTATTTATTTGACACACAAAGAAAGAGTACAGGCAGAGTAGCAGGCAGAGGGAAAGGGGGAAGCAGGCTCCCCACTAAGTAGGGAACCTGATATGGGACTCGATCCCAGGCTGAGATTGTGCCCTGAGCCGAAGGCACCACTTAACTGACTGAGCCACCCAGGCGTCCAGTCTGGATTCTTTAAAAATATCAGTGTTAGGGAAAAAGAAGAAGACAGTGAATGGAGGGGGTTGGAGGAAGGCGAAGGGAGGGATCAAGAGTGAGAATGAGGGAGAGAGAGAGAGAAGGAAGAGTGAGGAGGAGGGAGAGAAAGAAGAGAAAAAAGAAAAGAGATAGGGAAGATTATGCAATATGTAATCCTAGATTGGATCCTGGATCAAAAAACTAAAACACAAACAGGCAAATAAAAAGCAGCTATAAAGAGCATCACTGGGACAGTCATGAATATTAGACTGTGGACCATATATTAGAAAACAGTAATCTATCAACGTTAAATTTTGAAGTGTAATAGTTGTATTGTCGTTAAGCAGGAAAAGTGCCATTGCTCTTAGATTTGTGGTGATGTATTTGGGGGGGTGGGTAACTGCAACTACTTCTCAAATAGCTCAGCTGAAAACCATGCACGTGTGCATGCGTGTATATAATGAAGGCAATAGTGTGACAAAATGTTGTCAGTGAGTTGGGATATATAGGTATGTATAGTGTTGTTCTTGTGACTTTCAGAAGATTTTTAAAAATTTAAAAATAACAAGGAAAAAATTTGTAATGCTACAGATTATATATATATATATATATATATATATATATATAGTTGAACTCATTTATATATTTGAGTTTGTATATGTGTGTGTATGATATATTTAATGTTAAGAGAGAAAAAAACTATTTAAACTTTAAATTTTTGTAGGAAATTCCCAGAGTGAAGATTTGGGAGAACACCAAGCAAGGAATGACTGTTGTCCCCAGAAAATTGGCAAAATGGAAACGTGGTTCCGTGAACAAGAGTCACGGGGCCAGCTTCTTTGGGACAGTTCTAGCTCTGACTCAGAGGAGTTGAGAAAAAGCGAGAAGAAACCACAAGCACTGGTGAGGACCAGGACAGAAAGAATCCCACTTTTTGATGAGTTCTTTGATTGAGAATAAAAATGCTATTCACCAGCCTAGAAACTGAGTGCACTGAAAGCTTGCAACCCTGTAAAAGCTCTTCAGGTTAGTTGTATGAATTATTTGGAGGAACCCAATTCACTATCTTTTCTTTTGGAGTCTTACAGTTAACAGATTTGTCCTATATTATTAACTATGCTGCATAGCTGCCTCAAAACTTAGGACCTTTGATTGTCCCTCTATTCTGTGGCTTGTGGGGTTCAGCTGGGTAGTTCTTCTTCTGGTCTGTCATGCGATCTTTTCCATAGTGAAAGTCAGATGGCAGCCAGACCAGAGTCATTTGGAGGTTCAACCAGGATGAGGCAGCAGCTGGACCTGACCCCCTCCCCCTGGAGTCTCAGAGCCCCTTTATGTGGTTTTCTCTGAGTGGTCGCTCCATCAGAGTAGTGAATTTACTTTTATATCAGCCCAGAACTCCCCACAGCAAATGTTCCAAGAAGAGGAATCAGACCTGCCAGTCCTCTTAAACCCTCAAAATGAAATGGGCTCCCCTCCACTCTCACCACATCCTCTTGGTTAAAGCAAGTCACAGACCAGGTCACCATCCATGAAAGAGAGGGCTACCCAGGGTAAGAACTGGAAAGCATGGTCTGTTCAAGTTCATCTTTGAAACTAGACACCACATCATACTTTCAAAAACCAAATTAGGTCTTCTAAAATAAATAGATGGAAAAGTAGATTTGATACAAATAAAAATGAGTTTTTAGAAGTCACAGTAATACTACAGTAGACACTAAGCTCACGAAAGTCAATCCTTGGGAGTTAGTGGCTTGTTAAAACAGAGGCTGCAGGAAAGAGTTGGAATAAGGTGTGGAAGGTCAGGGTGTATGAAATTTCAGAAGCAAATAAAGATCTTTTAGATTATAATGTAGATCTTAGGACTCTTTAAAACTATAAAGAATCTTAGAAAATCTCAGTCCCAAAGTGACTCTATTAACAAAAATCAGACTTTTTTAGAAAGTTTTAAGAACTTCTTTGGTGTAAAATTAGGTTCCACTTTCAGCATAATCTAAAAATACTTTTAAGCCATTCAAAAGCTTCTAAGAATTTAGTGAAACTTGAAAACAAAACAAAATGAAAACATCCATTTAATCCTTTTGTAGGAACATCTAAAAAGAAAAAAATAGGGAAACACCACTCAAATTTAACATTTGGCACATTCAGTCCAGTCACTAAAAAACCTGCTGGGATAAGGGACAAATGCTCATGTTCTTGTGACAACAAAAGGCACCTAGGTCATCCCTGGGCATCTCTGCTCCCACTTTCAAGTTGTCTCTGGTCAGTGAGAATCATGTTTCCTGCAAAGGAATGCACAAGTTGCTTGACCAGCCAGTCTTGAAAAAGTAGGATCTCAGAGAGGAGAAACGAGTCCAACCCAGCCATCATATCCTCACACATGAAGATTTCTCTGGAAGACAGCGGGGGCCTAAGCATGTCTTGGTCACTCTGGGCTGTGACTTGATTGGACAATATCCCCTCTCTTGGCTCCCTGCACTGCGAGCTCCATCAGGGTATGGACCTCGTCTCCCCACTGTGGCACTACCACTTCCTAGCACAACATCTGGCACAGAGTTTATCATTAAATATTTGTTGAATTCATTAATTTCTGTGTTGGGTTAACAAGGCAATTAGAGAGAGGCTTGTTTCTCCCCAGCTACACGTTGTTCATTCTCATCTCCATCATTTCCCGAGATTCACAGACATACAAGGTTGATGATACAGTTGAAAAAAAAAAAAAGAAAGAAAGGGATTTTTTTTCCCGAAGCTTTTGGAATTTATACATCTAAGTGGAGAGCACGAATTAAGCATTACCTCGGGATATTGGAGCTAGAAGCATATGCCATTGAGGATGTCACAGCTCGAAATATTTTTTGAGACTCTATCTGAGGAGCCCTTTCTCTGTTTGAATATATTTGCTCGGTCCATGTGGAATTCCCCCTCACTTAATTATAAATTCAAGAATATGAAATTATGGGAACTGTGATGATAGTAATAACCGCTAATGAGCAATGACTACTTGTTTGGCCAGTATTCCCCAAATGCTTTCTGTTTGCAGTCCTCACAACAACTCTGTGTGGCAGTATTAACATCATCTCCATTTTACAGACAAGGAAACCGAGGCACAGAGAGATTAAGTAACTTGCCAGAGTCGCCCCACCCAACGGCCCTTTGGAGTAGACTATTGCCAACCAGAAGGGACCTGATAGGAGCCGGAAGCACCTTCGTCCTCTCCTCAATTTCTCCTCAAACTCACCAGCTGCATTATGTGGCATTTCAGTTTTTTTTCTACTATGTGGTGGATTTTTTGGTGTTTAGGGGTTTTTTTGTTGTTTGTTTTTGAGAGGACTAATACTATGCTAAAAAGGGTGAACCCTCTGTGGGACTATTTTTTAGCAAGGAAGAGTTTCCTTGGAGCCTGGTAGCTTCACCGTGGGCCCAGGGCAGAAGAATGCCTGAGGAATAGCTCAGGAGGGAAAGTTTTCAGGAATGGGGAGAGGGGCACACAAGGGCAGATGGAAGGAGAGCCAAGACAAATTGACTTTCTTCACGGTTTGGCAAGGGAGCAGGATCGCGGGCAACCCCATCTGATGCCCCATCCAGGACCGGATTCAGTTGCACCCTGTGGTAAGGGCTGGAGCGCAACGTTTCTCGATGCAGCCACGGGTTCGAATCACCTGACAGATAACCGGAAAACTAACAGGAGTTAGGATTAATGGGCCCATCTTCCCGTTTACATGGGCTGGAGTAGAACTCTAGCATTGGGGTGGTGTTTCCTTTTTAAGCTCCCAAAACCCAACCAAACAGGTAAAAGATCTGTACACTGAAAACTATAGAACACTTTGGAAAGAGATTGAAAAGGACACAAAGAAATGGAAAAACAGCGTGCCTGGGTGGCTCAGTTGGTTAAGTATCTGCTTTTGGCTCAGGTCATGATTCCAGGGTCCAGGGATTAAGCCCTCGAGCCGGACTCTCTGCTCACTAGGGAGTCTGCTTCTTCCTTGTTCCTGTTCATGTTCTCATTCTTTCTCTCTCTCAAATAAATAAGTAGAATCTTTAAGAAAAAAAAAAAATGGAAAAACATTCCATGCTCATGGATTGGAAGAACAAACATTGTGAAAATGTCTACACTACCCAAAGCAGTCTATACATTCAGTGCAATCCCTATCAAAATACCTACCACCTTTTTAAGTTCCCAGGTGAAGCTAAGGTGCAGTTGAGGTCAAAAACTACAGCTTTTGCAATATGAACATTCTATTTTACCAGATATATCAACTTCTGAGGTAATTCTTCAAAGGTAAGGACATGAAGCCTGGAGCTCCACAAACAGTAAGAAAATGTCTGTTTTCTTGGTGATTGTCTGAGAACACTAGTCCTTTACTTAATATTGAATTTGTTCAGGACAACATAGGGCCATCAGTAAACATAGCTGTTACTGGTGAAAACTATAAAATTCAGCCTGGAGGCGAAGTTGTCAATTTTCTTCAACTGAAAATCTCCTGCTTTGTTGGGGGGGGGGTGCTTATCTATGGCCTAATACATGCTTTCTCTTGTGAAAATAATATCATCCTTCTTGCTCCTTTTTATGAGAAAGAGAAATCTCTCTCTTGCATCCTTTCGGAAATGTGCTTTCTTACAAAAAATATTTCAGGTAGGAAGCCATTTTTTCTCATCTGTCTCTTTGGAGGATAATTCCGGGTTACTGTGCTGGGATTTAACTGAAGATGACTCTTGTCGAAGTCATCTGTGACTTCTTGTTGTTTTCTGCTTGCTCAAAGCTTTTTAAAAAGGGAAACAATACACCAGCTCTCCAAAGCACTCCCTTTCTTACCAAGACAGCATACCTATTACCAAATCATTATTCATATCAACTATTTTCCATCTTGAATGAACAACAAAAGCCTATTTCCACCTAATACTGCAAAATGTCACTAATTTAAAATACTCTGGGAAAGCCTAGGACAAGGTGGGCTAAGGGATAGGTTAGGAAAGATCAGACCACTAAAAATCTGGATTACATCTCATTTTTAAAGAAATGCTATTTTATTCAAGTACACAATAAGCAAAAATGTATTTGAAAGCTAAGATAATAGTTAAGGTTTATTTTTAAGCGTGTATTTCATAGTGAGTCTGAAACTCATTCATACATTCATTCATTCATTCATTGAATCATGCATTCAACAGGTAGGTTTGGAGTATCTACTAGATTCCAAGCACTGTTCTAGGTGAAAATATAAGCCATAAGCAGGACAAAGTTCTGATGCCCATGGATTATGTTCCAGTGGGGAGTAGAGAGTCGAATACATGATACAATTTCAGGTCATCTTAAGCCTTTGAAGAAAAGTGAAGCAGGTAGGAGGGGTGGTATGGATGGAGTGACTGTTGCTAGCAGGCGCTCAGGGAGGGATGCTCTGATTGAAAGTAGGGTGTGAGTCATAAGAAGCCCTACGGGAGAACAAGTACAAAGGCCCTGAGGTGAGAACGAGCTTGTAATGCTCAAAGGCCAAAAAGAAGGCCAGGACGGCAGAGGGAGCAAAGGGGAGCCTGACAAGAATGACATCAGTCAGGAAGGTCATGAAGGCCCAGATGAAGGGGAGGCCAGAGGACCACAGCATGACGATGAGTTTTCAGTGTAACTGAATTTCAAAGGCAGAAGAGTTTGGTCCTAATCTACACTGACATCCCCAATATGATCCTGAACAGAGGCACGCAGACCCACTAACCATAGCTGACTGGCCCAGGGTCGATTCTTGACCCAACAGAGCCAGTCAGAGAGGACCTCGGTCACTGTGGTGGCAAGAGTAAGTTCAGGAGAGATGGATGGTAGGGTTCTGCCCTGTGGGCCAGACACACAGGAGCACTGCCCTGCAGTAAATGGAGACTGAGGCACAATGGACCCATCAAGGCCCCACAGCACATCTGGTGTTCATTCCCAGCCTTGTGAGGCCTGTTGCCTCCTGCTTTTCATTCCGAGATTGAATTTCCTTCTAGTAAATTCCCAGCTTCTGGGCCAGAAGCTTGGGCCAGCTTCACTTTTCTATTTCTTAAAACCAAAGACTCCAACTAATAGATATGTTACCCAACTCCACCTCTTTGCCTCATGGCATCACATGAGAGGCTGTGGTTGCTGGATTTGGCTACAGTGGCCGGTCTTAGCTCGCCAGAAGAATGATGAGCTTCTCTTTTCAAATCCAGGTTCAGTGATGTTGTGTCAGCCACAGAGGGAGTATTTATATCACCAAAAAAATGGCGAACGTTACAAATCAGTGCTTTTTTTTTTTTTCCAGAAAGCTGGATGTTAAACATCTAGCAGCACACCTGTCCAGAGGTGAGAACCAACAGGCTCTAGAGTTAGAGTTCACATCCCAACTCTGCCACAACTCTGCCAATTCTCATCTTAGGCAAGCTATTTAACCTCACTGGTCAGTCTCCTCACTGTAAAATGGATATTAGGATCGTTGATGGTGAAGTAAGATAATATGTATAAGTGCTTGGGACAGTACCTCTTTTTTTAGGGTTTTTTAAAATTATTATTATTATTATTATTATTATTTTACAAAAGCTTCTCCTAAATGTACAACAGACCCTAAGACAACACTTTCTTCTAGCTATACATGGCAATAGAGTATGTGACAGGGAATCCAGATGTTTAAACAGGAATGCGATTAAGGATCACCATGTCTCAGGCACAAGGAACAGCTTACTTTTCCTAGATGCCTTAATTCCACCTGTGGCCGGGGGACCCATCCCCTTGGCCTTCGCTTTTAGCTCCTCAGGTGTCCTCTGCTCATCTTTCTGTTTCTGCTTGAATGCCTTATCTTCTTGTCCATCTCCTTGGCCTGTTTCTTAGGTGTCTTCTGGCCATCTTTATGGCCAGATGTGGCAGCTGCTGTTCCATGTGTCATTTTTAAAACCAGGGAAGTGAAGACGGCCACATTGGTTGGATGCTCCCACTGACCGGAGGAAGTTGCGGGGGCAATGAGAAGAGAGAGGCACAGACCACCAATAGTTAACGTGTGGTCAGCAGCAGAAGAACCCATGAGAAACAAACATGGCCCAACAGACACTGAGGAGAATCTGACATCCCAGAAGTCAAGGGAAGAGACCGTTCGAGGAGGGCACAGAATACTTTCTGGAAGGCCAGTCAGATCAAGGTCAAACAGCACACAATGGATTTAGCAACAAAGATGACATCAACTAACAAGGTGAGAGGTGGGCCACTGGAAATGTGGGGAATGGAAGCCAGAAGAAAGCTCTCATCTCATGGAATTTCTGGACTGTAGCCTGTGGCACGACTGGCTGTAGCCTGGTGGTTAAGTGCTCTGTTCCCAAAGTCCTCTACTTCCTGAATTCAAATTCTGCCCTTGCTGATCATGGGTAAAGTCCCCAGCAGCTCTGTGAGAACCAAGTCCCACAGATAATCCAGGCAAACACAGAGGACCTGCCCACAGTAACCATCAGTACAGTTAGTTAAGTAGCCATATTATTCCCATTGAAATTAGAAACAAAATTTAGAATGTTTTGTGATTCTGAAGTCTGTTCTGTTCACCAGGACATGAAACAGAAGCTATTAGTACATGACCCTGAAACTGAAAACTAATCTACCATGGTTCACAGATGAGGTGATTATATGCTTACAGTGCCCAAAGGAATCAACTGAAAAACTTTTAAAATTAATAATGGGATTAAATCAATGTCTGGATAAAAGGGGTGTATTTTAAAGTCAACAGCCTCCGCAAATCATTTCTCAGAATTTGTCCAACAGAAATAAAAGTACCAATGGGCCAAGGGAAATGTTCCAGGATAAATAGTGGGGTTACTAAGGGAAATGTGTTATAGCATCCTCTCTTAGAACAATCTTTCTCTGTAACCCTAGCTCTCAGGTTCTCATTTCCATTCCTGGTTGAATCTGTCCTCTTCCCAGTTCAAAAGTACTTCTGGCAATTCTGCCTTAAAATGCATTCTGTTAGGATTCTCCTCAGCTCCTCCTGTTGTCTCCCCATCCAGGACCGTATTTGGGGTAAGAAAGACAAGATTTGCTGATGATCCTGTCCTTGTGAGGCGTGACCTTGTCCTCTCTGGCTTCAACTGAGAGATATTCATCTTGATGATAATTGGGCATCAACCTCCCTGACCTTAGCACTCAGCCCACCCTCCTTGGCTGATACGGTACTTCCCACCATACTCTCAGCACAGGCCTTGTGGGATGATTGCTTATGTGCAAGTCCTGTGGTTCTGTTCTGCTGACTTAGACCCCCCACCTCAGTTTGGATGGTTCTACTCATCCTCCAAGAATCAGCTCTATTTTCTATGCCATCCCTGGAGTGGGCTGCCCATCCTACGTGCTCTACAGAGTCCCCATGGCTCTCAGTTTTCATCCCCCTCCCATCCCTCTTTGGAGGCCTTGGAAGACCTATTCCAGTACTCTCTCTGTAACCAGCAGGAGTCAAGGCTTAGGGGCACAGCTAGGAAGGCCCTATCTATAGAAGCCTGTTGTGTTGCCATTATCACCTTGCTCTAGCCCCCAGATGTTGCTACAAAGAAGGTCCATGATTTTAATTTTTTTTTAAATTCCTCCTCAGGGTGTTTCTATTCACCCTGCAAACAGAGACATAGCTTTTATGCTTTTATGTCAACATATCATCCTGAGGGCAGCAATAACAGTCAAAAGATTTAGCTATCCTGAGAGCACAGACAGCAATCCATCAGTATGGCTCTAGCCTGGTTCTCTAAATAGGACTTACTGAGTAGGAATCTACCTGTGATGGCTACATGACCCTCAATGATCATACTAAATGTAAATGGTCAACAACACAGTTTTGTTTTTGTTTAAGATTTTATTAATTTTTTAAAGGTTTTATTTATTTATTTGACAAAGAGACAGATCACAGGTAGGCAGAGAGGCAGGCAGTGAGAGAGAGGGAAACAGGCTCCCTGCTGACCAGAGAGCCTGATGTGGGACTTGATCCCAGGACCTTGGGATCATGACCTGAGCCGAAAGCAGAGGCTTTAACCCACCAAGCCACCCAGGTGCCCCTCATTAATTTTTTTTTTCTAATTTGACAGAGAGAGAGCCCAAGCACGTGGATCAGCGGGCAGAGGGAGAGGGAGGCTCCCTGCTGAGCAAGAGCCCAATATGGGATTTGATCCCAGGACCCTGAGATCATGACCTGAGCCAAAGGCAGCCATTTAACCCACTGAGCCAAACAAGTGCCCCAATAGCACAGTTTAAACTTAGAGGTGGCTAGACTGAGTAGAAGAGTAAAAGAGTAAGAACCAACTCTCTTCTTTGTACAAGAAACAGACTTTACTATAATGTCACAAGTTGGTGAAAGGTAAAAAGATGAACAAGGTGTACCATGCCAACACTAATCAAAGGAAGCCTGGGGAAGCCATATTGGTATTAGACAAAGTAGACTTTAGAGTGTATAACAGGCATCGTCACCATTAGCAGCCAAAGTTATATATCCTTCAAGTTTAGCAAGGATGGAATTAAGAGATCATATTGCATGCCCGCCCCCAGCATGAAAATCAAATCCCCAAAAGAATCCAACAGCCAAGTTACATTACATCCCCACACCTAGGGAGGGCAAGTCCAGGTGACAGAGAGCCTTGCAGAGCTACGTGGAGCTGGGGCACACAGTTCCCCCCAAAAGGGACTCAAGGACACAGAGTAAAAGTAACAGATGTCCACAACCAACAGATACTTAGGGACTGGCTCTGTCCCTAACACATCACTCAGGTGTAAAGCAAAGCAAAGGCACCATCCCGTCCAAGAACAACATGTCAGTGATGGAGAAGATTCCGAGAGTTCTGAAACAGCCTTTTGCCAAGAAATGACCCTCTGAGAGAACAAAGAAATAATTTCTCTTCAGAATTCATTAGCACAAACTCTAAATTTGGAGACTCCAGGAATGAAAGAAGATGTTAACATTGAATCCAGGTCTTCAGGAAAGAAACACAGTGTTATTTTACAATGCTCTAGTTTTTTGCTACTCCAGTGGACTTACTCAGATGTTCCTGTCATCCTTCAACATTGCCCCAAAATAATTTCCTCCAAAAATATAATCCAAGCCTTATCTCACCGTGTAAAGTTGGGAACTCTCTCCACCAACTTCTGGCTCATAAGACACAGAGAGGCTTTTTGAGGGCAGATAAGACTTAGGATTGAGTGGAACACCTCACAGCACAGTCTCTGAAAGAAAGAGAATTTAGGGACCTTCTATTCCACCCTCTCTCCCACAGGGATTGAGACAACTAAGCACTCACAGGTGACCTTCGGGAGAGACTGGGTGACTATGTGTGCTGATTTAGCTTAATTGGCTAATGTCTTAATAACTATTTGAAATAGACTCATTTTTCACTCAGTGTGTTTTACAACATAACAGAGTCACACACACACACACACACACACACACACACACGTAACCCAACCACCACCCATCCCCCCCAAAATGAAGCCAGAGCCTCCAGTATTTCTCGAGAATGGAATCTAAGCATTACAGGTCTTCAATCTAAGGGTTGTAGAAGTTTGCCACCTGCTGACCTTTTGCTGAAGTACCTGGCACCTCTTTGAAATACTGGAAATAATTCAGGGCCAGCAACACACAGCGAGGTCTGTAGTCTTTTACAACTATTTCCCAGTACAATGGAAAGAGGCTTTTTTTTTTCCTTTTTCTTTTTCTTAAAATAAAATCCTAAGGGAAGAGAACCAAAAGCTCAAAGATCTCACAAAAAGACATGAAAGCGTTCGGTGTTAACGTTCATTTGAAGGCCCTCTGCTGGTCATCCTCATTACTTGTCTCCTTAGCGTAAGGGAAAAAGAAAAAGAAAAAAAGGAAAGTAATCACAAAAAGTTGGGAACTGTAAGACTCTTTTCTACCATTTTTCAGTCCTCTCACCCACTCCAGCATTTCTTTCTCTGTTTGTTTTCCTCTCCGGGGTTTGAGTCAGCTGCCAGGCATTCTTTATCCCCTTTTCTGGAAAACAGGTCAGTGGATCTGTCCCGGACCTTCAGTCTTGTCCTGAGCTGGATTCAGTTTTTCCCACTAGCCTTTGCGAAGTCTGTGTTATCCAGCTGATGGCTTCTTTCCCAATGTCGTGTTTCAGAGGTATTCTGAAATATAGGCTATGGAGGACATACCAAGTGTTGAAAATAATATCTAAGGACCAATAAACTGGGAGCTCATAGAGGCAGACACATTAGGACATCAACAGGTATCACCCAGTGATGTCCTGCAGACCAGGCTGAGGTCATGTCAGGACAAGGTGCATCACCCACAGAATTCCGATGGCGGAGTCTGCCCCACTACTTAGTCTCCCTTCCCTACTCCCAGTTTTAAATTTTTCACTGTCTCTATTTCCTCTTCCAAATCTGTTGGGCGACTCTGCATCTCTTTCCTTTATCCTGCAGGCTGGAATCTGCCTGGAAATACAGGGAAATGAAATATCTGTCTATTTGTCTATAAGTGAGGGAAAGCTAAGCCAGAGGAGTTTTGAAATCCCTTGGGATCATCTGATTCTATGGTGATCAATCAATTCACTGCAGATCTGATTTAAAACATGCTAATAGGGGGACACTTGAGTGACTCATTTGGTTGAGCTTCCAAATCTTGGTTTGGGCTCAGGTCATGATCTTAGGGTGGTGAGATGGAGCCCCTCCTCTGGTTCTGTGCTTGGCTCAGAGTCTGTCTTAGATTCTTTCCCTCACCTTCTCCCTCCCCTTCACATTCACATGCTCACGTTCTCTCTCAAATTAATTAATTAATTAAATTAAAATACTCATATAGACACAAATGAGTTGCAAGTTTTTTCAATAAATGAAAATGAGATAATAAAGATTGACTTATAAGAACTATGACTTGTGGGAGCCTGGGTGGCTCAGTTGGTTAAGCAATTGCCTTCAGCTCAGGTCATGATCCTGGAGTCCCAGGATCGAGTCCCGTATGGGACTCCCATCTCCACGGGGAGTCTGTTTCTCCCTCTGACCTTCTCAGCTCTCACGCTCTCTCTCACTGTCTCTCTCTCTCAAATAAATAAATAAAATCTTTTTAAAAAAAGAGAACTATGACTTATAAAGCCATATTATTATAATAAAACTTATCATCAGCAAGTCAATATGGAGGTCCAAAGACAATGAATAGAGAGATTGTAGCAAATACAGACAAGAAAAAGTATTGCCAGAGCTAGAAATCTTTAAACTGTAGGTGAGATAGTCTTCATCACAGATTTTTAAAGAAATCCTTAATGACATATAGCTGCATCAGACCCTGAGATGCAGGGTCTGATATAGACTTATAGAAACTCATAGTTTCTAGCCAGGGATTTAAGGTTCATCTAAGCTTTGTAAATACTTTTAAATATTCAAGAATAGACTACTTCTCAATGAGTACCTACTGTGTTGCTGCTTTATTCTTGTGTAACAAACCACTTCAAAATGTAGTGGCTTCAAATAATTATTTATTGCTCAAATTTTGCAATTGGATGGAGCTTATTAGGGCAGCTTACCTCTGTACCATATGACATCAGTTGGGAGCACTTCTGATACTAGAAGTTTCATGTCCAAGATGGCTCACCCACATGTTGGCAAATTGTTGTTGGCTACCACCTGGGAAATGTCAGCCCAGGACTTCAATTCTTCTCCCTGTTTTCCGTCAGAGTCTCTCCATGCTTGGGCTTCCTTATGACATGGCAACTGCTTCCAGGAAGGAAATGGAAACTATCACTTCTCTTAAAGGCTGGACTTGAAACTGACATAATGTTACTTCTGTCATATTCAATTGGTCAAAGGAGTCAAAGGCCTAACCCAGATTCAAGAGTATGGGGAATACATTTTTCATACGTATAAATTAAGCCTCAGAAATATTAAGCAACTTAGTAATATAATATGGATTTAGAGAAAACAGAAAAGAGCACTGAGGGAAATTTTCTTTCACCACCCAAGACCACTTGCAACTTCTGCTTTTTGCAGAGTCCCTGGAGAAGAGAAGAGAAATAAAGGGGAACAGGAAGAGAGGTATAAGGGAGAAGTTCAGAGATTATCAAGGGAGTTGTTTCTCCAAACACACCAAGATGCAAACTCCGTGAGGGTAAGGTTTGCCATCTGGTTTGTTCCCTATTGTTGACCCCACACTAGCCTGGCCAAGGAGCTTCATGAATATCTGTTGAATGAATAAGTGAATGAATGAATAGGTGGTAGGAAAAGACCACTCAAGTTTTGATGCAGCTGAACAGAGTCAGTAGAGGGTTTGGAATTGTATAAATATTTTATATAAGCAAAAATAAAATTAAATAACAAATTAAAAAGCATTGTCTAAATATTGAAAAAAAAACCCTAAGAATATCAAATTGGTGGCATAACCACACAGAAAATAATTGTTTTAAGTAACTGTGAAACACAGCATCTTAGCTCCATATCCTCAATGGGATATAAGATAAAAACCTAAGGATAAAAGAACCATAAATGCTATGACTTGTACTGGTTATCTTACGGATAGTAGTAACATTTGAAATGATCATGTGTTTGCTATAGACTAAAACATGTAAATAATTATGAACCAAGATTTTCAGCATAAAAGATAAATTTAAAATCAAAGAAGTTCAATAAAACTGTATATTCTAAAATTCAAATTGGAAATTTTAATGTGAATGCATGATTCTTTTTCCTTTTTAAAAAATATATATTTCCCAGCTATAGCCACTAAAAAGGCCTGGAAGCAATAACAAGCCAGTAGTTTTGAGCACACCCTTTACCCATATCATGTCTTCTAAAGACCACATCCTACCAAAAGAAATCAGGACAGTTTGGAGAAATGACTGATTCCAGTGAACAGCAGGAGGGAGCAAGATGATCTGGGCTGCTTTGTTGTGCAAAGCAAAGGTGAGGAAATTATTGAGTGCTATTGCAATCATACTTAAAGGTGACAGTAGCCATCTGAAGGGATTCCAGAGGCCAAAGATTAATTTGAGCAAGAAAAATAACTGCAACGAATTAAAAACATGAAATATTTAAAAGTTATTAGTTCATAATAAAAACAAACAAAATGATCACTTTGGAGATCTCTACCACACCAACTCATTATTCTTAAATTTAGTAAATAACAGGAAAGAACTGGCAATTAATCCTGCCTTTACTGTGTATACTGGATTTCAGCATAACCAAATAGCATGCAAGAAAATTCTTCTTTGTAGAAACATTCCTACAAAATTTTGCAATTGGATGGAGCTTATTAGGGCAGCTTATCTCTGTACCATATGACATCAGTTGCGAGCACTTCTGATACTAGAAGTTTCACGTCCAAGTTTCTTCTTTGTAGAAACATTCCTACAAAATAAATGCAAACGGAATGATAGAATTAGATGCACACCACTTTGCAACCCCTAATAAAATGATGACTCAAAGCAATGAAAATCAATGAATACTAAATCTTTGGATGAAACAGTGATGGAAGCTTTGTAATGGAGAGATCAGGTTGGCACAATCTGAACCCAGTGATCAATCTTTTTATTTTTTATTGAAGCATGTATCAGGAGCTATGAAGGGTCTGAGAATTTACTCTATTTACAAGCTAACAGATTAACCTGCCCAATTTCATGGAACTGATTAAATGTATAGACTCTGGGTTAAAGAGTACGGTAGTTAATTTTCTGTGTTAGCTTGACTTGGCCATAGGGGATCCAAATACTTGCTTAAACATTACTTTTGGGTGTGTCTGTGAGGGTGCCTTTGGATAAGATTAACATTTGAATCACAGACTGAGTAAAGCAGATTGCCCTCCGCCTGTGGTAGGCCTCATCCATCCCATTCAAGGACTGAATAGAACAAAAAGCTGAGAAAGAAAAAATCCGTTCCATATTCTAGCTGAAACGTTGAAGTCCTCCTGCCTTCAGACCTACCACTATCCCACTACCGGCTCTCCTGCTGGGCAGACCTTTGAACTGAAAATTAACACTAGTGATTCCCCACTGTCTCAAAACTGCATGACTACAGTCTTGGCCTTCTCAGCCTCCATAATCATGTGAGCTAATTCCTCACAACGTATCAGTCTCTCTGTCTCTGTCTCTCTCTCTCTCTCTCCCTGCTCCTGCCGTGTGTGTGTGTGTGTGTGTGTGTGTGTGTGTGTGTGTTTCTCTGGAGAATTCAGTCTAATACAGAGATCCAGGACCATCAATTACTCACAGTAATAGCAGTGGCTATTTTTAATATCATCATTTTTACTGGTTCCCTGAGCCTCATTTCTAATAGAGCAACCGGAAAAGGATCAGGTGACCTTGTACATGTAAGTGGGTTACTTTACAGGAAAAAAACTCAAGCTTAGGGAATTCTGATATTGGACACTGTACAGCAAGCTTTTCTGTCCTTTGCTCCACAACAGATGCAAACTCTTTCTTCATATGCAAACATCCTTGAAAAGATAATGTAGACAAATGGCAGTGAAAATCCTGTCTTGCAAAACCTAGGGAAATGCAAGTGCCCCATGGAGAACAGTCTCCCATTAATTTAATCTCCGGATCAATCTTAACATCACTAAAAATGGGACAGCATATGTCTCCTGATGTGATGCAAGAGGTACACAGCACCACTTGGAGTTATTCTTGCCAAAGAGGGTGAATCTAATCAAGCCTAGAGATCTCCCTGCTAGCTTGAAAGTAATAAGAACAAACAGAAGAACTAGGGGATAAAAGAACAAGTTGGATGAGGTGGCGATCATCCAAATCTAGAAGATGGGAAATTGTACACAATACATGACCCAATGTCTTCAACAAATAAATTTTAATGGAAATTTAATGGAATTTTAAAAGATGGGAGGAGAGGGAATAGTTACGGGTTAAAAGAGACTTAGGAGGCGGAGGAGTCAAGATGGCGGAGAAGCAGAATATCGACCACTTTCTGAAAGGTAGGACTGGTGGAGAAGTGAATCCAAAGTGATGGGAAGATAGACCGCAGGAGGAGGGGCCAGCTCCTGGCAAGCAGTGGATCAATGAAGCACTAAATCAGGACTTTTAAAAGTCTGTTCCGCTGAAGGACATCGCTTCAGAGGCTAAACCGGGATGAAGCCCACGCGGGGTCAGCATGGCCCCAAGTCCTGCAGGATCACAGAAGGATCGGGGGTGTCTGAGTGTCATAGAGCCTGCAGGTATTCGAGTGGGGAAGCTGACTACAGAGATAGAGCCGAGGAGTGAGCTCTCACTTTGGGGGTTACCTTGAACTGGTCGCGGCCTGGGTGAGCTCGGAGCATGGCCAGAGATCAGGGAGATGGGAGTGATTGAGCACTTTTCTCTGAGGGTGCACTGAGGAGTGGGGTCCTGAGCTCTCAGCTCCTCAGGGCCAGAGACTGGGAGGCCGCCATTTTCATTCCCGTCCTCCGGAACTCTACGGAAAGCGCTCAGGGAACAAAAGCCTCCAAAAGTGAACCCAAGCAGTTTACTTAGCCCAGCCTCTGGTAAAGGCGGTGCAATTCTGCCTGGGGCAAGACACTTGAGAATCACTACAACAGGCCCCTCCCAGAAGATCAACAAGAAATCCAGCCAAGACCAAGTTCACTTACCAAGTAGAGCAGCGGAATTCCAGTGGAGGAGAAAGCAAAACACAGAACTCATGGCTTTCTCCCCATGATTCTTTAGTCTTGCAGTTAATTTTTTTTAATTTAATTTTTTTTCTTCTACTAAATTTTTTTTAACTTTTATCCTTTTCTTTTTTAAAAATTTTTAACTAGTTTATCTTAAAAATACCTTTCATAAAAAATAATAATAATCTTTTTTGAACCATCATTATTATAGTCATATTTTATCCTTCATTCTATTTAACTTTATTTTTTGTATACACATAGGATTTTTTTTCTTCTAAAAATTTTGGGGTACAACTTCTTCTAATAGATCAAAATATACCCAAAATCTAGCTCCGGGCTTGTTCTACTCTCCAGCCTGAGCAAATTATTCCACTTTCTTTTTCTTTATTCTCCCAACCTCCTTACTTTATCAACTCCTTTTTAAGGAATTTAAAAAAAATTTTTTTTCATCTTTATAGGCATATTCCATCCCTTTGTTGTACTTACCCTTATATATATTTTTCATTATTTAAAATTTTGGGAGGTAGTTTCTTCTAAGAGACCAAAATACTCCCAAAATTAAGTGGGTGACCCTGTTCTAGTCACCAGTCTAATATATATATTTTTTTCTTTTTTACATTTTTTCTTTATTTGTTTTCGGTTTTTAATTTTTTTTTTTCTGAACTTCTTTTTATCCCCTTTCTCCCCCCCCCCCCCCGAACCACTATTTGGGGTCTCTTCTGATTTGGTTAAAGCACATTTTCCTGGGGTCTTTGCCACCCTTTTAGTATTTTATTTGCTCCTTCATATACTCTTATCTGGACAAAATGACAAGGCGGAAAAACTCACCGCAAAAAAAAAAGAGCAAGAGGCAGTACTGAAGGCTAGGGACCTAATCAATACAGACATTGGTAATATGTCAGATCTGGAGTTCAAAATGACAAAATTCAAGGTTCTAGCCGGGCTCGAAAAAGGCATGGAAAATATTAGAGAAACCCTCTCTGGAGAGATAAAAGCCCTTTCTGGAGAAATAAAAGAACTAAAATCTAACCAAGTTGAAATTAAAAAAGCTATTAATGAGCTACAATTAAAAATGGAGGCTCTTAATGCTAGGATAAATGAGGCAGAAGAAAGAATTGGTGATATAGAAGACCAAATGACAGAGAATAAAGAAGCTAAGCAAAAGAGGGACAAACAGCTACTGGACCATGAGGAGAGAATTCAAGAGATAAGTGACACCATAAGATGAAACAACATTGGAATAATTGGGATCCCAGAAGAAGAAGAAAGAGAGAGGCAAGCAGAAGGTATATTGGAGAGAATTATTGTAAGAGGATTTCCCTAATACAGCAAAGGGAACAAGCATCAAAATCCAGGAGGTGCAGAGAACTCCCCTCAAAATCAACAAGAATAGGTCCAAACCCATCACCTAATAGTAAAATTTACAAGTCTTAGTGACAAAGAAAAAATCCTGAAAGCAGCCTGGGAAAAGTAGTCTGTAACATACAATGGTAAAAATATTAGATTGGCAGCAGAATTATCCACAGAGACCTGGCAGGCCAGAAAGAACTGGCATGATATATTCAGAGCACTAAATGAGAAAAACATGCAGCCAAGAACACTATATCCAACTAGGCTATCATTGAAAATAGAGGGAGAGATAAAAAGCTTCCAGGACAAACAAAAACTGAAAGAATTTGAAAACACCAAACCAGCTCTACAGAAAATATTGAAAGGGGTCCTCTAAGCAAAGAGAGCTTAAAAGTAGCAGATCAGAAAGGAGAGACAATATACAGTAACAGTTGCCTTACAGGCAATACAATGTCACTAAATTCATATCTCTCAATAGTTACCCTGAATGTTAATGGGCTAAACGCCCCAATCAAAAGACACAGGGTATCAGAATGGATAAAAAAACAAAACCCATCAATATGTTGTCTACAAGAAACTCATTTTAGACCCAAAGACACCTCCAGATTTAAAGTGAGGGGGTTGAAAACAGTTTACCATGCTAATGGACATCAGAAGAAAGCTGGGGTGGCAATCCTTATATCAGATAAATTATATTTTAAGCCAAAAACTATAATAAGAGATGAGGAAGGATACTATATCATACTCAAAGGGTCTGTCCAACAAGAAGATCTAAAAATTTTAAAAATCTATGACCCTCACATGGGACCAGCCAACTATATAAACCAATTAATAACAAAA
Source organism: Mustela nivalis (assembly GCF_964662115.1). NCBI lineage: Eukaryota > Metazoa > Chordata > Mammalia > Carnivora > Mustelidae > Mustela > Mustela nivalis. The sequence continues at coordinate 42,337,304 of NC_139025.1, forward strand.
TCAAAGAAACACATCAACAGTAATACAATAGTAGGGGACTTTAACACTCCCCTCACTGAAATGGACAGATCATCCAAGCAAAAGATCAACGAGGATATAAAGGCCTTAAATGACACACTGGACCAGATGGACATCACAGATATATTCAGAACATTTCATCCCAAAGCAACAGAATACACATTCTTCTCTAGTGCACATGGAACATTCTCCAGAATAGATCACATCCTGAGTCATAAATCAGGTCTCAGCCAGTATCAAAAGATTGGGATCATTCCCTGCATATTTTCAGACCACAATGCTCTAAAGCTAGAACTCAATCACAAGAGGAAATTTGTAAAGAACCCAAATACATGGAGACTAAATAGCATCCTTCTAAAGAATGAGTGGGTCAACCAGGAAATTAAAGAAGAATTGGAAAAAATTCATGGAAATAAATGATAATGAAAGCACAACGGTTCAAAATCTGTGGGACACAACAAAGGCAGTCCTGAGAGGAAAATATATAGCAGTACAAGCCTTTCTCAAGAAACAAGAAAGGTCTCAAATACACAACCTAACCCTACACCTAAAGGAGCTGGAGAAGGAACAACAAAGAAAGCCTAAACCCAGCAGGAGAAGAGAAATAATAAAGATCAGAGCAGAAATCAATGAAATTGATAAAAAAAAAAAAAAGAACAAATCAATGAAACTAGGAGCTGGTTCTTTGAAAGAATTAATAAGATCGATAAACCCCTGGCCAGACTTATCAAAAAGAAAAGAGAAAGGATGCAAATACATAAAATCATGAATGAAAGAGGAGACATCACAACCAATACCAAAGAAATACAAACAATTATAAGAACATAGTATGAGCAACTCTACACCAACAAATTTGACAATCTGGAAGAAATGGATGCATTCCTAGAGACATAAACTACCACAACTGAACCTGGAAGAAAAAGAAAACCTGAACAGACCCATAACCAGTAAGGAGATTAAAACAGTCATCAAAAATCTCCAAACAAACAAAAGCCCAGGGCCAGATGGCTTCCCGGGGGGATTTCTACCAAACATTTAAAGAAGAATGAATTCCTATTCTTCTGAAACTGTTCCAAAAAATAGAAATGGAAGGAAAACTTCCAAACTCTTTTTATGAGGCCAGCATCACCTTGATCCCCAAACCAGACAAGAATCCCATCAAAAAAGAGAATTACAGACCAGTATCCTTGATGAACACAGATGCAAAAATTCTCACCAAAATACTAGCCATTAGGATTCAACAGTACATGAAAAGGATCATTCACCACGACCAAGTGGGATTTATTCCAGGGCTGCAAGATTGGTTAAACATCCGCAAATCAATCAATGTGATACAACACGTTAATAAGAGAAAGAACAAGAACCATATGATACTCTCAATAGATGCTGAAAAAGCATTTGACAAAGTACAGCATCCCTTCCTGATCAAAACTCTTTAAAGTGTAGGGATAGAGGGCACATACTTCAATATCATCAAAGTCATCTATGAAAAACCCACCGCAAATATCATTCTCAATGGAGAAAAACTGAAAACTTTTCCTCTAAGGTCAGGAACATGGCAGGGGTGTCCATTATCACCACTGCTATTCAACATAGTACTAGAAGTCCTAGCCTCAGCAATCAGACAACAAAAGGAAATTGAAGGTATCCAAATCAGCAAAGAAGAAGTCAAACTATCACTCTTTGCAGATGATATGATACTCCACTCCAAAAGACTCCACTCCAAAACTGCTAGAACTTGTACAGTAATTTAGTAAAGTGTCAGGATATAAAATCAATGCACAAAAATCAGTTGCATATCTTTACACCAACAACAAGACAGAAGAAAGAGAAATTAAGGAGTCAATTCCATTTACAATTGCACCCCAAACCATAAGATACCTAGGAATAAACCTAACCAAAGAGGCAAAGAATCTATACTCAGAAAACTATAAAGTACTCATGAAAGAAATTGAGGAAGACACAAAGAAATGGAAAAATGTTCCATGCTCCTGGATTAGAAGAACAAATATTGTGAAAAATGTCTATGCTACCTAAAGCAATCTATACATTTAATGCAATCCCTATCAAAATCCCACCCATTTTTTCAAGGAAATGGAACAAATGATCCTAAAATTTATATGGAACCAGAAAGGACCTTGAATAGCCAAAGGAATATTGAAAAAGAAAGCCAAAGTTGGTGGCATCACAATACCAGACTTCAAGCTCTATTACAAAGCTGTCATCATCAAGACAGTATGGTACTGGCACAAAAACAGACACATAGATCAATGGAACAGAATAGAAAGCCCAGAAATAGACCCTCAACTCTATGGTCAACTAATCTTCGACAAAGCAGGAAAGAATGTCCAATGGAAAAAAGACAGCCACTTCAACAAATGGTGTTGGGAAAATTGGACAGCCACATGCAGAAAAAAGAAATTGGACCATTTCCTTACACCACACACAAAAATAGACTCAAAATGGATGAAGGACCTCAATGTGAGAAAGGAATCGATCAAAATCCTTGAGGAGAACACAGGCAGCAACCTCTTCGACCTCAGCCACAGCAACTTCTTCCTAGAAACATTGCCAAAGGCAAGGGAAACAAGGGCATAAATGAACTATTGGGATTTCATCAAGATCAAAAGCTTGCACAGCAAAGGAAACAGTTAACAAAACCAAAAGACAACTGACAGAATGGGAGAAGATATTTGCAAACGACATATCAGGTAAAGGGCTAGCGTCCAAAATCTATAAAGAACTTAGCAAACTCAACACCCAAAGAACAAATAACCCAATCAAGAAATGGGCAGAGGACAAGAACAGATATTTCTGCAAAGAAGACATCCAGATGGCCAACAGACACATGAAAAAGTGCTCCATATCACTCGGCATCAGGGAAATACAAATCAAAACCACAATTAGATATCACCTCCCACCAGTCAGAATGGCTAAAATTAACAAGTCAGGAAATGATAGATGCTGGCGAGGATGTGGAGAAAGGGGAACCCTCCTACACTGTTGATGGGAATGCAAGCTGGTGCAACCACTCTGGAAAACAACATGGAGGTTCCTCAAAAAGTTTAAAATAGAGCTACACTATGACCCAGCAATCGCACTACTGGGTATTTACCCTAAAGATGCAAACGTAGTGATCCGAAGGGGCACGTGCACCCGGATGTTTATAGCAACAATGTCTACAATAGCCAAACTATGGAAAGAACCTATATCAACAGATGAATGGATAAAGAAGATGTGGTATATATACACAATGGAATACTATGCAGCCATCAAAAGAAATGAAATCTTGCCATTTGCGACTACGTGGATGGAACTAGAGGGTATCATGCTTAGTGAGATAAGTCAATCCGAGAAAGACAACTATCATATGATCTCCCTGATATGAGGAAGTGGAGGTGCAACATGGGGTGGGGGGTAGGAAAAGAATAAATGAAACAAGATGAGATCAGGAGGGAGACAAACCATAAGTGACTCAATCTCACAAAACAAACTGAGGGTTGCTGGGGGGATGGGGGTCGAGAAAGGGGGGTGGGGTTATGGACATTGGGGAGGGTATGTGCTATGGTGAGTGCTGTGAAGTGTGTAAACCTGGCGATTCACAGACCTGTACCCCTGGGGATAAAAATACGTTAAATGTTTATAAAAAAAATTTTTTTAATTAAATTAAAAAAAGAGAGAGAGACTTAGGAAACAATGCCACATGTGGACCTTGTTTGATCCTAACTTTAGGTTCATTTAGTGAACCAAAGCTTTGAGCATGGATGGGGAATTATATATGATTAAATTTACATGAAAGTATTATAATTATTAGGGGTTATGTTTTTAAAAATCCTTGTGTGTTAATTACTGAACTATTTATGGACAAAATGATATGATGTCCACATTTGCTTTAAATTACTTCACCACCAACACCACCAACAACAAAAGTGGAGGAGAAAGACAGAACAAGCTTGGCAAGAGTGGTTAGTTGGTAAAGCTGGTGACAGTGGATGAAAGTTCATAATACTATTTTTGCCTATTTAATTTTGAAAGTTTCTATTTAAAATTAAGTAAATAAAACTGTGGAAGAGTGAAAAAGGCAAAAACAAAAACAAAAGTGGGAGAAATAAGTTATAAGCGTAAAAGGTGGTAGGTGGGCATGGCAGAATTGCTCTAACTTAGACTTTAGTGGAACATCTCAGATCTTCGGCAAGCCTGCTCTTCCAGAGAATGACTTTCATCTTTTCCTTTTCAATGTAGAATAGTTTATACCTTTTGCGCAGTGAGAAGACAGAATTCCTATGGCAAAACAAAAAGTGAGATGGCTGAAGGAAAGTAGGGAGAAATAGAAGAAGGAAGAGAGAGAAAGATAAAGATACAGATGTATCCTTATCCTTATCCATGGATTTTATAGTCTAGTGGAGGAGATATCCATTAACACAATAGTCATGCACATGACTGTTTAACCAAAAATGGAGATAAATGTCATGAAGTTAAAGAGGAAATTTCTATCAAAACAAACAGCACAAGAACTTGCGAGGCAAAGATGCCAACCCTCCCTAAGGAAGTGACCCTTGCTGGTGTTGAGATCTGAAGAATAAGTGAATATTACACAGACAAAACAGTTAGGGGAAAGCTATTTAGGACAGTTAAGAGAGAAGTCCTTGACCTTGCGATTCTTTTTTTTTTTTTTTTAAGATCTTATTTATTTGACAGAGAGATAAATCACAAGTAGGCAGAGAGGCAGGCAGAGAGAGAGAGAGAAGTAGGCTCTCTACTGAGCAGAGAGCCTGATGCGGGACTCGACCCCAGGACCCCGAGATCATGACCTGAGCCAAAGGCAGAGGCCTAACCAACTGAGCCACCCAGGCACCCCTGACCTTGCGGTTCTAAGGGGAGAATACATTGCAGGGGGCACCAGCATATATAAAGGAGGGAGACCCTAGGGGACTCTTAAGGCAGCCCTACTAGAAATGATGACGGCTTACATTGGAATGGTGACAATGGAGATGGAGAGAAGTGGACTAATTGGGGAGGTATTTATGGAGTAAAATTAGTCCAGCTTGGTGATGAATTAGATAAGATTATGGGTATAGATGTTTCCTATTATTCTTGGTATTATTTCTGTGGTACCCCCCCAAAGCATGGAGTTTTAGGGGCTGCTGTGCTAGCGCACCCCTGGATGGGTTGAGTTGCAGGGTGCCAGGAAAAGGAACAATGAATTAGATGGATCCAAGTACTTTACACAAAATCTGGGAGACTACTGGGAGAGAGCTGGGGGCTACTGTCTAATCTCTAAACATCCCCACCTACCACACTCACACACATTCACTCCTACTGCCAGGCTCTGAAGAAAGAATTGCTTGATGTCAGGAGCACTGGCTTGGGTTCTGGTTCTGGCTCTTACAAGCAGGGAGATGGTCAGTTCAAGTTTCTGAGTCATGAATGAAAGTGCTGCCATTGAGGTCTAAGGACCATGGGACTCTTGACTCCTCTAATGGGCACTGAGCTGATATGTTGAGAGGAAGAAGCTGATGGAGGTGGGGGGTATCCAAAGTAGCACTTTAGATCTGGAGGTCATGAGCTCTGCAGTAATCCTTGGAGGACAAGCCGGTCTTGTCTTGTGAAGTCACCCACATGGTCCTTTTTATTGTACAAATATAAAGGAAGAAAACCCTCTATAAAATATTTCCACTTCAGAAAAGGATCTTCACTCTCACTTTGCATAACCAAAGCCTGGTTCCCACTCTACCATGAGAGGGCAAGATCCAGGATTATAGCAGACAAGAATCTACTCTTTTCTCTAATGATTATAGACATGGGGGAGGAGAGCAGGAGGCTAGTGTCGATGTTCCCAATTTGCATGAGTCCTACCGTTAGGCTGACTTTCATCCACGACCGTGTCTGTTTTCCTCCATAGTATCCCTTGGAAAAGAAAAATAAAGTCAAAACACAAGACATTGTGCAATACACTGTTCATTGCACAAAGCACTGGATTTAAAGACAAAAGACCAAGAGTCAAAACTCTTTATGTCCACTTACTAGCTGTGTGATCATGCACGAACTTCATACTCTCTGCACCTTCCTCTCCTCATCTGTGGAACTGTGATAATAAAGTCACCTCACCAGGTCATTTATGATGATTGAATGCAACACTGTGAAAGCACTCAGCATAAATGATTTAGAAAGTGATGATGGATAGTTGCTTTCTTTCTGCTGAAGATGGTAATTTTTTCAATCATCTGTCCTTGTGCGAGGGAGAAAACCAAAGAAAGGAAAAAGACTTTAACCGGGATTATGTGTCATGTGTATGCAGTCCATCTCCAGTCACTTCTGAGTGTCAGTTAATAGAAACACTAGCCTGCCAAAACCAAAGGCCTGAAAGCCTGACGGACAGCACGCTGGAGCTCTCCCTGGTCGACCAAGGTTCTGGCTTTGATGCCACCCTTGTCGGACCAACATAGCGCAGCCTTGACACATGAATGTTGATGAACAAACTGATACATTTGTCCTGTGATTATAGATGCTGGAAGCCAATGTTCATCCCACTGATAGACTTGTTGACTGTGAAAGCTTGCATGGATCCTCATGAAAAAGGACTTCCACCACCTCCATTTTGACCCCAAACTTTCTAATTGATTAAGTTCTTCTTTCCAGCCCATCTCTAACTCAGGCAAAAGTCTCTTCAGACAGAGCATCTCCTGATGGGACCAGAAACTACCCCTTCACACAATAAGGTCTGAGCTAACCAGCAAGACCCTGTGTAACTGAGCCCAAGACAGTGATTGACTTGACTTTCACACCCACCTGCACGTATCCACCGACCTTTGTCCCACATTTTCCTCATGTAAACCTGGAAGTATTTTTGGCACTTTGGTGGCAGGCTTTGAGATGCTAGTCTGCTGTCTTCCTGGTGTTGGCCTCACCAAACTAATTCATATATATATATATGCCCTCTTTCCAGCAGTGTTCAAATATACTCAAGGATTTCTCTTCTTTGTTTTTTTAAAAGATTTTATTTTATTTATATATTTGAAGGGAGATAGAGATCACAAGTAGGCAGAGCAGTAGGCAGAGGGAGAGGGGAAGCAGGCTCCCTGGTGAGCAGACAACCTGTTGTGGGGCTTGATCCCAGGACCCTGCAATCATGACCTGAGCCAAAGGCAGAGGCTCAACCCACTGAGCCACCTAGGTGCCCCTAACTCCCTCTTTTCTTTCACCAATGCTCATTTCTCTGTCTTTGGATTTTGTCAGCAGAAAAGTGGCTGAATGTGGTCTGGTTGGGATTCCCAGAACAACCCTGCCCCTCGGCTATACTAATGACCAATTCTACCTTACACATGACTACCTATGATCAACTACAGCTTCTAAACTAGAATTCTCCTGCACCTGAGTGAAAATGTGCTAATTCAGTGTTTCTCAAGTTGTGGTCTCTGAGCCCACTTGCTCCTGAAACTTCTGGGGATCTCATTAAAAAGGAGGCAGTCCCCAGCGCTACTGAATCAGAATCTCTGAGTGGGGGCTCAGGGACCCGCACTGTTGCCATCACCACAAGAGTTTGGATGCTCATTGAAGATTGAGGACTGGTTAACCGATCTCATTGAGACCACTAAGGCTTCAAGAGCTATATATAATAGATGATACCTTAAGCCAGAACAGTGTTTAAGTATATTGAAGTGCTGAATTCCAAAATAGTGATTATAATTTTAGAAATGTGTGCACTCTGAGATGTGTCAACTGGTGGCAAAATCTAATTTTTGGTATTTTACCTACATTAATCAAACACATTGGTTGCACTGAAATGGGCAGATTTGTCCAGAAGGTAATAAAAATGACTGACTAATGGCTTCAATATGGTGTTATATCAGCCTCTCATAATAAGAATAAGTGCAGTAGATAACCACCCACTAAGTCAATCATTAGCTGTAACAACTGAACGTGAACCTTCACTTCAGGCTTTTACTTGTTTGCCTTGAACTTAGAATCAGGTTTAAGAAGGAAAAACATTTTACTTTACACTGAGGAGCAGAACTTCCACTTCAGGCTTCATTGAAGAAAATAAATATACCTTCTCTTACCTGCCATTTCCTGTAGTGGAGGTAAAAATTTGGTCAGCAGGTCTAGAGCCAAAGAGACTCATGGTGTGGTTGAGACATTACACACTGAAGAATTGACCAACTACGTAAATGTATTGAGACTAATGGGAGCCAGGTTTTTCAGTGATGGAGAAGGAAGTTCAAACCGGTAAGAGAGGAAAGGATAAGCCCTGTGTTGTTGGATTGGAATTGAAGGTTTCAGTGTAAATTCATGGTTTTTAGGATATAGAGATATATGGAGAGATGGATGGATGGATGGATGGATGGATGGATGGATGGATGAATAGATGTGTGTATGTGCAAGTGTGTCATATTTCCTAGTCTGCTGAGAAGTCCTAAAAGCAATGATATTCTAGTACCAAAGAGTACCAGGTTCATGGTTTCTAAATTCCATTCTCCTCTAAAAGAATCCAGGACTCTTTATTTAAAGAAATGACTGCTTCCAGGATTGTTGCAGGAAAATAGCAGTGAGCCTAGAACATCGTGTGTGCCAGAAAGCAAAGAAGTGCTCAAGAAATGCTGCGGGCAAGTCCAAAGGACCCGGAAGATAAGCTTGAGAGGTTAATAAATAATAATAGGAACCTATTTTAACACACTGAACAAGATAGAAGTCCATGAGTCCATATGGATATAAATAAATTAATATATAAATAAATGAAAGGAAATGAAAAGCTCTACCTCATAAGAGGATTCCAAATAAGAAATATAGAGGAATAATAGAATTAGAGAATCACCATTTGGCAACCGTCATGGTATTAATTGATTTAATCATGAATCATCAATGGATGGGAAAACTAGTGAATGAAAATTTGATGAGGAACATAATATTTAGATAATCTCAAAGCATCTCTCCACAAAATGTTTATTCCTTGCTTATTACTAGATAAGTGAGTAATAGCTACTAAGTTTATGATAAAGTAACCACCCAGATATCATCTTAATCAAGTGACAAAAGGGAGCAACAACAGTAACAGGACGAATAAATACTATGTACCTCCCGATATTACACATCACTTTGGTAGTGTTCCTGCCAGAAATGGATAATCTGATCCAAAGGTGGGGAAACACCAAAGGAAACCAAATTGTGAAATATTTTACAGAGTCAGTTTTTAAAACTGTCAATGTTGTAAAAGATAAAGAAAGACTAGGGTATTGTTCTGGATTGAGGGAGATTTAAAGAAATGAAAGCAAAATATTACACATGATCCTAGATTGGATCTTGGACCTATAAAAGATATCACTGGGTCATTACTGGGACAATCAGCAAATTTTTAGTGAGGCCTGTGGATTAGATGATAGTATTATTTAGCATCAATTTCTTGTGGTTATATAAAAAGAGCCTTTATTTTTAGGAAATACACGTTGAAGTATTCAGAGACAAGGGGGGCTCATATCTACAACTCTCTCATGGTTTAGAAAAAAAAATTAAGGAATGCCCATGGGAGAGGAAATGATAAGGCAAAAGTAGTAAAATGTTAATGTAGAGGAAGTAAAACTTGTCATTTATGTTGTTATGTTCTTTCCCTGGGGCCTGCATATGAAGCTGACCAAAGACAGATTAACAGAAGAAAAGGATTTATCCATGTACACTTGGGAGCAAGCCAAAGAAGTACCTGGCTTCTTAAATTGTTTTAATGAGAAGATTATATACCTAACTTGATAGAGGGGAAAAAGAAAGAAACACTTTTCTGGGAAGAATGAATAGTTTTCTTTAGGAAAGCCAAAAGAGTTTTTAGGAGAACAATTGAAAGATAAGAAAGTGATAGTGTTTGTCTGTAGAGGTATGAATGGTCTTTCTGTCTCCCTTGGGGCCATAAAACTCCTCAGAGAAGGAATTTGGGGAAGGCTTTATTCATGTTTTCCCCTCAGGGAGTAGATCTTCCCAAAAGGAGGAATTTATGGTAGCTTTGTTTTCCAGAAATTGCTGCTTTTAGTCAGATAAGGAAAGCCCCAAGAAGGTTCCTTCCTGCATTTCTTGATTCTCAAATATCTTGAGCTTGAAATAATCTTTATACTAACTCTGAGATTCTGAGTGGTTCCCTACATTAACAATTGGGAAATCTTGATGAAAGATATATGGGAGTCCTCTGTATGATCTGTTGTAAATTTTCTGTAAATTGAAATATTTCAAAATAAAGAGATTTTAAAGTAAGTTTACCCTAATCCCAGAAATTGGAAATGTCATTAAACAAAAAATGACATCCCAGTGACAACTCTGAAGGGTGGATTAAATATAAAAGGAAAGATTTAATTTCCATAAATAAGTGAGTAGTACACATCTATCCTTGAGGAGGAGAGCCCTATAAGGAACATTAGTAACTTAATCCAGGTGGAAGGAGATATTGTCTAGGATGTTCAGAGCTCTGCCTTAAGAAACGCAGCACTTCCCGTCAGAAGACAGATTTTGGCTGAGTATAGGATAACCCGGTAGCTGAAGGCTCTGAAGGTTACATCCCCCTTGCAAAGATGGCCCTTGTGTCCACAGTTCAATTCTCTTGCCCCAGTTCAACTCACATAACGTTCAGATCTTTACTGCTAAAACAATAAGTACTCGCTTTTTTATTTTGCTAAATCCAAGTCCTGATATTTTCCACTAATAATAATACAAGCTAGTCGCATGTATCAAATACTTACTCTGTGGCAGGCCCCCTGCCAAATATGTTACCTACGTTGTTTTATTTGAGCCTGCCTATTTCCCTGTGAAATGAGGACTATCATTATTCTCTTCATGTTGCAGAAAAGGAAACCAGATGCTCTGAGTGATTAAAGCCTCCAGGTCACAGAGTTGATAAGCAGCTGCATCTGGGTTTGAACCCAGGCTTTCTAATATCAAAGCCCATACAATTAACCACAAGACAAGATGCTGTGTGCTATGCCTCCACATTCTCTGGTTTGCTCTAGACTCCAGCTTATAGTAATAACTCAGGGTCAAGATTCTATGCCAAATATACCATCTCGGTGAAGAGAGGTCCTGAGGTGCGCATGTGAAAACCAATTTAAGGTAACCGTCTCAACTCAAACCCAAAAGAGAAGGGAAGTGCTCAGAAAATAAGAGTTACCTTAAGTCAGAGCTAACTCCAGTACTGCCAGTGCCTCTGGTTGCCTCATTGCCATGGCCAACTGACAAATGTTTAGCTATCTTTAGCTGGCTTTGGTTAAAAGGCAGGCAGAAGAGGTTGTTTATAAGAGATACTGAAAAATACTTATCACCATTTTAAATTCATTTTTCTCTATGTTCTTTTCTTTGTTTCTTTGCTTGTTGGACGATTTGGGTTTTGTGGGTTTTTAAAAGATTTTATTAATTTATTTGACAGAGAGAGAATAGTGAGAGAGGGAATACAAGCAGTAGGGAGTGGCAGAGAGAGAAGCAGGCTTCCCCCTGAGGAGGGACCCTAATGTGGGGCTTGATCCTACTAGGATCATGGCCTGAGCCAAAGGCAGATGCTTAATGACTGAGCCACCCAGGCACCCCATTTTCCTCTATATTCTTAGTTAGAGACTCTTGACTCAGCATTCTCTCTTCCTCAGCTGAGTGTTACATATGTCAAACAGCTTCTCCTGAACAGCAGCTACTAAAATAAAATGGGAGCATCCAAGAGCTAGGAGAAAACTGAAAGAAAATTATGATCCCCAACTCCTAGTTCCGTCCTAGCAGTTCTTAAGCTTTTTTTCTGTTCCTGTGCACTACGGATGATATTTAAAATGTGACACATCTCCTTACACTTCTCCTGGAGGAACCCTCCTCAGTTCTCTTCCATTCAAGAAAGAATATCAGAATCACACTGAGCACAAGTGACATCATTATAAAGATGCCATTAACTCTATGAGAAAGAACAATTTTAAATATATACGTGTTAACTACTATCAGAAATAAGTCACAAGTAGCTATGGATGTGATATATATTATTTGTAAATATTCTAAATTTATTGCTGCCTATCCCCTCTTCTTTTACAATTATTTAATTTTACCTAGAACGCCACTGCAACACCATAGCACATCTGAGGGTAGTATAGCGGAAGCATGAAGCCTGTTAGAAATTTCTCGTATGCAAGAATTCATATCGTCCAGTCTGGATCTCTCCATCATCAGCTGGGAGACAAGTATGGTGAAGACTGAGATGTGGAAAGCAGGGCTGGGAATCTCTCTCTCTCTCACACACACACACACACACATACACACAGCTTTACTGAGGTATGACTGACAAAAATTATATATATTTAAGGTGTAACACTGGGTGTTTTGATATACATATAATGCCCGGTTTGAAACTGCTGATGGGGAAGAGGTCTTCTCGCTCCTTTCCTAGTTAATCTTTCAAAATTTGCCTTGCAGAGCTCTGATTCGCCACACATCTGACAGCTTCAAGTGTTCCCAGGTTTCCCGTTAGAATCTAGGGACTGTCCGCTGGGAGAATACAAATAGCCCCAGGACCACAGGCCTCGCATTAGCACTTTGTCTTCCCTTCCTTAGATGTCTGCCGGCTTGGACCTGAGAGACTATTTGAGGTGAAAGGAGTGGAGGTTTTCTTCTACGGTGCCAGGTGCAATGTCTAGCACATAGTATACGTGCTCAGTGAAGGTTGGATAACTAAATGATGTGTTCTAGTTGGGAACTGAAACATCTCTTCTAATGCCCGCAACAATCCACCACTCCTTTGGTGTTTGTGCTGCTGCATGATTTCCCAGTGCCTGCCCAATGAGGATTCATTACTTCCCAGGTATCCCTCTACCTGGGTATCCAAATACATAAGCTGGTAGTTAATTTAAGTAAATCCCTGAGGGGTTAGGGAAAAACAACAACTGTGAGGCTCACACAAACAGGTATGTGACCATTCAAAAGAGAATTCAGTACTTCCTAACCAAGTCAAAAATAAGATTGATGAGTACCTGGGTGGCTCAGTGGGTTAAGCCTCTGTCATGTTCTCAGGTCCTGGGTTGGAGCACCCATTGGGCTACCTGGTTGGTGGGGAGTCTGCTTCTCCCTCTCCCTCTGCTTCTCCCCCTGCTTGTGTTATCTCTGTCAAATAAATAAAAAAATTAAAAAATATATATGGTACACACACACACACACACACACACACACACACACACGAGGTCAATCATATTTTCCCCCGGTCAAGGGAAACTAAGCAAAAAGGCTGCCTACCTTTCAAAGTAGATGTAATGAATTTTGCTGACATTCATTTGGGAATAAAATATCTTTGCAATATTTCTAAATGTCTTTTTGTAAAAAGTAAAATCATTCTGTATTAAGACTCAGAATCCTCTACTTCAATCCACAAAATCTCTGCTAATATTCTCTCCCCTTCTCCTGCCTATGTAAATAACCGGACTGTTGGCCCCAGCTGGCTGGATCCCTTTTGCTTCCATCTATTTTTCTATATATAAAAATGACCCTGTTTTTTGGCCTTGATTCTCCTTGCTTTTGCTGGAAAGTGTATGTTCCTGTTCTTGGCTTCCCCAGCAAGTGGAGTGGAGAGCTGATTTGACACAGTTCTTTGGTTGAGGGAGACAGACATTATCAGTGCAATATCAGGTGGCCAAGGAATGGCAAAGTTTAGCTTACAGGTTAGACAAACTTGAACATGGACTTTAAGTTTTAAAAACATTGTTAGTTTTGAAAGTACTTGAGTTATTCCTCATAACTGAAGTTACAAGTGAATAACCATAACAAAAAAAGGTAAGTGCCCAACTGCATAAGGTTTATGGAAAGTTATTTCATTTGGGATAGAATATATAAATAAGATATCTCAATTTCCATAAAATTTTCTTGTTCAAATTCTTAGGTACAATTTATGATTCAGAGGTTTTGTAATTGGACTTATGTGTCTGAGGATTTGAATGTCTGACATACTAAAAAAAAATCTTACTATTCACAATACGGTGGGCCTTTCTCTCTTAAAAAGTGCAGGAAAATAATTCAGAAAGAAAATATCTGGGATCTTACTGAGTTTCCAGAGTTTTTACCTTGTCAACATCTCTGTAGTCATAGTAACTCGGTGGTCACATCTGCATATCCCACAGGGCAGGCTGGCCCTGTGAACCTCTCAGGAGCCTTTCCACTGGCTCTGTCTTCTTAGTGCCTAGCATGGTACCTGGCCCAGCACAGGTCCTTGAGACCTGGTCCTTGGTCCTTGCTTTATAGATAACATAAGAGCACTAGTGCCTATTGGCAGGACATCATTTCTCATGCTTTTGATATAAAGGTAAAGAATGTCAGCAGAGGATGTATACCTCCCATGAAGAATGCAGGAAGGGGGAGGGAAATAAATAAAAGACTGACTGGCTAGCCAGTTAACACCTTTGATACCTCGGATGATTTTAAGTGTGAAAGCTTTCTGTTGTAAACCTTAAAGAGCAATCTGCATCCATTGATACATGCATGTAATAAACATTTATTTTATCCCTATTACGTTCCAGGGCACTGTTCTAGGCAGTGAAAACATACAGCCATGAATAAATTTCCCTACTGTCCTAGAGCTCCACTCCAGTGGAACCTACATCACCAACCTGAAAGGCAAATATTGATCACCCCGTTTTCTATGAGTAGGGAGATGACAAAGTTCTTCCATCCTACAGTTGACATCCCTGACCTGACCAGTGTCCGATCTTGCCTATTAATTAGCATACTTCTGTATTTGAAGGCAACTTTATTAGGCAAAACCAATCACTTCACATCGTATAACCAGCAGTTGATACTCTAATTCAAGCAAGATTTTACCACCAGGAAAAGAGTCTATTTAAAAATATATATACATACACACACACATATACACACAGATACACATATATATATAAAAAATAATTTCTTAATGTTTGCACTAATGTAAGCTTAGTACTATAAAGAGACCGTAAGTATGACCCTGATTTTGTGAGGTGTTTTTAATGTTTTTTATATATTTTAGACTTCCAACTTGATGAATAATTAAGGTAGTTTGTCTATGAACTTCATTCTTTCCCTTAAAAAAGTATTTCCATGGGCTTATTTAAAATTTGACAAGTAAAAGTTTACTGGAAATACGGCAAGAGACTTACATACAGGCTAAGGCACAGCATTTGGAAAATTTAAAATTAACTCTGAGTATTCATTTCAACCTTCAAAGAATGAGATGATGCATATGGCAACTTTATTTTAAAAAATAAACAAATTTCAGTCCTCTTTAGAGATACTATAGACCTGATTATTAGAAACCAATGAGATATTAAGAATCACTTGATTAAAAAAAAATCACTTGATCCTAAATCCTTCAATGGATTTTTACAAATTGGACCTATTAAACAGTTTAAGAGAACATTGAAAGCTTAAGCTGAATCCAATAGCTGAATTTAAATAATTTAGAATTCATTAAAATTTTAATTTTATCTGCCAGAATTAAACATACTGGACTCTGTCATCTTTGGGTTTCATCCAACATGGAGTGTGGTGGGAAGACCACACAAGATAGATGAGACTCATGGGGCCTGGGTTCAGATCTCATCACTGCTGCATGACCTCCAACAGAGGTGTCATTGAAGCACTTTGAGTATCAGTTTTATCTTTCCATCTCAAAAGACCTTTTGAAAGATTGAGTAAAAGTCAGTGGAGCTACTCTGAAAACTGTAAAAAGGCAGCCTGGCTATATCTGACTTACTACAGCTGTTAGTCCTCCGTCCTCTTGGCCGTGGAGAAAGAACATTAATCAGAGGTCTCTCCAGCTCAAGATGAGGGGCTCACACCCCAGCAGCTCCAAGCATTTATTAGGCCAGACCACACATACACTTCCTCAGTAGACTGTGCAAATACACACAGGTGTTCTCTCTATTCAGATACTGTTTTAAAAATAAAATTGGGCTCACTGGTTTGAGATGAGTGTGTGTAATTCACACTCTATTTGCATTTAGTGTAAGCAGCAGTACAAAAAACTCAAAAAAGTCGACTGATTTGATGCATTTCTGGCAACTTTAGCCATGTAGTTTGATTTCCTTATAAATTCTGATAATGGCTCTGATAAATTTATCCTGAATTACTTCTCTACTGATCCCTTTTGACCACAGTATTGGGATGTTTGATTTTAAGGTGATCCCTTATCCTTTCCCCATCTCATCTTCTTCCAAAAGCAAAAAAAATACAAAAACCCTGCATTCACTTGCTGAACCATCTTTATTAAAATTTTGTGCCCATTTTACCACTTTTTTTTAACCACCCATTTTTTTTATATATATATATATTTTTAAAGATTTTATTTATTCATTAGGGAGAGAGAGAGGGAGAGAGAGCGAGCACAGGCAGACAGAATGGCAGGCAGAGGCAGATGGAGAAGCAGGCTCCCTGCCGAGCAAGGAGCCCGATGTGGGACTCGATCCCAGGACGCTTAACCACCCATTTTCTTTCCTGCTCACCCGAGTGTCTTTTCTGCCTTGGTTTGTTGATTATATTTCAAAAGCCCAACCCCTTCTCCTAAGAGTCATTCTTTTGTCACTGTTAGCAATTTCACAAGATTTATCAATTCCACTTTTTTACCCCAATAATCATCTTCATCTTACTATGCCCATAGGAAAACAGTAGGTAGTGAGGAAGCAAAAAACAGCCCCTGCTTTCCACATTACTCTGCTTTCCCACTTTCCTCCCCTTAGTCGCTTGTCTGTACCTCCAAATTTACCTACTTAGGGGTCTATTGTCCTCGTAACAGAAATCTTTCATCCTCTTTGCAAAAGTAGCCTCCTCCTTATATTTATTCTCCACTTTTTACATACCTCAATACTGCTATTTAAAACAACTTCCTAGAAACTGGAGAAGTCATACTGGTTATATGATTATTAAGGATTACTGTGTGTGTATAATGGTATTGTGGTTTTATTTAAAATGAGACCTTACCATTTGAGATAACATTTGAGATAAGTACTGAAATATTTATAGGTAAGATATAAGATACAATCTCTGGGATTTGTTCCCCCCTCCCCCCAAAAAATGTGAGAAGAGATGGTAGGGAATGGACAGGGCCAGACTGGTCATGGGGGTTGGACCTAGTTAATTACACAACGAGATTATAATCTTCTACTTATTTTAATAGTCTCTATAATAAAAAGGCACAACTTTTTTTTTTCTTTACTTGCTACAGTTTGGGCTACTCTCAGAAGATCTCATAAAATTTAGATGACCTTCACTGTTTAAATGGTACTACAAAACCCAATGCCAAAATACAAAATTACTATATATTAATATGGTATGTATATTAGTGATATTCCAACATTAAATACCAATAATAAATTATCATTTATTCTTTACTGCACACTAAGCTACTAGGAATTAAGGTAATTTACATAAATTTTCTCATTCTTCAGAATACGCTTTTCTGGTAGTAATCACTAAAGGCTCTGAGAAATTAAGAAATTTGCCCCATAGGATGGAAATAAACACTTTAAATGTTCATTATCAGTTCCAAATATGAATAATTATTCCCACAATGACTCAAACACAATGTTCACATTCATATCGATGTACTTCATTTCCAAATTATCGTAAGCTATCAAGTAGACTTGGCCAAAGACAAGGTTGAAATCAGTTTACATTTACCTAGTTAATACTTGATGGACTTAACAAATTTTATTTGCATTCACAATAGAATCAAGTATAATGCTAGCTGACTATGCAGAGTCACTGTTTACAGCCACAGTTGGAGGGAGGAGGATAGCAAAGTTTAAAGGCAGCAGGTTTAGCTTTAAGGCAGCAGGTTTGACCCCCTTAAAAATAGGATCAATAGCCATGTGCAATCATGGGAAATCTGGCCCTAAAGATAACAGCGATCAATCTCCTACATGTTAGGCCATTGAATCCTGAGTAGTTCACATACACACACAAAATTTAGTGATTATATCTTGTATTCACTTTTAAAAGGTTCATGCAATTGTGGATTGAATGCAACACAGTTCCTTAAAACTGTCATTACTTCCTTAATGGAACTAATGCATTTCTAAAACCATGTTACTTTCACGAATTATTATCACTAGCTTTAACTAAAAAATTGGGTATTTTCTTCTGGAAACTATCTAAATCCCGGGAAATAAAACTTAAGATTGCCTGTATAAGCGGGGGGGGGGGGGGGGGGGAGTTTTCAGTTCGTGCAACCTGCTGGCTTTTAAAAAAGAGTATTTCTTTGGCATGAAAGGAAAACATAGGAGACATACAAATCTTTGCAGTTGTAAATTAACAAATGAGGGTACACACTTCCTGAACATAGGTCTCACTAAATAAGATCATGTTTACTAAAAAAGGAAAAAAACAAAACAAAACAAAAACACCTCAGTCAAGGGACCAGAAAAGGCTATAAAATGTTTTAAAGAAGTTTCAAATTGATTCACTGTTAACAAATCCAGTAACAAAGGTCTTTATACAATTTCTTTAAAAGCCAGGTCCTTCCCCTAGCATATGGTAAATTCTTTTATTTACAAAAACGTACATACAGATTCTCAGGAAATTGAGGTATTAAAAAACTGAGATATATTTATACAGCAAAGAGGTAGTAATGAAAATCCATAACTAAAAATGAGCTTATTTCTTAGCATTATAAAACCCTTACATTATAACCCCTCCATTGTTTACATTTTTTTTAAATAGAATTAGATTTGGCACTTTGGTGGTCTTTGTTATCCCTGTCTTTTCATATGATGATTAAACACTGATAGCTATCAAACAAACAGGCTTTAAGCTCTTTCCCCAGCAGTGGGAACAAATTGTACCAAGCCTGGCACTCCCCTTGGCCAGGTGTTTTCCAACCCCACTCCTGCCCTTTTGAGGAATTAACACAAACTACACGACCAGCTGGAATCAAGGGTGACACACGACATGGCCAGAGAACACAGCAAAATCTTGTTCTCTCAGAAACAACATACTTGTCTTTGCATCAGCATGAATGGTCTCCCAGAATTAAACAAAGTATAAATATGATATATTTCCATGTTGCAGTTTGACCACTGGTAAAATGAGAAATGACCAATCTTATTTAGAGGTGAAATGACTTCAGATTCATCTACAATAAGATTACTAGGTTTAGCTATGTAAAATATTTTAAGACATGACAGTCTCATCAGAAACGAATTATTGGCACTGGAATCTGTACATCTCTGCAAACCAAAGACTTCCAAACAAAAACGGAAAGGGCTGCTCTTCTCTGAAGGCCTACATCACAACGGGGGTGGGAGAGAGGTGGTGCCAAATTCTGTATGGATGCAACAGTCAACATAAACAGTGCGGCTGTTCCGTTGCTCAGATCATTTTTTAATCATGATGCTGCCATTTATTTGAACAAATTAGTAGTCTTAAAAACCCTATTGAAAAAATGCTTTCCTTGGTTACTACTACTTAAATATTCTCTAAAGCTATGCTGTCCTATACAGTAGCCATTAACCACATGTGACTACTTAAATTTCAATTAAAATTAAAAATTCAGTTCTTCAATCATACTAGCTACTCTTCAAGGGCTCACTAGCTACATGTGACTAGTGGCTACCATACTGGAGCACACAAAGAATATTTTTATTATTGTAAAAAGTGCTACTGGACAGCACTGATCTGAAGAAAGTGCAATGTGCTGTATCTCATGAAATTTTTTTATTCAGTGTTGTTTAAAAATATCACTGTATCTCTGGGCTACAGATTAATAGTGATCTCTGTTCACAGGTGTCAAAGGATGCTATCAAATTTCTGATCATTATTTAGACAATTTATGAGGTATTCAGGAGGTCCACATAAGATTCAAGTAAAACATGAACTCAGACATTTTTACTAACCATAAAAGAACAAAGTATTCAACAAAGTGAATACTGCACGGATGATGAAAGTAATTTAGTACTCATATTTAAAACATCTCTTTCTTCCACTAACATCCTATAAATCTTTAAATATAAAAGCATACATAACTACCATTTAAAGTTTCTCACAAGAATAAGGTAAATAGGCCAAATATTGCTCTACTTTACTTTTACTTCAGTGTCTTAACAAGGGGGTTAAAAACATTACTTAAATACAAACAAAAAGGTAGTAAATTAAAAGAAAGATGGTCTTAGGAATAAATTGCTATGGGACAAGGACAAAAAAACAAGTTTTGGTTTTACACATGCAAAAAAAAATGCTCTCATTTGTATTGATATCTGATATCTGAGTTGACTGAATACTTTTAGGAAAATCAAACTCATGTTATTTTTGAATTTACTTTGTCAGAACACAAAGCAGATAATAATTATATATCACTTCTTCCAAATAGTTCTTGGATCGGAGGCAGGAAGTGGGGAACTGAATGGATTGGTTGGGTTTTTTTTTCTTAGTAGGTAAAAGCAGAACAACTCAATCATAAAATGCACACAGCTGTATCTAAAAGAAAAATGCAAACACAACTTAACCAACTTTATTTGACTGCATCTTATTTAGACAGCTTGCACATTTCAAATCCCATTAAATCTCTCTCTCCAAAAGGATATGGGACAATAGAAGAAAATTATGCAGCAATATCCAGTCATCAAACAGCAGTCCAATATTTTGAGATACACGTGATATTTTATAGATACTCAACTCATATCTGACGTCAATATAATTTATGGTTATGTTTTTACAAACCTGAAAGCCCTGTAACATTATAGCACTCATTTTAGTGATGTCATGGTGCACTAAAAAGTAACTCTGATGCACTACCAATTTGCTTTTATCTATGCTCCTGGAAAGTGATGAACTTCATGATTTTTAGACACCATAATAAATATACACATCCAGTCTTATACATGTCAGCCAATACCATAACACAGGGCAAGGTAAAATTAAAACATGTGACAAACAAACTTCTTTACATAGATTTGTCGAGCAAGTAGGGAGGGTAATTTGGGGAAGAGGCAGAAAATATTAAAACCAATTTTTCAATAGTAATTTTTTCTTTTTTTAAATTTTGCTGGCTTCAACTTCAAAAACTACTGTCTGGTTTCTGATCTGTGGACTTCTCGAGTAATTTCATCCTAATATAAGGGAAATTACAATCAGCCCACACATCAAAAATGATAGTATAGTATACCCGTTAGCTTCTTCAATACTAACATATATAGCTTCATGGTAGCATGTATAAAAATGTTCAGCAGTACCAACTGCCAAACCAGTGTCAGTGGATAGTACAGTCAGTCTTAAAGAGGCAGCACCCCGTTAAAAGAAAGTTGCACCAATTTTGCTCAGCTTTAGCCAAGTGAACTCACGCTATCGATTTTAAATGGGATTGTTTTAAGATTATATAAGAAAAATGAAAGCCCACTACCAAGAAGTAAATCAATGTATGATGCTACTGCAACTGGAACGGAGACTTAGTTTTGATGCTGGGTTATCATGCTAGACATTAAAATTTTAGTCCACTTAAGTAAACCATTTTTGCATAACCAAAGAAAGACATAAGGAAGACATTTATATTCAACATACACCAACTGAGTAATACAGCAACGATCTGACTTTTTAGCCACATGTTAAGGTCATGTTTACAAACACCCAGGCAGTGCAGCAAAACATGGTCAATTCTAGGGGAAAAGGTCAGCAGAGATGGTTTCACTGACAATGTGCCAAAGACACAATGGCTGAAATGAAAATCTAGCATGTATCTATTTTAGAACTGTCCCCATTAGTGAGTCAAGCAACTGTATGTTCATCAACTATCATTACTCATGAATCACCACGTAAAACATAAAGTGGTGAGATAAAATTTGATAACTCTTTTAGCTCAGTTCCCTCCATATTAAAAATAACAGAAGCATCACTATGACTGGCATTACTCTAAAGGCTAGAGCTCAAATGACATTTGAGCAAAGACATACTCAAAATCGTCAGCTGGAAAGCTGTGTATTGTGTGATCATCACATTTTAAATGTAATCAGTACTCTGCCCATTAAACTTTCAAGAGCAACATAAAATGGAAAGAAATATTTGTCTTTAAAAAGAAGGATAAATGATCCCACCAGCAGGAAGATTTTATTTTTACCAAATCAGTGTACCACTATTTTGAAAGTATTTAATACCATGTTCACTTTCAAGACACTACACTGAGCAAGGAGCAGCTTTCCTTTAAAAAAAAATAAAAATAAAAAAGGCAACAAACTTTCCTGAAAGGGGGCTTTTACCAACTGTTAATGGAGGTAGGGTTTTTAAAAAATACAGTAATTATAGCCATAAAATAAAATTCAAACCAAATCCTAGAGCAGAAGTAAAGCATATCCAAATTGAAGAAACAACAACACAGAATCCTACAAAACATTTTTCACAGAGCATCCATCTTTTTTTTTTTTTAAATGGGTACCTAGGTTTTCCAGTTAAATTATCCATCACATATTTCCTGACTCAACTGAAAGCAATTAACTTCAAAATTTGTTACACTGAACAGATCGGCCAAAATACAATGTAAATGAACATGGTGATAACTATTAACGAAAACCCATAGGACTCATTCCAAAAATTTTTTTTTACAATTTTCCCTTTTGGTTTTCTGAGAACTAAGCAAAGCTTCCCCAAGAATTTGCTCAAATAAGTGAAAAGAAAAGAAAATCGGTTTAAAATGGATACAATGCACCTTGAAATTTATTTCCAAGACCAAGAACCAAAGTTAAGCATATTAAGAAACAGAAGCAATGTGAAATCCAAATCAAGTGGGAAAAAAAGTTCCAACTGCTTTGTAAAAGCTGTTCTTCACAGCTTAGCGATAATTTTGATTAAATAAAATCATACCAATTTACATTAATTTTCTATTCTTTTCCAAAAATTCCCTCACTCTCAAAAAAAAAAAAAAAAGTGCATCCAAAAACCCAGCAATTCCCGGCTCCATCAACTTTTCTCATCCCTTTTGAGTCATTTCTCAAAGATTTTCCAAGTAGATTCAACTTCTTACTGTAAGGAAAAAAGGGACTTTACAGTAAACCATTCTGTCACTCACCTGGAAAAAAGTATCCAAATTATAAAAATCTGAAATAATTTATTATCAAATTTAGAATTTAAATAAAAACAAAAGTTTGCTTGCAAAGGCCTTAAAGAAAAGGAAAAGATAGCATGCATTCAAAAACTAGAGATGAAGACAAATATACTTATCTACACAGGCACTGGCAGACGCAATTTAATTGTTACCTTTACTCATTGTAAGACACACCCAACCCTACATAACATTTTTTTCATTCACTAATCACTGAGGTACCAATATTCAAGAATGGAAAATTTAATATTGAAAAAATAAAACCTAAAATTGAAGCTTTTCCCCCACCCCCTTCAGAAAACTATGGCAGGTTTCATGTGAAATGTTAGTATACTTAGATTTTTACAATCTTACATTGGCTTTTTTAAGGAACAAAAATCATGTTCCACTTACTGGTTCTGTGACAAAATGATCACTGTGTAAATGACATTGTCAGCAGACTTTGCAAATAAACAAACAAATCTTGGCTATCAACTGGCACATCTTGCTGGTACCAAAAGAACTCTTTAAGTTTAAAACAATCTCTTTTAATTCAGAACAAATGCGCCATGCCAAAGTGCAACAAATATTGTGCGACACTCAATGAGACACTGACAGATAAGAGCTGCATGGAAATTACTAAATCCACCTGCAAAGCAATTCTGTACAAATTGCATTGCATGCAAAGGTCGATTCTGTGTGGTTGGAAAGTTGTTCCTTGATGTCAGTTTCTCAACGCAGCCACAATTTAAGTCGCAGTGCATCAACTCCATTTAAATAGTATCTGAACAGCCTCTTATCTCGAACAAAACCAAGATTTTCATAAAGTTTCAAAGCAGACTTATTTGTTATTTCTGTTTCCAAAACAACCTGCAAAAAAAAAAAAGAGGAAACTGAGTTGCAATTTTATATATTTGAAATTAATTTTATAATTTCATAATGTGACAAATCACATATAAAGTAAACATCTTAAGTATTTTTTTTAAGATTTTTTTTTTTAAAGATTTTATTTATTTATTTGACAGAGAGAGATCACAAGTAGGCAGAGAGGCAAGCAGAGAGAGAGGGAAAAGCAGGCTCCCTTGCCGAGCAGAAAGCCCAATGCAGGGCTCGATCCCAGGACCCTGAGATCATGACCTGGGCCGAAGGCAGAGGCTTAACCCACTGAGCCACCCAGGCGCCCCAACATTTTTAAGTATTTAAGAAAAACATACTGTATCGGTTTTAAATTGATGGTGAAACAAATGTTAAAGAAAAAAAACCCCAGAAAAATAGTCACTGAAACTGTGATAGCAATTTTCTCTTGGGGCAAGGAGAGGTAGGAATGTGAACATTTCCTGTTCTATTCATTTTTGTGATGTTTGGAAGTTTTAGCAATGAGAATATATGTTCTGTACTAAACAAAGATGAATTATTTCCCTGTGGAAAAAAACAGCATGACAAAAAGATGAAGAAAAAAAAAAATCAACAATAAAAACTTGGAAGAAAAAGGACCAGTACTTGAAACTATTTGAATTGACCTCCAACGCCTATATTTTCATTAATTTGTCATCATTTATCCTGGTAACAACTATCATATTATCTAGAGTCTACACCAAATTTGCAAATTATAGCCCTTGGGCCAAATGTGAAAATAAAGTTTTATTGGAACACAACCAATGCCCATTTGTTTACGTGCTATCTAGGACTGCTCTCTCAATACAAGAAGCAGAGCCTAACAGCTGCACCAGAGATCTATAGTCTGCAATGTCTAAAATATTTATTATCTGCCTCTCTGTTTAGACCAAAGGTACCCCAAAATTAGTTAACAGGAGGGTTTGTTAAAATAGATTGCTGACACCCCTGAGTATATTTGGGGTGGAGCCCAAGAATCTGTATTTAAAAAACTGCTACTTGATGCTGATGCTGCTAGTTGGGAGACTACAGTCTGCAAATAAATGACGACATATTATGGACACTAACACTTAACAGAAGAACACATAAAGTATTAACTTCTGAGTCTTTTTTAGAATGGCCCTGACAATGAATAAGTGACATTTTTTGATATTCTGATTTCCTTTTTTTCTTTTTACCTTCCTCTACCAATATATCCTCTATCCCATCCTCCTACCTTTTAGATGCACAGCTCTATTTGCCTTTCTATTGCTTCTCAACCTACCTCATTGAGAATTACCAAACAGTGAGCTACAGCTACTACTATAACTACTACTACAAACCCTAAGGTATTTGAAGTGGGACAAAAAAGAGCAAAGTATAATTAAAGAAAGGCCCAAGTGAAGCCTATGAGACTTTCTATTCTATCTCAAGCTATCAAAACATTTGACAAGATTTCAAATGGATATAAAATAATAGGGAAAAGAATATACCTCAACTCATCCTCTGCAATAGTGAACTCATGATCAACTCCTCCTCCACAATTCTGTATCTTAGTAACAAGATCTCCATCCTAACAATGCCTCAAACCTGAAACCAAGAGTCATTGTTGAAATAATTTTTTCCCTCTCTATGCCCTGCTACAAACATCCAAGCACAAGTATTGCAATTTTCTCTCTTAAAGCTCTCAACCCCTTTCTTTCTCTCCAAGCTCCCAGAACACTGAAATTCTAAGATCCGTCTAACTCAAAAGTCTTCCATACTCTTGTTAACTCCCTGCTTAAAACCATTTGTTGACTCCTTTTTGTCCTCAAGATAAAGTCCACAATCTAAAAGCAATATAAAGAAACCTAAAAGGCCCATCAAAATAATGGCCTTTACTTACCCTACCAACTTCACTTTAGGTCCCTCCAGCCCCCTGCCTGTGCTCTTTCAGCTCTCCATGATCAACACTGAACTTTCAGTTTCTGGAACCCACCGTGATCTTTCCCACCTTAAACCTTTCACACAAGTTGTTTTCCTGTCTGGAAGGATGCTCTTCCTGTCCTCCTCGCTTTTGTTGTTAGTTTGTCCCTTCCAGACTGGGCGAAGTCTTCTTTTGTATTACCCTAACAGCACTCTGCACCATTCCTTATCCAACTACATTCTCATCCAACATTTAATGAGTGTGACAGCTCTCCTAGGTGATGAGCCTAAGAAGGGCAGGGATCATGTGTACCTCCTTCACAGCCGTTTCCTATGTACCTAACATACTGGCTAACACAGAGAAGGCTCTTAAATGTTTATAAATTATATACATCCTACATACCTTTCATTATATTACATATATTACATAAACATTAGACAAATGAAAGTTTTATCAAACTTTTAAATGACCAAAGTACTGAAAGAAAAAACATCATATTAAAGCAACTGCCTATATAATTTACTCATTAAAGTAAATCACTTGCTAAATACGAACTTTTAAGAGGTCTAAAAACAAGTAATGAATAAATCAGGAGCAAGAGAAAATATTACTAAGGAACACTTAAATAAATGTTGTACAACAAATAAATTGGTTTAAGAATAAAAGTCCCCCCAAACTACCAGAACTCATACAGCAATTCAGTAACGTGGCAGGATACAAAATCAATGTACAAAAATCAGTTGCTTTCTTATACACTAACAATGAAAATATAGAAAGGGAAATTAGAGAATCGATTCAATTGACTATAGCACCAAGAATCGTAAGATACCTGGGAATAAAACTAACCAAAGAGGTAAAGGATCTATACTTGGGGAACTAAAGAACACTCCCTGAAGAAATTGAAGAAGATGCAAAAAGATGGAAGAGCATTCCATGCTCATGGAATTGGAAGAGTAAACATTGTTAAAATGTCTATACTGCCTAAAGCAATCTATATTTTCAATGCCATCCCAATCAAAATTCCACTGGCATTTTTCAAAGAGCTCTTTGAAAATCCTAAAATTTGTGTGGAACCAGAAGGGACCCCGAATTGCTAAGGAAATGTTGAAAAGGAAAAACAAAACTGGGGGCATGACATTGCCTAATTTCAAGCTTTACTACAAAGCTGTGATCACCAAGACAGCATAGTACTGGCATAAAAGCAGACACATAGACCAGTGGAACAGAGAACAGAGCCCAGATATGGACCCACAACTCTATGGTCAAATAATCTTTGACAAAACAGGAAAAAATATACAGTGTTTTGAAAAAAGTCTCTTTAATAAATGGTGCTGGGAAAATTGGACAGCAATGTATAAACAAATGAAACTTGACCATTCTCTTAAACCATACACAAAGAAAAACTCAAAATGGATGAAACATCTCAACATAAAGCAGGAATCTATCAAAATCCTAGAGGAGAACATAGGCAGTAACCTCTTCGACATTAGCCACAGCAACTTCTTTCAAGACATGTCTCCAAAGGCAAAGGAAACAAAACCAAAAATGAACTTTTGGGACTTCATCAAAATCAAAAGTTTCTCCACAGCAAAGGAAACGGTCAAAAAAACAAAGAGGCAACCCACAGAATGGGAGAAGATATTGGCAAATGACACTACAAAGGGCTGATATCCAAGATCTATAAAGAACTCCTCAAACTTAACACACACAAAACATATTATCATGTCAAAAAATGGGCAGAAGACATGAACAGACACTTCCCCAAAGAAGACAAACAAATGGCTAACAGACACATGAAAAAATGTTCATCATCATTAGCCATCAGAGATTAAAATCAAAACCACATTGAGATACCACCTTACACCAATTAGAATGACCAAAATTAACAAGACAGTAAACAAGATTTGCTGGAGAGGATGTGGGGAAAGGGGAACCTTCTTACACTGTTGGTGGGAATGCAAGTTGGGGCAGCCACTTTGGAACAGTGTGGAGATTCCTTAAGAAATTAAAAATAGAGCTACCCTATGACCTGGCAATTGCACTACTGGGTATTTACCCCAAAGATACAGATGTAGTGAAATGAAGGGCCATATGTACCCCAATGTTCATAGCAGCAGTGGCCACAATCGCCAAACTCTGGAAAGAACCAAGATACCCTTCAACAGATGAATAGATAAAGATCTGGTTCATATATACAATGTAATATTATGCCTCCATCAGAAAGGATGAATACCCAACTTTTTTATCAACATAAATGAGACGGGAAGAGATTATGCTGAGTGAAATAAGTCAAGCAGAGAGAGTCAATTATCATATGGTTTCGCTTAACTTGTGGAGCATAAAGAATAACAGAGGACATTGGGAGAGAGGAGAGAAGTGAGTTGGAGGAAATCGGATTGGGGAGACAAACCATGAGGGGCTGTGGACTCTGAAAAACAAACTGAGGGTTTTGGAGGGGAGAAGGGCAGAGGGTTGGGTGAGCCTGGTGGTGGGTATTATGGAGGGCACGTATTGCATGGAACACTGGGTGAGGTGCATAAACAATGCATTTTGGAACACTGAAACAAAATCAAATCAAATTAAAAAAAAAAAAAAGTGAAAGTCAACAGGGGCGCCTGGGTGGCTCAGTGTGTTAAGCGTCTGCCTTTGGCTCAGGTCATGATCTCAGGGTCTTGGGATCCAGCCCCGCATGGGGCTCTCTGCTCAGTGGGAGCCTGCTTCCCTTTCTCTCTCTGCCTGCCTCTCTGCCTAGTTGTGATCTGTCAAATAAATAAACAAAATCTTTAAAAAAAAAAAAAGAAGAAGAAGAAGAAGAACAAGAACAAGAAGAAGAAAAGTCAACAATTTTTCCCAGCTCTTAAAAATATGGAATTTATTTTTTAGTAATGTATGTCATCTTCTAGTACGAAAGATCACTACAATCTGATAAATACAGGTTTTTAATTTTGAACAATTCTCTTGGGTAACTCCTAGAATTCTGTTTTAGGCCACCACCTAATTAGAGCTAAAATGTGTCAAAACAATTATCATGCGGGGTGCCTGGGTGGCTCAGTGCGTTAAGCCGCTGCCTTTGGCTCAGGTCATGATCTTGGGGTCCTGGGATCGAGTCCCGCATCGGGCTCTCTGCTAAGCAGGGGGCCTGCTTCCCTCTCTTTCTCTGCCTGCCTCTCCATCTACTTGTGATTTCTGTCAAATAAATAAATAAAATCTTAAAAAAAAAAAAAAAAACAATTATCATGTGAAGCAATAAAGGTACAACAACACAAAACTTGGAACGTGATTTCACAGAAAAGGGAGTGAAAGTTTTTTTAAGTTATTATTTATTGAAGGCTTACTAAATGCTTTGTAAGGGATTTTACATGTATTATGTCATTTTACATGCATTTGTCATTACATTATTTTCAGAATAGCCCTATGAAACAGATATGATTTTCTCCAATCTACAAAAGAATGAAACTCAAGGCCACCAGTACTGCAAAAACAGACCAGACTGCAAATCTGAACTAAAACTTAATAGTACCCACTCTTCTGTGCCTCCCCCGCTGATTGTTTCCCAGAGTAAAACAAGGCAGCAAATGGGAGATCTAACCTACTTAAGATACAATGAAGCGAATCTAAGTCTATGTTAATATTTGGCAACTGAAAATAGTCAAGACACATCTGAAGCTTATTATGGCTACATAAATACACACATAAGGTGTGGTAAAGAGCTGTATTCATGTTTGTTGGCATGCTAACAGATTAGTGAAATACAGCCTAATTACACAGAAATGGAATTACACAAAGGGCTAACCTTAGTTTAAATGAAAAGATTCTCTCAGTACTCACATTCTCTAAACAAAGAGATCATCTGACAAAACAAAATGTCAAAAAAAAGTAACTACTTTTTAATACTTAATCACTCAAATTCTTATAAACACATTAAAAGAGAATCCGGGCTTATAGTGAACTCAGTATAAAACTACTCTTTCAGTCCACATCATGGGAGTATTACATAGGAAGCCAAAGGATAATGAGGCTACTTTGGTCCCAAAGAAATTTGCCAAAGTAGAATTCTACTTAACAGAAAAAGGATTACTGTGAAGTTCCACGGACTCTCTTAGCAACAAACCATTGTCAGGATAAGCCAAACTATTACAGTTTAGAAAGACTTTTTTTAATATCGTAGGCTGGAACTGCTGGAGGGAGGGCAAGCTGTTCACTGCTAGAACCTAAGCACTAGCCTATGGTCTGGCACCTCACAGACCTTCCATCAATACTACTGAATACTACCATTGCTTTTTTTTTTTTTTTAAGATTTTATTTATTTGACAGAGAGAGACACAAAGAGAGAGGGAACATAAGCAGGGGGAATGAGAGAGGGAGAAGCAGGCTTCCCACTGAGCAGGGAGCCCGATGTGGGCCTCGATCCCAGGACCCTGGGATCATGACCTGAGCCAAAGGCGGACACTTAACAACTAAGCCACCCAGGCAGCCGATAGCTATTGCTTTTCATAACATTCCTTTAAGATCAGAATTACGATCATATGGCACAAAGAAACTATAACCCAGGACTCTCATAAGTAGTTCTTTAATTAGGACAAACTATTCAACCAAAAGTTCTTACAGCTTAAAGATCTCCATTTCATTCTGTTCTTTACCAAGCAGCCTCTGTCTGATAGCCAAAATGTTTCCAGTGAAACTAAAACATTCAACATGTAACTGTTAAACATAAAAGGCTTAAAAGTCATCTTTTTACAATACAAAAAAAATCATAAAAATATGAGATGTATTTGCACATATCAAGATATTACATGTATTTTATTAATATGTAACAGATTTATTATTGGTTATAAGAAATTAGGCCACTGTTGGTAGGAATGTAAACTGGTACAGCTATCACTGAAATAGTTATGGAGGTTCCTTAAAAAATTAAAAATAGAACTACTATATGATCCAGCAATCCTACATTCCAGAACACTTTTTCATGCTGTTTGTATTTTCTTACTATTTCCTCTACTGTAAGACACAAACCCAAGATGCTTGTTCTAGAAGCCACTACATGTTTGGCAACCAGAGCTGCCAAGTAACCAAGTTAAAGCCAGGTCAGCAATAAGGGTAATGCATTTCTCATTCATGAAGCAACAAATCCACTTGTTTCTTCTTTTGATGTTGTAACTTTACAGACAGCTCATATATACAGAAAATGAAAAAGATATTAGTTATGCTGTTTAACATGTCTAATTCTGACATAAAAAGTTAGGAAAGTCATAGTAAGGCAAAATGAAGATAAATAGTAGATCCAGAGAGTATTTCATTATTATTCAAACAAAAACATCATCTACATTTCAACTCTGTGATTACTCATTTTGGTTTAATATGTTGTGAATTTATCATAAAAATGAAAAGAGCTACCAAGAACAATAAAACATGACTCAAGGTCTCAAATTCTACAAACAGAACAGGAAGGAAAAACTGACTGGATGTGCATGGTAAGGCTTCAGAGAGATTTCCAAATGTAACTCTCTACAGGTGCAGAAAATTTAAAATGTCTCTAAGAATTAAAAAAAAAAAAAAAAATAGCAGTACAATCTAAGTGGTAGAAAATGTAATTTAAATCCCTCCTCAAATCTCTTTCCAATTATTTGCTGAAATTTCTTAACACTTTAAGGGAAAAGAAGGTTGACTTAATTTAATAAAAGTAAAATCATATGTCGGTTACTTTATAATTGGTTACTACATTCTTAGAAATTAAAATTTCAGTTTTCCTCAGAACAATGAATTATATACAAGACTGTTTTTACACATGATTTTGTTTTTACCAAAAGGTATTTTAACAACTGATAAACTCTGAGGAGAGTTTTTGTTTTTTTTTTTTTAAATCTTACTATGTACAAAATAAGTAAGATGACTGCCATTCCTAGAAAGCTTACAGAAAGTTCTGAAGCAAAGACAAGGTAATAATTCAAAATTCAAAAGTGCATTAAAAAAAGAGGTACAGATATAATGTTGCAAGCACTGACTTAATCAATCAACAAATACTTAAGAACCATTGTACTCTATCATAAATGCCACACTAAGTACTAAGAACACAGCAGTAAACAGGAAGAGGAATCTCTGCTCTCCTTAGCAGCTAAGGCACAGACTGAACAGCAAAGTAAATTTTTCAAAAACAGAAGCCACACAAATGATTCTGTCCAGAAGGATTAAGGAAAACTTTAAAAAGTTATGGATATTTATTTTGGATCTTAAAGACAGAGAAGTAGTTTAATAAAAAGAGGAGAATCAAGAAGCTACTAGGTCTAGCAAATACATCAGTGAGAAAATAGTTACACTGGGGTCGAGGGGGAAGAAACCAAACCAAAATGGAATGAAATGATAATAAAAGGAAATGGAACCAACAAAGACAACAATTAGCTATCAAAAATTAGAAGGGAAAAAGGGATAGAATTGTGCCTTATATAGTCTAAAACACAAGGAAAGGGAGAAGGAAAGCCTTATAAAGAGTAAACAAAGGTTCTAATCCCTTCATAGAGAAAAACTTATCTGAACAATGTGGGACACAGAAAATTTTTTTAAACACAGCAGAGTTCTCTAATTCGGAGGCAGAGTTATTCAAACTGCAAAAACATCATACAAAACAAATAAGCTTATGGAACTATCATTTCAGACTAAGATTAGTTAAAATTCTTTTCTTCAAAAGTAAAGTAAATCAGAATTAGATTTTTAGGCCCACAATGAAAAGAGTATTTCTACCATAAAATGTGTCACTAATTTAGGATCTAACTTTGAGACTAAAATGATAGAAGTCAAATCTCTCTATCAATCCCCAGAACTTTCAAAGGAAAACCAATATTATTTAAACATTTGTTCAGTTAAGCTAAAGCACACTACCCTGTCTCACAGGTAGTGACTAGGCTAACTCACAGAAGGTATAACACCATTACGGAACACAATACGCCCTTGTACACCCCCCTCTTCACTGGAAACCACTCTTTTCAGTAGCAGTAGAGGATTAAAAAATGGTCTTATCAACCCAAAGATTTCTCCAAACAGTTCAGCAACTTTTAGGAAGCTTGACTTCTCCTGATGAACTAACCAGTGTTAGTTGGCTAGTTGGCTATGGTCCAAACATAGAGACTTACACCCATCAACATATACAATCCAATCCTCTTCTGCAAATTTTAGTTACCAGCCATTTAAATGATCAGTGTCACTGCATCTTTTACTTTGTGACATTATATTAAAAGTTGTGAACAATATAAGCTCCTTCACTATGTGTGAATTATCTCATCTGAAATAACGTTGAATATCTTGAAATGCCAGGATGATTTCTTCTATGCTGCCCAACATGCCTGAAGGCCTTCTCATAAAACCACCATTTAGTGTGATCTGTCAGAATACGAACTAATGTGAACAAGAAACGTGAGACTACTATATGGTAAAGCTCTGTATTCCAACATGGAAACATGTTTGTGACATATTGTTAAATTAAAAAAAAAATTGCAGAATAATAATTATGGCTTCATTTGTGTAAAGAAAAAGTATTACTCAGCTTAGATGTGTACTTCAAAATAGGAGGATACATGATCTGATGAACAGTAGCTGTAAGTGGAAAGAAGAATGAAGAGCTGCAGAGCGTGAGGACAGTGAATGAAGGAACTCTGTACCCCCAAATCACACATCATACTTAATGACTGTATACATTTTGTACAGGGGGAAAAAAAAAAAAAAAAAAACCTTTAAAAAAAAGTAATCAAAACAAGTTGTAGTCTTTTGAGGAAAAAAACCTAATTTCAACTATTTTGAGAACTCTCTAAGGCATGGTTACACTCCAATAATAAAGATAATTGTCACCTGTACTGTTCATAAAATTATTAGCACAATATAACCTTGTTCCTTCTCAGTCACCACGCCTATATTAAAAACATTTATACTTCTCTAGTTTATACTTATTTCCTTCCACATTATGACAGTAAATCTTAACATTCCCAACCATTACCATGAATTATGGAGCACTCACAATGTGCAGAGCACAGTGCTCTAGGAAACAAAGAAATTATAGCCGTGGTTAGGCTGTACAAACAAGGTAAAGAGAAAAGACACTCTTAGGCTAATGCACAGAGAGGTCTACATTTAAAAAGTGGTTGTCTTTTTTTCTCCTCAGCCTTCTCATTATTTAATGCTGAG
Source organism: Mustela nivalis (assembly GCF_964662115.1). Lineage (NCBI taxonomy): Eukaryota > Metazoa > Chordata > Mammalia > Carnivora > Mustelidae > Mustela > Mustela nivalis. Next base: position 42,371,284 of record NC_139025.1, read on the forward strand.
AGATTTTTTTCAAACATGGAATGGAATGTCTTGCATATGAGCTGACAGTTGGCACACAGTTTAAAAAAAAAATGTTATTTAGAGAGAAACTAAGGCTAGTATGGAAGGAAATTGCAGTAAAATTAGTAATAACAGCTACCTTATATGACTTTAACTGATAACAAATCCTCTGAACACCAATTCTTCTGAATATCAATTATTTACTGAAAATGTCTAAGATTTCACCTTTACATTTTGACAAAGAGCAAATTTCAGCTCTCATTATCATCTTAAAATTTGTTCTAGGTCAAAATTCATGTGGTTTTAAAAGGAATATAATTTTTACCATAAGCGACAATTATATAATTATAGTTTGCAATGGAATTTGCAGTAAAATTTATTATGAGATATTTATTAAAAAAAAAAAAAAAACTGGTAGAATACCAGTTTAAGGTTTTAAACATTTAGAAAGACTTACCTCATCACAGTCTCCTTCAACCATGGCATATATAGCTTTCTTAACCAAGTTAGTACCTAGAATATAGATATGAGTATTAATGAAGGAAAATTTAGTTTCTTAAAGATACCTAAATTATCATATTCATAAGCACAGAAATATCAAATGCTGACTTCTACCTTGAATGCACATACACACAATCTTAAGTGAGAAAAAAATTTAAACTGAGAGGCCAAGAGAACCTACACATAGCAATGTAAGTTTCCTTTTAAAAGACCTATCTCTGTGTGTATCCTTTTTTCTTAGGTGTAATTACTTGCTCAAAGAAGGAGTTTGTGCTGTTCTGTTTAAAAGTAAGAGAAAAAGGGAAAAAGAAAAAGGCAAGATATAGTATGGCCAGAGCAACCCAGAAAACCCTTGAACTAGCCAGAAGTTACTACAAAACTCTTGAGCTAATTTTGCCAAAAATCACACCAGAAACTGCTGGGATGCAGACTGGGCCCAAAATACTGGCTGATTCCTACAAACCCTATAGGGAGCCTGAGCTACTGAAGTCCAGCATTCCCAAATGACGCCAGTATTCTCTGTAAATGTCTCGCAAAATGCATCCTAGTTTAGGGTCAGATGCATTTGGCTCGTAAGAGGGAAAACAACTGCCAACTCTGATTTTAAGAAATCCAAATTCTGTAAGGAATCTCTTAATTTCCCAACCATGCACATGAGGAAGAACACATTGCATGGGCCAAACAAAATGTCTATGGGCTAGCAAACAGCCCTCAAGCCACCAGGGTCTGCCCTGAGAACTAGCCAGACAATTGCTTATCATTTGCCATGAGCCCTTATCAGCTCTTTTTAATGTGCCAAAAATGCAAACTTGGCTTATATAACAAGTCCAATCCATTAAAAGCCTTAGTAGTAAAATCTAACCTCTAAGTTAAGAAAGGTTGGTTAAACCAAATGTATTAAGTCTACCTATTCATAATGATTTTTACTGACATCTCAAATTAATGTGAAACAGTCTTAAATTGGACAGTAACACTCGTATTAAAAAAAAAAAAACCACAAGTGACAAAAAACTACTAGTAATTAAATACTGGTATAGGCATTAAATCTTTCACAAATACTTACTTAGCTTTACTAGATCCCAGAATTTGACATGGTCAGACAAGTGTTTGATCCCCATCCTGAACAAAGAGCCAGTGGGTCCTAGACACTAGGACAATGGCTCTTAACCAGGCTTACATCACAGTCACCTGGGGAAGCTCCAGCCCTACTTCTAACAGGACAAACAAGATTCTCAGGAGGAGGGACCTACACATTTGCCTTTCAACCACCCAAATGATTCTAATGACCATTATAAATCACAAGAGTAAGATTAACTGAAAATGCCAGGAAAAGCAGACCCAAGAAAGAGATGGAATTGGGAATACTAAGAAAGCATTCTTTCCCCCAGTCCTCCCTGAACTGCCAGTATGTTTGAGGACTAGTACTAGCATTAATACTAAACAATGGTAACAATTTCTCCATAATTTTGCCTTGAGGTCCACTTAACACAGGTATAGACAGCTCCTAGAGGGCTGTTATCCATGCCCCAATGATGCTACTGAAAACTGCAGTATACAGTATAAACGAAGAATTTTGAATATGATCAAAAGAAATGTTTGAAGGTAAAAACTGATCACCTGTTACTTGCCAGAAAGATAATTTCTCAAAACATTAATAAAGAAACAATTCATTTTAAGAACATTTTTAAAATATTTTGAAATAAAAACAACCGTAATTTCCTTCTCTTACCTTCTTTCTCATTCCTACATATTTACATATAAATCTTTTGCTTTAAAAAACAAAAATGAAAATAACTTATGCATTCATTTAGTGACATAGTATTTTCCTTACCAATGCCATTTCTCCTGTATTTGGAATCCACGGCTAACATGGCTATATAACCTCTGCGGAACATCTTTTTGTGCATATCCAACTTGCAAACGATGGCACCTACACATTCCTCCCCTACCATGGCCTTAAAAATAAACAAACAGTTATGAAGAATACATTGCCATCAGGTACGGCACAATTACCCAGGGAAACAGCAACCAACCATTGGTCACACTTTTGAGGAAGGAGAGATAAGAATTCTAGTAATAGCAATCACTTAAGTTTCAGAAATCTCAATTCCAGAAGTCCTTCAAATGTTCCAGTTTTAAAATCATTCAACATTGTTCAACATTGTTTAGGGTATGCTTATGCTTCTTACCAAACCCTAGGGGGAAAAGAAGCAAGATTCCCACAAAGCAAATATTCAAGTACCTTATAAGAGGTGCTTATAATTATTTGCAATAAAGACCTACATGTTTAAGATTTGGGAAGGAGGAAATATGTGAAAGTAATTTTTTTAAGAAAATTCTTTAGGAAATGATAAAATATTGCAGACTTGCATATCAAAGTACTGTAAATTTATCTCAATTCTAAAAAAGTTCTGCTGAAAGAAAAATATAAGACATATCTATACATGAACAGTAGAGTTAGATTCTGACCAGAAAAAAAAAAAGGTAATGATTTTCAGAAAAAAGACTTTTTTTAAGGTATTCTTTGGATCCTGTCCAAGGTGTTTTTTCAGTGAAGGACTATGAAAATTAGATATACGATGGTCTCATTTTTAGGACACTCCTGACAGTATCATTATCATAAAGCTCAGAGAATATCCAGAGCTTAAAATCAGAGCTTCATATTAAAGCAAAAGCTTTAATATAATTTTATAGTTATTTTAACAAAAATGTATGTCTTTCCAGAGTGTTAAAGGTTACATATTGAATAAATGCTAATCATCCCCCATTTTCATTAAGATTTCCAGTGTTACCATTAAAAATGTTTTTCAAAAGTTCCTTCACTCATGAAAAGTTCTAGTGATACTGTATTCTGGTAAATATCAACAGGGATATAGCTCCAATTATTTAATAACATGTCAGCTTGCTAGAAATATGTGTTTGCTATAAGGAGCACTCATTAAAAAACAGGAAAACTTCAAATTATCTCTTAATAACATTAAATTTTCAGAAGAAACTATTTCAACAACAAAAACCAGGAATTGGGTTAAAAAATTGAAAAGACCAGTTTATACTTAAACTTAATTTGGATGTGACATTTTTCAGTTCATCATTCTGTAATATGATTAAAAAGTCCTTTTTTAATTGTGGAAAATCCTATAGGCAAGGTAATTCTAATACATTTCACACAAATCTGAACTGGGTCAGAAAAATTCTCTTGAAGGGCTATTAAACTGAACAATCCACACTAATTCATTCCTGTTTTATCACACAATCCAATAAACCTCTAAAATTTCTATTTCCATTTTCATTCACAATAAATCAATCTGGTTTTATCAAAATTCTTTTGAAAACTAAAATTTCTTCCTGAAATAAGACCTGAAAAATACACAAAAATTGGCTGGCTGAACAACTCTTAACAGCATTTTTCTGATTTGAAAGTAACTCACCTAAAATATATGTTTATGTGGCTGTGTATGTGTGGACATGTTTTACACATTAAATGGTACATTAAAAAGCTTTTTGACCTGATAAGCTAAGGAAAATGGAAACCTATATAAATCTATGACACAAAACTGTAGGACAGCTACACGTCAGTTAGTAAACCATCCAAAAGAAGCTTCTTCAAAATCAGAACCACTAGAAACAATACCATTGGACAATACTTTGAAATTGGATAGGAATTTCAAACAAATCTTTGTCCTTTGACCAAGGAAGTAAGAGGAAAACAAGTATTATACCAGTTCACACTTAGACTAGATTGACTTATTCCTAATTAAGAGTATGAAGGAACAAAGATCAGGTAGAAAATCCGTAAAAAAGATAAAAGCCCAATATATAATATGCCTGTTACTAATAAGATATTGATAGTAAGGAAGTTCTATTTTTTTTCTGATAAATTACTGGTGGTTATACACTTAAAAGAATCACTAAACTAGGGACACCTCGGTGGCTCAGTTGGTTAAGCATCTGCCCTCGAATGAAGTCATAATCCCAGGATTCTGGGATCCAGTCCCGCATTGGACTTCCTGCTCAGTGGGGAGCCTGCTTCTCCCTCTGCTTGCCTCTCCCTCTGCCTGTTGCTCCCCCTGTTGTGCTGTCTCTCTCTCTGACAAATAAATAAATAAAACCTTAAAAAAAAAAAAAAAAGAATCACTAAACTGGGGAACGAGTGGGCGGATCAGTCGGTTAAGCATCTGCCTTCAGCTCAGGTCATGTTCTCAGGGTCCTGGGATCCAGTGCCACATCTGTGCTCCTTGCTCAGTGGGAAGCCTGCTGCTCCCCTTGCTTGCACACACTCTCTGACAAATAAATAAAGGCAATCTTAAAAAAAAAAATAAGTAATTGATAAACTGCTTGTCAGTTTTTCTAAATAAAAGCTCTGCACATATATTTGGAACTCTTACTATCAAATGTGTTCTTTTTTCAAGGATGGAAACTGAAAAATTCCTGGCAAGATTAAGACTGAACTCTACAAGGCCAAATGCTTGTTAATCTATAAAACTTGAAAAATGTAAGTTGTGTGAAATAGAAATTCCCAAATTCCAGAATGCTATACATGAGAAAACAGAGGAAGCCATGAAGTTAAATTTAGAATAAACAGACTATAATACATCACTGGTAGTAAGCTTAAGATGTTCAAAAAGGCACCAACAGCTCAAAAAAGGTAGAGATAAATTAGTTAAGACTAGAGTAACTAACAATGTCCCATTTGTCTGGTACTCTACTTTCACACTTTTTACAATTATTAGGAAGAATCATAAGAAACCATCATTTTTGTTAGTCAGATAAGGTCAAGTATTGGCAGTTTTCTAAGGTTCAACCTCCTACACTCCATTTGATCCATTACAGGTTATATGAAAATCAGAAACATTTTGAAGGTTTTCAATCTCTTCAGATTATTCATGTTTGCAAGGACAAGAGTCCCTTGATGAGGCATAACTTGGTAACACAATGATCTTCACTGAATAGGTCAAGAATATGTAACTTTTCAGGTTCTTGCTTATTTCCATATTGAGAAGTCAGGTAAAGTTCTAGCTTTACCTCTCAGCCACTAAATACTTGAAGCTTTATTTACTTTTTTTAAAAATTTTGTTTTTATGTAATCTCTATACCCAACCTGGGGCTCGAATTCACAAACATGAGAGATCAAGAGTGGCACGTTCCACTGACTGAGCCAGCCAGGCACCCCTAACTATCTGAAGATTTAAGCATTTTAAGTCATTTTGGTCCTTAATTTTTTTTTTCCATTAAAAAAGGTGAAGTTGAGCTAGGTTATATTTAAGATCCTTTACAGTTCTAACATGATATGACTTAAAATAAATATACACACTTATATTTGTTTTAAGTTAGTTCTTATAGGAAATTCAAAAACTGGGGCCAACATAAAGGCCCCAATTCTAAATGGCTTCTGATTAACTACTATTTTATGTTCAATACCTCCAGATATGTATTTGCACTAGTAAATCTTAGATGTCAACCACCTGTACATATCTCAATTTCCAGATATTCAGAATTTAATGTTAAGTAAATTGGCTATTAAAGAGCTAAAGTACAAATTAGCTGATGAATTGGAAGGAGTCTATGAAATATCAAAATTAAAATTTACTAAGTTTATCAGAGTCTAAAAATGGCAGACAAATTGAGAAAGGCCAAGGTAGTATCAGAACCCAACGCTGCCTAAATACTATATATACAACTGTTTTCTGTACATGAAATACATATTTGAAATACATATTTCAATTTAAGGTGTGACTCAATTTTATGCTTTTGTGGGTAAACTTACAATTAAATCAATCATAAATTTTTAGCAATTACATTGGCATTTAATATCACATGTAGAATAGTGCTATAAAATCACTTTCCCATGTTCACTGGCATAGGCATGGCTAAGAACTCCTATTTTGATAGAGTGGTTAGAGTCCTGGAAGAGCAGTTTTGTAGACTATATGATAGTTCCCACAATTTAAATAAACATACTACATTGAAGTTTAGTAGACTGAACATAGAAAATAGCAGAACTACCATTACCTACAATACTGGAGCTATATTTTCAGATTATCAACATATGGAATAAAAAAGATGGATTTCTAAAGCACTGTCAAAATGTCTTGCAGGGATTTGCTAAGTGCAACTAAGTCAATGCTAAAACAGTAAACAACAGTAGTGCTTCTCCCTTTACACACCATAAAATACTTCTTAAAAGCATGTTGCTTTTCGTCAGAGAAAGTCAATGGAAACAAAATGCTTGTGAGGACACAAACATAATGCATATACCCTCAGTTAATATTTAAGTGGAAGGTTTCATACAGACTAAAACTGGTCAATATTACTGGGAAGAAACTACTGGTACTGCCAGTACTACATAAATTTTTTAAAAAATACAACTATTCAGCTTACTTCATAGCCAGATCTTTTTTGTTTACACATAAGTAAAAAAAAAATTTGTCAACTATACTTCACATAAGCCAGTGTTACTACTAGCATTTAGGTATATCTATGACCATTTTCTTAAAGAAAAAAATTAGATTAGTAACAATTTCACACTTAGTTTCCTACATTCCAAAAAGGCATTTTGTTCAAGTTTCAGGAGTCTTTCAGCCACCAAAAGTGTTAGTAGCGCCTTCTACAATCTAGCACTAGAAAACAGGCTGGCTACAACTGTTAATTGTCCTGTTGAAGTAAAAGGAAACAATTTCCATAATTACAGAAAACGCTTGTAAGATTTAATTCTCCAATGTGGCCACAGCAAGTTTACTGACAATCATGTTCACCAAAACATGTTTATGCATACACTCTTCCCTGATTACGGCTGCAATTGAGAGATTAATAAAGCCTGTATCCGAACAGAACCATGTTCAAATTAAATAATTGCAAAGTGCTTTGAGGACGAGGGAAGGTAATTAAAGACGGTTAAACATGATTATAAGCTAATATAAACAGGATCCAAGACCCCCAACATGCATCACACAGGCTTGTTGCATTTACATTATCAAGTTCAGCCAGATGAAGACGTCTTACCTTCAGAACACTTTCATTAAACAACTAGTAGTGTGCACACGCACTTTACATCATGTAACGTACTACGAAACGCAGGAGTATACATCCACTGCCACTCTCAGCCCTCACACTCCCTGCCCTGCACGGCCTGGATCTCTCTGCTGGGTTCACCCTCTTTGCATTCCATCCACTTACCAAGAAGCACAGCTGTGGCCAGTTGTGGATAAAATATCTATAGGTATAAATGGAGTAGGGTTCAGACAGATCTTTGGTGATCAGTCTCATGATATCGGGCATTTGTAGCTCGGATTCATATCGGACATAACGTATCGTCCGATCCTCCCCAGGCTCAACCTCCCTGCCTGAGGGGCTTCTTAAACTGCAGCCGGCGGTCAGGGATGAAGACAGCAGCCGCACCTGCTCGTCTTCCTCCTCCTCCTCCTGCTCCGTGCCCTCCGCCAGTCCATTGCGGGCCGCCGCAGGATCGCTCGCCGCCACTGCCTCTGCCGGGCTGGGGAGCGCAGTTCTTCCATTACTGGGGAGGCAGTGAGGGGGACTCTCGCCCGAGTGTACCCCAGCTCCTTTTGTTGCAGTCGCTCTGGGCCCCCCGTCGGGGGTGGCCGTGGTCGTGGCCGTGTCGGCCACGCTCAAAACCTTGCTCTTGAGGGAGGCGGCCGCCCGGAGGTGCCGCAGTTCGGGGCTGATCAATCCGTTGAGCTGCTGCTGCTCCTGCGGCGGCTGAGGGCAGCGGAGGCACGGATGCCCCTTGGCCGCCGCCGTCGCCTCGCCGCCCGCCGGGCTCCTGCCGCCGCCGCCTTCGTGCTCCTCGTCGTCCTCCTCGTCCTCGCTGCAGCAGGCGAGGGCGGCCCCCGCCGGGAAGGGACAGCGGGGCTCGGCCGCCGCCGAGGCCGGAGGTGCTGGTGGTGGGAGGAGGCTGCTAGGCCCAGGCGGTACCTCCGCCATCCTAGAGGCGACACAGACCGAGAGGGGAGGCCATGAGACCCGGCGGACTAGCGCGCAGCAGAGGGGGCGGCGGGCGGGGGGGCGGCGGTAAAGGTGGGGGGGGGGGGAACAAAGGCAGAAACCGTCCCTCACGGAGCAGCCCCCCAATTCCGCGCCCCCCCCCCGCTCTTCAGCGCCGCTCAGCTGTTCAGCCGGCCACCGTCCCCGTCCGCCCGCACCCATCCGCTGGCCCTGTCACCCGCGGCCCCTCCCTGTCCCTTCCTCGCGGCTCACCCCGCACAGGTCCCCGCCGCCACTGCCGCCACTCCTCTTCCTCCTCAGCCGCCGCCGCCGCCGCCGCCTTCGCCGCCGCGGCCGCCTCCACCGCCGCCAAGGTTCACACTCAGCCGCCGTCGCCGTAAAGCGCCTCGGCTGTTACCCCGGGTAAAGTTTCCTAGGCCTGGCTTTACGACACTTCCCTGCCTGCCGGCTGCCGGGGCCAAGGGAAAGGGGCGTGGAGGGAGGTGACCTGTGGAGGGGCGGGGACGAAGGTGTCTCTTGTGGGCTCTGGGGGAGGCCGAGTGCTAATGGGTGGGGCTGTAGGGCGGGGAAGTTGCTCAGGGCTTCAGAGTCTCCGGCTCCCGCCCCACTGTCCTCGGCTTTGGAACTCCTCCGCCGGCGGAGGTTAAGACGCTGGGCTGGGGAGAGATGGGCAGGCCGGCCGTCCACCGAGCTGCCGCGAAGCCCGCGGGCTGGTGGCCTGCCGACCTGAAAGCCCACGAGTTCCCTAAAACTGCTCCTCCTCAGCTGTACTACGTTTGCCCTGACCCGGGGAAGGGCAAGGGAGGAAGGCAGAGGGGAGAGGGCGGTTACCTGAGTCCCTTAAAAATGGAGCAAAACGGGAGAAAATCGAAAGAGAAAGGCTGTTAAAAGCTGTTAAAAACTGGTTGTTTGCAGTGTGAGTTAAGTTTGATTAGTCTACCCTTTTGAGACAAGACAAGCTGGACAGGTGGTCCTTTTCCTCTCCCCTTACCCCCTTCACCCCACCCAGGAATTTGGAGGTAAATGTGATTAAAAGGTGCCGGACAGATAGAAGCACGTCTGAGGAAGAGTTAGAGGTGGTGGAATAGAGTGACAACGGCTAGAAAAGCACAAGCCTAAACTTGTGACACAAACTGTCACCAGTAAAGTGATGTCCTGAACCTCCTCCTCACTCACTCCACCAAGTGGTCTGCCGGAGCGGATGCAAATGGAATTGAACAGCGGCACGGACTTGAGCGGGTGGATTCCCTCTTTCCTCTCTAGTCTGCAAATGATGATTTCCAGCGGCTCTTTTGTAGCTCTCCATCACGCGGAGCAGATTAAGTTTTTTGAAAACTGATTTGTAGAGCTGGTCATGTCAGCAGCATACAGATGTTTTCAGGGATTTAATTCTATGACTGATTATGTTTGCAACTTTCTGCCATGATAAAAACTCTGGAAAGTGGGTTACACTGTATTGTAGCTGTTAAATACAATTGTTCGGATGCCTGTCACTAAAGATAGGACAAACTATCATCTTCCATCTAGAAATTCAATCTATAGTAACAAAAAAATAATAACAAAATGTGTGACTATGTGCCAGGCACTGTTCTAAGTACCTTATGTGTATTTGTTAACTCATTTATAGGTTTTATAAAAATTAATTTATAGATTTTCATAGAAATATTGACGTTTGTGTACATAGAGGTGTAGGTGCTTATTTATTTCAGCCTTATCTATAATTGGAAACAAGTCCAAACCACCTAAGTGTCTATCAATACAAGAATGATTAAAATAAGCTTACGATACCTAAATACTATAGTTAATTATGTTTTTGCTGAAAGAATGAAATAGATTGAATATAACGGAATATATTGGTATACTTCCGGTTACTATGATTGCATTGCAAATTACTCCCACAATACAGTTGTATAAAATAAACGTTTATTATGCCAATGGATTCTGTGGGTCAGGAATTCAGACTGCATGGCAGGAATGACTTTTCTCTGCTCTCTTTATGCATAGGGCCTCAACTGGAAGGTTGAGGATTAGAATCATCTGAAAACTTTTCACTTTCATGTCGATGGTTAATACTGGCTGGGGGCCACAGGCTGGAGAACTCAGTTCAACTCCATGTAGATCTCTCCAGGTGGTCTTTTACTATGGACTGCTCTGGGCTTTCTCACAGTTTCCAAGGGTGAGTATCCCAAGAGTAGGAGAGCCAGATTTCTACCATCTTACCTTTTATCTGCTTTAGAAGTCATGCAGTGTCAATTCTACTGCCTTCTATTTCTCCATACCCTCACAAAGCCTCATCCAAGTTCAGGGGGTGGGGAAACAGACCCTACTTCTTGAGGAGAGGTAAGGTTTTTAAAGAGAACATGGGACCAGAAATATTGCTGTGGCCATTTTTGGAAAGCACAAGTTGTCATAGGTGCTTAAGACTTCCTAAACACCCTAAGGAGGTAAACTAATAAGTACAATGGGATCCCATTTATGGTTTTTAAAAAGAAAAACAAAACCATATTTCCAAACGCACGTACATTGTTTAACAATACATATTTTTCAAATGACATAGGTTTGAAGTGTAACCTGGATGGTCAGCCAAAGAAACAATGATCTGTTCAAGTCATTCAGGAAATAATGACCAAGATGGCCCCACACAACTCCCCAAAACATATTTAAAGGTTTTTTTTTAGATTTTTATTTATTGATTTGAGAGAGAGAGAAAGCATGAGAGGGGAGGTCAGAGGGAGAAGCAGACTCCACATGGAACTGGGGGCCTGATGTGGCACTTAATCCCAGGACTCCAGGATCATGACCTGAGCCAAAGGCAGTCACTTAACCAACTGAGCCACCCAGGTGCCCCTAAAGTTAATTTTTACTTAGAAAAATGTCTCTTGTTATCTGTGAACTGTAACCCTATCTAATGTGACTCCATCGTAAGAAATGAGTGGCAGTAAGTCTTAGTGTTCTTTCCATACTTGGCACTGAGCTTTCTTGCTGAGGAGCTCACTTAATGTTGTCTCACAGTTATTTTCAGAAAGGTGAGATTTGGAAAGACCTCCATGAGGTCAGTGACAGAGTCTTATTTACTTATGATCATATCTAATACTTAAAAGGAGACTTGCTGTTTTTTTTTTTTCCTACACTATGTTATTCACTCAGCAGTCTAGGATGTTTATAATTACAAAGTAAATTCTGGCCTCCTTGCTAGTTCATAAGCTAATAAGATCTCTGATATCTAAGCTCCAGTGACTCCACTTTATATCCCAGTATTAAAATCCCAATGCTGATCTTCTAGGAAGACTTCTCTAAGAAATCTGTCTTTGCAAGCCTTTTCTTTTTTACTCATGTTTTTATATGCTGATATGATGGCAGCATTATTTTAGGTATAAAAATAGGATTAGTTTACTCTAATGCTTTAGGCATATTTGTCAATTAAGAAGCTCTGAAAAGACAACTATCTCTGAGAGTGATGACTTCAGAGGAAGGCATGGTCTCCAAGCAGGGGATGTACAACCAGTGATAGTCTTCTATCTGGATAATTGGTATTTTCATTGCTTTGACATACCTTATGATACAACAGTCACTTGTTTACTATTGCCTTTGTTCTCTTTTGAACAATAAAAGGACACACCTTAAGTTTTTTAGAAGAAAAAACTCATTAAATCAATTAAAATAACCAAGAGCAACTTTGAAGCAATATCGTAAAGCAACTTCCTGAAGGAGAAATGTTCCTTCCATATTCTAACAAGTAGACATTTTCTCTTATTGGCCAGGTTTAAGGGGGAATGAAGTTGCTAATAATGGACAGATGTTTTAAGTTCTCTTGACTCAGCAGGATGTCATGTTATATGGCATAGACACACATACTGAATAATTCAAATATTTATGTAGTTTTATTTTACATGCCGTATTGCTCTTAGTCCTACTAATCCTATCTATTGGACATAAATCCTTAAATATGAATGTCTTTAACTTTGTTTTATCCTAGATGAAAGAAAGGAGATACATCAAATTTGAGACTCAACATTTAATCAAAGGATGAATATTGTTTTACCACCTGTAATCTTGGAACACTGTGAGATTCCCAGGTAAAGTTCTTTGATTAACAGTTTGATTCTTCCCTTTGAATTTGAGGGAGTGAACAGTCTGTTCTTTAACCCTCTGACCCTTTGACAACAGTGGTTGGCAGTCCCAGTTGTAGGCATAGATTTTGTTTGTATGAATGAGGCCCCTGGCGGTGTATGAGGAACCAGAGACTGGACTACAGTCAAATGGTCGCTATTTCCATTACTTTGAACCTCATACTTCCATAACTTGCTGAGGACACAGACAGGCTCTTTGTTCTATCTCTATCTGGGTAAGTGAGAGGTGCTCAAGAGAATCATATATTCCTATATATTAAAGCTATTGAAAATTCTTGGTCTCCAATTTAGCTATGCCCTCAGCTGTCACTACTCTAGAGTTGGTTGTTTTGTTGTTTTTTTTTTTAAAGGTTTTACTTATTTATTTGACAGATAAAGAGATCACAAGTAGGCAAAGAGAGAGGAAGGGAAGCAGACTCCCTACCCAGCAGAGAGCCCGATGTGGGGCTCGATCTCAGGACCCCAGGATCATGACCTGAGCCGAAAGCAGAGGCCCCAACCCACTGAGCCACCCAGGCGCCCCTACTCTAGAGTTGTTTTTACCAGTTTTCCAGGCTAGCATCATCCAAAAGCAACTATCATTGACCACTCTCTTCACACTCTCCTCAGCAGATGACCCTGCCTCCACTTCACTAGGAGAAAAGAACTATTCCAAAGGTGAACGCCCTCCACCTCCACCCGCCATGTCAATAAATGCATCTGTATTTGAATTTACCCTTATCCCTCCCCACCCCAGGAAAACCATTAGAGGGTAGAAGATGGCCCAATTCTTCAAGACTAATACCTCCCTTTACCTGTGAGCTTGATGTCATCCTTTCAATACCCTTTGGCACCTGTCCCATGGTTGTTCTCACTCTCTGCCTCAAAGTTTATAAATGCTGACTTTCTCTCCTTTCCATCACAGTGAAATTGCTAATCTGCAATAGGTAGCCACCATTTCCACCCAGATGCAAGTTTGTTCTTCAGCCAATTGGTGGCCCTTCTACCTCAACCCTTCCACTAACACCTCCCTGGCAAAAGTCACCTGTCATGTCCTAAAGACTAGATCCATTCCACTCTTTAACTCGTCATGTCACTTTATTTTCCCCTGGCATTTGATTTTGCTATGCCTTTCCTAAACTCTTCCCTTGGCTTCTGTCATACCATACTTCTTTGCCCTCCTTCTCTGAACATTCCTTCTCAGTTTTTCTTGATATATAGGAGTCTATAATCATCACAGCAGTAGCTAGCATTTACTGTCAGCCTACCATATATTAAGTATGTTTTAAGCAATAGCCCACTTTAGTTCTCACAATAATGCTATGAAATATGCAGCACGAACTGGTGGTTAGAAGCCAGACTGGAGTTGGGTCACCAGCTTATTCCTGAGTCAGTCACTGGAAGCCCAGTCAGTGGTTTACTCTTAGATCAATGAGGCCTGTTTGTGGCTGAGAAGAATATGCGCTTCTCCTGATATGTATTACTGGGGGCAAGGGGTGTGTGAAGAAATGTCTATAATAAAATTGGGGTTCAAATCCTGGCTCTACCACTTACTAGCTCTGTGATCTCGGATAACTTAATGTCTCTGAGCTTCAGATTATTCTTATTGAAAGCAGATAATACTACATACTTCATAGAGGATGGGAAAGATTAAATGAATTAATATGTGTAAAATTTTTAGCCTAGTAGAAGCACATGGTGTGCCCTGAGTAAATGTTAGCCAGTCTCCCATCCCACTCATCTATCCTCAACATTTCTGCCACTGCTGTCCTCATAAAATGAAAACTATGTCCATCTCCCACTTAAACTTCTTCAGTGACTCCCCTTCACCTAATAATCAAATCTAGATTAGGGTGCTTTGGCCACAAATAACAGAAAAACCATCTCTATCCAGCTTTTAGAAAAGTCAGGGAGTGAACTAGATCACTTTTTTTTTTTCTAATCTGCTGAGGAGAGTGTGAAGAGAGTGGTCAATGATAGTTGCTTTTGGATGATGCTAGCCTGGAAAACTGGTAAAAACAACTCTAGAGTAGGGGCGCCTGGGTGGCTCAGTGGGTTGGGGCCTCTGCTTTCGGCTCAGGTCATGATCCTGGGGTCCTGGGATCGAGCCCCACATCGGGCTCTCTGCTGGGTAGGGAGTCTGCTTCCCTTCCTCTCTCTCTGCCTACTTGTGATCTCTTTATCTGTCTTATAAAAGACTGTCAGAGGCAGGGTGAAGTTCAGGGTCAATTGGTTCAATGATATTATTTAAGAATCTAGGTTTCTTTCTCTCTCCTGCCATTCATAGAGTCAGCTCCATCCTAAACCTGCTTCCTTTGTATTTACCATATGGTTGCCCTAAGTATTGGGAGCCATGTATTTCTTGATTCATGCCCAGTGAGGGGAAGGGAGGGGCTTTCAGTAACGCACCAAGAATTACTTTCCCAGAGAACTCTAGCAAACCTCTCTTGGTGTTGTCTTTTATCAGACTTGATCATGAGCTATTCCAAAGTCAGTCACTGGAAAGAGACTAAGTGTAACCTTTCTTGGGCCACCTGGAACTAGGAGTGAGTGAGCTGCCTTGGAGGCATTTGTGTTGTGGGGGGAAGGGTATATACTAAAGAAATTACGTTTCTATTAGAAGAATGGGGAATGGATTCTAGGAAGGCCACGTTCTATGTTCACTGCATAGACAAGGCCTTCTTTATGATCTTATCTTGAAGGACAAGTTATTTCTTGACATTCACAATTTTAACTCAAAGTAATTATTGTATTTATGGATGAGTGAACTTTGAACCAGACTATTGCTTGTAGTACCCAAAATGGGCATGATGGTTTTCTGGTCTCTATATCTGTGCTCATTCTGCTATTGGTCCTAGATATCATCACCTTCACCATTCCTAATCTCTCTCTCTCACACACATACACAGACACACACACACACACACACACACCCTCTCTACTTGCAAAACTGACTTCTCCCTGTTCAGTGACTGCTTTGGATTTCTGTGGGCAAACTTGTTCAAGACTTCTTTGCTCTTCTGTGGCTTCTTCTAGAAGACTTCTAAGAGTGGGAATTATGGGGCCCCTGGGTGGCTCAGTGGGTTGAACCGCTGCCTTCGGCTCAGGTCATGATTTCAGTGTCCTGGGATCGAGTCCCGCATCGGGCTCTCTGCTCGGCAGGGAGCCTGCTTCCCTCTCTCTCTCTCTGCTTGCCTCTCCATCTACTTGTGATTTCTCTCTGTCAAATAAATAAATAAAATCTTTAAAAAAAAAAAAGAGTGGGAATTATGTCTTATCCTCTTATTCCTGGTAGATGCATAATACATGATTCTGAATGTATGCATCAAAGATCGATCTTTTTCTACACCTTTTCAGATAGTAGATGTCTCTCTTGGTGTAAATGTCTTAAACAAGTTTATTTATATAGGACTTTTATTACCAGAAGTGATAAGAAAAGTATCTTCGAAGGTCTTAAGAATCTAGTAGTATCTTCTAGAGTCTTTTGCTTAAGATTCTTCTGCTTAAAATAAGCACTTACAGGATTGGCTTGAGGGTGCATATTTGACTTTCATGCATTCATTCTAAGTTGGATGTAGAGACAAAAATTGGAGAAGCTATCCATCATTAATCAAGTCCTGGCCACTGGGGTCAGTTGTTACAGAAGTTAGTTTGGACTCCCAGATTGTTACTAGAGGTAGCAGTGTGACTTCCTACAAATCCAACTCAGAGCAGTATGGCTTCCTGGTTTATTCATGATATATAAGGGGTTGGTGGGCAGGGTGCTGTGGATTGTGGGTTAGAGCTTTATTTTTTAATTAAAATTTTTTTATTATTTATTTTTGAAACATACACAGAGAGAGAGAGAGCACGAGCAGAGGGAGGGGCAGAGAGAGAGAGGGAGAAGCCAATTCCTTGCTTTGAAGGGAGCCCAAGGCTGAGTGATCCCCCAGGACCCCCGGGGATCATGACCTGAGCCAAAGGCAGATGCTTAACCAATTGAACCACCTAGGTGCCCCCAGAGCTCTATTTTTATATATGTCTGGCCACTGTTGGCTAGTACAGTCAGTATCTCAGAGTAGAAGTCAGGAACGTGGAAGAGGGCCCAAGAGAGAGTTTTGAAGTGCTAGAAATATTCTGTAATCTATTTTTTTTATCTGAGTGCTGGTTATTACATGAGTGTATCCTTTTTGTGAAACTTTATCAAGCCATAAACTTATGATTTATATGTGATATTTCAATATAAAAATTAATTTTTAATAAAGAATTTCACAAAAAGTAAAAAAAACCTGCAGATGCATTTTTTATTATTAAAATGAGTGCTACACACTCATGGCTGACTGAATTATTTGGGCTGTAGGTCACCACAGCCTGCATGAAATGCTTTACTGAAAAGAGAACTTCCATCACTGGGGACCTGAGTCTGGAAGCCAGTCCAGGAAAAGCAAGTGATTTTGTAGACTTTATTTGAATATTGAATTAAAATACAAACTATGCAAGGCAAAGTGGTTATTTTATTTCTTTCTGAATGAGAAAATATAGCAACAACCAAGACACTAAAAAGCTAGGTTTAGAAAGCACGAAAAGAGAGTAGTTCTAAGAATAGCGCCAGTAGGGCTCATTGGGAAAGTGTAGGTCTCTAGTCCTAATATATTTTGATTTATTACTCATTTTATTATGTGTACAAAACTGGTAAAATCCAAAATGCGACCACAGCAGAGAAATAAATAATGTAATCGAGATATTTGTTCTATTTCTATACTGCAGTGGAAGTCTGTCAGTCATGTATAAACTCACAGCGGCTTCTCTGAGTTCTCAAGGAGAAACCTTTGAAGTTCAGGGAGTGGTTAATGGTTCCTTTGATCTTCTTAGTCTTTTTGCACTTCAGGGAGCTTTCCAGGAGGGCAATTTTGCTTATCACTGGACCTATTGTTAAATGAAAACAAAAACAAAAAAGCAACTTCCTAGATCTATTGGGATAGGTGGTGCAGGTGAGGGACTTTCCCAGGCTCGTCCCAACTGCTCCTTGTGGCCTGTTTGAAGAGGGAATTCTGCCCAAATCAGCCTCTCCCTAATCAACTTCCAGTACCTATATGCTTAGTTAACTGCCTCCAGCCTATCCTTTAATCTCTTTTTTTTAAATGCCATCTCATTTGTGCTAAATGTATGCATTAATTTACTTTCTAAACCATTTCATAAAATATTCTTTGTTCCCTTTGAGAAATATGGAAAACTCCAAACGTGAGGGTATTGGAGAAGTCAAATTCAAAATGATTGTAGTTCTATAGTGTCTTCAAGTAGTATCTGCATTAAAGGTCATTGCATTAGTAAATCTATTAAGTATAAAATCTTTGCATTACTTAATTTATTCAGTAAAATATTTTTAAGTATATATGTGCTGTATGGGAGTATAAATACATAAATACAAGGAAGAAAAATACTTTACTTTTCTGACAGCGATGACTCAGAAATATTCACAATATACATTTTGATGCATTTTCTTCAAATCTTGGTATTATGTAAATGTGTGATATGTACTTTTTATATGTAGGAGAGATTAGCTTGTTCTGTATATGTGGTATGTATACTTTTTTTTTTTAAGATTGTATTTATTTATTTGACAGAGAGAAATCACAAGTAGTCAGAGAGGCAGGCAGAGAGAGAGAGAGGGAAGCAGGCGCCCCGCTTAGCAGAGAGCCCGATGCGGAACTCGATCCCAGGACCCTGAGATCATGACCTGAGCCGAAGGCAGTGGCTTAACCCACTGAGCCACCCAGGCGCCCCTGGTATGTATACTTTTATAAAAATTTGGTATTATATTATTTTCTTATGTCTTTAAAGATTGTAATTATTTTATGAATCATAATTAAATTACTCCTTTATTGTTGGATGAAAATATCTTTTTTTTAAGGATTAGAAACAGTTAATGTATCATAGTGGCCCCTTTTTCTCCCATAAGGGGCTTGAAAAATTAATTTGAAAAATCTCTTAAGTATATACACACATGCACATGGATCTGTGAAGTGAGACTTGGATTCAGCATGGCAGGGCAGGGCTGAACAAAGAACTCACAGCATCCCCAGGACCACCATCATGGCAAGGTATCCTCTTTATATTAATATGCACCTTCATCAGTTAGAGTACATCTTTAGAGAGGACGTTTGGGGGAAGTTGAATATAATGAAGCTATCTCACTTAATTCATCCATTCATTCATTTATTCAGTAAACACCTGTTGCTCCCCTGTTCGGCACTTAACATATCTAGTTAAAGAGTAGACTCAGCCCTTCCCTCACTCAGAGCCCAAAGTCCAGATAAAGTCCTTCAAAGCAGAGAATTTAATAACCCCCAGAAAGGGCTCTAATCAGGAAAGCTGGGATTATGATAGGTGCACATAGAGGGGCAACTGCATTTTCCCACTGAAGGCAACACTGAACCAGACACTTAAAAACTAAGCAGGAGTTAACTGAACCATCGACAGGATGGGCAAAGCCTGGGGAAGATCAGAATGCTTGGAGAAGACCAAAGAGGAAGCTGGATATGTTTAGCCAAAGCCAGACCATAAAGGGCCTTGTCAACCCCCATAAATTTAGAGTTTATCTCCAGAGGCCCTGGGAATCTGTGGAAGGTTTGTTCTTTGAAAAGATCACTCTCTCTGCATTCTGAAAAATGAATGAGAATGGGAGTTAAGGTAATCAAGGATTGTTGCTCCAGGCGGGAAGAGCAGCTCTTGGGCTACAGTGGCCCGGGGCGGGGGGGTGGGGGGGGGTGGGGGGGTGGGTTGGTTGGTTGTGAGACTGTGTAACCATCCTTTTCATCCAGCCATTCACTGCATTTAGCTTTTGACCCCTTCAAACCAATATAGCATATATTAAGCACCAAATAAATGGTTGTTGCTTTGTTTGCTCGTTTCTGTGTTTGGAAAAGAAATCCACCTAATTCTACCTTTTTCTTCTCCGGAAGAATTAAGTATTGAGAAAGAAGGTCTCCATCCTAAGGAACTATCCCACTCTGCCTAATCTAGGGGCTTCTCCAGTTTCCTACAGTGGCTCAGCTATCCTGAGCCAGTGGCACAGAAAACCACCAAATTCCTGATCTGTACAATGAGGACAGAACCTCAATTCTGCTGATATTAGTGACATGCGGGGTCCCCCTTTTATAACAGTAATGCATGTTCAACATAAAAACATGAAGACACAGACAAGTGAGAAATAGAGAAATAGCCACCATAGTGCCACCCCCCAAATGACAACCACTATTAATATTTTGAGGCATTTTGTTTTAGTCTTTGTTCATAATTTGGGAAGAATTTCTTTAAATCATGGTGATACACACCTGCACATACACACATGTATATTTATATCTTGAATTTTTTAAACTTAACATCATAACATAGAAAAATTTCATGTCATTTTAAATATTACATTAAAATTATAGTTGTTGCAAAAATTCCACTCTATGTATTCCAATCGAATTCAACACACAGCCATCTTTAGGCTGTTACCAGTGTTTGTGCTAGAAATAAGGCTATGATGAGTAGTTGGGGCATAAAGTTTTGGGGGTACTTAGGATTGTGCTTTTGAGATAAATTCCTAGAAGCAAACCTAATAAGGCTTTTTTTTTTTTTTAAGGCTTTTAGCATATACTGCCAATTTGATTTACAAAAAAGTGTACCAGATATACATTTCAATATATGAGAGTACTTGTTCTAATTTGACAACACTGAAAAGAAATCTTGCCTAATTTAATAGACAAGGTAGTTTTTCGTAAAATAATTTAAAATATTGGGGCACCTGGGTGGCTCAGTGGGTTAAAGCCTCTGCCTTCAGCTCAGGTCATGATCCCGGGGTTCTGGGATCAAGCCCCATATCGGGCTCTCTGCTCTGCAGGGAGCCTGTTTTCTCCTCTCTCTCTCTCTGCCTGCTTCTCTGCCTACTTGTGATTTCTCTCTGTCAAATTAATTAATTAATTAACATTAATAAAATAAATAAATTAAATTAAAAAATAATTTAAAGTGTTGTCAGTGTTGTTATATAACCATAATAACTAAGTAAGCCAATGGGGGAAACTGACTGTTAGGTTATTAAGCCAGACCCATATATATATGAGACGAATTGGCTGCACCTTCCATAACTTGGTAGAGTAGTAAGTATCAGGATTTCAGTATTTGTTGACATAATTCTAATTTTTTGTTTATGTATTTACTTCTGATGGACTCTTGTTTCCTTGTAACTTTAGGCCACAATATTTTACAGATCCACTCAGAGATTTAAAGGAATGGGTGTACCATAAACCATAGCACTAACTACTGATCAGTAGGGTTGTAAATATAAAGCTTTAAAGTTCCTTTGGCGGTGAGTTAATTTTATTTTATTTAATTAATTTGTTTTTCAATGTTTTAGGTTTTTATTTAAATTCTGGTTAGTTAACATATAATGTAATATTGGTTACAGGAGTTAGTGATTCATCACTTTCAGGTAATACCCAGTGTTCCACACAAGTACTCTCCTTAATACCCAGCACCCATTTAGCCCACCCCCCCCCCCGCCTCCCCTCCAGCAACCCTCAGTCTGTTCTCTATTGTTAAGAGTGATTTTTGGTTTTTCTCCCCCCTCTTTCCCCCATGTTCATCTGTTTTGTTTCCTAAATTCCGCATATGTGTGAAATCATATGGTATTTGTCTTTCTCTGGCTTATTTCACTTAGCAGTAACATGCTTTAGCTCCAACAATGTTGTTGAGTGAGTTAATTTTAGATGGAAAAGTTGAAAATTGAATATTAAATTGATAAAAATAATAATGACTTAACTAGAAAAAACACAAGAGGGCAATCTTGCACAACAATAAATTATGTTTGCATAAGATAAAATAATTCAATGTTTTTAATCAAGCATAATTCTTTCAATAGACATTTACAATCTTGTCAGTATGTGTTATCTTTTTAGTGAATTTGCAAGGAAATTTAGAGCCAACATCCATACAATGAATTTTGCATGTATTTGAGTTATATTTTTTAATACTGGAAAGAAGTGAGTCTACTTTCTGTATTGCCTGGTTTCTGTTTATAGAAAAACAAGGATATAGATCCACTACAGAAAAGACACCAAAGACAAAATATCTTTTTCCTCCTGGATTCATTACATATATATGAAATATATATATATATATATATATATATATATATAGAATATAAAAATATATAGATACATATATGTACATGTATACACATATATTTATTTTAAAAATGGAAATAATTTCATTTTTTCTGACTAGGAATATGTGACCCATTAAATTTCAGTGGAAGAGACTATTTTTTAAGATTAAAAAAATAGGGCACCTGGGTGGCTCAGTGGGTTAAGCCGCTGCCTTCGGCTCAGGTCGCGATCTCAGGGTCCTGGGATCGAGTCCCGCATCAGGTTCTCTGCTCAGCAGGGAGCCTGCTTCCTCCTCTCTCTGTCTGTCTCTCTGCCTCCTTGTGATCTCTGCCTGTCAAATAAATAAATAAATAAAATCTTAAAAAAAGTATATTTAAAAAATCATAAATTTCTAAAGGAAGAGCATGTTCTAACGATTAGATCAGAAAACATGTATAATGTTTTACATATTTTAATTTCCTGGTATTTAAATAGGACGGTAATTTGATTAACTGACTAGGCTCTAAAAATTAAGATCATAAGAAAATGGAAGGTTTAAAGCAATTGCTTGCACCTTAGTATGTGCAAATTCTCACACTTTTTGATTTTCATCTGCAAAGCAAGCATGGAGATAGTATCTGTGTGGTCATATTTTCATACCCCCAGGGCCCTCCCCTATCTCAAACTCATTTGGAGTTTAGAGTGCCAAACAGGATTAAAAGAGCATGCTGGTGGGAGGATACTAGTTTTCTGAGCATTTCTGAGCATACTAGTGGGAGCAAGCCCTAAGAATTCTGTGATCAAGTACCTGGTACTTAGAAAAGCAATATGACATAGTAGTTAATCACCTGGAGTTTGAATCCTCAGTTTCTGCTAATACTAGCTGTGTGACTTTGGGTAATTTCTTAACCTCTCTGTGCCTTATCTTCCTTATATGTATAATGCACTTATAATCATTCACATCTCATGAGGTTTTTTTTTTTTTTTGTATATTAAATGAAGATAAAAATACTTACAGCAGTGTCTGGTACAAAGGAGCTTTGCATCAATAATTGCTATTATGCAAGGAGCCTAGGAAAATCTGTAATGAAAATAAGAAGCCAGATGTCAGAACATGAAAATGCGGGCAGGAATCCTATTGGACATACTGAAGCAAAAAGAAAATAATTTTAGACTATAACCATTCTTTCAAGCTAAACTTGGCTAAGGGTTTTCTACAATTCCTAGGGGGAAGGACTCAGAAATTAGCAATAGTTAACTTACTAAATGCTGTAAGAGTTTTGTTCACATTAACCCGTAGAAAACCATATCTGCTTCTTCCTCCAATATGAGGAATGGCTAGTTATTCTCAAGTGTTGAATGCCTATAAAACTCTCTATTTTTAAAGAGCCGTTACTCACAGGATCTGAACTGGTAAGTATGCTTCTACTGGTGGAGTTAACATACAGGTTTTCTGAGAGGGTAAATGAGATAAGCAGCACTTTCTAAAAGGAGCTGCTTTAACAAAGCTTATTTCTGCCATACATACAACAGGACCTGCAGTGCAGGATAGTTCCATCAGGGCACTTTCATATGCAGAAACTTGTCTCTCTTTAAGAAGCCCTGAAATTGGAAATCCAAGATGAGTTCTATTCTAGCCACCACCATTGCTACAATCTGAGAACAGGTAAAGGATTCTCCGTGGTCTGTTTGTTATTTGAGTAAATTTCTCACCCCCATTATAGTGGTTTCTGAGTTGTTTGAAATATCGAGTGAAAAGTTAAACGAATCATTTAAAAAACTATTAACAATACTGTACTTTTGCTTTGCATTATTCCATCTATATTTTCCACTTTAGATAGAGTGATTAAAATCTTGCAATATCTTACTAGGAAGAAATAATTACAGTAATTTTAAGTACTTGTACACATTTCTACAGAGATCATTTTGGAATATCAATGAAAATTTCTATCCCCACGGTGCTTGAGCAATTCTGAGTGTTACTGGGGTTTAAGAAGTACCCAGTGTGTGGGGAAGATTTCACCAGGGAAAGCAGCCTGATTGACTTTATTATAAGGTAAGTTTATCTTAGTGAATTACCTGAAGTTACAGCTTTAACTTTCAAAGTTCTGGCATTTAATTTCCAGGTTCTGGTCTGAGTGGATTAGACCAACCAAGTCTATAAAAGATTAATGATAAATGTAGCAAGCACTATGTCACTGAGCTTAAGGGGGAGAAAGAGTAAATTAATAATTGCACAACTGTCAAATTAAAAACTGAGTAAAAGGGACACCTGGGTGGCTCAGTTGGATAAATGACTGTCTTTGGCTTGGGTCGTAATCCCAGGGTCTTGGGATCGAGTATCGAGTCCTGCATTGGGCTCCCTGATCATCAGGAAGCCTGCTTCTCCCTCTGCCTCTGCCTGCCACTTCCCTGCTTCTGTTCTCTCTCTCTCTCTGACAAATAAATAAATAAAACGTAAAAAAAATTAATAAGTAAAAACTGAGTAAAGAAGTCCTTGGAGCTATAGTGCATGTCATGGTTGGGGGGGGCATGATCATCAAGTAGATTACGAGAAAAGACTTTTCTTTTTAAGCTTTTATTTATTTACTTATAAGGGGGGGCAGAGAGAGAGAGAGCAAGTGAGCACAGGAAAGGGCAGAGGGAGAGAGAGGGAGTCCCAAGAAGACTCCACACTGAGCGCAGAACCTGGCTCGGGGCTTGATCCGACAACCTTGAGATCGTGACCTGAGCTGAAATCAAGTCAGTCTCCCAATCGACTGAGCCACCCAGGTGCCCATGAGAAAAGACATTTTTTTTTTAAGGCTTACAATTTAGCATTTTTGTTTATTAAATATGTTATCATACTGTAAGAAATTGCTGTGTCTGTCTCCACAATAAATGTCTCTGTTCCACAGACTTGTAATTTACAGTGTGCCTACCAGGGATCTCTAACTTCAATTGCATTTTCAACTTCTGCTTTTTCTATACTTTTATACAAGCCATTTCTAGTTATTGATACTTTTTTTCTTAAAATATCCTACTATCACAGATCAAGTTATATGAAGGGAAGGAATTCTTCCAGCTTTGGAGACTTTTCTTCCACTATGTGTTAATGTTAATAACTAATGTTATTAGTCAAAATCTGAATTTGGGGGGCGCCTGGGTGGCTCAGTGGGTTAGGCCGCTGCCTTCAGCTCAGGTCATGATCTCAGGGTCCTGGGATCGAGTCCCACATCGGGCTCTCTGCTCAGCGGGGGGCCTGCTTCCCTTCCTCTCTCTCTGCCTGCCTCTGTCTACTTGTGTTCTCTGTCTGTCAAATAAATAAATAAAATCTTTAAAAAAAAAATCTGAATTTGGGGGCACCTGGGTGGCTCAGGCAGTTAAGCTTCGATTTTGGCTCGGTCATGGATCCTGGGCTCTCTGCTCAGCGGGGAACCTGCTTCTCCCTCTCCCTCTACCTGCCCCTCCACCTGTTTGTACTCTCTCTCTCTCTCTCTCTCTCTCAAATAAATAAATAAAATCTTAAAACACACACACACACACACAGAAAAAACAAAATCTGAATTTGTGGGTTCCTTAATGCCCCACTACAAACACCCATGGCAAAAACAAGCTCCTTCAGGCCAGGAACTATGTCTTCCTGATATTTGTAGCTTTAGAACCTAGCACAGTGCTTGGCACAAAATAAGTGCTCATGAAATGCTTGTTAAGTACTGTCGGTTCAGCTGGGCAACATTTATTATCTTGAAGTGGTACAATGTGGTCACCTGATGGATGTGCACTTGAGGCTACAATACATTGCTAAACAGTTATGTCCTCATGTAGTATGTGAACCTGGCCTGTTTATCATACCACTGTACATCACGTGGTAAAGGCCACAGCCTACTACCTGCTTTGAGAATCAGGAGTCCAGCGATTTGAATCATGCACAGACAGTTTTCTTCTCCCAGAGTCCCCACAGTTTAGGAGTAGAAGTGACATTCTTCTATGTCAGATTTCTAAAATACCCACCATGAGCTTCAGGAGATCTCAGAATCCTAGATGGTTTTCATAAACACGAGTCTGGAAGGGCCTTTTAGATTTATGCATGGCAGTCTTAATCTGCTAAATATTTTAATAATCTTCATCTGTAAAATATCAAGTAGAGGGGCAATTGTGTTCCTAGGACAGTTGCTGCAGCAGAGGTGGGATCACCGCACCATGTAAATGTGGATTAAACACAAAAAATAAATGGATATTTAGGTGCACTTAATTATTTCATACTTTTGCCCCAAACTTCATTTAATCCCTTTCATTTCAGGGTTTAAACGTTAATATCATGAAGTCTGTTCCACAAAATACTATTTTTAAATTTACAATGATAGAATATTTTCACAGGTTCCTATCTTTGGTTCCATTGCCAGTTGTGTGACTTTGGTCAAGAAATCACTTGACTCCTTATTATTGGTTTAGACTAGTCAAAAATAATCAGTTTCAGCTTGCATGACTTTAACCTTTAGTCCTTTGGTTGTAGTTGTGAGTAGCACTTTGTGAAGGAGGCCTTTAAGGCTATGTGTCAACCCTCCCAGAAGATGCCATGGTGACTCGGCCCCATGCGTCATGGCGTGTGGAAGAGGAGGGCAATATACATGTGGTTGTATGTGCAGGTGCTGTTTTCTGTTCTGTTCTAAATGAATTTTAAGGGTTCTTCAGTTCTAAAAGCCTAACATGGAAATATGTTAATGATATACTATCAGTGAATAATTATAATTATGTATAAGTCCTTTCTGTGTATACATACTTTAGCACAGAATAAATTTGGAAAGATGCTCATTAGATTATTGCCTGATAATCTCTAAGTGGTAGAAATAAGGATATTTATGTATTTTTGTCTTTCTTTTCTTTTTTTAATTTACTGAGTTGAGAATGAAGAGAGGACAGGAGGGAGTATGCTAGCAGGAGGAGGGGCAGAGGGAGAGAGAGAAACCCAAGCAAATTCTGGCTAAGAGCAGAGCTGATACTGGACTTGATCCCGTGACCCTGAGATCATGACCCTAGCCAAAATCAAGAGTCGGATACTCAACTAACTGAGCCACCCAGGTGCCCACTGAAAACATTGATAGCTACTTTTCAAATTACTCTCAAAAGAAGTTTTACTTATTTACATCCTCAATATCTTGTATGAGAATGCTAATCTCATTGAATCAATACCAACAATTACTTACAGATGGAAATAGTAACTTGTCTTGCTTGCTCTTGATTTATTTATGAGCAGTGTGATCTCTTTCTGGATTTTTTTATACCTGATTCTGAGAACTGCGTGTTAATTTCCCATTCCTCCATTTTACATTCTATTTTTTTCTAAGAGTTCTTCCAGCAATGGTTAATGAGTTAACAGATGATAATAAAACATTATCTCAAAATTAGTTTCTTCTAAGTCATTTGTCATTGATGTCTTGAAAAAACAAATATTCCATTCCACTTAGTTCAATAAACATTTAAGGAAAGCTTTCCAAATGCAGAGCTGCACATGCTAGGGAGACAAAAAGTTGAAATTGATAAAAGGTTAGCTAAGGAAGCCCACAACTTAACAAAGAAAATGAAAACAAAAGGTCATGTTCTTCTACTAGTATGAGGGTATAGAAGAGTGCAAGAGATTACTTTAGAGAGATTACTTTAGACATTTTGGAGTCAGTCTTTGAAGGCTTAGTGGGGTAGGTGCCATATGAACTCCGCATGAACTGGGCCTTGAAGGACGAATATATTAGTTTCCTGGGCCTATTATAACAAAGTACCACCAACTGGTGGCTTAAACAGGAGAAATTTACTATCTCACAGTTCATTTGGGAGGCTAGACCTCCCAAATGAAGGTATTGGTAGGGCCATGCTACTTCTGAAACTCAGGGTGTAAAATCCTTCCTTTCTTCTCCCTTGCTTTTGGTGGGGGCCAGCAGTCCTTGGCCTTGCTGGGCCTCTGGCTGCATCCGCCCAGTCTCTGTCCCTGTTGTCACCTGGAAGTCTTCACTCTACACATGTCTGTGTCTGTTTCCAAATTTCCCCTTTTCATAGGGCCACTGGACATACTGGTTTGGTAGGACCCACCCCAAGGACCTCAACTGAATTCGATCATCTGCAAAGACCCTATTTCCAAGTAAGGTAACATTCTCGGGATGGGGGTTAGGGTTTCCATATATCTTTCTGGGGGATACATTCTAACCTGTAAGAACAGATAAGATTTCAACAGAGGAAAAGGGAGGGCAGTTGGTAAAGGGTAGGTATCCTGGGAGAAGAGAAACAAGACTGGTCAATACAGGGTTTTGTCTGTTTTTTTGAGAGCATGTTGCAAGAAAGCTGTGGGAGAGGGCCCCATGCCCTGCACTCTCCAGGGAACAGGCAACCACTGAAGCTGTCCATCATTGGTGTCTCAGGGAGATTATACTGCAGGTACGTGGAGAATGAATTGGATGGGGAAACTAGGGGAGGCCGGGAAACCAGAGAGGCAACTCGGGCAGCAAATACAGAACTTCTGTTTTAGGGCATATTATATTAGGGCATCTGCACTCACCCCTAGACCTGCTCCGATTAGGGGACAAAAGGCCTGCTTGCTTGTGATTTGAAAATTCCGCAATCCTGAGGATCTCCCTGCCCATCAGAAAATGGCTTGAAATACCCTCCTATATTTCTTCATCTGACCGGTGACTTTTTATGAGCTGTAGTACCACACCTGACAGAGGTCACACAGGTCGCTTACTTTACTCTACAAGAGGCCCCTGGGTTGTTTGTGACTCTCCAGAAGACCTTTCTTTCTGCCCTTCTCCTTAGCAGTTTTAGACGGGCTCACCAAAACACCTGGAACCAAAAAAATGCAATTTGAAAAGCGTCTTCTCCTTTAAGTTCTTAAGAGCTTTTCTGCACCTTTTGCTCAAAAGAGTATATAAAAGTGGGTTAATGGCTGAATTACGCAGTGCCAGCCAGGCAGATATTGTCTGCGTCTGCAGAGGCAGTGTCTACCCACTGTTTACCATTGTGCTGGCCTGCAATATGCTTACGATTATGTAGGGGATCCAGCAACAAAAGAAAATAAAAGTCACCAGAAATAGATGAAAGGTACCATTGTGTATTCAGGACCGAAGTGTTGCACATTTCCAAAATGCCCTGTTTTCTGCTCCCAGGAGAAGAGGAGCTGGCTACGTGTAAAGTATCAGCCATCCTCTAAGACTAGGGAGCGTTCCCATCTGGGGGTGTTTTTCTTGAGATCCTCAAATACCTTTAGAATCTTCTTGGCTCTTCTTCATAGAGAAGGCTATACCTGGCTTTCTCTTTCTCAGCAATTGCCTTTCAATGTCCCATAGCCAGTTGGCTTGATCCCTGGCGGCTTCTGCTGCTCCAACATAACACAATGTGCCAACAGACAGGTAGGGAGCAAGAAGAACAAAACTTTATAAGCCTGAAATGGATTAGCCTGAGTGCCCAGTGTTGCAAGCAGCTGGCTCAAATTCAAAAGACCACCGTCTCAACAGAGAGGAAACCTTGAAAAAGCAACTTAAATTCAGATTCAAATTCCAGGACTAATACTTGTTTTAAGGATGTCTTCTGTTCTGTGCCAGTCACCATGCTTCTATCTGGATACATTGTAGCCAGTGTGGATGCTCAAGGTATGCAGGAGACCAAAAAGCTATCCCCCAGACAGGCAGGACTGAATGCAGTAGGCTGAGTTCTCACCGATAACATAACATTTATAATCGCAAGGCATCCCAGTGGGAGCTTAGGGATCCTTGATTATGGCACATTTTCTTAATGCAATGTTTTTAAATTCTAGCCCCAAATGTATTCATTGCCCTCTGGAAGAGTTAGGTATCAATTTTTCAGGGAGTAATTTAACTTTAAGATAGAAATATTTTTTGTCAACATGAATCTACAGTTTATTCACTTATTGCAGATTTTTTTAGCACCTTTCATGGGTGGGAGCTGAAGTATCCCCTAATCCATGCAATTAGCCTTTAGAATAAACAAATATATGAACACCTGAACAGCAAGCATCAGCCTTGGAAAATCTACACAAGCAATACTTCTTTTTAAACCATAAATAATAACCAGCCTGCATTATCCTTGCATTCAAGAACACTGCGAAATAAAGATCACTTTAAAAGAAAGCCCTTTTCTCCTTAGTATATAATAGCAGGAGAGAGAAGCATTCAGGATCATTCTTTCTTAGTATGGTGTGTTCTCAGGAAATAAAGACATTTATTTAAAGAAGTATAGATAATTTTATTTCTTTAGGGAGAGAGAGCACACAAGCATGCGTTGGTAAGGGGGGACAAAGGGAGAGGGGGAGAGAATCTCAAGCAGACTCCATGCCCAGTGTAGAGGCTGACAGGACTCAGTCTCGGGACCCTGAGATCATGACCTGAGCCAAAATCAAGAGTCAGATGCTTACCCAACTGAGGCACCCCGGTCCCCCTAAAGAAGCATATATATTTTAAAGTAAGAGAAACAAGTTTAGTTAGATTTGTAGAGAGTAATCATTTCATGTTTACCCTTTTTCCTTTTTGCCTCTCCATTTTTTTTATGAACTTCTCTTTTTTTCATGTTCTTCCTTGATTTCTGTTCTTTTCCCTTTTATTTCCATTTTCCCTTGTTAAATTTTCCATTTTTCCCTTCTTTCCTTTCTTTTTCCTCTTGACTTTCCCCCCTTTCCTCATCACATGTATAAATATAGCAGCATATGCAATATAGTTATTAATTATTTCATCAAAGTTAAACATGTATTAAGTAGTTTTTTTTTTTTTTTTTTAGATTTTATTTATTTATTTGACAGAGAGAGAGATCACAAGTAGGCGGAGAGTCAGGCAGAGAGAGAGAGAGAGAAACAGGCTCCCGCTGAGCAAAGAGCCCGATGCGGGGCTCGATCCCAGGACACTGAGATCATGACCTGAGCCGAAGGCAGCGGCTTAATCCACTGAGCCACCCAGGCACCCCAGTAGTTGTTACTTAAAAAAAAAAAAAAAAAAAAAACTTCCCAAAACCCAACCTGTAACAAATAAAAGGATACAACTCATCAAGAAATTGAAACTTTCCTGCCTCTTATTTTATATAATGTCTAAAACAAATGACTCTGCTTTTGCTATTCAAATACCAGCATGTAAAAATAAAGAGAAAATTTAAAAATTTCTGTTTAATACAAATCAATTATAATGGAAATTTAAAAGAAACTACATAGCTTCTGTGATATCGTTCTTTAATCTTTATATTACCCAACTAGAAAAGTATTCATCCATATTTGTTACTCTTGGTTGATAAGAAATATGGACATTACAGAGTAAAAATACATGGTAACAGAAAATACACTTGCAAGAGCGCTTCCTCGGAAAAATGGTGCCTACAGATCAAAGCACTTGAGATACCGGTAAGGCATGGTAACTTCGAAGGTGGTTCTCCACACAGCTGTGAATCTGCTTTAATGTAAAAAGCTTGCAAGAACTTGAACATCCTGAGAACATTCTGAGTAATGTCCCAGTTGGAGGATATTTTGAAATGAAAATCCTGGAAATTAATTTCTAAGATATTCTTTTCTTGGGGAATCGTTTCTTAGGTAAAAGCATGATTTCAACATTTTGTTCAGGAACTGTGGTTAATAAAATATGACCATTCAAAACAAACAAACATACAAACTCTGACTGTTCAAGTCAAGGATGAATGGCAGATGCACATGGATCCCAATTTGTAAATGTAGGAAATACCAAAGATTACATCAGCAATACCTGATATTCTTTCCTTTAGCTTTTGCAGCTTAAATGACTCACTGCCTCTCCATGCCTTCTATTCATTTTGATCAGATTGATTCAAGCCTGGTGCATTGCCATCCTCCTTCTCACCGCTCACTTTCTGAGACTTCCTTACTGTGTTCAAGGGCAACACCTTTGTAATGAACAGACTGGGGTACAGATGAAGTATTGTTCAGATCTGATATTTCGATACAAACTCAATAGACTTTGTACTGAAGTGGAACGAATGTTAATCTCTCTTGTGCATTTACATCAACTGCTTTCTTCTCTTCCTTTTTTTTCAACAATGTCATTTTTTTTTCTTCTACAACGCTCAGAAGTTATTGCCCATGCAATGCCCCACATGAAATTTATAGATTTATAAATTTACAAATTTATAAAATTTATAAATTTTGCATGCTTCTTTTCCCGTATGGATCTCTTCCCTCTTGGTTTTACTGCACATGGGGACTTTCTTCTCCCATTATAATGTAATTTATCAATAGTCCAACAGTAACTCATCAGTGAGGTAAATTGTCCTCATGATGGCTTATCCATGAGCACCAGAGATTCCTGCTGCTAGTTTACACCCTCTTTTTGACACCCTCTTCTGTGGCAAGAAAACTTTAACTGCAGAGCCACATTCTGCCCATGGAGACATTAAGAAGTAAAGCCAGCCATCCTATGGACAGGATTCCAGCCTCCTCAGCTCCCCCTTGCAGAGAGGATCTGCCACCATGTTTAAAATTCTCCCCTTATTTTTCAAGTAAATCCAGGGCAGACTGCATGTCCTGTTTCTTTTTTTTTCTTTCCTTCCTTCCTTTTTTTAGTGCGGGGCTCAATCCCAGGACCCTGAGATCATGACCTGAGCTGAAGGCAGAGGCTTAACTCACTGAGCCACCCAGGTGTCCCCCTATTTTCATGCTAATATTTAATCCCCACAATACCCAAGGTAGGAAAACTACATGTAATTAATCAGTATCCTCTTCCAAGGGAGAGTGAATCATGGGAGGAAGATGAGCTTTAAGGTGTTTTCTGGTATTACAAATGCATGTCTAAAGCATCTATAATGGTGATTATGCTTAAAATGTTTTATCAGCAAAAAAAAAATTATGTACTGGATCTGTAAATGGGATAGTAACAGTACTTATGTCACAGGGTTATAATAAGGATCAAATGAGATAACACCTGCAAAGCACTTACGTAGTGCCTGAGCTAGTACTCAAAAATGCTAGAAGCTAGTACTCAAAAATGCTAGTATTTGCTACTAATTAGTAAGCTACACTTTCAGTAAACTACACTTTCTCACTATTCGATATAAAAATCACATAAAGGTAGGCAGTATTGTGTTTAAACAAGAAGTGATTTTTAAAAAGCATGTATTTTTTTCCACCCAAATCTGCTATGTAATTAGTTTACCCAAACGCAGGTATTTAGTAAAGAAAATAGATTGTCACTTTTAGGAACCTAATTTTTTATTCTCAATAATGTGTTGTCTCGATCTTAAGACAAAATATTGGAACAGAAGATGAACCAAATAAGTTTTGATTTCCTCCTTTTATCTCACTCCCTAAATGTGAAACCATGTACATACTATTTTTTTCTATTCTGGTAATAAAGAATCAGTTAAATGTCCAAGAAGGCATTTTGTAATATTTGCTTGCCCTGACAATAGGCAACTGTAATATTGCTCCCTTTAGACAGATAATGCTTTTCTTCCTGTTAGTACTGTGGCCTGAGTCTATATGAGTCTGATCTTAAAACAATTTTCTCTCATCATTTTTGTGCTTTGTTCCTTAAAACACAGATCAGAAACAGGCAGTTTAATACACTGTAGGTGTGAGTATAAATTGATATGCTATGATTTGGAAGTTGCTTTAACATTTTTTATTAACCATTTAAGTGTGCATCCTCTCTAATCCTACAATTTCACTTCTAGGGATTTCCCCCAAAGAGATATTTGCGCAAGTGCCCAAAAACATACATACTAGGATGTTCACTGCAGTGCTATTTATGGCGGAATAACGCTATTCACAACTCAAAATTAGATCAGTAAGAGGGCTGGTTAAACAAGATATGATGCATTCAGAGAACAGAATACTATGCTATTGTTAAAAAGACTAAATATGCATGAAAATATGGGCAGGAATGGGTGCAAAACCATGAAAGAGTGGTTATTCCTCTAGAGCTGTTATGGAGGATCTTAATTTCTCCACTATATACTTCACTAACAGTTGAATTTTCAAAATAAGAATTAACTGTTTTGTTAGTAAAAATGCACACACATGCAAACACACACTAAATACACATAAAAACTCAAAAGACAGTGCTGGTCAAACCAGAGTGGTTGGTTGAGCTAAACCAGTAATCGACTTCAAGTCTAGCATGCTTTTTTTAAAAAAAAAATTTTATTTATTTATTTGACAGAGAGAGAGATCACAAGTAGACAGAGAAGCAGGCAGAGATGGGGGTGGGGGGAGCCAGGCTCCCTCAATCCTGGGACCCTGAGATAATGCCTGAGCCAAAGGCAGAGGCTTAACCTACTGAGCCACCCAGGTGCCCCTCTTGTGTCCTTTTTAAAAAATAACCCCACTTACGCTCTTGTGCAAGCCATGTATGGCATCAGTGTATCTATGAAAGGAGGGCTGTTAGAAGTCAGTAAACTCTGTTCTCTAAAAATTTAGCATTCTTGGGACGCCTGGGTGGCTCAGTGGGTTAAGCAGCTGCCTTCGGCTCAGGTCATGATCCCAGCGTCCTGGGATCGAGTCCCACATTGGGCTCCTTGCCCAGCAGGGAGCCTGCTTCTTCCTCTGCCTCTGCCTGCCATTCTGTCTGCCTGTTCTCGCTCTCTCCGATAAATAAATAAAATCTTTAAAAAAAAATTAAAAAAATAAAAATTTAGCATTCTTTATGACCCCAGGACTCTTCCTTCCTCTGTCCCTACTGGCACACCCTTAATGACTCACTCACTCCCTGGTCCCCAGCTTCTGGGTGTTCTTGAAGGGACTCTGGTGAATGAGCTTGTTCTCTTGAGGCAGATCCAATGGAAGATCCATGTTGTCTGTAGGAGGATGCTGTAAAGGCTACTTGAGAACAAATCTGGGGCATAGTGGCATGATCAGTTAGAGATGCCCACCATCTTGCATTTGCCAACTCAGGTCCCCAAAGTGACCACCACTTCCACAGCTTCTCTCTGAGTTGGTAACTCAGGACATTAAGAAGTTCTTGAAACTTGGCAAAACAGAGAGCAGACCTCCAACACATTGGATTCTGAGTTGTCATTTGGGTTACTGCCTATTTGGTTT
Organism: Mustela nivalis; assembly: GCF_964662115.1. NCBI lineage: Eukaryota > Metazoa > Chordata > Mammalia > Carnivora > Mustelidae > Mustela > Mustela nivalis. The sequence goes on from NC_139025.1 coordinate 42,405,996, forward strand.
CTTGGAGTATATACTTTGGAAAGTAGAGGAGGATTATCAATTGCCCAGAATTGTTCTACTTTCTTTGAATGGTTCATTTTTCCTTGGGTGTTAAGAATTTTTATAAGCTTATTTGCTGTATTATCACATTGTCTTGGAATAATAGAATCATAGATTTATTTCATTCTTTGGCCGCTGAGCATAACTACTCAAACCGACTCTGTTCTTATTCTTTTATCTCCAGGAGGCCCTATAGCTCTAAAATTTGGCATCTTTTCTTTTTATGCTTATTTCTGTCATATATAGATCTACTAAATTACTCAGTATTATCTTATTTTGAAGTCTATCACATCTTATTATATTCCAAATTCAATGTTTGCATATTTTATCTTCTTTTCAGTTGAATAAACAAATGTTAAATGTCAATCAATTGAAAAGTGTTAACAATCAGGGTTGCACTGAACCTAATGATAAATATTTGGCCTTTAAAAGATTCTTAAAAATGTGACTCTTATTTGTGGTCTTTAAAACTAATGGGAATGTCTTTGTTAATTATGAATAGATGCAATAAAAGTTTTAAAAATAGTATCAGAGGGAAGGGGTCAGGGGTGATACAGCTGACTACTGAATCTGGGTTTTTTCTCTATTAAACATTTTTCTTAGTATATAGCCACGGAGCTTCAAAGAGGACCATAAGTTTATAAAGAAGAATTCCATTTCTCTCTTAGTTTTGGTTTTGGATATATGAGAAGGAAAGAATGGAGTATCTCCTTTGGGTTCAGAAAGACAAATAGACCTCACTCTAAGTCCAGTGGAAACCCAAGGAATTCTAGTTCTCTCCATTGCACACACACACAATACACACACACACACACACTATATATGTACACATACCTATAGCACTACATACATAAGTATATATGTATATTATGTATGTATACATATATATATAAAATGAAATTTGCAAGGTATTTCTCATCTGACTTGAGTAAATTATTCTTATCAATATTTTTACACATCTCCAAAGGGATCTTTCTTCAGGAAGCTAATCTTATCTATGTCTATAGGAATTGGAGTAAAAAATATAAAGTACCTTGGGGTGCTTAGGTGGCTCAGTCAGTTAAGTGTCCAACTCTTGATTTTGGCTCAGGTCATGATCTCAGGGTTGTGAGATCGAGCCATGTGTCTGGCTCTGTGCTGGGTGTGGAGCCCGCTTGGGATTCTCTCTCTCCCTCTCCTTTTGCTCCTCCGTCCCTCCCCCATCTCTTAAAATATATACTGTATATATTATATATATAATACCTCCTATGCTGGGTCTTACATATATTGTAATATATAGCATATCCTAATATATAATATATAGTACCTAGACTTGAGATGTCATAAATGATACTAGTTTCTCTTTCCAAGGAATGCGAGTTCAAACCACAAGGTTGGTGCACAGCTTTGTGCATCACTGTCTTCACTTCACTGTGAAATGGTTTCTGAAGTAAGCTGAGGTGGAATGATGCTACAAGTGCTACCACCCTCCTTACTGCACTGAGACCAGTGGCATTGGATATGTTATGGATAAAAAGCAACAGGAACTATATACTCTTAAGATTTTTATCAGACAACTGTCTAGCTTGTTTTTAAAGTTTTAAAAACTGACATATAATTGACATACCATAAAATTTGCCCTTTTAACATATAATATTTAACACATACTGGATTTTTGCATATTCAGAGTTGTGCAACTATTACCACTACCTAATTCTAAAACATTTTCAGTCCCCCAAAAGGAAATCCTGTACCCACTGGCATTCTCTCTCCCTCTCCCCCAAGTCCTTGACAACCACTAATCTGCTTCCTGTCTTTATAGACTTGCTTATTCTGGACATTTCATACAAATGGAATCATATAATATGTGGTTTTTTGTATCCCCCTTCTTCCCTTAGCAAAATGTTTTCAACGTTCATCCACGTTATGGGAGTGTTGGGTTTACTGTTGAGCACGAAATCAGCCATAATACCTGGCTTACTAAAAGGGAACATGGAGGCTGCTGAAGGCTATGAAAGGTTTGGGAGAAGGGCATAGGCCTTCGGAATGCCTAGGCCTGCCCTGTCCGACTACTCTGCCTTTGGAATGCACCCTGGCATTGCGGGTTGCTGTCCCCAAAGCTTTCTTAGCCCAAACAGCTGCCCTGTGATCTAAGAGATGTATGCATTGTCCCTTAGGCTATGTTTAGCAGAACTTCTAGAATGCTCAGATTAGCATCTCGTATCTTTCCCGTAAACAGATCCTTCTAGTTCCTGTAAGACCCCTTGTCACACATCCTGTGCTGGAGATACAGTGATAAGGATTTGTGATTATTCTGCAGGACCAAAAGAAGTGGGAACAAAAGAAGAGCATAGGGTCTTCCTCTCTGAGCGTTGACCCCCCACCCCACCTTCTCTTCTCTCTTTCACAGCAAAGTTTGGAGTAATCTTTAATACAGTGATTGTATTACATATACATATATGTATATATGTACATATTCATATATATGTATATGCACATATATGTGCATATGTTCATATATATGTATATACACACACATATATATACATACAATATACACATATACATTGTATACAGTATATACAGTGATTGCTGGCCTTTCCCTGAGCGGGAGGTGTTAGTACTTCATTCTCCTTTGTAGTTGAATTTCATTATATGCATATGCCACGTTTTATTTATGCATGTATCCACTGATGGACATTCGGTTTTTTTCTACCTCTTGGCTATTGTGAATGGTGTTGCTATGAATATTCACATACAAGTATTTATTTGAATGCTTGTTTTCAATTCCTTTGGTATATACCTAGAAGTGTTACGGTAAATTCTATGTTTAACTTTTTGAGGAACTACTAAACTGTTTTCCATAGGAACCACACCATTTTTCATTCATACTAGCAATATATGAAGATTTTAAGTTCTCCACGTTCTTGCTAATATTTGTCAGTCTTGCTGATTACAGCAATCCTAGTGGGTTAGAAGTATTATGTCTTTGCGGTTTTGATTTTCATTTCCCTGATGACTAATGACGTTGACCATGTTTTCATGTGTCTATTGGCCGTGTGTATATATTTCTTCAAATCTTTTGGCATTTTGTACTTGGGTTGTCGTTTTATTCTGATTTCTTTTTAGGAGTTTGTCAAGCACCCGACATACCAAATGTCATTTATCTAGAATGAAGGGAAACTACTCTTAGACTTCCATAAGGAAAAAAATCCAAATCTTCTTTCTTCCATCATAGAAAAACATATATTTAACTAGATTTCCTTTTTAAACATGTAGTAAAAGGACCAAAGTTTAAGTCTTCTTCTGTGTGATGAAGGTATTTGATAGTACAATTTTATTTGTGATATGTGAATGAATAATATCTACCTTACAGGGTGGTTGTAAGAATTAAATAGATATTTAGTTTGCCCCTATATCCTAGGGCTTAGTACAGTGCAGAGTATATAATAGATACCCAGATGCTGAATGAATTAATAAAGTACCCAATGAAGTCCCACAGGCATATCAGATACATACATGGTCCCTTCCCATCCTCTTCGGGAGACTTGAAGGAGGGAAGAATAACCATACTACCAGAGATCTAGAATCCTCTGAACTGTGCCTATTGTCACTTGCCACCTAAATACCATGGGGTTTATGGAGCTCGATCCTTTAAAGATAAAAATACTGGAGGGGCGCCTGGGTGGCTCAGTGGGTTAAAGTCTCTGCCTTCGGCTCAGGTCATGATCCCAGGGTCCTGGGATGGAGCCCCACATAGGGCTCTCTGCTCAGCGGGGAGCCTGCTTCCCCCTCTCTCTCTGCCTACTTGTGATCTCTGTCAAACAAATACTTAAAATCTGAAAGAAAAATAAAAAAAAGATGGGACTATTGAAACTCCGCTTGTCTCCATTGAAAAATGGGAGTTAGAATATGTTGGAGAGTGGCTGGGTTTAGAAAGGTAAGAAGACACTCACAGGTTATAGCATACCTAACTCTGTGATACTGAGTCCCTTGTCAGTGTGTTTCCTGATTTCATGTTCTGTATGTCGGTACATGAGACCCCCAGCAAAAAGATGCCCATTATCACTGCGTCTTAAATGGAGAGTGCAAAAGCAACTCAAGACACTGAGATGCCTTCAACCCAGGGACGTTGTTTGACTTCTGGAAATTCTGGAAATGGTTGCAGGGCAACTGTCATAATTGATATTTCAGTGGACAATTAAAATTTCAGGTAACCTCTGTCTCACAACCCACCCTCTCATAGAACCCCCCCCCCCATTTTTTCCCTCCATTTTATCCTTGGTTATTTTATCAGGAAAATTCATTACTCACCTTCTGATATTATCGTCAACACGCAAGTCCAACACATGTGCTTACACATCTTTATAAACAGTGTTTGATGCCAGACCTGAGGAAAAAAAGTTTATCGCAAACTGAAATTTTCAATCTCTGTAATATGAAATTGCCTATTAGGGGCAAGACAGTTTGTAATATGTAATAGGTGGAAAGTAGAAATGACTTAGTTATAGTTTAAATTAATGCAACGTGAATAACTCAAGTCACAGAAAAGATTATTTTATACTTAAAAGTAATTTAAAAATACTCTAATCAACAAAACTTGTGCTTTTAAAAAGATCTTATTTTTTTAAAAGATAACATTGCTGAACACTTGAATAACCTTTAGAAACAAAATGAAATTTACCTCTTAAACCTTTTAGGCACACAGGCACCTGGGTAGCTCAGTCGGTTAAGCATCCAACTCTTGGTTTCTGCTGGGGTCGTGAGGGCCCTGCAATGGAGTGCCCCATGGCTGGCTCTGTGCTCAGCATAAAGTCTTCTTGAAATTGTCTCCCTCTCCCTCCCTCTCTGCCCCTTTCCCTGCTTGTTTCCTTGCTCGCTCACTCTCCCTCTCAAAATCTTAAAAAAACAAACAAAAATAAAAACCCTTTAGACACAGGGAAAATACTGTGAATCTACAAATCTCTTTTACCTTCAATCCTAAACTGTAGTTAATTTCATCTCTTGAAGATACACCAGGCAGAAGGGATAGACTAAGATACTTTGGTAGCTTGGATGAGTTCCCAAAGGAAATACATTTTCTAGCAATGCCCTGAGGGATAACATCTGCCAATTCTATGCTACTGAAAGATAGTTCTTACTTTATGGGATCTGGAGAGCAGAACTTCTTTCAACCTCTGGGATTTTGTAGCAGTTGCTACCTATGGTCTGATTACACAACGGTGCACTTTAACCAGCTGTGGGTCTTCATTAGGGTTTGAAAGAACATTCAGAGAAAAGCCATGGCTACTTATATATTTGCGATCTTCTCTCTCTCACGACCCAGACACTGACTCGGCTCTACTGGCTGAGATTGTTAGCTGAGATTTAAGGCCAAAGTAGAGCTAAAGGAAAAGGATGTGCCTGTGAAGCATCAGATGCAATGTGAAAAACCATTAGAAATAACATCGAAACAAATTTATGAAAATAGCTGAATTGTTTTGCCTAGTGGTCAAATTCTTGGAACTTGAAGCTGCAAAAGATGATGGTGTGGCCTTGTAAGCACTCCTACTCCGAAATACAGGTTTTATCTAAAAGGCTGTAGATGCTGAGAGACAGTAGATGATAGCCTCAGAGTGTCATCCCTCAGATGGACCCCGTTGTTGGGCTCCTAGCTTAGCAGGGAGTCGGCTTCTCCCTTTCCTTGCCTCTCCCCTTGCTTGTGCTTTCTCTCTCAAATGAATAAATAAAATCTTAAAAAAAAAAAAGAAGAAGAACTCTCATAGATTACTAATACAACAGCTAAACATACTGGCTTTAATTTTTTAAAATTCAATTTAACATACAGTGTATTAGTTTCAGAGACAGAATTTAGTGGTTCATCAGTTGCATAGAATACCCATGCCCATTCCATTAAGCACCTCCCGAATGCCCATCACCCAGTTAGTGAACCCATCTCCCCTCCAGCAACCCTGTTTGTTTCCTATAGTTCAGTCTCTTATGGTTTGTCTCCCTCTCTGTTTTCATCTTATTTCCATCCCTCCCCCATGTTTATCTGTTTTGTTTCTTAAATTCCACATATGAGTGAAATCTCTGACTTACTTTGCTTAACATAGTACACATTATAAATGACACTATTTCATTCTTTTTGATGGCTGAGTAATATTCCATTGTGTTTATCTACCACATCTTCATCCATCAGTCAATGGACATCTGGGCTCTCCATAGTTAGGCTATTGTGGACAATGCTGCTATCAACCTTATGTACGCCTTTGAATCACTATGTTTGTATCCTTTGGATAAATACCTAGTAGTTCAATTGCTGGGTTGTAAGGTAGCTCTATTTTTAACATTTTGAGGAACCTCCTGTTTTCCAGAATGGCTACACCAGTTTACATTCTCACCAAGAATGTAAGACAGTTCCGCTTTCTCCCCGTCTGCACCAACATCTGCTGTTTCCTGACTTGTTAATTTTAGCCATTCTGACTGGTATGAGGTGGTATCTCATTGTGGTTTTGATTTGTATTTCCCCAATGCTGACTTTAATAGCAGTGGCAAGCAGATATTTAAGTATGTACTGCTTATTATTGGCAACCTATCATATCACATTAATATTGTTGATTACAAATAACAGCAAGACAAGCATCTTGATGAATGCAAAATACATGGAAATACACTTTCTGGTTGTAGAGTTCTGTGTATCACAGTGTCTCACATATATTATCCCCAATTTTAAAACGTGAATTATTTTATACACCACACATTGTCACATAATTAAAGGTCTCTTTTCACTGAAGAAAACCAAATATCTACAGACTCTGACACTGGTTTCTTTTAAGTAAGTTGTTTGGTAAATGTTAACTTTTTTTTTTTTTTTTTTTTGCTAAGTCCTATTTCACTGTGTCTACTTTCCCTTGTTTTATTCTCTGGAATACTGCTACGCCAGGAAAATCTTTATCTTCATGATCAGGACTCTCTTATGTTTTCTTTCCTTCTCCCATTGAAGAGGACCACTTGAAGTCTTCCTTGGTAACTATGGCATATTAGTCTGTGTATTATAGCATATTATAACACCATTCATCTTGTTTTGCCACAGGACGTATTATACTACTCAGGCTATTTTCTTTATTTCTCTAATTTGTAAATTTCACTCAGAACATAATAATGGAGCAGAGATAATAAAGATTTAATATGGAATCAAGTTTAAAATTGTGTCTGCTATATAACAAAGGCTAGAATTTAAGACACCAGAAAAACTGTATTCTGTATTTTCATGTTTTTATTACAACTGCTCTTTGTTGGAAACACCTATAAATGCACAACAGTATGTACTTAGTTAACTATATGTTAGCATAGAAATATTTTCAAGATATTCTCTGCTGAACTGACTTTAAAATGTATCTACAAGTCTACATAAAACTAGACTTACCAAAATAACCTATTTTTATGTTTCCTCATTTAACTTTCTTTTTTTTTTTTTTTTTTTAAAGATTTATTTATTTATTTGACAGACAGAGATCACAAGTAGGCAGACAGAGAGAGAGGAGGAAGCAGGCTCCCCATGGAGCAGAGAGCCCGACGCGGGGCCCGATCCCAGGACCCTGGGATCATGACCTGAGCCGAAAGCAGAGGCTTTAACCCACTGAGCCACCCAGGCGCCCCTCCTCATTTAACTTTCTTAAACTCTGCCTAAACTGAATTCTATTTGTCTTTGTGACAGTTTCCCTGGGACAGTGGGATCAGTTCCTTCCCCCCAAATTACTGGTTTTATAAAATCTGTGTGGAGTCTAATGGTTTATCACTGTTCAAGCTACAAGAACTTATCATCTCATCGCTATGGCAATGCTTGTTGCTCAAGATTTGTACATTTTCTATGTACACGTTCACTGTTAAGTTGTACTCAGACACCAGATCTCCTACTTTGTTCTTGAAGTCATCTTGTGGGGGAATTATCCACTTGAGAACTTCCATAGAAGTGATCTATGGCAAGCAATCCCCTTGTATCTTCCAGAGCCATCCCTTCCACCATGACCCTTGGCTCCACTTGCATGTTTCATGCTGGCTGTCATGTCAGTAAAGAGGAATTGTGTGATTGACCATGAAATGAAACAACCCCGGCGTCATTTTTACTTGTTTTATCTTTTTAAATTGGACTCTGAATGAATTACCAAACATGTGGGTTATTAGCTCTACAGTGCAAAGTTGCATTGCTTGACCCTCTCGCACTATGTATTGTTTTAACAAGTGGTGGGAGTAGGCTGGAGGGGTGGATTTTAAGAGATGGTAATAGTTGCAAGGGTAGTCAACACAGTATTATAAACTTCTTTAATGTCTTTATATGGTCCAGTCACAGATGATATTTGAACTTAATCCAGTGCCATTTCCATCTTGTTCAAATGAGAAAATGGCTCTCGTGGGAATTCTTTTGACTGCGCCCACCTGCCACAGGGTATTAGCAGATTAGAGCAAATGTGTTGGGAGGCGCCTCATGTCATCTGAGTGAACAATAGCACATTTGTTTGCCTTTCTACCTTCAAGGATATTTGAAGGTCGACTTTTGAAGAGAGCACTTTGTGAACATAAAAATAGCCACATATTTGTATAGAAATCGACACTTGACTAAGAGGGGGATCTTCCAACCACATAGTCAGAAATAAGAAAGGCCAGCATGGCAGACCAGTTCTCTTTGTGTCTGCTCTCCAGTGTGCTGAGGGCTTCGCTCCTCCTGGACATCTCCCACTTGGGGAGGCCCTGTCTTAGAGATGCTCAGGGTCACACTGAAGCTGTGAACAGTGGTCTGCAATCCTGTCCCACTGTTGACACAGGAGAAAACCCAAAAGGGGAGGTGGTGAGAGAAATGTTTTTTCTTTCCAGAATGTTGCATTCCAGAAAGGACTGAAATGGGCAGATTTCTTGATGCTGTTCCTGTACTAAGAGAGAACAAGATAATAGTGGTTAAGCCATCTTACTGGGTATTATTCCTGGAATTTTTCATGTCCCCACTGCATGGTAGGGGTCTGCAGGAATCATGCAATGGGCCCTTATTTCCTTTTCTACAAAATGGAAAGAGTAACACGTGCCTCATTCTTATATAATAGGATGTTTTATACACACTTCAGAAATGTTCACTGAAGAAATAAACCCTATGGGCAGACAGTTTTTAAGATGCAATAAGTATCTTATATTTAACGTCCATAATATCAAGTGAAAGAAGATGCTTTTTCTTTTTACTCCTTGAAGAAAACAATGATATTTTTTAGAAGTTGATCTACCATGACAAGTGGCAGAGTACACTCAGAACAGTGGTCTGTGAAGATTAGTACTCCAGTAAAGAGTAAATGGAGAATTGAAGGCGTGATTAGTTTGGGTTGTCAACCAGTAATGTGGGCAGTAGGAGAACGAATATTAGAGGCTTGTAGCTAATTCCATATGCCTCTGGAAACAGGAAACTGCACTGGGCTTCCGTTACCGAAGAAGAAATTATTTTTAGCAGTGTGTCATGCCTCGTTTTATAGTTCATTTAAAAAAAGAAGCTCGAGCTTAAAACTGGTGAAGCCCGAGGTCTAAAATCTCCATTGGAATAAGCCTTCAAACAAATACACAGGAACAACGGGCTTGGGTGACCAGAGTCCTGCCTTCTCACAGTGGAGAGTTTTGCAGAAGTCCGGAGGAGGAGATGTGACCACGCTTCAGCTCGATGCAGGTGCAGCCTCCCTTCTGCGGAGAAAGAACAATGTCTGGAGTGAGCCGGCATTGGTTTGTCATACCCTGTGGCGACTGCCAGTCGTTTGCGGGCTTTTGTCTATGCTTTGTGTATTACTTGACTCAGCTTGAGCCAAAGGAAGCAGCAGACTAAGCTGGAGTCTACCTTTCTGCAAAGAGTGTAATGTTTGATGTTTCTGAACATTTTTGCCACACGTAACCCCTACCCCGAGCTCCTGCTGCCTTACAAGCTCTTCTCACATGAAAGTACAAGACTCTAAAACAGTACCTTCACACACTCTACTCCCATTTAGGAGGCAAGCAGACAGTGTTTTCTGACAGCTGGCTGTCCATCTGGTGTTTGATGTGTGGCAGAAAAGCACGGTGGGGTAATAAGGGAGATGGATGTTTCTCTGGGTGACAACCTGGCGTTCCAGAGAGCAGACTCCCCTGGGCTCCCTGCCCTTCTGCCCTGAACACTGCCTCTCCCCACAGGACCACAGGCTCTGTCTTCTCGGTGTAGTGCCGCTGAGCCCTCTCTCTTACCTACCTGGCTTTTCATTGATTCGCAATATCCTTGTCACAACAAACCTTTCTACCACTTTGTTCTGCTGCTGTCGGCGTGAATCATTGGTAAAGGTTTGTAACAACTTCCATTCTTTTCCCATTTTGATTCACGCCTGAAATTCTTCATTTTTATTTATCTGTGAACGTTTTCTGGTGTCTGTTCTACAAAAGTAGGAGGAACATTTAGGCTAGACAAAAAGCCATCATTTTGCAAACTATGTCAGACCAAAGATAATTTTTTTAGACTTTGAAAAAAAAAATTCTTTTAAACTTTGATAATCTTCAGTTTGCTATGTTTGACGTTAACAAACGGTTCAAATATCGGCGTACCCATTGTCATTTTACGCATACCCAGCTTAAGAATTATTTGGACAGTTAAATTCTGAAACAACTACATTTTAAAAAATTATACTTGGTATCTACAAAAATGTTTTGCACTTTTGACAGATAAATGCTTTACAAGTAATAACATGCGAAAGAAGCATGAATTATTTACATGTCAGAATTGTCTGAATTCCCTTAGTAATAGATAAAAGGGCTATTTCCAAAACAACATCAGTGCCACCCTTAAAAAAATCAATCATTGTATACACTCTAAAACATAGAAAATTATTTAAAATTGTATTCTCAGTCTTAGCATTATCTTAAAATGAGCTTTACTTGGAATTGATTAAGGAGAAGTACCCAAAGGCTGTCACTTGAGCACGAGCAACTGCGGTGAGTTGTGATTATCAGAAAATCCACCCCACTAGGAAGGAGAGAAGCATCCCAAGGGCAGCCTGGCCTTGTCACGGTTTAGAGCCCCTCTTTGGGATGGATGAACATTTTGCTGTAAAGATGACACCGACCTACTCTCTCCCCGTCCAGTGCTCTTTTCTTTGTTTCAATTCCTCTTCATATTCTTTGTCCATTGGCAATGAGAGGGAAGCTGTCGTGATTAGCTGTGTCCTGACATCCAGTCTCAGGAATCCTTTAGTTCACGAGATGGGAGAAAACTGCCCAGCGATGGCCAGCGTCAGCCAGGCCTGCTTTGGGCCTTGCTCCCACCTCCTATGTTGAAAAACCAAGTGCTTCTGTCCTCTCCACAGAGACAGAAGAAAACAATGTACTGAATTTTCTTGCAGCTTGTTAGGCCAAATTGGCTATGTGTGGAGTGTAACAAATATGGAAATCTTTGCTGTGAAATTTATGGTTTCAAATAAGTGAATCAAGGAGTTACTCTGGAGTGTTAGCACGTAGCTGTTTTATTTAAAATGGAGGGAAAATGTCCTGTTTTAAGAAGCACAGTTTGAAGGGGCCTAATGAGGTACCTATATATGCAAATAAGTAGCCTAAAAAGTAGCACCATACCATCTTGAAAATAGACTAAAAGGTAAACCAAGAGGAGGCAAGAAATAAAAAGATGTCAACACAATGTAACAACAAAATATATTTAAAGAAATGTATAATCGGTGTTCCAATATGCACTAATTACGCAGTTTCTGAACTTCAAGCACGATGAAAAGATCAAAAGAAACAGCAGTTAAAAAAACACTGTCATGAAAGGGGAAATAAATATTTCAACACCTGAGCCTGGTTTTAGATCATTTATTTTTTATCTAAAACATAATGGCTTAATATGCTTTCTGATTTTAATTTTTCTCTGAGGTAGCTATCCTGCAGAAAATATTGCTCACTCCCCACTAGACAAAGGACAGACGGGGAGAGAGTGAACAGCAGGTAGCAGCAAAGTCAAATGAAAGACAGTGTGACCAGAAGTGACAAGGCACAGGACAGTCTCCGCCGTCTCGCCCTCTCTGAAGCTGAGGTAGGACTCTGGTTTGATTTCCTAGAAGCAGGCACATGCCACAAAGCATCAGGGAGTCTGGGTTCTGTTAAAATGTCTGGAGAATGTTGGTTTTATTTTTTCGGCAGGTTATCAGCCTGTGTGAGTTTAGATCACAAGCTGGATCTCATCTTCTGTGGACAGTGTTTCATTATCAGTTTGGTTCTCAAAGCCTTCACTATGCTTGGAGGAGAGCCTACGACTGTATCAGTTCATTCACAGAACTGGGTTCGTTCCTCAGATCTCTCTTCTCTGAGATTTTCTTCATGGGTCCTTTTCTTAGGCTTCTCTGGGTATAAGGATGCTTTTCTTTAAGAGTTTTAGCCTCCTGTGCTGAAGGAGATCACAGGCCACACACTGACCACCCCCTTCAGGGTGAAGCAGTGAGAAAAAAAGAAAGAAAAGAAAAGAAAGAAAAATAACAGGGCTTCCTCCACACCAGTGCTTCTCATAACAGGAACCCCTTTCCTGCGATGACAGAGCAGCTCCACGACTGGCCCAGGGCTGGGAGAGGAAACAAAGTAGAAAAATGAGACTCCTCCCTTGCTTTTCAGCTTACAGGGATTCTGCTTCCCACTCCTCTGATCAGAAAGTGAGCATTTCACTGATTTGAACCCTCTCCAGGAAAAGCTATGCGATAAGAAGCAAAAAACAAAAACAACAAAAAAACCCCAAAAGGCCAAACCCTGCAAAAATCCCAGCAGAAAAACTGTCACCACCATGGTGTTGTTGTTGTTTTTTTTTAATTTCACTTTATTTTTCAAATTTTGAATTCTTTCCTTAATCTTCCCTGTTCTTTTTTTACTTTTCAGAGTCTCCAAGTAGCATATTCAAAGGGAGACGTAAAGTTAAAATAGAGTTTGATTATATATATGTAAAAATATATGCGATTACATATAAAACTTCTTTAAAAAGACCAGTAGGTCAAAATTATCATCTTGGTTATTTTGGACTGGTGAGATTAGGTTTCTTCCCCGATTTTCTATTTTTTAAATGTTTTATAACACATCTTTCTCAACTTTTCTTATTTAATTCTGTTTCTTCCTTATCTTTGGTTAGCTAAGTCTTCACTGAAGAAGCATGTAGTTTACAATCATTAGAAACCATTAAACTCTATACCAGCTAGGTTGCTTTCAGCTTCAAGAAACAGAAATCACAAACTCAGTGACTTCAATAACAAAAGTATTTTCTCACCTAACATAAAATGCACAGGAAGATAGTTGGAGAGTTGGTTGACTCTACAGCTCTATCTTATCACCGGCCGTTCTTAGGTTTGGCTTTGGCTTTCAGGTTAGTTCCTTCATGGTTGCACAATGACTGCAGCAGTTCCAGACATCACATTTGAAAATAAGCCATCCCTCTCTTTGAATTAGTATTTGATTTGACTGTAAATGACAGAAAACCCAGAGTAACAGTGACTCAGGTGTGGCTTCTTTTTTTGTTCTTCCAGACATGGTCTCCATTCCCAAGGTCATCTACCATCCCAAGTTGTTATTTTACCTCTAGCACATCCACCTTTCACCTAGAAGAATAAAGGAAACAAGAAAAGAGTAGGTAAAGGGCACCTGTCAGTTTCTAATAAGGAAGAGTCTCAGGAGTTGCCACATCCCTTTTCTGTCTTTATCCTCCCTTTCCTCCCTGCTCCTGCTCTCATGCTGTGTCTGTCTGTCTGTCTCTCAAGTAAATAAAAGCTTTAAAAAAAAGTTCACTTGAATTAAGTTCTGAATGTCAAAATTATTTGCATTCAGAATGCAGAATTAGACAAGCTTCCCAGGAAAACTACAACTGTACCTTATTTAGGGTGAATAAGGAGGACCCCCAAGGAGTATAAAAAAGAGAAACAAGTTGGCATTTAGAATTTAGGTCCTTTTGATTAGTCATGGGCTAAAAGGAGGGAAGACAATGGCAATGAATGAAAACAGGTGAGAAAGAAACAAAAAGACGGCATGTATCTGAGAGGGAGGGAAAGAAGGGGCTGTGTGCTTTGGTCACTCTTTTGTTTCTATGGTAGTGAAGCAAAATTGGGCCGACGCTGCTCTATTGATTTTGTTTATAATGAAGGACCAAATATATGCAAGCAGAGTGACAAATTAAGTCTTCAGTAAACCAAAGGGACAGTCCACTATATTTCCTCTAAAAATTCAATATAAGAACTCCTACATTCTTTTGAAATAATAAAATCTAAAGAAGATTCTGTAGACTTATACAAAAAAATTGAAGTTTCTTCTTAGGAATTAATAGTGAATGAAAGCTTTTCAATTATATGTTCACCATAGAAAAAAATTTAAATACATAAAAGAACAAAGCAGATTATTAAAAAAGACATCTGATTTTGCCTGTTAATGTTTCCATATATAGCTCTTTAGTCTTTTTATTTGAATTTTGGAAAGACAAACATTCAGTCTGATTACAAATAAGATTGTACATACTGTTACATATAAGTTTCAAGGAAGACATTTTACATACTTTTTTTGCATCTCTGTAAAGTACCTAGAACTATTCTTTTATTTTTACTACTTATTTTTACTATTTTTAGCCATTGAACAGATAGGAATTCCTATTTTCATTAATCATCACACATTGTTTAGTGTGGTCTATAATTACCTCGACTTATCAACTGGGGTTCCTTTCAACTATTATAGAAGGTACCCTGCAGGGGTCCTGTCCAAGAGGATGGCTGGAGGGTTAGCAAGCCTTCTGCTAGAGGGTCCCATAAGAGGCATCTACTTCTCTATGGCTTTCAGAGCTGAGTTTTGTACAACCTACATCCACCTATGCAGTCAGAATTTGGAGATGCCAATTCACATAACTAAACTCACAGCAGAGATGGCCAAATTAATAGAAAATTTCCAATTTTCTATGAGAAATATGACTGCAGGAAGATGGTGCATTTTCTTTTTTTTAAGATTTTATTTATTTGACAGACAGAGATCACAAGTAGGCAGAGAGGCAGGCAGAGAGAGAGAGAGAGAGAGAGAGAGGGAAGCAGGCTTCCTGCGGAACAGGGAGGCCGATGCGGGGCTCGATCCCAGGACCCTGAGATCATGACCCGAGCCGAAGGCAGCAGCCCAAACCACTGAGCCACCCAGGCGCCCCAATGGTGCATTTTCATCTGCAAAATTAGTACATTCTCTCTTTTTTTTTTTTTTTAAGATTTTATTTATTTATTTGACAGACAGAGATCACAAGCAGGTGGAGAGGCAGGCAGAGAGAGAGGAAGGGAAGCAGGCTCCCTGCTCAGCAGAGAGCCTGATGCAGGGCTTGATCCCAGGACCCTGGGATCATGACCTGAGCCGAAGGCAGAGGCTTAACCCACTGAGCCACCCAGGCGCCCCATACATTCTCTTCTTATAGTCAAACAACAACTACTAACAAGAAACTCAGATGTCACTAATGCACAGAATCAAATAAAATGTTAGTGTATATGGAGTGTTGTTATTCAGAGAGGTCACTCTTTTTCATAAACAGTTCATACACTCTATCTCTAGTTCTGGCACCATATAATTCACTACCCTTTTCTAAACACAATTCCAGATGACCTTGATTGGAGTTGTGGAGGTTCCTAATTGTGGGGATGTAAGTCATATACTTAGAGCCCCTGCCCTAGTTTACTTCCTTAGATGGCTGTTCGTGGTCATTTTATATAGGTACAGCTAGTTTAATTCCCGGGGTAAATGGGTAAATTCTTCATCACCATATTCTTTAATGGTCCCTGTTCGTTGGGCATTTTGGCAGAGAGAATTGAAAGGTTTGCTTCTATTTATTAAAATGCTTACAGAATAAAAATTTAGGGGCACCTGGGTGGCTCAGTGGGTTGAGCTCTGCCTGCGGCTCAGATCGTGATCTCAGGGTTCTGGGATCAAGCCCCCCATCAGGCTCTTGCTCAGTGGGGAGCCTGCTTCCCCCTCTCCCTCTGCCTGCCTCTCGGCCTACTTATAATCTCTCTCTTTCTGTCAAATAAATAAATAAAATCTTTTAAAAAAAAGAACAAAAATGTAAAGGTTATGGATGTATGCTGAAGATATCATTTGCTTGGCAAATATTTTTTGAATAGTTAACGAAAAAAAAGAAGTGGACTGGGGAACATACATTGTAACATTCATTGCTTTACATAGTACTCTTCTACCCTTTGGGAAATAATCCTTCCAAGTAAATGGTCCCAGTTGAGGCTGTCCAACAAGGAAACACACCTTCTTGGTCATAGGGTTGGGCGTACCATCCAAAGCAGTCAGAATCCTTCCACAAGATTTTCCAGTACCTGGGTAAGTGGGTGGTAGAAGGAAGAAGACATTTCCTCCCCAGGTAATGAACTGTGAGACTACACTATCCGGGACAATGCTCCACATGACCTCTCAAATCACTATCTGTGGCTCTAATCACCCTGTATCCTCTACAATCTTCATAGTCGTCCTTATCTGAATGTCTCATCAACCAATGGCCCAGACAGAATTGCTCATTTCCCTCAACCCAAACTGATCGTCCTGCATTGCTGCCAGCGCACTAGACATCCAAGCCAGAAATCTGAAGCAATCCTCAACCACTCCCTCTCTGTGTCATCCCCAAACACAATCGGTCACTACCCCCCGTTAATTCTACTTCAAAAATATTTGTAAATTTCCTCTCTTTTATTTCCACTGCTTTGGCCATGGTATAATTCTTTATCACAAGCTCTTAACTGGACTTCTTGCCACCAGCCTTCAAAACCTCCAACCTGTTCCATTCTGTCCCACGCTCACCCTCACCTTGGGAAGAGCAAGCTGCTCCCACCAGCCCTTTAGGGCATGCTCCTGCTCCCTGGGCAGCCCTTGCCCTCCAGCCACACTCAGAAGCCCAAGGTTGCCTGAACCGTGTTCTCTCCCTGCTCTAGGCTGCTCACATTACTTAAAATACTTTTTTCTTTCTTTCTTTCCTGTATGTATTTATTTATTTTTTATGAGTAACCCCTGTTGATGGATTAAGATAGGAAGCGGGTGTTGCTGGTGCACGCATCCTTTGGCGATAGTTTTCATCGCTCCCCACTGGGGTCCTCTGGACGTGCGTTCTCAGCACCGTGGTCTATGCTACCACACGTCTCACTTCCCCATCCGGTGAAAGCACATCTATTTGTGTTTTTTCCCTACTAAGCTGCAAGTTCTTTGAGGAAAGTGATTGGGTCTTGTTCAGATTTGGGTCCCATGCCAGGTTTTGAGTCTGACACATAGTAGACCCTTAATAGTCATCTACTGAGGAATAAATGAATGAATGGGTGAATCTGGGGAAGGCGTGCCATTAACTTCACTTCTTTGACTCTGTGAACCCATTCTCTTCTTGAACATGATGATTCTATGAAGCACTGCTAGATCAAGTCTTGTTTGGATACTATATCCTCATGAAAATTTCTTTTGCTATTAAAGCTGGAAATAGATATCTTCATTTTTACAGATGAGGAAGGTAAGGTACAGAAAGGCTACATGGCACACAAGGGCACACAGCAGAGCCAGGCTAGGTTAGGATCCTGGTCTCCTCTGTCCTGACATCCCCCCCCCCCCCCCCCCCCCCCCGCACTACTCAGCTGCTTCCCTCAGGCACCTATAATTGTTTGAGCATTCTAGCCTCAGGAAATGAACATTCCCACCTTGCAGACAATTCCCAATAGATATTGAACTCCTTTCTGAAATGATTTTACTCCATGTTATAGGCAGGATGGTTAAACTCAGCACCTTCCCATTTGACTGGCCCTGGTTGCCTCAAAGGTCACCTTCTCTTCTCATCTGGCCGGGAACATGAACACAGTCTCTGAGCTAGAATCCATTTGGTGGGATAATGTGCCTTCCTGGTAGGTTTTTATAAAAACCATTCATAGGTTAGTCACGAAACTAAAGCATCTGGTGCTGGAGGTGGTTGGGTGGGTGTTGAGAAAATAAAATGCAAAGCTGAGAGCTGTTTCCAGGATCATTTTTCATAATAGTTTCAGCTTTTTTTCAAGCCAGACCTGGTTTTCGTGCATGCTTCTGTTGTCTTTTCTCCCCTAGGCACTCTGTGTATCTGCCCCCACCTGTTAAAATGATGTCTCTTGGGGGCTCCTGGGTGGCTCAGTGAGTTAAAGCCTCTGCCTTCAGCTCGGGTCATGATCCCAGGGTCCTGGGATCGAGCCCCACATTGGGCTCTCTGCTGGGCGGGGAACCTGCTCCCCCCCTCTCTCTGCCTGCCTCTCTGCCCATTTGTCATCTCTGTCAAATAAATAAAATCTTAAAAAAAAAAAAAAACCTAAAATGATATCTCTTGATTTGCCTTGACTTTATCTCTCTGATTTTGTACTTACTGCTTATGGCATTTAAACAGGTTTAACAAGTCAGCTTGACTGAGATGTCCTTTAGTTATAACCCAGTTTAAATATTTGATTTATTCGAATTGTTGAATTCAAAAGTTTGTTGGGCATTTTACATTAATTTAACAAGAAGATGTCTTATATATGGCTGGTCTGCTTGTCAAATGATTGCTTTTATTATTTCTCAGGAGTTTTCATATTTCTTGTGATTGTTAAGTATGTTTATTCACCCAAAGAATAATAGAAAAAAAGCCATAAACTCAAACCCCAAGGGGCAAACTGATGCTGAAGGCTTGCAGTCTTATCAAGGCTTCTCTAGGATCCATTTTGAAGCACAGATTACACACAGTGTGTGTGTGTGTGTATATATATATATATATATATATATATATATATATGCTGTGGGTATGTACATATGTATCCATAAATAGATGTATTAAATATAGCCACCGTGCATGCTTGTTGGAGTCTTAGGTCAAAGCACCCTAAGAAACATTCTCATCAAGGACAGGAATAATTTTGAGCACTGTGGGGAAATTCAAAGGAAGCCTGATTAAAATTATTGCATGAACTGATATTCATATCAAGTATTTATCAGAGAATTTGACGTTTCTTTAAAAAAAAAAAAGGCACTCAAAATGTTTACTAATAAAATCTTCAGAAATCCATTTCTTGCTCACTCATAGTTGAGAATTAATAAAAATTCTAGGTGATAGGAGCACCTGGGTGGCTCAGTGGGTTAAGCCTCTGCCTCGGCTCAGGTCATGATCTCAGGGTCCTGGGATAGAGCCCCCGCCCTCATTGGGCTCTCTGCTCGGCATGGAACCTGCTCCCCCTCCCCCCCCCGCCCTCTGCCGGCCTCTCTGCCTACTTGTGCTTTCTCTCTCTGTCAAATAAATAAATAAAATCTTTAGAAAAAAAAAAAAATCTAGGTTATATGCTTAAGGTCTGTGATTACACAATAGAGAAGAAATGATTCTGGGACTGATGATGCCTTTGGATTCCGGGGCGGCTCCACCTACCAAGTGGAGGTCTGAGAAATCCTCAGATTCCGTTCCCACTGCCCGTTCTTCCCAGCAGCCTCCAAGAATGCCTGCAGCGTCAAGCCTCCAGTAGGGGGTGCTGTTGTCTAATATAAGGCCTATTGTTCTCAGTACAATTTGATTATCCTTCAGATCATTTCTAACCTTTGCCCTTTCCCAGGATTTAATCTGTTTAAATTGATATGGGTTATTTGCTCTTGAGTTTAATGTGAATTTAATCTTATGTTACTGTCTAATACATTACAGTGCTATTTTGATTGCTGCCGCTGTACTGATTAGCATTAATTTTCCCCAGAATGTGTTTTGAATATCAGTGAGCCTGTCTAGGAAAGTGAATGATAATTTTGTTTTAAAAACAGTGAAATATTTGATCACCTTATAAAAATGCTTGGAAGTGAATTTTGAAGTGATCGGTTCTGGAATCAAATGAAGACTTTAAGAGGAATTGAAATACTGGTTTTACTATACAAGTTCTGCCTTTAGAATCTTATTTTTCCACTGGTAGACAGATGCATTATATTTGCATTTTTGAGCCTGAGTAATTTTAATTCCATTTTTATTGTACAAACCCAAGAGGAACATTTACTTTGTTTTCATTGATTAGTTATACAATTATTCTTTTCAGATACTACAAGAACCATGAACCATAATATTATATTCCTTGCTAATACATTTGGCAAAAGTATTTACATGAAAACACAATACATAAATGTAATGACTTTCTCAAATGAGTACATTGTTGCCAATCACCTTTATTTTAATACAAGTAAAATTCATTAAATTTTTCTCAATTAGCAAAGCGATTTTTCCAAATGAACTAGTGAAGGAAAAACATTGCCTGTTTTATCCTAACCCAGCTGACTGGCCTTTTATTACCAGATGCCTATTTAAAGAAGAGGAAAAAAAAAGGTTTTAATTTTAATACACTGGATGCAATGCTGACTTCTAGGAGATTAGGTATGCTTCTGATACACTTAGTTTCTTTTTGGTTAGTTTCAAAGTAAAAGTTAGATTCAAATGCAAAAGCCTTTCAAGCAAAGATTCTACCTTCAAGACTCTCTCATGTTGAAAGAAGGAACTTGAAGGCCCAAATGAACAAATCCTTTGAACTGCAAAACTTAATTTAAACAAAAAGAATATTGTATTTGTCCCCTTTCACTAAAATGCTTAAATCTCCCCATAAGTCTAATGACCAGATTAAGTCATTTGACACAGACAGTTGAATTGAGCCTTGTATCTGTAAGTGCAAATGTAGTTTTTTGGAAAAAGAATACAATTAACTTTGAATTCACATTTATATAGTATAGATTTCAGATTAATTTAACTGTCTCTTTCTAAAGTAATTTTTAAATTCTAGTGTTGGTTATTCATTTTATGTGTCTAGTGAGACATCTTTTTTTTTTTTCTTTCTTAAGAAAAATGACACCAGCTACGTACCCACTGAATGACTCACGGTATGGGAATTATAAAATCTGTTAGATAGTCCTAATAAAAAGGCAAAGCTAAGAAGTTAACTATCCTATGTATTTATGGGGTTCCTGCTCTTAAAATACTTAATATCACTGAATCTAATTCTTGGAATGCCTGTTTAGCATTCTTCAGATGGGTTGTAAAATGTTAGTCAAATAATATTTCTAAGGATATGTTAAGACGGAAAATTCCAATTTCTTTTCTTTTTTTTTAAGATTTTATTTATTTATTTGACAGCGATCACAAGTAGGCAGACAGGCAGGCAGAGAGAGAGAGAGAGGAGGAAGCAGGCTCCCTGCAGAGCAGAGAGCCTGATGCAGGACTTGATCCCAGGACCCTGAGATCATAACCTGAGCTGAAGGCAGAGGCTTAACCCACCGAGCCACCCAGGTTCCCTGAAAATTCCAATTTCTAACACTGTTCTTCTAGGATAAGGGACAATTAATATAGTCTCTGTCTTGTAAGAAGCGAGAGTAAGGTGTTAAAATATATTCTACACTAATCCTGAGGAAACTTAAAAAATCTTTTTCTTTCCCTATTATTCCCAATAGCGCTTAAATTGACAGAAGGGTGAAGTCCTAAAGAAAAAGGAAAAAAGAATCACAGCATTAAATTAGGGCGATATGATATTCTCTACTAAAGGAACCAGGCTCCTTGGGGACATGGGCTGATTATAGGGCTGAGGGAGCAAATATTCAAGATGAACCGAGGGTATCCTGTAATGTTAGAGAGTAAGGAAGTGCTCAAAATACAAGCAGGAAATGAGGCATAATTAAGGAAAACAGGAGCCAACCTAGAAGAGCTACCAATGGACACACCTGGAAAAATTTAGGCAACAAAATAAATAAGACGGTATTAGATTATAATCCAAAGTTTTATACACAGTTCAACAAATACAAGTAAAAAAGGGAGAGAGGACTATTTCCAGTTGATTTATATAGACACTTACCACCCGTCTTCATTCTTCACCCCTTGCGTGTGGGCTAAGCTTAGTGACTTGCTTCTAGAGAGGAGACTGTAGGAAGGAGAAATAATAGCTTTACATGGATAAATGTGGCAAATGCTATCTGGGCTAACTCATCATGGTTAACATCATCAGTGATGTCACACTGATAGCATGTATCCCAGATACGCTGTGACAAAAATGACACTCACCTCCCTGGTCTTCCTCCCAGTCCTCTTGGCATCTGATTGCTTTTATTCCGAGGACTCCATTTGCCTCTTGAATGTGTGGGATCCCCACTCTGTTGGACTCCCAAGTTTTTCAAAATTGACAACCTCACCAATTTTGGGGGGTCTCTTTCAGTAGTTACATGAAAAAGGACACTAAAAAACAAATTTTCGGGAACTTGAATCTCTGAAAATGTCTCTTTTAAGAGATATTTATTTATTTGAAAGAGAAAGCACAAGTGGGGGCGAGGGGCAGAGGGAGAGGAAGCAGCATAGCTCCCTGCTAAGCAGGGAGACAGACTTGGGGCTTGATCTCGGGACCCTGGGATCATGACCCGAGCAGAAGGCAGACACTTAACTGACTGAGCCATCCAGGTGCCCCTCATTTAAGTGATATTTTGGCTGAGCCTAGAATGACAGAGTGGAAATTATATTTCCTGAGAATTTTGTAGGAAATACACCATTTTCTTCCTGTTTGCAGTCTTTAGAGAAGTCTGTTTCTCAATCTTGATTGTTTATATTTAATCTGTTTCCTTTCATTGGAAACACTGTGAATCTTCTAATTATCCTCCGAGTTCTGAAATCTGATATTTAGGAGCCTATTATAAGTCTACTTTTTATTAACTTACTGGATGTTTTCAATGTGGAAATCATATTCTTCATTTAATTTTGGGAAATTTTTATGAATGTTTTTGTTGGTGATTTCTACCTTATCTTTCTTGTCATCCTATTATTCAGGTATAATCTCTTGTATTTCTCTTAAGTCTACTCTTGTATTTTCTATTTGTATTTTAATCTGAGTTCTGGGAGAGTTTCTCAGTTTTTCTTCTAATCCATTTATTTGAACTTATCATTTCTTTTATCAAACTTTTAATTTCCAATAAATTTTTCTTTTACATTTTTCTGAATATTCCTTTGTAATGGAAACTCCTATTTCATGGCTGCAATATCACCTTTTATTTCTCTGAAAAAAATTTGTTTTCTCTGAAAATTTTAATGATAGCTTTTTAAAAAAGTTCTCATGTTCCTCTGTAGTCTTTGTTTTCCTCTAAGTTGCAGCTTACTTGTTTTTTTCTTTTGGTTCATTTTGGACTTTATCTTTTATGTTGGAAATATCCCTCAGATATCTAATAATCTGTAGCTGCTTGATAATAATGAAGAATGGATTACTTAAAAGCTCAGTGAAAGTTCTCCGGTTAGCCTGGGAGGCTTGACGATTATGGGTCTTGCTGCAGAGTCATCAGTCTGTTCTGTTTATGAGAACTCCCAGCTCATATCAGTATTTCTAGGTCATTTTTCTTGGTGGGGTCAGATTTCCAAAAAAGAACCTTTATTACTCCTCCCTGGGTTTATAAAGCTGTCTGCTTTCTGGAAGCCAGGTTGGCAGGCCAGCCGGCAGTAGTTTCAACATTTAGTAGGGATACATTTTCGATACAGGGTCAATATTAGTAACTTCTCCTAGGTTCCCCTCCCCCCAAGTCCAGAGGCCCTCTTTCTCCTAGCTCTGTAAGGGAATAAGGTACTGGTTTTCTCCCAGGTAGAAGAAGGGATGGTGTCTAGTTAAATCCGTCTACCACTCTTCTCATTTACAGTTCATCTTCATATACATCTTCTTAAGTCTCTGGGGCTGTCAATCCCTAAGGATTTAGAAATTCAACGTGCAAAGCATGCTGGGCTTTTGTTTTTGATTTTTCTTTCCCATAATTGCCTTAAGACTCAACTTTCTCTTTGTCGGCTTTCCACCTTCCAACATTCTTTTGCTATCATCTCCTTTCCTACTGTCTTTGAGACTTTATAGCTATTTAAAAAAAAATAAAAACTTTTCAAAAACATCTTAATATTATACTTCCTGTGAGTTTTGGTAAGGGTGTCAGAGGAAATGCGTATGCTTAACCTGCCATCTCCAGATGAAGTCCTACATGTGTTTACTGACCATCTACCTGAAACGTACTATACAACTTTATTTAGCCTGTTGTGGCCTTGTGGAAATGAGCAGTCTAGGTTGCCCAGGGAAACCAGAAATCTGTATTGAGTATGAAATATTGAAATGAGATATTATAAATTAAATACTACAATATTAGTATGAAATAGCCCAATATAAACTTTTTAAATATTAGCAAGTAGTTAAAAAATTTTAAACACTGTACAAAGAAAACATTTGTGAACCAAACTGAATTGTTGATTTCCAACCTATGCCACAGTTCCATTTATCCTGGGTTCATGTTTCAAGCTTATATATACAGGGTAGGTCATTCTTAATTTTCATGGCAACTGTTGCCCTAAATTTTGATGTTAATTTCTGGGGAACAGTAAGCTAGTTAATATGCAAAAAAAGGAGATTTGGATATACTAAGATGGGAGCCTAGAAATTCTGTATATTCTTTGCCATGGAGCAATCTATTTTCTCAGATAGATTTGACCCAACTCCTCAAAATCAACCTGATTTTCCAAGGTCCTTCTAATCAAAATGGATTCTGTAATACTATCTAGCTGCATAAAGGAGGAAGTCCTCTATCTATTGAAAGGAAAATTTGGACAAGATACACTGTTAGGTGAAAAAAGCAAGTTGGAGAACAGTATGTCTAATTCATTTTCTGTGGTAAAATGGAGAAAATACAGTTTTTTTTTAAGATTTTGTTTTTTATTTATTTGACAGAGATCACAAGTAGAGAGAGGCAGGCAGAGAGGGAGGGGGAAGCAGGCCCCCTGCTGAGCAGAGAGCCCAATGTGGGGCTCAATCCCAGGCCCCTGAGATCATGACCTGAGCTGAAAGCAGAGGCTTTAACCCACTGAGCCACCCAGGCGCCCAATACCAATGTATTTTTATAGTTGCTTGTATATACAACTATAAAATTAAAAAATCTTAAAAATTAAGAATGACTATTATTAACCTATGGGATGGGAATGAGCAGATGAGACAAGGTGGAGAGGAGGCTTTTGCTTTATGCCATTTTCTTCAGGTATGATATCACCTTTTTGAAAAATCAAAATTTTTAAAGATCTTACTTGTTTGAGAGAGAGAGAGAGAGCACAAGCAAGGTGAGGAGCAGAGGGAGAAACAGACTTCCCGCTGAGCAGGGAGTGTGACGTGGGGTATAATCCCAGAACGCTAAGACCATGATTTAGCCGAAGGTAGATGCTTAACCAACTGAGCCACCTAGGTGCCCTGAAAGGTTAAATTTAACATATACACTACCTTAATGACAAATGCATATCCATCTAACTTAAATTTGAAAAAGGTGTTTTGTTAGCTTATGTACTAAAATTAGTTTCTTTCTTTCTTTCTTTCTTTCTTTCTTTCTTTCTTTCTTTCTTTCTTTCTTTCTTTCTTTCTACTGGAATTTCTGTCAACTCTCAACTCCTGGGTGTTGGCTGCTCTCTCTCTCTCGCAGCAGATGAGTGCCTCAAATGTACAGTAAAAATGGCCACAGATGCATGAGTCTTAGGCTTATATTACTCTGATACCTTCCAAGGAAGAGAAAACATCTTTCCTTCTCTGGCAGTAAAGGCCTAAGAATTCTGGGCCATCCTTTTTGATCCCTGAACCAATCACTGTGGTCAGGAGTTAACATATTGTACCCTGATTGGCCATGCCTGGGTCACATGGGGTTGCCTTCACTTGGACCACACAGAAAAGGGAGATGTGTAATGAACCGTTATCTTCTGTAGAGCCAATTGTGCTTCAATCCAGAACAAACCTAAAGGCTCAGGACTTTATATCTAGACTTGCTACAGAATCCAGGGAGCCATGATGCTAGGAACATGGAAAATGACCATTAACTATCCAAAAATACGCTCTCCATTTATGTGGGCTGCCAAGTTGAAACTGGAATATGACATCTTTCTCTAAGACCCTACCTGAGTGCAGTTATTGTTGCAAACTGGGAAACACAATTAAGTCCCTTCCCCTCACAGACTGTTTATTCCCTCCTGGTATAGTTTTTGAGTCTAAACTTGAATGGTGAGACAAAGGAAAATTTCTGATAAAAGCAATATAAGAAGCTCTGGTTTCAGAAATGCTGAGGTGATCTTCACAAAACTGCCACCTTTTTAGAAAATAAAAAACTCAGCTAAGCCTATGAAAAAGTCTTCTAACATAGGGGCGCTTGGGTGGTGCAGTTGGCTAAGCATCTGACTCTTGATTTCAGCTCAGGTCATGATCTCAGGGTCCTGGGATCAAGCCCTGCTCTGGGCTCTGTGTTGAGGAGGGAATCCACTTGGGACTATCTCTCCCTCTCCCACTGCCGCTCCTCCTCAAGTAAATAATAAATCTTTTTTAGAAAAGTCATCTAATCTGATACCTGGAGATAAAAGAATAGGTGTGCAGTTAGCAAGTTACCCGATGCGTGCATCTTGCAGCTTTCCAGAGCCTTGGGAGAACACGTCTGCTTCAGGAGAGAATGCAGTTCTACTCAAAACTGGCCACACCCCTCATGCGTTGTGAGAGGAAACAGGGTGAGCTAAACCACTTGAATCCCTGAAATATTAGCTCCCTCAACTATAAAAATGGAAATGATGAGTCTGTTTTGTAAAACTGTGGAGAGTTATATAATGTCCTATTGCTGTTTCAACAGATTACCCCAGATTCAGTGGCTTAAAACAACACAGACTCACCATTTACAGTTCTGGGGGTTAGAGGTCCTAAATGGCTTGTCAGGACCACATTCTTGCCAGAGTCTCTAGAGGGATAATCCATTTTCTTGTCTTTTCCAGCCTGTGAGGCTGCCCACATTCCTTGGCTCATGGCCACATCACTTCAACTTTTGCTTTTGGGGTCATATTTTCCTTTATGACTCTGACCCTCTTTCCTTGCTCATAGTGATCCTGGTGATTACCTTGGCCCATCTGTGTCCATTAGGACACAGGCTTGTTCGGAGACCATTGTTCTGCAGTACCACAGGAGTAGAAAACAAAATAATCTCTGTGAAGATTTTCAGTGTTGTGCTTGCCACATAAGAGTTAACTGACCAAATTCCAATTTGCAGAATTTACGTTTTGACAATTCATATGTTTGACTATGCATCCAGTCCGCCATTTAATTCTTGCATATTCAATATCTAGTGGGGGTGGGACACATAATTCTATGTTCTTATGGATGTCAGCCTCACTTGTTTATATATATGAGCTCTGTGTACTGACCTCAGAAGATACCTTCAGTTCAGAAGTGAGGGACAGTCCTCGAATGGAACCATTTTAAACAGCAAAATCGTTAATAAGCAATTTCTCCATAGTGACCCTTTAATGAAAGCCAAACAGAACACATAGGTTGTGGAGAATTTTCAGAGAATACTCCATGTCCTAAAAGACGTTCCAGCTTATAAAAGATAGTTAAAGGGTTATTTTTATCAAAATATGTTGTAAGAGGTCAAGGTTAGGCAATAGAGTTGTTTGTGCCTCAGCAGATCTCCTCATTTGTATTATCAACAGGTTCCTAGGGTGTCCCCATATTCCTCCTCTGGAAAGGGTCCTGCGGACTTTGAGCTGTGTACTCAGTACACCCCAGTGTCCTGAATCAGGGTGGTGGATGCTAAATTGTGGTGTTTCTCTCATGGCCCATTATACTCTAAGGTCCTCATTGGCGAATAAGACTCCCCATGACTTTGAAGATGTGCAGAATCCCAGAAAGATTCGTGAGGCTTTGTTAATATGTCTAAAGAAAGGTAAAGGAAGACAAAAGACTTCATTAATTTTATTGAAAAAAAGAAATATCCATGATACTCAGAGGGGTCATTTTTTTTGCGGTAATGAAGTTTGTATTTGGTATGATGGGCCATCCCTAGTACGTGTTCCCTCTGGTTAATAATAGTCTTTGTTTGGTAGGCACTCTCCTAGGAGGGAAGGCTAATGTAATACTCACTGAGTTTTCTGCTGCTGGCTGGGAATTATCAATAGGTCATAAATAAACTACCACCACATAGGAAAGACAATAAGATTATATATACTCCTACTACCTCCAATTACAGTAAGAGGAACAATTATAAGGTTGTACTCCTACAGCCACCCTAGGGAGAAAATGAAAGCAAAATGTTCCATTAGCTTAATGAAGAGAGCACAGCAGAGCTACAGTCAGATTTTCTCACTATTAGCACCTATGGTGTGCCCCAGCGCACAAGGGAAGCTCGGTACAGGGTAACAATTAAACTTTCTGACAATTAGCCCCTACCATGTATGTTCCCTGAACCCAAAGGAGACATTTCAAAGAATTACATTTACGTTTTTCTCTCACCTCTTGACTATGAAATTTTAGTGAGTCATTTATTTGCTTGTGGAAATGGAGTCGGGACTGAAAGTTTATCTTACGGCTGATGATCAAGTACCATTGGCAGGCTTGCTGGAAAGTACACATAAACTGAGTGGTACATCTTGTTAAAGGGAGGTCTCTGAAAGACGAAAGTGGAGAAATGGTCACACTGACCTAATTAGGGAACAGATGGACTGAATCAGTGTTAGTAAGTTCAGGGTTTAGAGTAACTTCACTCTTACCTGTCTTAGGAAGGAGACCAGTTGGTAGGGGTGGTGCTGGAAAGGCATGTGAGGTCTCTTTATTCCAACTGCCAAAGAATCAGGTTTGCTTCCTGGGAGGCGCTGTATAGAGGAGGGCACTCCTGAGACTGGCTGCCTCGTGCCCAGATTCTGGCCCATCACCCCACCTTGTCAAACTCCAATTCCCCTCCTCTACGAAACGGAGGTACCAAACTTCCAGGGGTCATTGGGAGGATTGAGGGAGAAAATGCCCAAGGATTATAATCAACAGTAAGTGCCTAACAAATGCTAGTTGCTAGAATTTCCGCTCGGAATCAGCCTAGAGCATTACGCATTTGTATGGCATAAGTAAATATTTGTGTGTAATGAATCCTTAAAATTTCTGTCTGGAGGACCAAGATTTAAACTTCACTTGAGTGGTAGAGGGTGAACAGCTGACTTTGTTTCTTTTCAATTTAAGAAGTAAAAGATGTTTTTGCAATTTGGGGAGGCAACTGTCTGAACTGTTCTACAAATCGTCCATAAATATATGGACAGATAGGGACATATAACAGGTACCCCACCGCCCCTGTTATTCAGAGCATACGAGGCTTTTGCTTGGTCCAACTTCTCCTCCACCCCATGATCTAGAATACTGACCTTGATCACACTAATCCACAACTGGTCTTGCTTCGTGGACTGGGTACCCCCAGTCCAGCAAGCCCCACCTGTACAAAGAAGTCTCTGGGCAGGACAAAGCACTTCTTAAGTGAAGGCCAACTCCTCTTCCTTGAAGCTGGCTTTGACCAAAGGTCAACTCCAGTGTAAGCCTTTCCCCATTTTATACCCCAGGACCGCCAGGACACCTGTTGGCCTCAGTAATTCTGAATTAGAATGAGTTCAACACAGAAGCCTCTCTTACCACACTTTCCTGGAGTTCGTGCCTTCAGGAATCAGGTAACTTCTCAGTTTAAATCCTAGAATTACTGATAGAAAGCTGAAAAGGAAAATGTCAAGTCAAATAGCAGACTCTATCTTACTGAGAAACAGCATTCCCTGGGATAGAGTGTTTGAAGCATTATTATCCTTAGTATCTGTGGATTTTGCTGGTGTTTTGGAAGGTAGTTTGCAACTGCAGTTAGAATTTAGGTGTTTTATGATATTGCCACCGTTGTTTAATTTTTTCAAGGGGGGTTTTTATTATTTATTTATTTAAAGAACATGGGAGGAGGGGCAGAGGGAGAGGGAGAGAAAATCTTAAACAGGCTCCATGCTCAGTGTGGAGCCCAACCTAGAGCTCGATCTTACGATCCTGAGATCATGACCTGAGCCAAAATCAAGTGGGACACTTAACTGACTGAGCCACCCAGACACCTCACCACAGTTGTTTTAAAATCATTTAGTTTGTATGAAGATACTGTATTTGAAAAGTAAAAGTCCTTCACCTGTCCTTGTGACACTTGCTGTTCTGTGATAAGCAAGGTCACTTCCTGAATGGTGAAGAAGTTGTTTTCATAGCACTTGCTGCTCTCTTCTGATCACCAGAAAGTTCACTCTTGCCCCCCACCACACCTGCCTTTGGTTTCTATGACAATTGTACATTATTATGTTGTAAAAATTGTACCCCACTTCTATCCTCCAGAACTCTTCATTCTTCTTCTTCCTTTTTTTTTATCTAAAGAATTTATCACTACTGACATACTACATATTTTACTTACTGTTGTGATTTTGTTAACATTTAGAGCTCCAGGATGTGGGATGGTAGGCCACAGTTCAACAAAAACCATAAGGCAAAGTGAAAGGGAAAAAAGGGGGGGTGGGAGGTTGGGGAACCAGGTGGTGGGTATTATAGAGGGCACAGATTGCATGGAGCACTGGGTGTGGTGAAAAAATAATGAATACTGTTATGCTGAAAATAAATACATTTAATTAAAAAAAAGAAAGAAGGGGAAAAAAGAGAATAAGAGAGAGAAACCCGATCAGGAAGCTTCCATAAGAGAAAGATTTTTATAACTCCACAACTTGCTTTCCTAACCTCGAGTCCTGTGATCATTGTCACTGCCATCACATTTTCCTATTACAAACAACTTGTCTCTTCTCTTTTCCCAAAATTATGTGACTAGAAATGATAAAATTTGGTTCATGTAAAATTTGTTTTATATGTACAATAGAAATACAGAAGGTGATAGGGACCTTAGAAATCATGCAGTCACCTTGCCTTCTTCCCACGTTTTTGGGATAAAGAAACTGACAATAAGTGATATAGTCATGATTGTACATGCACCAGCACTGCCTTCTGTTTTAGTTTTGGGATAGAAAAGTCTTGTGACTTTTTTTTTTTTTAAGTCTTGTGACTTTGTAAAAAGATTGGAAACCTGTCCTTATCAAGACAGAAGCTCCCATAAACTTATGATGCCCATTTGCAATCTTGAGGTAATGACATGAGATAAGTCACTGTATCAGATGGACCGTGTGAGTAAGATGAGCAGAGTGATTGACATGGTGTGATTTGAGAGGTGGTATGAAGGCCCTATAACCCAAGATACAGAACACTCTCGGTGTCAGAAATTACACCCTTGGTTTTTATGCTCAGCTTTACTCTGCAGTCCTATTTGAAAAGCAAATCCTCTGAATGGTGGAACACACAGGTTCCCAATACTTGAGTCGGGACACAGAAACTTTGAAGTGGTCCCAGAAATCTCGGATACAGTAGCACTGAGATTCTAGGATTGGAGAAAGAACAGAGTGGAAACCAGGAACGTGCTCAAAGATGAAGCAAACATGCCGAGAGTCTGCTGCCTACTTAAGGCCAGCTCTGAGTTTCTTCTCCAGTTAAATGGGTTAAATAAATTTTTTAAAAAAAGGCTTTATAGTGTTAATGGTAGGATATGATGCAGAACTAGTCATGGTGTACAATGGCCCTGGGAAGCAGTGACACACAGTTATTTAACAACTGTTAATTTTACTAATTAACTCTTGGTCCTTCTCACTAAGTGAATACTGATGAACATGTAAAGATTGGTGCAGAACATCTCTGGGTGTTTTCTTCCTTTGATGTACCTGGCACAAAACAAAGCTTGTTTGGTAGGCTGAGATGAAATGAAAGTGTGCCGTCATGTGTTGAGGGCAGGGTGGTCACCTCCTGATGTAGGCAGTGTAGAGAAGCTGAAACACAACATAAAACTGACCAAACATTGGTCTGGTTTTTATTGTCGCGTGCCAACAATTCTAAACAATGTTAGTGGCAAAACTGTATCTTGTTGGTCTAAATTCTAAATAATTCCTGTGGTTATTGTTGAGTTGAAATAAAATACATAGAAATCACAGATTAGCACATTCTGATAACTTACCTTTAAGAAACAATGCATCCTGCATGTAAGTTAATTTGGAGAATTCCCAATTATACCTCAGCCCCCACACATGGATTTGGCTGCATCCATTCCTTTCCAAAGTAATAGCTATTGAGGACTGTTAAAGCCTGCTCTAAAGGCAATTTTTTTTTTTTTAAGATTTTATTTATTTATCAGAGAGAGAGGGGGGAGAGAGCGAGCACAGGCAGACAGAATGGCAGGCAGAGGCAGAGGGAGAAGCAGGCTCCCCGCTGAGCAAGGAGCCCGATGTGGGACTTGATCCCAGGACGCCGGGATCATGACCTGAGCCGAAGGCAGCTGCTTAACCAACTGAGCCACCCAGGTGTCCCTAAAGGCAATTTCTATCTTCAAATTTCGTGGTACTACATAATACTGTGTTTAAACAGTATACTTGAAATTTATAATTTATCACAGTGATTTTAAAGATTAAGAAACAACTTGAGTCACTTCAATCCAGTCATTATGGGAATTTTTTTTTTTTTTAGGATTTTATTTATTTGTCATTTTATAGGATTTTTTTATTTTATAGGATTTTTTATTTATTTGTCAGACAGAGAGAGAGAGCGAGCACAAGCAGGGGGAGCAGCAGGCAGAGCAGGCAGAGGGAGAAGCAGGCTTCCTGCTGTGCAAGGAACCCGATGCAGGACTTGATCCTAGGACCCTGGGATCCTGACCTGAGCCGAAGGCAGCCGCTTAACCGACTGAGCCACCCAAGTGTCCCTGGGAAGTTTTTAATTACAACAGTGAGACAACATGCTAAATGTGAAATATGAACTTTTTGCCCGAAAAGTGTAAATCTTTTTTCAAACATTGAATCTCTTACTAAATTTGAATTGTATTTCTTTTCTATTGAATTTTATTTGAATTGTATTTCTTTTGTTGTATTGAATTCTTTTGTATTGTATTGAATTATATTGTATTTTATTTGAATTGTATTGAATTTTATTTGAATTGTATTTCTTTTTTATCGTTAATCATTTTTTTTTTCAAGTGAAAAATAACTCAAGGAGGGTGCCTGGGTGGCTCAGTGGGTTAAAGCCTCTGCCTTTGGCTCAGGTCATGATGCCAGAGTCCTGGAATCAAGACCCGCATCAGGCTCTCTGTTCAACAGAGAGCCTCCTTCCCTCCCCCCGCCCCCGCCCTGTCTGCCTTTCTGCCTACTTGTGATCTCTGTCTGTCAAATAAATAAATGAAATCTTTTTTAAAAAAAAGCTTTAAAAAAAGGAATAACTCAAGGAAATAGAATGCTACATAGTGGTATGATTTAGTTATCTAAATTGTACTTTTTACAGATGTTTTGATTTTATTAAAATTATATCAGTTACTGTATGCTATTATGCATTAACTGTGACAGACCACTGTGTAGGTATTAATTCCCCCCTTTAAAGTGCATTAGTGTAACTTACAAGTATTCATACTTTTTATTTGTTCTGTAATAAATATTTCATTTTATTTTTTTCCCCATTGGCATGATTATTATGCCAGTAAAAAACAAATCAAAACAAAACAATAAAATACCTTCCCAAAACATCCATATACATACAGCCAATAAAAGACAATTTTCACTATCTGAATTCCTTTTCTGGACATCATTTTTATTCCTTTCATGATTATCACTGAAAATAATTTTGTCACATGGAGGTGATAGGTATTAAAAATAATCTACTCCAGGTGCCAAATACTCTAGTACGCCACTAATATCTACACTGATTCTACACTGAGATCTTCAAGTAGGATCTAGTAACAAGTTGCTGCTTTGAAATAAGGCTTTACCTTGTGGTTGATTTTTCCAGTGATTACTAAGCCAATGAGCCATGTAAGTACAATTTGAGTTCCATTTTTAACTTCATCAGAAGAAAGGAGTTCTTATTATTACAATTACTTTGTCTTTACTGGTTAAATTAACATTCAGCTATTGAGGTTGCTGTGCAACAGACGATATTATTTTACCTACTGTGTGTTCAAAGTAGTCTTGTCACAGTAACAGCATGCTAGCTTGAAAAGCCTTATAACAAATAGGTAAATACATGTCTCTTGTGAATTAAAAGGGGGTAATTATGTCAGCTTTATTGCCTTTGTGGGTGAACAGCTAAAAATAATAGAACTAAAAATGTCAGGTAATATTTAACATTAAATACAAATAATCACAAGATTGTTATAAGAATGAGAATGACTTACAAAACATAATTTTTAGTTTCTCTTGATAGAGTATTCAAATTAGAATATGAAAACACATGCATAACTCCTCCTTTATTTGCCCTTCATTTTAGGCAGCCCCAGTTCTATACACTAGAGTTTCAATTGCTGCAATTTTCCTGTCAAAATAGATCTTTGCTATAAAGACCCCCAAATTATTATTTTTATTTTAAAATTTTATTTTTATGCTTTAATCAAACAAAACTCAAATAAATCCTGATATTGAAAATATTTTGGCTTCCTAGAAACATGTAAATTATCTGTATGGGATGTGCTTATTACTGAGATGCATTTAGAAACAAACATCCAAACTTGCAATAGAGCTTCAAAGTAGTCTCTTTGGTTAATTAAACACTTATTCCATTGAGTCTGTCATCATACCAAGTCTTTCTGGAAATTCCATTTTCTTTGTGAATGGCCTTCAAATCATGTGGCATATTCTTCCAAATATTTGATTTCTTAAAAATTGAGTCCCATGAATATAAGACAGTTGATTAAGCTAGATAAAGTGGGTTTTATTTAAAGAGAAGAGGCAATCATAAAGTTTATTTTTCTTCTGTAGCTTCTAAATTGGCTTTGAAGGCTTTTGCAAAGAGAAGTCCCCTCATTATTTTTCTGGCTATGATGGATTCACTAGAACCATCTCTAGAGGAGACTAATTTGAAAGACGATATGCATTTGAATACATAAGCTGGTAGAGTTAGTGAAGTGAGTCTCATTTAAAAAAAATAGTCAAACAGATTCTAATGGCTTTTGATACAAAGCAATAATTGGTGGCATTAACTAAGTTCACTGCGTTTTAGCAAGAATGAACTGCTTAAAGTTAGAAGTCACTAGGGAACTGTCTGACATGACCAATTTCAGGATCATATTAAATTCTCTCCAATCTTTTTCTCTTAAATTTTGCCTAGAACATTATCAGTGATAGATTAATGACACTATTTTGCATATATAATTATTCTTAAACTTATTCTAAAAATGACTTGAGGAAACCAGCAATAAAGGATATGACAATAAACATCAATTAATGAAAATCCATATAACAGGGTAGTAATATCAAATAAAAATTAGATACAAGGAGAAAATAGAGAATAGTAAAAGGAACACAATATGAAGATGATAACCAAAAATATATTTTAAAAGCTCTAGAAAATGTTGAATAAAGGTCAAAATTTCAGCTCTTAGCTTTTAGTTACCAAAGCAGAGGAAAATTATCTGTTAGAAGAATGTATATGTGTTTAAGTTCATTTATTCTATGCATAAAAGGAGAAGCAGTGAAGCTGGTTAGCCTAATTAGATGAAAACTTTTACACTGTTGGTGGGAATGCAAGTTGGTGCAGGCACTTTGGAGAACTGTGAAGATTCCTCAAAAAATTAAAAATAGAGCTACCCTATGACCTGGCAATTGTACTACTGGGTATTTACCCCAAATATACAGATGTAGTGAAAAAAAGGGGGGCCATATGTACCCCAATGTTCATAGCAGCAATCCCCACAATAGCCAAACTGTGTAAAGAGCCAAGATGTTCTTCAACAGATGAAAGGATAAAAAAAGATGTGGTCCATATACCTAATGGAATATTACTCAGCCATCAGAAAGGATGAACACCCAACTTTTGCATCAACATGGATGGAACTGGAGGAGATTATGCTGAGTGAAGTAAGTAGAGAAAGTCAATTATCATATGGTTTCACTTACTTGTGGACCGTAAGGAATAACATGGAGGAGAAAGAAAGGAAAAGTGAATGGGGTGGGGGGTGGGGAGGAACCGGAGGGGGAGATGAACCATGAAAGACTGTGGACTTGGAGAAACAAAGTGATCATTTTGGGGGGTGGGGACAGGTGAGCCTGGTGGTCAGTATTAAGGAGGGCACATGTTGCATGGAGCGCTGAGTGTTGTACATAAACAATGAATCTTGGAACATTGCATCAAAAACTAATGATGTATTTTATGGTGACTAACATAACACAATGCAAATTTTTAAAAAGGAATATTTAAAAAAATAAATAATTGGGATGCCTGGGTGGCTCAGTCGGTTAAGCTGCTGCCTTCAGCCCAGGTCATGATCCCAGGGTCCTGGGATGAAGTCCCACATTGGCTCCTTGCTCGGCAGGGAGCCTGCTTCTCTCTCTGC
This sequence comes from Mustela nivalis, assembly GCF_964662115.1. NCBI lineage: Eukaryota > Metazoa > Chordata > Mammalia > Carnivora > Mustelidae > Mustela > Mustela nivalis. Next base: position 42,442,242 of record NC_139025.1, read on the forward strand.
CTCTGCCTGCCTCTGTGCCTGCTTGTGCTCTCTCTCTCTCTCTCTGACAAATAAATAAACAAATAAAATCTTTTAAAATAAATAAATATGTAAAAAAAGAAAATCTACATCTGACGTTGCCACTAACACAAAGTTTGAACTTCTCTGTACTGCAGTAAATATGGGAATTCAGTATGCTGTTTTCCCACATTTTGCTAGCACATGACAAAAAAAAAATTGGAATGGAAATAATTGGGACCTACTTCTAGTTCAGAAGTTATGAAGAAAATAGAAACAGCTGACATTATTCAAGGGTGAATCAAAAGGAATGAATGAGCAACACCTATGTACTTTTTCTTTCTGTGTACCATTAATTCATACACAAACCTTATGAGGTTAAGACTCCTGGTTTACAAGTGAGGACTCTGGGCCCATGGCTGACTTGTGCAGAGATGGCATTTGAATTGTGTCTGCCTAGCCCAAAAGCCAGAGTATATTCTCCACAGACTACACTGCTTATTAGCCCCTCTGAGGACTTTACTGAAAAACTATCTTGAGTAGCATAATGAAAAGTTACTCCTATTTTAGATTCCCTAAGTGTCGAATTCTGATTCTCAAACCCCTCCAAAATAATTTTTCTACACTCATCTGTGTTTCCACCTTTCTGTTCACCGTATACCACCTGAACTATTATTTACTCGATACCTTTCTTTATAAATGTTCATTTTCAATTTATTTTTTAAATTTAATTTAAATTCCAGTATAGTTTATACTGTTATATATTCAATTTTAACTTATATTTAAGAAGGAAACTTTATAGGACTACTAAAAACGTAAAACCAGTGCATTTGCTAGAAACAGAAACGTAGAGAGAGATACCCATTAGTAGCTGTGGGTTCATGCAGCCCCTAGGAAGCTCTCAGGCGCCACCAACTGGGCATCCCCAGGAACCCTCTGATGCAGGTCTGGGAAGTTAGGAAGGTCCTCCCTTCCTTGGGTGTAGAGGAATGGTCTTCAGCGGGAGTTACTGAGGGTCTCAGAGGCCTCGATATTATCCTACCATTCATTTTTCCACTTTCAGACATCAGAGAGGCTTGGCATTGTGGTCGAGACTCAGATCTGGGGAAGATGAAGAAATATGCCCACCTTCTATCAGAACTCTGCAGCTTAGGGTATTTTATTCAATCAAGTTAATTTGGGCAAAAGGGTCAGTAAAACAAAAGTAAACAAAATGTCCCTATTCTGTGGGGAAAGAGCAAATTATTTTCAACCCTTTTTAGCATTCTAAGATTTAAGTATCCTTGTTCGGTAACTTTAGATTTTCAGGAAGCTAAATTTGACAATTCAAGAAGTGTTTTATTATATCAATAAATCAAGCAGTTTGACATTAAAAGCTATGTTACCAACTGAATAAATATTTTCCTATTTAGAGGAAAAAGTATTTCAAGAAAACTCCAGGGATAACAGCTAATACTTAAAACATTTCTATATCTTTTAGACTATAAATTCTGGGAAAGCAAGCAATCTTTAAATTTTTTCCTATACCTAGTACAGTATGTCACATAAATGTATGTTTCACAATATTCTGGATACATTCATTTCCTTACCAGACATCAGACTCAGGTTTAATCAGTGGTTCATCTTATGAAGAAATGACTTTCACATGTAACAATTAGTTATGAATGGCATAGACTACATCTTGGATGACATACAGAAAAACCTTCTAGAATCAAGCTCTATTAAAGGTTTGTGGGCTATTATTGTTATTTGTTCGATGTTTCTATTGGCAGATTTTATTTTAATTTAGTCTCACTTTTGACAGATGACTGTTTTTTCAAACCTTATAGTACGAATTTTGAGGGAATGTCCTCCTATGAATAATGACGAATTGTTAAACTTTAGTAAAGTTTATAAACTCTTACACCTATGTAAGTGATGAATCACTTAATTCACTCCAGAAGCCAATATTGCACTGTATATTAGCTGAAATTTAAATAAAACAATAAAAAAAAAACACACCCACTCAATTCTACAGCCGGTTTATTAATTCCAAGGGCCTGGTCAAGCAGTGGAGTAGGCATCCCTACAAGATAAGATACAGCTGAACATATAAAACCCAAGCCCAAAAGGGACACTTAACTGATCAATCAGTAGAACATGTGGCTCTTTTTTTTTTTTTTTTTTAAATGTAAGCTCTAGGGTTTATTAAACTGTGCCTTAGTACAGGTGGTGGGGCTTGCCCATGGTGCTCTTGAGGTATAAAGCTCAGACTTTCTGCCAGTTCTTCTTGAGCAATGACACCAGGAAACTGATAGCTAAGTGGATGTTGTACACAAGCTCATCACCTGTCATCTTTATGTGGAAAGATGTAAGTAACAAACTTTTTTTGTTTTTTTTGTTTGTTTGTTTAATTTATTTTTTATTTATTTTTATTTATGTGGAAAACATCCACTCCAAGATGCATCACCTTCTTCATCTTGAATTTGTTGGTGGACTTCACTTCATCTACTTTGGCCACCATGTTCTCATTCTGGGTCAGCAAGGAAGGCAACCTGCCAGCCTTATTCAGGCTTGGGCCCAGAATTCGTGGGCTCTGCTTGATCAGAGATTCTGAAGCCAAAAATGTATCCTACTTCTTGGCCAGGTTCTTGACTAATTTTTTATTCTTGTTGAGTTTCTTTAGTGCTTCATGTCCACATGAGGGACCTGTGAGGGATCTCCACTGCCTTGGCCTCATCAAAGTGCCACTGGTCCCTCAAAACACATATGAAGAACTTGGGGCAGGAAGTGGACTTAAGACTGATGGCAGCCAGGAAACATTTGTCCTTCTGAGGGTTATAGTTCTTCAGGCTGATCTGCAGTTCCACCGTCTCCAAAAACTTCCAGCACTTGCACTGGTTCCCATGTAGGACTTCCTGTACCACCTCATACAGGGTCACAGGAGACTTTGCTGCTCATGGTTCCTCACGTCAAAGGAACCACAAAACAGCAGAACATGTGACTCTTGATCTTGAGGTTGTGAGCTCCAACCCCATGTTGAGTATAGAACTTACTTAAAAAAACAAGAATAAAACCAAAAGACCCCACCAAGGTCAAATGGACAACTCATATAATTTTGATAATCTGAAGCTATAACTGTCTCATTATAGGCAGAGACAGTTACATGAAAAGGCCATTCTTAACTTATGATATAGAAGGGAAAAAACATTGAATACCTACTTGGAGAACTTGGTATCATTTAAAGCAATAATCCTTGAAGCTAGGAGGAAAGGGAGGATCACAGAAGTTAAGTAATTTACTCAGGACCACCCAACTTGTAAGTGGCAGGTTTTGAAATCAGCTGTGTATGACTTCAAAGATTGTAGATTTCCTCTACACCACTCTGCCTTTGTGGTTAATGGATATGTTCAAAATAATCATTTGGAATTCTTGGATACTGGTGACACTATTACATCAGTATATGGGAATCACTGAAAGCTCTGGCTTTATGGGATGAGAGGAGTCACAGCATATCAGGTCATATTATATTGAACAAAATCAGGATCAACTCTGGTGAATAGTGGGGAACTCACAAAGCCATTGTAGAATGAGTTCCAGAAAGGATTTCTGAGAAGGGAGCACCAAGGGCTTTAAGGTTCACTGAAGCATAACTGCAAAGAATGTGTCCTATGATGGGCAGCAACCGCAGGCCTCAGCTGTTGCTGGTCTAACAGGCTGAGCCAAAGCTCTGCACAGTATGTCTGAAGAAGTGTCACAAATGGTGACAATTTCTCTCTGAATAGTGCTATAGATGGCAATCACAGGGCAGAAATTACCTGTGCTGAATGTGGACCGAACCACTGTTTGAACAATGAACTTCTTATACACACATGCAAAACTATGATCACTCAAACACCATTGATTTGTTTTAGGTGGAAAGACAATCTGCTTTATTATGTATTTAACATTTAACTACTCCACTGAATTAAGACTAAGCTTCTTTTGTGTTTCTCGGTGGCACTGGGAATACAAAGATGGGAAGATAAATGTCATTGTCCTCAAGAAGTTCAAAATATTGGCATGGGAGGTGGAGGAAAGATTTGTAAACTAATAGGTGAGACCAGTGCTCTGGAGCTTATATTTCTCTTTTACTTACTTATACACACGTATATATGTGCATGTATACATATTCAAATGAAACAAGGCTTAGAATATATTCCGAAGGTAGAAGTTCTACTGTAGGTGAACTAGAGAAAACATTAGCTTATCAAATATAACATATTTTACTCTACCAAGTTATGTAAGTTCTTCCCTTACATATTTTCTTTATAATCCTCTTTATACACCATTCTGTTTTATTCATTGATCACACGAAGGCAAATCTCATACTAGCATATGTGAATAGGCATTCAAAATTATCAAAGAAAAGAAGACAGAGTGGAGGAATGTAGATTTAGTAGGCAGATGTGCTTTTGTATTTGCATCCTAGAGTGGAAGTTAAATATAGCAATAATTTCCTTAGAAATTTATATTTATCTATCTCTCCAAATCTCAAACATTGGAAACCAAAAAAATATTCCATGTATACACTTACTATCTTAGACGTTCAGGTTTCTGGAATTCTGTTTGTCAGACCTGCACAGATACGATGTTGCCTTTGGGAGGCCCTTCTGTCCTGTTTGCCTGGGGAATACCAACCATCACTTCTTTGAACAGTTTCTGTATTAAAAAATGTATAGAAGTAGCCTTCCATATTACAATGCTAATACATTGTGGGAGTCATAAGGTACTATCCAAAATCAGATACTATTTTTTGTTTTTGTGTTTAGTTCTGGAGTGGCACATAAGAGTACAATACAATAGAGTTTAACATTGAGTTCTTTTTTCTTTTAAAGATATAATTTATTTATTTGACAGATGGAGATCACAAGTAGGCAGAGAGGCAGGCAGAGAGAAGAGGAGGGGAAGCTGAGCAGAGAGCCCAGTGCAAGGCTCGATCCCAGGACCCTGGGATCATGAACTGAGCTGAAGGCAGAGGATTTAACCTACTGAGCCACCCAGGGGCCCTAACATTGAGTTTTTATTGACTAAATTAAGGTTTCCCTTTCAACTAGATTACACAGTAATTTTTAATGTGAAGTCACACCTTATGTTCAATTGTGTTTAGGTCTTCAATATTAGATATAATGGCATGTTCTTTTAATAGAAGGAAATACATATCCTGGGCATGAAGCTACTGATATCCACATCAGTTAAAAAGTCCTCTTGCCATTATAATTAAGCTATGCACATTACTAACCACTTTTTCTGATTACTTCCTTAGCAAAAGTAGAGTTAGAGGCTTGGTATTTGCTTTATTTAAAAAAAAAAATCTTTTTTTTAAAGATTATGGACAAAGATAGTTCTTTAGGGAAATGTTAAAGTTCATTTTAAATGTAAACTTCTATATGGTAATTCATAACTTTAAGGTAATTTTTATCAATTCTTTCTGGACTTTAAAGTAATAGATATGTAATACTCTGTAAATATATGTTATAGACATGGTAAAAATAAAATATCTGGCAAAGAGGTTCTCAACAGCCTCCAGCATGGGCTAATAATCTTTGCTAATTGTGCCAGATAAATTTTTAGGTTGAAATGTAGAAGACTGACAACCTGTCCTGGTGGTGAATCTAAGAAAACAGTTCTTCAGAAATTAGTGAGTGCATAGGAGACTGCAGAATACCGAATTGCATTCATTAACACTTATTAAGAGACCAAGTAAAATACTGTACTTTAATCCCCATTAAGTACTGTACTTTTTTTACTCCTAAAATATAAGTGATTTAAGTTGTTCATTTTAGATAGGTGAAAGCTAAAATTCTTTCTGAACTTTTAATTATTAATTATCCATTTTACCAGAACATATACTTATTAAATTTTTAAATGTCAGACTGACATATTATCATTTGCTGTTTTGACTTTTCTCAGCTTAGTTTTTATGAGGTAGTTCAGGACAACTGCAGCTCACACAAGTGCTCACACTTACCACGCTGCTTCTCCAATGCACATATATTATACATTCGCTTCAGCAACTTCACAGCTGTTTTCATTTTTTGTTCGATTGCTTTCAGCCCATTATTCCCTATGCACTGTTGTTTCTGGGAGGAAAGTTTTATTGAGCAATTTGGAAGTAATTTGAAGTAGTATAGTCAAGCAAATGAGTCTTTTTTTTTTTTTTTAGGGGATACATTTTTTAGATAAAAATCTTCAAAAAAGAATATTGAAGTCTGATGCTTAAATATTTTGAAGATTAGTTAAGAAACATTTAAGTCAAATGTTATCTTTCTAAAATGTATACATAACTCATTTTTACTATCACTCATGCACCGTACTAGTCTGGAGAATAGCGTTGAAGATGCAACAAATATTCTTTGAACACTTCAATAAACACAATGCAAACATTCACTTTAATAATGTTGCCTTTGTTAATACAAAACTGAGTGCATTTTTTTTCCTTGCCCCGGCTGAGCCATGACTAGCTGAGTAGCAACAGCAGAGTGCTGAAAGAATTTTTCAACAGCAATTTGCTTGTTCCAATTTACTTTTCAAGGTTGATGATCAGGATCATTATGTTGCTTGCAAAAAGATCTATTTCTATTAATTTGACCCAGTCATTCCCCTTGTTCTCATCATGTTTAGTTTCCCTGGCAGCTTTAAGTGAATCAGAAGTGCCACTGGCACTCCGGTTCTATAGCTTACATACAAAATGAACTCCTATATTCTTTAGGAACAGAACTGTTACACCTTCTGAGAAAGTATGGGTACACTGAAATGAGGGATTCAATGAAACCTCTGCTTTTTGCTTTTCAAACAGAAATGCTCTTTTTAGTTAGCAGACATATACAATAACACAACAAACCATTATTTGTTTAATTCTTTCTTAAAAAAAATTCTAAGAAGCCTTGTTTTTTAACTTGAACACAATCATCACTCATCAACAAGATCAATAGATAAAACTTGTATGTAATTTAAAAATTTTACATGATACATATTGAAAAAGGCTTCATACCAAATGTACAATACCCTAAAAATGTAAAGGGAAATAACCAAGTTATTTTCTACAGCCCCGATAAATTTCAAAATAGCTTAATGTTTTCCTGATCTCCTTTCTATGAGGGAATGTGTATTATTAGTTCCAATGTATATAGTTCCAACATTTAAAGAGACCCAGCTAAGTGATTTGGAAAATCAATGGTAATAATACTTTTCACACTAAATACAACTATAAAACTGACAAAGGAACTCTAGCTTCAATCACTGACAAATTAACAAAGCTAACAATATAAATAAAATGGATCCCACTTAATTCAGGCTATGCTTCTTAAAGGGAAAAAAATCACAGGGTTTGAATACAGTCATTAATTATCCCTTTATAGCCTGCAGAGGGCACTCAAGTCCTTTGAAAGAAAAAGTAAAAATCTTAAGAGGCATAATAATGATTCATTTTTCATTTTTATTAATAGTAGCATATTAACTAAACAATATTGTTTTTACAGATACTATTATTTAAAAAGAAGACATTTAAAAAGAAGAAAAATACAGTTTGACTTCAAATGTTTAATGGATTATTAAGACATGCAAATTTCCACATGTCTTACTGGAAAAAACAATTCAGTAGGTGGTTTCCCTCCCAGGGTACCTGTCAATCCATAAATGTTATGCACCATACATTAGCACCACACTGCCGACAATTACACAGATTAGTTAGGGCCTAAAGAAAGCAATCTGGACCTCTCAGTAAACTAGTAATACAGATAAGGCACTGACTGCTCCAGGCTATACATACACAATAACATTATCATCTCCATAAAACAGCTGATGAAAAACATTAGAAGCTGGTTGAAAAGGCTTTAGTTCCTAAGAGTAATTTTTCAGAGTAATTGCACGAGCTCTCCATTAATTTTCATTTTATTGAGCCTCTCCATTACTGTTAATATGTTTGGAGAGAAGATATTTGACTTTAAATACTCTTCCTTTGACATGAACACAAACATTTCATAGGGAAACCCACCAAGTCAGATACAGTAACATATATTACACAAATACACATATGTGTATACATACATTTATTTCATCTAGAGTCTCTGATGGCATATTTCAAAATATACTGCAACATTTATCAACTAAATATTGATGGCATAGAGTAGTTAATTATTAAACATACTAGTTTCTTAGAATTATAGCCAGGGATCCTGCCCTTCTATCTTTTTCTGCTTTTCAATTTTGCTTTGGTATATGTGCTGCCTAAGTGAGAAGGTCAATTTTGCTTTGGTTAGGTAACTTGCTATCAGAAGATATTTAGAAACAAATTGGTTACTAATTTGGAACTAGAGAGACTCGCTTGGCACCAACATGAATTAGATGTGTACAAGTCATTGTTTCAATTCAGAAATTGGATCACAGAATGTTTGAGACAAAAAAAATGTGTAGGGAAAGTTATTTAAGCATGTAACTTGTATTCTAAAGTCCTACTAGAATAATGAACAATGATAAAGCATTTAAAAAATGCCTTGTCTGTAATAAAATTAATCAATAATAATTTAGTGTTTTAAAACTATTTTTGTTACAAATTATCATGTTTCTTTTTTAAAGAGTCAAACTTGAAATATACTTAAAGGAATAAATCTCCAAATTTGGTATCTTGGAAGATGAATATTGACACGGATATTGCTAATAGTTTTCAAAAGCTAATTCTTTAAGAAGCCCAAAATAAAACACATCTTAAAATTTTATTCTTAAAATATTGTGCAAAATTCCATAAAGTATTTTAAAGTTCAAAGTTATGGAAGAAGAGAAGACAATCAAATGAGAAAAAGGCAGAAGAAATAGTAAACAATATAGCAGAAAGTAGTTATTTTGATAATTTAAAATAATCTGGATTATTTTTGTAATGGCATCACTTACCTTTATGGAAAAAAAAAAACCATCATTCTGGAAAAGAATGTGATTATTCTTATGGTGACAATATAACAAGCCCTTTTTCTCAAGGAAGGACTAAGTTAACAAATAAAGCTTTGAAACTCTAAGTCTTAAGATGAATAATTGTGTATTACAATATGTTTTCCTCATTGGATTTCTTTACCACAGAGCATGACATTTTTTAATGGGGGTAGGGCAGGGAGAAACCATGCAGTTTAATAAAATAGAAGCATTTTCTCAACCTAAGTTATAGCCACTGCTTTGATTTTTGGTTTATCTCAGGGCCAATAAGTATACACTCTAATACATGAAACAAAACTAGAAGATATACTTAGAATGTAGTCTTTGTTTCTTCTTTCTTCAAAGCCTATGTTTCCTAAAATCATTGTTAGTCGAAGCAAAAAGAAATGTTTGTTCTATTACGTAAAGAAATAAACTTCATTTGGTATTCAATTGACTTTCTAACTTAGCAGACAGGACTTTACATCTTCAAATACTGAAAATAAATTGCATTCTTGGCCCTTGCTTTAAAAGGTTAGAGAGAATAAACGCACACCCTGGTAGTGTTCTAGTGATCTCCCTAATCTCAGTTGCACTTTGTCAGAACGAGGTAACTGGTAGTTAAGTGAAATACCCTAGATCAAAGGGGGATTAATCACCAACTGAATCCTTGCTGAATAAACCTGTCATTCAAGAAAATTATTTCCACTGAACTTAGCAGAGGATTGAAGGTATTTGCATAACAGGGACCAACGTACTTCAGCCAGGTTAAAAGGTTCAGAATTCATCCCATGTTTAGCTTTTTGCCTCCTTTTCCTTTCAGCAGCCGCGTACAATGGTTTCTAATCTGATAATACAGCTAACTATCTAAATGATGTCAGAACAGGAAAGTATTGCAAAGTTTGGATGAGGGATGGATCAATTTCACTTTCAGTAACTCCTAAATCTGATTTGTTGGAATTTAAGATGTAATCCTAAAAAAGTCCCTTAAACCTGAGGACTGTTTATTAACATCCCTTTTCTGACCTTTGTCTTAGAAACAACCATTCTGCTATGGCAGCAGTCCCCACAGAGGCTCTGGATGATAACTTGACCTACCTACCTCACAGGGGTGGTACAGGAAGGAGTCTACGAATGTCTGTAAAGCAGTGTGAAATACTATAGTAAAAAATAAAAGAAAAATATTAGTTGTTACTGTGTAAAAACTGTGCTTTGAAAGACCTTAAATCATACAGTGTATAAAAGCCACAATAATTTTAACTCAGAAATACTAAGTTGGTGTGGAAAAAAAAGTTTATGAGACAGACTGTTTAATCAAAACAATAAAAAAAACTTTTTACACAAATAATTCCCTTAAGAATTCTTAATAAGGCTATTTAATTCAAATCTGACATTTAAATCAATAATTTAAAAAGGAAAAATAAAAAGTGCCCATCCCTCTAAGGGTATTACCTTACATCGTAAGAGTATTGGTGGCTTTATAAAGTTTTAAAAATATTGTTCAGTAAAAAAATGAAGAAGGGTTTTATAAAATTCATTAACTACTTTTTTTAGAGTATATTTTCAGAAATTTAACACATCTTGTAACTTTTGGGTCTCCTGAAGAATAATTACCCTTATGATAGGACATCAAATTTCATAATCACATTTTGGCACTAAAAAGGAATTTAGCAATTTTGCATCTAGAGTTATGTCTGACACCATCCAAATCTTTTACTGGAAGTAGATGCTCATATTCACTGCAAAGCATCTTTCAAGTTAAAAAATGCAAAGAATAGTTATCAAAGAAAATGAATAAAATCCATAGTGAGATAATTTTTTAGAAAATGATTGAAGTTTTAACCCAAGAAAGGACTCTTAGAGTGTCTTATAGCTTAGAATAAGAACATGTCAATCACGATTAAGCTTCTGGAATCGGAATCCCTTTGAAATGCAGCTGTTTCTTCTTTAATTGTGGCAGCGGACTCTGAAGAAAAGAAAGGTCCAGCCTTAAAGATGAGTAAGGAATACAAAATAGCTCAGGATTAGTTGTGGAGTTCAAAGGTCGCTAATTACACTAAGGAGTTCCCAGACACAGGGAAAACATTAAACAGGTCACCTACCAAACGGGAAACAGACTTTGTCTTCAGAAATTATCCTGAAGTGACAGGTTTCTAGACAAAATCAAAAGCATCGCAGTGTGCCCAGCTGATCTCAACAGGATGAAAACATGAGTTGGTTTTAGTTCTGTAGCGTTATGTTAGAATGGAATGGCAACAGATGGCATCAGGTTCTCCTTCACCCTACACTTTTCCAGTATTCCCTAGATTTTCCTCAGGCTTCTAGAAATGTCAAACCAAAGATTCACTGGCTTCTCTGATTGCTTATAAAGAAAGTTTTCCCTAGGGGATTATTATACGGAATATCTGTGTACTTACTAGATAAATGCCTCTTGCCTATCTTAGTGTACTTCACTCAACATTTATACAATCAAGATGTCCAAATGGCTCCATTAATATTAACATAAGTTAAACGCTAAGCTTTCCTTCAGTTTAAGAGAGATCAAATAACTTAAGCGAAATGGGTTTTTTCTTCTTCCAAAAGGAAAGTTTTTACTACTGATTATCTATGATTAAGCCAGAATAATAAGTTAAAGTCCTGGTCAGGCAGTTATTCTACTTTCTTTGTTACTTGGGATAATTTTGAACACAGAGCATTCCGCCATGATAATGCCTTGCAGAAAATGAGAATTTATAATGAGTGAGATTGACCTTAATTAAAAAATCATATTTAAAATCCTAAATTTATATGCACTCCCCCTTCAAACTGTCATAGCTCTTCTTCAAGGAGTTAGAAGCTTCTTCTAAGCTTTTCCTTAGGAGACTGATTAAAAAAATAGAAACCAAGAGCTAATTTAACTGAATATGAATCTGTAATGCATATTTTTATACTGCTTCTAATTCTGTTCCATAAAAAAGAAACTTGACATGGATTAAGTTTTGAGGATCTTGAGATTTCATCTCTTCATGAATGGTCACTTAAAGTTCAACTTGACAAAGAACTGCTTTGAAAACAGAACAAGACATATAATTTGTAAAGACAGCAAATAAAAAGTTATGACTGGGTGGTTCCTGAAGAAATCAAGAGAATGCTAATAAAAATGCAGGAGTGACAAATTTAAAGGAAATAGGCTACTCAACATTGAAATAATATTAGGTAATTCTCTCTACCCACAGAACAACTTTTGAATTTTTACCTGAGTTCATTAATAATTTTCATATAATAAACATGAAAAACAGTATTATACCTAAGTTTATCTTTAAAAAATTTGGCTGCAGGCATAAAGTGATCACAAAACACCATGCTCATTTTCTGAAGGTGCCCCACCCCTCTTAGTATGCTTACTGACTTCCTGAGCAAAATGTTATTGTGGCAGATGAATAAGATTACTTATGAAAAGTAACTCTAGAACAGAGATAAACAAACACCTTAAATATAATTATTCAGATTCTTTATTAGTAAGAAAGATAGCTCTGATTAAGAATAGGTTACTATTTAAACAATATCCATTTGTTTTCATTGACTGGTTATTTTTTTTTCCCAAGAGATTTACAGTCGTTTCTGGTATTCCATAACAATACACTGTACAAGAAGCTTACTACTCAGGTTTTGAAAGAGTGGGATTTTTTATCTTTCACATCCATCTTTTTATCTACAATCCATCAGGAGTGGCTGTTTGCAGCTCTGCAATGAGAAGGAGCCTGAGCCCATATTCAGGAAGGCACAATGGAAAAAGAAGGCTACGAATGATTAGCCATGCCTGCCACAGGAGCAGGAAAGTATATATGGTAGGGTGATCCAGCACTAGTTTAAAATAAACCTAACATGAATCACTACTATTTTATGCTTTGAATCATATTTGGGTAAAATCAAAAGGGTAACAAAATTGACAACATTAGTCTTCAAAATGTTCTTTAAACTATATCAGGCTAAAAATATTAAATAAGAGCATTTTATAATTAAACCAATGACTCTTTTTCTCTCACAGGTTATATGCACACACATTAAATATAAAAGACTAATGATTTAATTGAAGTTATGTTACCATTATAAAAATCCCATTTAAATATGAAATAATTACAATAATAATGATCCATATGTTACTGGTGCAGGAGCTTTAGAATTCCAGATATAATAGTCAGAAGAAATTAGTTTCCGGTCTACGAAAAAAAAAAGAAAAAAAAGAAACAAATGATAAGACTGTATTACCTTAACAAAAATTCAATGAAGAGCAAAGTCATGATATTTTAAAAATGGGGAAACAATTATTTTAAGAAAGGCAACAGTTTGAAATACTCACTTTAATTTCACTTTATCAAGGCATTATAATTTTTACAACTTTAAAAATATGGGTTTATTAGATATTTAAATCTATCTTTGAGCTTATTTATGCCAAATTTATTCCAATATCCCTCATTTATTCCACTTTGATCAATTTTTCTCATGGTTTCCTCAAATTCTGTTTCTTATAGACCATGACATCAACTACAAAAAAATTTAAAATTTTTTAATTGGTTTCCAATTCTGTGACCTCTCTTTACCATGGTCCTTAGTCTCATCTTGCTGTTCTTCGCCCATTCCAAATTTTAGAGACAGAAATAAACATCCTACTTTCTAGTAATACTTTTAAAAAGCTGTCTCAACAATTTCTTAAAGTTCTGATCAAATTTAAGCTTTCTGTTTTAATAGCTTTGTAGTTTGGGACAAATGACGACCTCTTTCAACTAAAGTTTTCTGATATGTAAATTTGAGCTAATAATGCTCATTTGGAGTTAGACCCATATAAATTTTGTTTATTACACACATTAGTAAATATCTAATTCTCTCTTTTCTACCTTTCTTCTTCATGTCTTTTTTCATAATGAAAAAGATAGAGGTAGGATGTATTACTACTTATTTATTTATTTATTTATTTAATTTCGGTCTGAAAACCTAGTTAACATTGAAAAGCAACATAGCATACTGATTAGCGGGCAGGCTGTAGAGCTAGACTGCTTGGTTTGATTTCCAGTCCTCCATTTATTAGCTACACGACCCTAATCCCTCTGTTCCATCAGCATCCTCACCTATAAAAATGGAGATAATAATTCTCACATAGAGTGCTACAAGGCTGTGCCTGGCACATGGTAAGCAATAAATGTTAGCTATTATTATTTAAATTAATATTACTGGCATTAATATTTTCAGAACTAAGTTGTATATTTTGAAAATAGATAGTATTGTCAAGATGATGTCAAAAGAAAGGTCTTATATAGTTACACAGTGGCAATCATGTTCTGAAACTAACAGAGGAAGGAAATAAAATATTGGTCATAATTATGCATTATAAAATAACCTCTTTTATTCAATATATTAATATTTTATATTAATTTATATTAAGATACACTAATATTTTACATTAAGCAGGTATATTACTGAATAGCCCCATCCTATATTATGCTTTCTGAGAATTGCTATAATATGTTTAGCTAATATTAATAAGATACTTAAATTATTTTAGACATTACCTAAATAGAAAACATATCTTCCATAGACAATCTAAAATATTGGCCCGTTTGCCTTCAGTATCCCATAGACAGAATCCAAAATATTTGCATTTAGACAAAACCACTGGTTTGTTTAAATTGATTTAATTATATCATGCTTTTATTTTAAAAAAAATGCATTGTGAAGACTCTTCCATGTATATGTATTTCTTTAAAATACAACCAAAAAATGATGCATGAGAAAACAGGGAAATTCTAAGGAGGTAAAGAATATGACTCATTCTGATTACACAGAATTTATTATTGCCATTTGAAAGCAATTGCTCAGAATTCTGTAGTTCTGAGTTCAATAATCCTTTTGAAACTTTCATGTACAAAGTCTTGTCTTACCCTAACTATTTTGGGGATCTTAATCCTTAGTTTAAGAAATATTTATCTAGGAGTCCCTGGGCTCAGAAGATCTTGGGGTCATAAGTTTGAGCCCCATATTGGGTACAGATATTACTTAAATAAATAAAACTTAACAGTTCTGCTTATGTTTAGCTAACATTTAACCTCATCCTAGTTACTCTTCTGTTCTGTGATACTGTAAGTTTTTGATCTGAATTAAATAATTCTGAATTCATTTATAAATTGCTTCTTATCTCCCTGTGTTTTCATGTACAGTGTATATGTTTACTTATAACCAATGAACTCACTGAAGGCTGGAAACCTTCTTTCTATTGCCCTCCTACTTGTAAAAAAAATAATGCTCATTGACTATAGCATTTGCTAAAAATATTTAAAATTTTAAATAATAGGGGCACCTGGGTGGCTCAGTCAGTTAAGCCGCTGCCTTCAGCTCAGGTCATGAGCCTGGCATCCTAGGATCAAGTCCCATATCGGGCTCCTTGCTCAGCAAGGAGTCTGCTTCTCTCTCTGCCTCTGCCTTCCACTATGCTGTTTGTGCATACTCTCTCTCTCTCTCTCTCTGACGAATAAATAAATAAATAAATGAAAATTTAAAAAAAATAAGTAAATAAAATTTTAAATAATAATCACATCTAACATTTATTGAAACCATGCTACACACTAAGCATCATGCTAGGCACTTGGTCGATATAATTTTATCTAAATCTTGTAACAATCCCGAGATAAACAGTACTATTATTTCCATTCTATAGATGAGGAAACTAAAACTTTGAGAAGTTTACTAGTTTGTCCAAATTTATGCAGCTAATAAATTGTCTGAGCCAGACTTAGACTCTTGTCTATCCAATACCAAAGCCCCTGGGAACAATTTTTGAATAAAAGAGTATATTATAACCAGAGCAAAACAAATCCAACTTTATACTAAAGCCCACCTCTATGCCAATCCTTGCTCACCCAGACCATTATATAAACAAGAGAAGGTAGAGGGCGATGTAAAGTACACACACTGTTACACAGGCTAGGATCAGGTCAGAATTTTTATAAATTGGGATTGTTCTCTGATCTCTTTTTGTTACATTTTAATTTTATCTTTGGTAATAATTGCATAGCACCATTTAAATTCTCTCAGCTAGTTTGAATCTGTACAACTTACGTGTACTTATTTTTGGTTTTCCTGATGCAAAAACTTGAACTGAATGCTGATCCGCATAACAACCAGTGAGTGTATAATCTAAGATCCTAAAGTGAAGCTAGAAAAAGAAGAGAAATATACCAAATTGAGGTGATTATTGATAAAAGTGATGGCCACATTTTTTTCCCTTGACGCAATTTTTCGAATTTATTTCACGTAGTTCACAAAATAAAAATGTGTGTATCCATGTGTGCATACATACACATATACACTTTTCCCCCTTCGCATTAGGAACATTTCTTTGTAAGGCTGTCATTATGAAATGCTTAACGCCCACCAGATACTTCACTAATATGGACTTTAATCTATGTTGCAAAGCTTCCCTATTTTACAAATGAGGGCACTGAGGTTCAGAGATGGGAGCAATTACCATTCCAGAATGTAAGCAGCAGAGCTGGCATGTGAACTCAGACTCAACAGACAACAAAAGCTGGTGTTTCTTCCCTTAGGGTGTCTGGTATTCTGCATATTCTAAGGCTATATGATTGTGATCTATTTCAGATCATAATTCCTTTACAAGCAGAAATTATACACTTTCTAGCAAAACACAAGATTACAATTACTAAAGCTGAAACAATCTGTCTCATGTTGGGAGGGAATGAGATGTTCTGCTTAATGTTCCAGAAAACTGAAATTCAGTTTTTCTAGAACTAAGCTCAGAAATCATCCTTTCTCTCACCTATGAAAACTTTCTAAAATGTAATCCATATTTCTGGATTTAATTGATAATGTGGCATCATCAGTATAAATACCAGTTATTACACTATTATTGTAGAAAGGGCCGTTAGTATTTTCTCTGAAGGCATAGTAGTGGGGTGCCTAAGTCATAGTGATAGTCACATGAACTATCAAAGGTCTATGTCTTATCGAGGGAGCTCCAGTCTCCTTTTGCTGTCCTCATATTTGCTGCTAGAAGCTCCTGATTTTGCAATATCTTGCAATCTTTTCTGCACTTCTTTTTTTTTCCTTTTCTGCATTTCTTCTTCCATCTCTCATCCCTGCAAATTTCTCCCATTTCCTAACTTTCTCCTTTTGATTGCCAAATCTCTTTTTGATTGCCACATACATAGAATATAAATTTTCTGATCTTCTAAGAAACTTTTTTCCTATTGCAGCTCATATTATGTCTAATTATAAAGGGCTTTAGCTAGCTTGTTTGATATAATTCTGGATTCTGGAAGTTATAAGAAGATTGATTTCCATATAACTAAATATTATAAAAATAAATCTATTCAGTGAACACAAATATGTATTACATGCTTGCAATGAGATTATAACTGAGTAGGTGATAAAAATTAATAAAAAAAAGTCATAATCCCTACCTCTGCAAGACCCAGAGTGTAGTAACATCACACATTTTTTCTAAAAAATATCTGGAAGTAGGAATTTTTATAATAATCCTTGAAACAAAGCTTGTGGATATAGCTGAAGCCAAGATAGAACAAATGAATATCACTAGTGTACTTCTGACTTCACTACCATTTCCTCTAATTTTTTTTATCAAATAGATTTCAATCTTTCTGATTTCTCTACCATTCTATTTAGATTTTTCCGCTACTCTTCTGATCACCCCTTCAATTCCTCTCAATGGGTCTTCTAAATCAGCCACTTGTTTTCTTTTTTTTTTTTGGATCTTACTCATTTTCACTGCCTCAACTATTTTTTCTCACAGGTAACCCCTAAATCCTTATACACTATTGAATTTCCTCCTGAAAATTGAACTCTAGGTTTTCAGCTACTGATTGGACACTTACATTGTGTCCAGCTATCATCAGCATACATGATATGTAGCTCACTTCCTCCCAACTTTTTCCATATTAGTACTTTTTCTAAGTATATTCACCCTTCATCAAATATTTGTGGTAGGAAATGAACTAGATGTTGGTGACAAAAACAACGAATGAATGACATTCATATGGTCTCTACCCTCTTGGAGCTTCAAGTATGACTTAAGCTACATTTTTTTAAATGTTTTTAAATCTTGGACATAAAACTATTTTTTGTTTCTATATTTAATTAGTGATCAATGCTTTACCTTTATCATAGCTTCTCTAGCAGTCTTTCTTTCTTTCTCTGACACTCAGAGTCATTAACTTAATACCTTTCATCAGGAAACAAGTTTTACTATTTTTTTTTCCTACTCACCTTCCTTCTCACATCCATTCCAGATTGATCTTCATAAAGTATTGTTTTCTGAAAGACCACTCCCATACTCAAAAAACTATAAACATTTTCTAACAAAGGAATAAAAGTTGGAATGCAGACCTTCCAAAGGTACAGTCTAGACCTAAATACTTATTTAAACTGATGTGTTACTACCATTTCTAGCACTGGATCCTAGGTGTGCCTTGTCATCCTTCATTCCTTTGATTAAGTCACTTATTTACCTATATAAATGTTGGTCAATCATCAAAGTTTCATTTTCATGCTTATATGGGCCTCAGAGTTTTGCTTAAACTCCATCTCTATTGCAAAGCTTTCCTTGACCACTTTGGACAGAAATGCTCAGTTTCCTTCAAATACCAAAAGCAGTTAGCACTGATCAATTACTGACATGCATCAGTGGAAAATTTCTGGAGGGCAAGGGCTACATCTTATATTTTTTACATACGAATCTTGAATGTGATAACTAAGAGCTGGGAAACAACTTCATTACTGCGATGTGTTAAGGTTATACTTAACTGTTTCACCTTAAAAAATTTTTTAAGTATTAAGTGAAGTAGAAAGTGACTAATACTAAACAAAAGGAAATCTTACAAAAATCTGAAAAAAGACTTAGCACAGACAAGAAGTTCCCCCACAAAAAATAGCTAGAAAACAATAAAAATAGTTAGATATATGCAATTTAAAAACAAGGGAAAGGTTTCTACTGTAGTGAGCCACATAAATGTATTTACCTTTAAATATGCTGTACCTCCAATGCAAATCTCATCAAATGGCTGCTTCTCCTGACTCTTGGCTCCAAAAGTTACAGTTCCAGAAAGACTAATTTCCATTGATTTGGGGAACTTCTGTCCTAAAAACACAAATGTACCAGTTAACTATTCTAAAGTAAGTAGATTCTACAACAGATGGATGAAAAAAAAATTAATAAAAGCTCACCAATAATCCAGACCAATAAGCTTTTCTCTCGAAATACTTCAAGTTGGCCAAAACTAACTTTGCATTCCACATGTGTGATTGGACCTCTTTAAAAAAGAAAAGGACACAACAGAAAGAAAAAATTATCATAAAAGAGTTTTAAGAGATCTAAGTTAAATGTAGCTAGTATTACTTAATAGAAGGACAAAATAAAAGCAGATTTATATTCAAGTTTTCAGAATAAAGTAGAATAAATAACAAAAATCACAAAAAAACAACAGAAACAATAAAAGTTTTTGGTGATGATAGATATTATTAATTCTAAAGACAACTATAAAATTATATAGAATGTCTTAATACAGCCCTAACAGTCATATGGATTGACATAATGTTAAAACTATTATTTTACTCTATCTTTAGGCATCCTATGAAAAGAACATCCTATGCTGTAGAACAAATTTAAAAGCAGAGCTATAGAGGAAAAAAATCTTGTTATCTTGGGCTTAATTCACCAGGAAGCTGATAGTTGGCTTTATCTTATATGTAAATAGCACCTAGAAATTGCTAGATATAAAGCCAGCAGTGAAATAATCCCTGAAGAAGCTACATTGGCTTAAGTTTGTATTTACTAGTAAGTTTATTTATTTACTAACATTTATAAAATTTAAATTCAATTAATTAACATATAATGTATTACTGGTTTCAGGTACAGGTCTGTTACTCATCTCATTATATTACATTCCCTCCTGTATTTACTAGTAAGTTTAACTAGAAAAATAAAGATACGTTTAAAGGTAACAGATTACTTTTATGACTGAATTTTGGTTCAGAATCAGCATTCATTTGAGTAAAATAAAGTTTTTAGATCTTAAAAATAAGGTAAAAAGACAAAGATAAATAATTTTGTAGGGCAATGGGAATGTACTAAGAAAGGCAGAAATCATGGCATCACGTTGTTTTATTCCTACCTATTATAAAAAGGTATATGAGCTTCACAGAATTCAAAATTATTTTTCACACTTTCATGAAGTTTTAAGTTAACTGTTATTTTTACTTGTATTTCTTCCTCTTTCATTTGATAAAAACCCAAAATTGGTGGGACTGGGACCTGGAAACAAACATAAACAAATTTTTGTATAATTCTCAGGTTAATGGGTTTAAAATACCAATGATGACTGAGAAAAAGGCCTTGCAGTAATGTAGTTATTATGTATAAATTACTCCACACTTTTTTGGTAATAGATGAGGGAGCCATTATTGTTCTAAGGGCAGGGATTTTTCCTTCTCTGTTTCCAGAGATAAGAAAGGTGCCTTACAAAGGTTTGCAATACATTGTTTTCCTCGCTTGCTCATTTAGGTTCCCATCCTCCAGATTCTCTATGACATGCAACATAAGATGTGCACTAGACATATTGTTTCCTGATGCCCTGCTCACAGTGCCTGCTGCTCATAGTTCCCTATGTTTATCTGTGACTCCCCCACCTCCTAGCTTAACAGTAGCTTACTCAACTGGTTATCAGTAACTAATTGAAGGAGACACTGTCTGTAGGCTGAACTAAGCCAATCACTCTTTCTGGTACATTTGAAGTAATAAATAGACTCTACTTATGTAGTGTAAGGTTTCAGAGTTATAGGTCATGTGGAAGCAGAGAAAGCCAGTTGGAAGAGAAAATTGAGTAGGAGAGATGGGAAAGCCAGTACAAACATTGAGTACAGAGTGATTTTAATTTTGATTTTCTTTTTATCCTTGAATAATACAGACTGCCTCTTACATTATCAAAATAAATTCCCTTTATGTAAGCTAGCATGAGTAGGTTTTTCAAACTATTGACTCATAATCAGGACAAAAAACAAATAGTATAACAAAAAGGTTGGGTTTTAGAGTGTGGAAAATCTGGGTTTAGGGGCACCTGGGTGGCTCAGTCGCTAAGTGGCTGCCTTCGGCTCAGGTCACGATCCCAGGGTCCTGGGATCGAGCCCTGCATCGGGCTCCCTGCTCAGTGGGAAGCCTGCTTCTCCCTCTCCCACTCCCCCGCTTGTGTTCCTTCTCTCGCCGTGTCTCTGTCAAATAAATAAATAAGATCTTAAAAAAGAAGAAGAAGAAGAAGAAAATCTGGGTTTAAATCTAGACTGTTACTTTTCAGTTATAAGACCTTGGGTTGTCATTTAACTTCTCTGAGACTTTCCTCATCTGTAGAATGGGGCAAGTAATACCCATAGTAAGGGTTTTCAAAGTACTGGAGAAATCACATGTAAAGTGCCTAGGACAATGTCTGACACAAAAGTTATTCAACACACAGTATCTGTAAATAATATTATGCGTTTATAACTCCAATTGCCTAGGATTACAGGACTTTTATGTTCATAATTCAAACCATGACTAAATTATACCAGGATATACTGTGGGACCATGGAGTCTTTATTAGGGAACATTGAAAAAAAAAAAGATCCCATGACTTTGAAAATCATTCAGTGCTATTAGAGACACCAGACACCAGAGAGAAGAGGTATCTTATTCAAAGACCTGAATCTTCATCTTCATTCAACAATTACTATCTGGTAAATAATGAAAAGTTCTCATGTGGGCCAAAAGAATGAACAATTTGCTTACAACAGAATTCATAAACACAAAGATTAGTAAAATCTCAACATTTCCAAGGTTATTTACCTGTGAAGTATAGTAGCATAAGTTGAATGACTCTAAAGGAGGAGTGAATGGAAATTTGTAAGGTCCACTAAATGCAGAATCATCCATTGTATCAATGCTACTAGAAGTCAGAATGGCAGAGTCAAGAGAAGTCACACAAGGATGAACGAGAATATCTTGAAGTGGAGACCCATTGGTGGGGAGACTCAAGCTGATGGTAACATTTGGCATGTTTCCTTCTAAATCACACTGTAACAGAAACAGAAACAGATATTACCAAGATCTTAGAGGCACGCATCTTCTGGGTGAGGCTTTTGTAAATTTATCTGAGTCATTTCCCACAACTTAACTCATTTTTCTTTTAAGGTATTGTTCTTACTTTCTGTTTTCAGGCAGTGGTTCTATTATACTTTCAGACACCAACAGGAATGAGGAGAAACTTCCTAGAGCCCTCTGCTTGTATCTAAATCCTTAAAAAACTATTTTAAATCCACTAACATCTCTTCATTTCTATTGCAAACACACTGGTACAGGCCCCTACAATTCCTGTCACAGCCCTCCAAATGTATCTAGATTTGTTCTCCTCTAATCAATCCATCTCCTGGAGCTACCCTAACAAAACAGAATTCTAAATATATTGTATCCATGCTCAAGATCTTTCAATGGTTCCCCCTCAGTTTTGCATTACTTTTAAGCCTTTCATTGCTTGGCTCCCATCTACCTCTTTAATAATTTTCTACCCTGCAATTGGGAAGCTAATATTCTTGGAAGGTTATGGAAGTTGGATATGACAGCTTCACAGAACTCTCTGCTCCTGCTTTAAGGATGTGGTGGTCAGATGCAGTACTTTTCAGAAATTTCCATGAATTTCTGCTTTGAGGCTGTAACAGATAGACATGGTGGCATCTCAGACTTATCTGTGAATTCTGGCTTCTCCAGACTAAAGTCATTAGCAATTATTTCTGGGAGGCTGCAGCTAGAAGATCAGAATTTTTATTCTCTCAACTCCTCTTACACCTGATATGAGCCTCAAAAAATTCAAAATTATTTCACACTTTCATAAAGTTTTAAATTAATTGTTATTTTTAGTAAGCCCTAAATCCTATATTAAATATCATTAGTCCCATAAACCTTGTAATGGCTCTTTTTCTGACCCAACCAGAATGATACACCTTACTTGTGTATCATTGTGTAATTACATACATTGTGTAATTACATGGTAATTAACCATGAACCTCTATTAAAAGCATCCAATTGAAACTAGTCAAAAGGGCCATAAAAAGTTTATTGATATGTTTTGTTTGGTAGATCAAAACAAATATTTTAAGAGTTAATAGAACTTAGCAGGTATAATGGTTAGCTCCAAATGCAAGCAGCAAGTTCTACTATCACATACACAGTCCACATCATGTAGTAACTGCCCACCCCCTACAGGTATTTGTCGGTGTCCTGTTTGTTTCCCTCTTGAAACTTTAAGTTCTTTGAAAGCAAGAACTTATATTTTTCTTTGTATTTCTAGTGCCTAGCACATTGTTATGTACAAGAGACATTCAAAAAAATGTTTACTGAATGGGCATCTTTTTCTAATTGTGGACCCTACCTTTGTTTTCCTAATGTGACATGTTTTGCTCATGTTTTATCTATCACTTGATATATGTGTGAATTTAAGAATATATCTGCTATACAGTGTAAACACTTAGCCAGCAGGCATTATGAACAGTACCAGGTATTAGCACCTCATAAAGATTTTTTGGTAACAGTTACAAAATGTCTATCACATTTGAAAATAAAGATGTCCAATACACCTTACCACAAACCTTAAAAATATTTTAGTGTTTTGAGCTTTAAGCCATCTGCTACTTCACTCTATATGTGAACTAGAAAGAACAAAAAAAAGTTCTGTTTTTTGACAGGTATTTATGGAGATAATAAAGTGAGCAAATATCAATAGTAAATATTATTACAATATTTAAATATTCATTTTATACTTATTAAATCAGTCTAATATTCTTAGAGGGTTTGGAAAATTACAGCCATTACAGAAACCACCAATGGTTTATCTGCTGGCTAGTCATTTAAAATACAGATCATCAGTCATTTACTATAGAATGAGGACCGTCATTCTTGAGAAATGTGGGTACTACCATTTAAACCAATTTGGCATATGTAAATCTCACTTTTAACTAGGTATTACAAAAACAGAAGGGACCTAGGAAATTAACTGATTTTAAAAATGAGAAAAGACTGTAAAAATTATGACTCTTCCAAGGACATCAAAGAATTAGTGGTGGAGTGAGGACTAGAACTTTTGGTTCACCAGGTTTTCTACTAGGACTAAGATTAAATGAAGATAATTATTTCCATTTATAATAGGGCTCATAATAAAACTTTAAATACTAAGCTCCTGAAGAATTTTTAAAAAAATGTTTGGCTAACAGATGTACTATTTACATAAACGCCTTAAGAAACATTTAGTGCAGGGATGATGGCATATCCCCATTCTTTTTATTTTTAGAAGAAAGTTTTTTAAAGAAGAAAGTTCTCCATCATGATGATTTATATAGAAACTAATCCAAAATTCTTAGCAATAAACTAGGGTCAGCCTATCAATGAGCTGACATATTTAATACCAGTTAATAGCAAATTATATATAACATATTCCCTATTCATTGCCACAAAATGAAAAAACAAAAATGGTGAATTTTCCTTTTATTTCACGACTTACAAGAAAGAAGAATTCATCTATTTCAAGTTTTATGAATGACATAAGCCATGAACACCTCAATTTTAGAGCCATTTATAATAATTCTTATTTTTTATTGGGGGGAGGACAGATGAGGGGGAGAGAGAATCTTAAGCTGGCTCCATGCCTGGTGCAGAACCTGACATGGGCCTCAATTTCACAACCCTAAGATCATGACCTGGCACAAAATTAAGAGTTGAACACTTAACTGACTGAGCCACCCAGGTGCCCCATCATTCATAATAGTTATTTTTAATACATTAATAACTGGAATGTATTTTTGATCATGATAGAAGTGAGTTTAAAACAGACACATAAACTCTTGTGTTACTTTAAGGTTAAAGAGGAAAAGATCCAATTTGTCTGCCAGGACTGTTCTATTTTCTGTTCTTGAAATCTACTTTTACCTATAGCATTTGTACATAGTCCCTCTACATTAAGCTTGATTAAAAAGTTTATATTCGGGGCACCTGGGTGGCTCAGTCAGTTAAGTGACTGCCTTTGGTTCAGGTCATGATCCCAGGGTCTTGGGATGGAGCCCCACTTGCTCAGCGGGATCCTGCTTCTTCCCTCTCCCTCTCCTGCTGCTCCCCCACCTTGTACTCCCTCTGTGTCAAATAAATAAATGAAATCTTTTTAAAAAAGTATATTTTCCTAAGTGCAGAGAATAAAGGATATCAGAAAAAGAAAAACATTTAAGAATATTATTGCTATATAGTAGAAATTATAGAGAGGTTTAATTTTCAATTATTATTCAAAATGGCACTCTTCACTACTAATTATATTGTTACTCCTATTGTCATTTCCTATTTTTCTATCCTGAAACCAGAGAACCCTATATTAACCTATAAATATGTTTAAATAATATAAGAGCCCTTCAAAATGGTTTTACATATTAAAACAAAGATTTGTCAATTTCATCCTTTTGGAGAAAATGGAAAATAGGTATGATAGTTTTAAAATATTTTCACAAATTCTTTTGACATTACTCTTTTCAAAAGGTGAAGCCTAATTCTAGTCCCCTTGAATGTGGACTGGACTTAGTGACCTGATTCTTTGGAACAAAAAGTGGTGAAAGTGGTACCATCTGACCTTAGCTGAGGTAATAAAAAGAACAGCTTCTATTATGTGCCTTCTCTTTCTTTCTCTTTCATCATTTGATCTATAGGAAGCCAGTCACCAAGTTGTGAGGATATTCTTAAATTGCCTATTGAGAAGTCCATATGGAAAAGAACGGACTCCTCCCACCAACAACCAGCACCAACTTGCTACCCATGTGAGTGAGCCACCTTGCAAGTAGATTTTCCAGCCCCAATCAAACCCTCAGGTGACTATAGCTCCAGCTGCAATCTTGACTGTGATCTCATGGTAGACTCTACACTAGATGTTCCTATGAGGATAATAAATGTTTATTGTGGGGATAATGGGACAATTCAGTATGCAGCCATATATAGCTAATGTAAATCATAAGAAGGGACTCGATTGGGCATCTGTCTTTGGCTCAGGTCATGGTCCTGGGGTCTTGAGATGCAGGCCCACATCAGGCTTCCTGCTCAGTGGGGAGTCTGCTTCTCCCTCTCCCTCTGGCTTGTGCACTCTCTCTCTCTCAAATAAATAAAAATCTTAAAAGAAATTCAATTTATAATGAATGCAAAAAGGTAATATTCCAAAATTTCACATATTTAATGATTGCTATTTATGATAAAAATCAATAATGTCATATAACAATGTAAAATAAAGTTAGAAAATTTTACTTTTCTTCACTGGTGTTGAATGGTATGATAAAACAAGTGTCAGAGAAAATCTCACCTTGCAAGTGACAGCTCCAACAACTTGCCATGTATCTGCTATATCCTGTTTATCATATTGCATGGATTTTACCTTTTCAGTGATAGAAATAGAAACTTGTGGTTTTCCTTTGTATGTTCCAACTCTCCAGGCTGGCTGTTTTTGTGGATGTGTCACAGAAGCAAAATTAATACTGTCCAATGAATTCTGTAAGTTGGCGTCTAACAAAGTTCCAAATGGACAAGCTTGTAGAAACAAATCAGGCAGTTGGTTCAATTTTGTATTTAACTCAGTGTCATTTTTTTGACCCAAGAAAAGAAAATCCTGTATCCCAAAAAGAAGTTCAAAGCTTTGTGAAATTCCACTAATGCTAATTAATGGTGGATGAGGGGATAAAGTTTGTTCAACTAGTGGAACACAAGCATATATCATGTTATTCTTCAGAAAAGCAACAACTGGCCAGAGTTCTCCACCTCCTACTACGAGTCCATAGACAGATGTTTTATTGATGTGTGAACAGCTATCACGACTTTCTACGAAGTCCTTATTATCTTCCAATAATCTAAGTTCAAAAAGCAGTGCTTTAAGAAAGGGACCATCTTCAGGAATAGGCACATAACTTGTTCCATTGAAGACTCTGGCTCGTTTTTCAACAGTTGGATACCGTCTGAATTATGGAAACAAAAATATTACAAATGGTTCTTCCAAGGAAAATAAAAACAGAAAAACCCCCCAAAACCCCCAAATAAAAACAAACCCAAAATACAAGGCTAAGAGTAATAACAACAAAACACACAGTAACAAACACATATACCCATAAAAACCACAACCAAAAAAACTTATCACATATTAAATTTTCTACTGAAGTAACTAACTGTTGTATACTTGGTATATTATCTGAAATTATAATGTCATTATTTATTACTGAAAATAGCCTAATTTAGTTAATTTTTTAAATAGGTAGAGCACACAGGGTAGCTGAGTGTCTCAGTTGTTAGGTGTCTGCCTTTGGCTCAGGTCATGATCCCAGCGTTCTGGGATCCCTTGCTCAGTGGGGAGCCTGCTTCTTCCTCTCCTGCTCCCCTGTGCTTGTGTTCCCTCTCTCGCTATCTCTGTAATAAGTAAATTTTAAAGAATCTAAAAAAACAAACAAACAAATAAATGGGTAGAACACATGGTTCTAATTCAAAATTCCAGTTTCTTGGACACTCAGATTCCTGCTTGGTAGGCCAGGAATGTATACTTGGACTTTTCAAGCATCTCTAAGAACTCCCTCCCCACCCCCTGATTCCATCTTAGTAGAGGAGAATCAAAAGAAGTGGTTCAATTTAATCTGCCGTAATTTCGGATTCATTAGTTGAGATGATGCAAATGTAAAAGGAATGTTCTATTCTACTCAATTAATAGTGAATAACAAATATCCTAGATCTTCTTGCCAACTCCTTAAAATGTAAGAATATTTTAGCAATAAAAATGTTTATCTCTATGGCCCTGAAAGAGGTAATAAAAATAAAATCTGAATAATCTTTTATGGTTTGCACATCTTAGACCGAACAGTAAGTTACTAATTTATCCTTTTTTGGGGAAAAAGACTAGAAGATGCTTCATTTATAAAATGTTACATCACATTTTCTTAGTTTAAAAAAAAAGATGTATTTTTTCCTATTCCTTTTTGCTCTACTCTCATGTCCAGAACAAAGTTAGTTATAGGCTATTAACTTCTATGTAAGTCACCTAACTTCCCTAAGTCTATTTTCTTATTTGTAAAATAAAGGGGGTGTCTAAAGAATACATCAGCAATTCCCACCAAAAATCAAAACACACCTGGTTAACATATTTTTTTTCACTAATACCCCTAATTAGATATTGATATTTACTAATAATTTTTAAAAAGAAAAATAGGAATGTATTCAAAGTTATCTGTATATTAGTAAACTTCACTCACTTACATTCTGATGTACTTCTTGATTGACAAAAGAAAAGAATTAGCTACCCTCCAGTAATGGCTTAGCAGTTGAATGCCATGCCATTTCTTTCTCTGGGTCTCTGGATAATAGTTGAGAACTTTGGACTAAGCTCTAGCCCAGTGTCTTATCCTTTGGTTATCTGGAGGATAATTAAAGTCCTTCTTAAGTGTAAGAATTTCAATGTTGGATGTAAAGATAAGAAGTTAATCTGGGAATGTACACAATACCCTGGTATGTGCTAATAAATATTTTGTTGAATAACTCAACCTACCATTTCAAATTTATTGTAGACCTTTTCTAAAATAGGACTCAAATTTTGGGCCCTACAATTATGGGGTACAATAACAATCTAAGCCATACTTAAGACACTATTCCCATACATCTGGACAGAAAACTTCTAAATCAGAATCTAAACCAAGTTTTGTTTTGGGAATGTAATTGCATACAGACAGACCATCGACTTTTAAAACTCTTAAGTGATGGCCATTAACCTTTGGCATATATGTGGATAATATGCCAGAGTATGTATGTTTAGCTCTTACACCAGGCCCAAGAGGCCACAAAATGAAAAATAACAAAACTAATTTCTTTAATGATACAGAATTAAAAAATGACAGATGAGTTATTTGAACCCAACTTGCTCCCTCCACAGAGATGCTGAAAAGCCCACCCAGACATATCTGAACTTTTCTTCTGAAATACCCTGAGTACAATGAGAAAAAAAAAAAATGAAAACAACAATGAGTTCTTCAAGGAACTTATTTTTATAAGCAGTAAAAAAAAATCTTATCTCTGTAAGATATTAAGATAAGTTACAAAGCCATAGATATAAATACAGTATGGTACTGGTCCAAGAAGAGGAAATAAAGTAATAGAACTGGAACAGACCAGTATTTATAAGAGAAACGTAATCACCCCTCAATAGCCCCACAAATCAATGAAAAATATATATATAATGAAAAAATAAATTAAACATACAGGAAAATTGGCCCACCCTATAGGGAAAAATGGATCCCTCTATTAATACCACGCCTGAAGATGGAATAAAGACAACCTAAACAGGACAGATAAAATGATAGAAGAAAATAATATTAACAAGATATCTTTGGAAAATAAGGATAGAGAATGACTTCAAGAAAACTCCCAAAGTACTAATAACTTTGACTGTAATAAAATTAGTGGTTTCTGTTTAATCAAGTGATACATAAAGTTGAAAGTGACAAAATGAGAGAAAATATCTGTAGTACCTAAAAATGACAAAGGTGTGGTATCAAGAATATACAACGAATACAGAAGAATACACGCAAATTAATGTCAGGAGAAAATTAACATGAAAACAAACAGACTAATAGCAACCCACAAAGATAAAATGGACAAGGAAATGTCCAAGCAATCCACACAAGAGGAAATCCAAAGGGCTAACAATCACAGCTACACAGAGAAATGCAAATGAAAATAAGATCTCCTTTAGAGCAATATTGACAAAAACTAGAATAAAGGTTAGGAAAGAATGAAGGGAGATATAGGAACTTTTGCTTACTGCTGATGAGAAGAGTGTAGATTAGAGAAGTATTCTGAAGAGATAATTACTTGGCAATATTTAGTCAAAATCAGCATAGATAGGTCCTATTAGCCTTTTGAGGCTGCCTACTACATCACCGTTCTGATGGCTGAGTTGGAGGCAACCTGGGATTATCATCACTAGGGGAAGAGTACAGGTAAAACATGGAGGATTAAACCATAGAGTACAACAGAGCAATGGACTAGACCTGCATTGTCCAAAATAGGAGCCACTAGCCACATGTGATTATTTAAACTTAAAATTAAACAAAATTGAGTTCCTCAGTTGTAAGAGTCAAATTTCAAAAGCACAATAGCTACATGTAGCTAGTGGCTACAATATTAACGGCATAGATTTAGAACATTTCTCATGTCTTTCATTGCAGAAAATTCTATTGGACAGTGCTGCTCTGGATGAACACAAAGTAATATGGGTATTTCTTTAAAATAGTGCTGAGGGGACACCTGGGTGGCTCAATTGGTTAATCCCCTGCCTTCAGGACAGGTCATGATCCCAGAGTCCTGGGATCGAGTCCCACATCGGGCTTCTTGCTTGGGAGGGAGCCTGCTCTCTCTCCACCTATGTATGCCTGCCACTCTGCCTGCTTGTATGCGCTCTCTCTCTCTCTGACAAATAAATAAATAAATAAATAAAATCTTTTTAAAAATTAAAAAAAAAATAGTGCTGAGAAGTCTGGCAAATATAAGAAAATGAAGTCTATAGCACACTTAATTGTGTAATTTGAAAAATGCATAGGCAAACACAAATAAAGGGATAGCAAAAAATACCCAAGAGTCACCTATGAGAAGAAGAATGGCAGAAATAAAGATACTCAAAGGAATATAAGCACTTTGGATGAACCAATGAGGTTGCTGAAACATACTAAGTATTATTAAACTCCTTCCTTACTTGAGATACAACAACAACAAAGCAAGCCAGGTATTCAGGAGAAAATGGTAAACTTTAATTCTGATACCCTCAGTAACAAAAAACAAACAAACAAACAAACAAACAAAAAGAATGTTTGGGTTGTGAAGAGGTAATCTTTCATACCCACACCACCAACCAGTTTCCTTTAAAATCACAGTCATCTTTATCTGCCTCAGTCTCAATGCAAAGCTCTGCTACCTCCCTACAGAGCTTTCCTCAGGGAAGAATAAATATGTTGGCAAGAAAGAACTGTCAATAGCCACTAAGAATAAAAGGTGATACAGATTACAGAACTGCCACTTACATTTTACAATGAGTTATTGTATAATTCTCATCACAGAGCTATTTTGATAGAATGTGGCAAATTCTAAAAGTGGAGCCAGGTCAGTTTACACCATTTAAGAAGAAATGAATACGATTTTATTTTTGTACTTTTCCAATTTTCTTCAATTAGGAACTTTAAAGTAACCCATTTGCAAGTTTCTAAGAATGAAACATAATATGAAAATAATAGTCTTTTATTGATCAGCCCAGATTTTCCGGAAGAATGAGCTAAAATGTCCTTGAGTGATCTTTATTAACGAAAGTAGAAAAATATGAAACATGCTTAGCGCTCAGTAAGTTAGTTTCCTTTTCTTGCCTTTGGTCATCTCCATCTCAACCCTAAGCAGGTGAAGTTAATCTTTTTTTTTTTTTTTTTAAGATTTATTTATTTATTTGACCGAGAGAGGGGGGGGGGAGTGGGAGTGGGAGATGAAGGGGAGTGGGAGATAGAGAAGCAGGTTTCCCACTGAGCAGGGAGCCTGATGTGGAGCTCGATCCCAGGACAATGGGATCATGACTTGAGCCAAAGGCAGACACTTAACAACTGAGCCACCCACGTGCCCCAGGTGAAGTTAATTTTAAGATATAGTAATGGTAATATTGAAAAACTCATAATACTTAAATGTGCTAAACATCAACACACTTAATTCTCAAAATACTATTACGTAGTGGTGTTAAAACTTCCAATTAAAAGATAAAACAGAAATTAAGTAAGTTGACCAAGGCCGCGGACAAAGACACATCCCAAAAGTACAGTACATCATCCATCCCTCCGATCCATCACCCCTGAGAATTCAAGCTGCATTTACCTGGAGAATCTGACGGTGCCACAAAGAGGAGTTCCCGGCTCGTGGCTTATGAGCCACACTGCCCGCTGGGCCATGACAAGCCACTAAAGCATCAGCTCATCCCTAAAGTCGCCACGTCCCTAAAGTCGCTACGGAAAAAGGACACGGACCGGCTTTCTGATGGGCTCCTACCAGAGGACCCGAGGCCACTTTCTGCCCCACCACAAACAGGTTGGGCTCAGCAGAGACGCTGGCTCCTTCTGGTGAAGTGACTAAAACCTCTGAGTCCCTCCTGTCAACACCTGCCACAACACTTCTGTGAATCCTCACCTAGAATGCCGAAA
Organism: Mustela nivalis; assembly: GCF_964662115.1. NCBI lineage: Eukaryota > Metazoa > Chordata > Mammalia > Carnivora > Mustelidae > Mustela > Mustela nivalis. Next base: position 42,474,462 of record NC_139025.1, read on the forward strand.
ATCTATCCTCCCCAGGAACCCCAGCACTCTCTTCCTCTAAGGTCCATTTCCGGGACGGTGGCCCGCAAGGATCATGCTTCCTCACTCGCCCCAGCGACGAGTCTCTCAGCCGTTCGCTGGCTGCAGGCTTCCCTCTCCCGCCCCTCCCGCCAGCCAAACCGGCGCGCGCAGCTCCACTTCCGGCGTACGAGGCGGTGACAATGGGAGCGGCGCGGGCGGCGCCGGGAGGCAGCTGACAGGCGTCTGCGGCTTCGCTTCATGGCCGCCCTCTCGCCCTGCCTGGGCTCTGTGGGGAGTGGGGGAGCCCGCGGCGTCCCCGAGCCAGAGCTGGCGAGCCAAGAGGGGACCTGTGCGCGGCGCCGCTGAGGCGCAGCATGTGAAGAAGAGACGGCTTCCAGTGCGAGGCGAGCGTCTCAGCCGGCCGGGATGGCTACGACGGCCGAGCTCTTCGAGGTGAGCCCCGGCGGCTCTTCGGGGAGTGGCCGGCCCGGGGTGCGGGCAGCGAGGTGGGCGGGCGGAGGGGAGGAAAGGTGCGAAAGGCGAGGGGTGGGGTGGCGGCTCCGGTGGCGGCGCGGGCGGAGCGTGAAATGGGGGAGGGGTGGCTTGGGGACCCGGGTGGGGAGGTGGGCAGGGAAGGGAACTGGAGTCCGAAAGGAGGAGGGCTGGTTTCGTCCGCAGGGTGGAGGGGAGCCTCGGAGGTTTAGGGTCTGAAAGATGTGCTCGGGATGAGAAGTGGGAAAGGCTGACTCAGGGCGCGGAGAGAAGAGCCTGCAGCCCCAGGATTGGGCGAGCCCCGTCTTGTCGCTTGGATCCTCGCGTAATATTCGAAGGGGACCACCTGAGATTGGGACGACTGGGGGCTTCTTGCTGTTGAGTAATTACAGTTATTCCATTAGTAAACGGTACAAGTGGCCCTCAGGTGCCTGCCAGTTTTCCTTCACATTCGAGAAGGTTGAAGTGGTTTTTTTTTTTTAGGACAATAAAGGCCTACTTAGCCCTTCAGACTTAAGGGGGAGGCGAAACTGGAAATTAACATTTATGTTCGGGTCTCCAGGAATTTAAATGTGTTTGAAAGCCACGTAACCGCAAGCTGGAGAATCCTTAGCGCCTGAGACAATGAGGATTCAAACGTGTTTTCTTGAACCTTTTCACTCCCTAAAACTTAAAATTTAATTTAGTGAAATTCAATATAAGAAGGAGCTATGATGTTTGAGATAAATAGGAGAGGAAAATTCTAATTGGACCACCAAACAATGAAACATACGAAGGATCTCTTTTTGTAAAAGAAATGAAAACAGAGATGTAAAGGAAAAGGAAGCAAAATCCCTTTCTGTGTGTGTGTTTCAAATTGAATAGCGAAAGTGTGATAAGTGAGAAGACTACGGTTCCGCAAGTGAGGATTGGATTCTTTTTCTGCTTGAGTCAGCAGGTTTTTGGCTTAAAATTTGAATGTCACAGTTTTTACAACAATTGGGAACTTTTCATTTGTTACTGTTACTATATTTTGGGTTCCTGTGAGCTCTTGGGTAGATAATGCTTTTGTTGAGAGGAATAACATACCATTGTTATAATAACTAATAATCAAATAGTAATTTGTGAGTGAACGATTATAATTACAAGAAAGAATTTGGAAATATTAATTGTATGTTCTCAGATGTGTTAAGAGGTATATTGTGTTAACTTCTCTAATTCCAAAATCGTGCCATCTGTTTATTGATTGATGCAGGAGCAGAGAGACACTCTTGTTAAAAGCTTTTACTGTGTGTTTCTGGGTAAGATTCTAAACAGTTCTGTAGTTCCTTGTTTTAACTTTCACATCTTATGAAGATAGAAAGCTGTATATGAAATTGAGATCTTTAATTTGCTAAATGAAATATGTGACCAGTCAGCTATTCATAGAAAACTTACTATTTTCTTACAGGGTTCATAAAGCATTAACCTGTGACTTAATGAATTCTGTATCTCAGACCATATTATGCATATTATGTCTATTTTTCTTTAGATGTTTGACCACATGACTCCACCTAACTTAACTGAAAATATATTTGATTTTTGCCCCCCCAAGGGTAAAGGGGATATATGTGTGTGTTTGTGTGTGTGTGTATGTGTGTGTGTGTGTGTATGACTGTGAAATAAATATATATTTGCTTTCTAAGATCATGCTATTTAGTAAAGTAATTGAACCAAATTAGGGTGTAATGTAGCTGAGTGACTTGTTATGTATAGCTGGTAATTGTCTTAACTGATCAGTGATAGAGACAGACCAGTCCTGTCTGCCAGAGGGTTCATAGGGCAACCTTAAACATGCTTATAGATCTTAAATCATGTGACCTTCTCTTGTTGCTTCATCACATTTAAAAGCCCATTATGTTAAAAGTTATAACTAAATGTTAATAGTTACAATTAAGAAATGTATTTATCTTTTCAGCCTACAGTGCACTCTATTCTTGGGTAAGCTTTCCTCCCTACGTGAAAAGTTGGTCTTTGCGTTAGAGTGAGGAGGAAAATAAAAAACAAACCTCAGTCATTGCTGCTATTTCCTGTTGCTACTGCCGCAGGATCTAGATTGTAGGACATGTCAGGGAGTGTCTTTTTCCCTTCCATTTCTTAGTCACAGCTGGAGAGCTGTAGGAAACAGTTCAGGATGTAGTCAGGATATTTTGTTTTTATGCATCCTGGTTTTAATGCATGATTAAGTTGAATTCTCCTTTCATTTCCACATTGAAAAAGAGGTTACATCAATACAAAATTATGCTTTGAATCCATGAAGTTTTTTAAGTGTTAACTCTACTTCTTTTAAAATCTTAGTGTTGGTCCTGTGAGACTTCCTTTTATAACGTAAGCACCCTCGTATGACGAAATCAAACTCCAGGATATTTCTTCAGTTGGCAGAAATGCTAAAGTTATAGATGATTCAGTTACTTTAATAGTGTATATTCTAGAAATTGGCAAGAATACCTTCATAGTTTCAACCCTTGTTGACAAATTTTCTGAAAGATTCTATCTCCAGTGAGCTAAATTATTCCTTCAGGGTGGACATTGTAAACAGGCTTTCCCATGTGGTTTAGATTATGTTCCCTGCATATAAAAAAAGTGGCTGGGGTAGTGAATTCTTCTGTTGTTATAAGTATTTCTTTCTTTTCTTACTGCACAATTGAGGACATTGTACTTCCCTCTCATTTGCTGTTTTTCTCTTCTGTCATTCCTGGAGTCTTCTTTTTGGGCAGGCTGCCTTTATGGTAGAGTCCATTGTTAACCAGGATCTATTACCCATTCATTCAACAAATATTTGTTGAATACCTATTAAGTTCAAGATAAGGTGCCAAGATTAATGAAGCTGCATGTCTCAAAAGCATGCCATAGAGTGCTTGCTTAGGCAGCACATATATCAAAGGCATGCCTTAGAAATAGTAATACTATGGAATGAGCTGCAAAAAATCGAAAATGCTTTAGAGACCAAGTAAGTTTTGGAAATGGGCATACCTTGCTTTCTGAGAGAGTTACATCATACCTTAGTATATTAAAGGTTCTGAGAAGTTTATTTCCCAAACTAGTTGACCATGAGACGGTTATATTTTCTACTGCTTGTTAATTTTGTGAATTCCATGAAATGTACTTTGGACAATGTTGAGTTACATATAGAACCTGCCCTTATTATTAAATATGGAGAGAGAATGAAGATATATAACGGTTTACATTGGAAATAAATTTATAAATGGTGTTAAAGATAAAGTGTTATAGGAATTGAGAGAATGGGAAGATTACCTCCAGAAGTGGAAAGGATTAGGAAGTGGTATTTGAGTGATACAGTAAGGATCTGCTAGATTTGAGTTTGTACAGCTGGGTGGAAGGACTTTTTAATAAAGCAGACAATAAAATCCAAGACAAAAAAGGGAAGTAAGTGTAGATCCTTGAGGCAAGGGAAGAGTTCTACTTTGGCTGTAGTATAGCATGCATAAAGAAGAGGAATTGCATGTAAGGTAAATTGGGGGTTTAACTGTAGAGATCGAGATCCTAAATGCCAGGATTTGGAATTTAAGTGTTTTCTTTCTTGTTAAGTATAGGCGCCTTGATAATTTTATTTGAGGTCAGGTATTTTGAACATGGTAACAATGGTTGTTTGACCTCCAGATTAGAATTTAAATACCAAGAACACATTTTTGCACAGAGATACATTTGTTTCTTGAGTTTTCAAACTAAGTTAAAATATTTAAACACAGTTACTGAAAAAAGATCTCTCTAGTTCAATTAACTAGGTAAATATATATTAACAAACATGAGATATATAAGTAAAGACTGCCCCCTTTACCTTCTGGTTGCTGAAATGCTACTTGTTTTAGCCATATTAGCTGTTAGATAATTGTGGAACCTGGCTACTAATTAATTAATTATCATGTATTTGAGAAAATGTGTTCATTCAGCAAACATTTATTGAGTACTAGGGCAGAAGTCATCTCAAGTACTGGAGTTAAAACATGGTTTAAGTTAAAAACCTAGTTGGGGGAGTGAAAGGAAAAGAACTCTGTCCTGTCAACACCAAGGCTAGTCTCCTTACTCTGACACCAGATATATGGGGATTTCACCTACAACATTTCTGTTTTCCAGCAGACGCTGGGTGTTCTGTAATTCATTTCAGTTCTGACACGGTCTACTGGGAGTTACCTCAGAACCCAGAAGTTAAGGGCTCAGTACCATAAGTATGTCCCCATTTTAGATACCCGTTGCAGTCCAAGTTGTCACCTGTGCTTCTGACAGTTAGCTATAAATTGGAGTTCTCAAGACTCCCTCTTCAGGTTCGATAATTTGCTGAAACAGCTCACAGAACTCAGGAAAATGGTTTACTAACTAGATTACTAGTTTATTTTAAAGGGATATGACTCAGGAACAACCAGATGGAAGAGATGCCTAGGGCAAGGATGGGGGAAAGAGTGTAGCACTTTCAAGCGCTCCCTGGGTGTACCACCCTCCCAGTACCTTGATGTATTCAGCAGCCTAGAAACTCTCTGAACCCCATACTTTAGGGATTTTTATGGAGGCTTCATCACATAGGAATTACCAGTTATTAACTTAGTTAACTCAGGAGTAGAGGGGCTTCTAATCATGTTTGATCTTTCTGGTGACCAGCCTCCATCCAGGAGCCCTATTGCTTCAGTAGAACAAAAGACACTTCTGTCACTCAGGAAATTACAAGATTTAGGAGTTCCATGTAAGACAGTACTATCAACTACATCACTTAGGAAATTACAAGGGTTTTAGGAGCTCTGTGTCAGGAACCAGGGTCAAAGATCAAATATTAGAACAAAAGATGTTCCTAGCACATTTATCACTTAGGAAAAAACAAAGGCCTTTGGAGTTGAGTACAAAGACTAAAATATGTATTTTTTAAAATAAAGTATACATTTCTTATTATTTTATGATATCACAGGGAAACACATTAATAGATAAGACTGTTGTACAAGTACAGAATCTCTTCCTGGGATAATTAGGAAAGGTTTCATAAAGTAATGACATATAAATTGGGTGTTGATAGGTGAGTAGAGACTTTTCAAGCAGAAGGGCATTCCAAGGCAGAGACAGAAGTGACTGATTTTTAAGGTGTGGTGTGTTTAGGAAAGATAGGGTCTGAGTATGCATGTTTTAGGCATGTGGAGTGGTGGCCCATAGCAAGGCACTAAGACCACAGAGGCAGTTTGGTGGAATCTTCGAGAAGGCCTCCTTACAGGCTACGCTTATGGAAGCTGATACGACTTTTTGAGTGGGGAGAGAGGAGTGGAGAGGCAGATGATTTTAATGTTACTGTGAAGAATGGCTTTCAGTGGGGGAAAAGATTGATAGTTGGGAAAATAGAGGGTGTACCCAACCTGGCATAGTTCTTGTCTTGGTAGGTAGTCCAGAATTATCTATTGATTGATTAATTCAGGCAGGTGAAATTCAGTGGGGACAGAGAAGATAACAAATGTGGAATGACATTTTGAAGAAGAATCAAAAAATTTTGGTTACTGAGGAGTTAATTCCAAATTTTTGAAGTTGGGAAGTAACTGTGACAGAGAAAACAGGAAGGAACCTTTCAGGGGGAAGGAATAATGTATTTATTTTTTTAAAAAAACTACATTTTAAATTTTTAGTAAGATATTCTGGTGGAGAAGTCCAGAGGGCAGTGGGAAATATGAATTAGTAACTCAGAAGAAAACTACAGCTAGAGATACAAATTATCATGGGAGTTGTTACTCTTTATGGGTGGCAGTTAGATAGACTTAGGAATGGATGACATCTCTCAGCTTTGTCTATTACTATTTTGTGATCTTTGACAAGTTACCTAATCTTTTCATACCTTTTTCTTCTCTATAAAATGGGGATAGTAACAGTACCTACCTTAGAGGTTTATTTGCAAGATTAAATGAGTTGATAAATTTAAATGGCTTAGCAGAATGCCATAGAAGAGTATAGCTTTTTAAAATTATTATTGGTAAGTGGGTTGGGAAGAGGACTAGATTGAGAATAGTCAGGGAGAAAAAAATCTTCAAAGAAGACTAATAGGAAATAATCCTAGAGGGAGGAGATAACAGTAGGAGAGAATAACAGAAAGATGCTGTGGAAGGTTGTGTTTTTCAGGATGGCTGCAGATCTTAATTATCCTATAATGGGATGTTGATGCTGTGCCCACGGAGGGGTAGGGCCCGTGCTCCCTTCTTGAATCTAGGCAGGTCTATAACTGTATCAGAAGTGTTGCTTATGTGATTTCCAAGGTTAGATCATGAAAGTCGATGTGCTTGACCTTCTTTAGATTCCCCCCTTAGAATCTAGCAACTACACTACATAGCCCATTGGGAGAATCCAGGCTTTTGGTTGACTGAACTCCCAGACTACGATCAACATCAACTTGTTAACTTGAGAGTAGGTCTTCTAGCCCCAAGTTGAACTGCCTCAGCAGATGTGACATGAAACAGATGAGATTTCTCTGTTGAGTCCTACCTAAATAGCAGATTTGTGAACAAAGTCATCATCATTCTTATTTTAAGCCATTCATTTATTGCAGTGGTTATTATGTAGCAGTAAATGATTAGAACAGGGCTGATCAACTCCTTATCTACACCAAGATTTAGTAGACCTCTATCACTCTCCTTAGAGTGGTGGAGGTAGAGGCAGATGCTTAAAGAGTAGTGGGTTTACATTTGAGTATTTTGTAGTCTGAATTCTCTAATCAAACCAACCAGGTGGTGAACTTCTGCAATGAATGTCTTTAAGTTGAGGATCATTTGTTGACTGTGTGTGTGTAATTAGTGTAAAATATTGAGCCCCTGTTGTGCTCAGGAGTTGAGTGATACACAGTTTAAAAATTTTTATAGGGGCGCCTTGGTGGCTCAGTGGGTTAAAGCCTCTACTTTCAGCTCAGGTCATGATCTCAGGGTCCTGGGATCGAGCCCCGCATCGAGCTCTCTGCTCAGCAAGGAGCCTGCTTCCTCCTGTCTCTCCGCCTGCCTCTCTGCCTACTTGTGATCTCTGTCTGTCAAATAAATAAATAAATAAATATTTAAAAATTTATATATATAAGATATTTTAAAAATGTATGCTAACTTTTCTGATGCTATTTTCTTTCCTTGGAATTGAAATATAAAAAAAGTAGTAACAGAATGTAGTTAACTTTATCATATGTAGACATCTTAGCTTTCTAGGGATGTAATGAATCAAAAAAATAAATGATTCCAGGGCATCTGGGTGGCTCACGATTATTGAGCGTCCACATCTTAATTTCAGCTTGGGTTGGCGGGCTCTGCGCTCAGCAGGGAGTCTGCTTGGGATTCTTGCTCTCCCTCTCCCTTTGCCCCCCCCCCTCCACTTTAGCTCTCTAAAATGAATAAATCTGTAAAAAGTTTTTTTTTTAAGTGAGCGAGTCCTTGGATCTATTTGCTTAATTTGATCCCAGAGGCATTTGTTAAGTGTGTGTAAATATATTTAATGTGTAAATTTGTAAATATATTTGATTTGAAATGCTAATGTAAGATTTGTTAGATACTTTAAGTGATAATTTTCATGGTGTTTATATAATTTTAAAAGACACCATAATAGAGTGGAAAAATACCTGATTTGAATACTGGTTTAATACCTTGACAAGATTTAAATTTCATTGCTTTAGTTACTTATATATAAAAATGAGATGAAGGGTCTAGAGTAAGATGATATTTAATGACCATTCTAGCTTTAAACATTTTTTTTTAATGTTATTTCTTTATTTTAGAGATATTTAGAGAGAGAGAGAGAACAAATGGGAGTGGAGCAGAGAGGAACAAGCCAACCCCACGCTAAGCACAGAGCCCAGCGTGGGGCTTGATCCCAAGACCCTGAGATCCCAAGACCTGAGCTGAAACCAAAGAATCAGACACTTATCCTTCTGAGCCACCCCGGCACCCCTCTAGCTTTGCAATTTTTTTTTTTTTAAGATTTTATTTATTTCTTTAACAGAGAGAGAGAGAGAGAGAGAGAGAGAAACAGATCACAAGCAGGCAGAGAGGCAGGCAGAGAAAGGGGGAAGCAGGCTCCCCAATGAGCAGAGAGCCTGACGTGGGGCTCGATCCCAGGACCTGAGATCATGACCTGAGCCAAAGGCAGAGGCTTTAACCCACTGAGCCACCCAGGCACCCCTAGTTTTGCAATTTTTAACCCTATTCTGTGGTTCTTTTGAGACTGGTATAAAAAAAAATACTATAACATTCTGTTACCTTTCTCTTTGGGGCATAGAAATCAGATATTACTTTACTCTCAGAAGTGAGATACATTCTATTCTGAAGAGAGATTTTGCATAACAGAATCTAAAATATTTCATAAAATTCTTAAGTACCACCAGTTAGTCATCTTCAAAATAATTCTAATGTGATTAATTGGCTAATTTTATCATAGTTTAAAGAGCTAGCATGCCCTTCAAGTTGGAATGTTAAAATTGACTTTAGAAAAGTGGGGCACCTGGGTGGCTCATTCAGTTAAACTTCTGCCTTCAGCTCAGGTCATGATCCCAGAGTCCTGGGATGGAGCCCCACTTTGGGACCCCTGCTCAGTGGAGAGACTGCTTCTCCCTCTGCCCCTCACTCAACTTTGTGCTCTTCTTTTCTCTCTCAAGTGTACACTGTCTCTCAAATAAATAAATAAAATCTTAAAAAAAATAAGTAAAATTATTCATCTTATAGTGTTGCCGATAATTTTCAAACTTACTTTGGCAGAGTTTGCCTTAGTTGCCATTTAAGTGTCTTTTTTTTTTTTTTTTTTAAGATTTTATTTATTTATTTGACAGAGAGAGATCACAAGTAGGTAGAGAGGCAGGCAGAGAGAGAGAGAGGAGGAAGCAGGCTCCCTGCTGAGCAGAGAGCCCGATGCGGGACTCGATCCCAGGACCCTGAGATCATGACCTGAGCCGAAGGCAGCGGTTTAACCCACTGAGCCACCCAGGCGCCCCCCATTTAAGTGTCTTAATGTGCTTTATCTTCCTACCTTTCTACTTCACCAGACTGGCACAAAATAAAGGGTTTATAGTGCTTTAAAGAAAAAAAACAATACTTACTAAATGTACTTTATCTATTAATCCCCCATAAAACACAGTCTCTTGAAAAACAAATCAAATGAGGTTAAAAAGGAGAGACTAAATGTAGTAAAATTTAGTTCCAGTGCCAGAATTGCATAAGGTTCATATTTGGTTTTTATTGAAATTTTGAGTTTTCCAAAATTGGGAATGCCTGTTATTTATTTTTGGAGTGTGGATTGGTAGTACTGCCTTTGTGGTTTTGGATATGTGGAACAAGGCTTGATTTTTCAAGATCCTTTGCAGGAGATTTGGCCATGGCCCCAATTTAGCAAGTGTTTTGACTTACTGTGCATCTGTGGTGCTCAGTATTATTCTCTTGACCCCAGTTGGAAGCAAGCGAAATGTATGACAGATGCTATGCTTGGTTTCAATTTAAGTGAGGAGAAGAGTAAAACTTATAAAAGTTATTATAAAACAATAAATGATACAAGTGTCAGTATTGTTCTGTGTTGAGATTTGAATTTTTAAGCGTTGTTAGGGGTTTAAATGAAAAAATCAGGGAAGGTCATGTAGGGATGGAGCTCTTCAAGGAGGAAATAGGAATTGAGCTGGGCTTTGAGTAAATATAAAAAGGTGTTTAGATTTTTGGAAGAGAAAGAATATCCTCGTGGGATGAGTTACCTGGCCACAGGTAAAGAGGCAGAGGTAGCATAGATGTGAAGAGAAGACTGGACTAGGCTGATGGTAATATGGCTGTTCATTTTGGAGGTAAAAGAAGTTGGATAGGAAGTGTAAGATAAGAACCTTAAAGGTGGATGTAAGAGTGTGAGCTTAGTAGCTTAGGAATTGCATAGGAAGTTTCTGACTAAAAGAAAGCAGTGTTTTAAAGATTAATTTGGCAGTGGTATGCACAATAAATGTAATAAAAATACTTTATAGGTAGTACTTGTGAACCCATGGGTTAGTGCTTTAATAGGACCACGAAATACTTCCTTATGAAATCCTCTGAGCCTTATTTTTTTTTCATCTAGGCTAGGGGAAAATATTACAGTTTATTTTTAGTTTGTGGGTGGTTGTAACACATTGCATTCAATCTATTTTTGGGAAAGATACTTTAAGAAAACATAGAAGTTTAGTTTTATCAAAGAAACAATGTTAAATTAGGGATTTATGTTTCTCTCCAAGAGCATGATTTCTTAATTTTTAGTAGAAGTGACCACAAACTCCATGGTTTCCTTACAACTGGTAGCAGTTGTAAAAAATACAAAATCAGTTTAACAGACTGACACAATAATCAAGTATGTAAAGTTGAACTTAATATGGTAGTGTTTTAGTCTGTGGTGCATACTTCTGAGGTTTTTGTTTTTTGGGGGACAATTTTTGCTTTTAATTACTGTAGTAAAGTAGAAGGTAAGGATGTAACTTAGGTTTGTGAAATTCTAAAAGATTTTTTGGGGGGAATTGTTGACAGGTGTCTTTGAGAATACTTTGGGGTGAGTTGGTCATTTGGAAGTCTTAAAATCTGTTAGTTTGGCTATCTTTCTTATTGTAAATGCCTTTGCAGCAAGGTTACATGTTAGAGAGCAAGTTCCTGGGATTTATTTGGTTTTATAAGCAGAAAGCATTTTGTTTTGTTTTGCTTTTTGTTTTTTTGGAACTTGCATTCCATTGAGAGCTGTAGCTGATTTATCTTAAACTCTTGTGATAATTCAATTGTCTTTGAGGGTAAAACCTGTACTTTACTTCCAGGTCACTGTTCTCTTCTGATTTTTCCTCCTCCCTCTACTGATCCTTCCTGCTTTTGTCTCTTTTGTTGGATCCTTTTCCTCCATCTATTTGAATGTTGTTGACATGTTCTTTTCTTTCCTAGATGTCATCTAGTTCTGAGATTTTTTTTTTTATTTTTATTTTTTTTTAAAGATTTTTTTTTTTTTTTTAATTTGACAGAGAGAGATCACAAGTAGGCAGAGAGACAGGCAGAGAGAGAGAGAGGAGGAAGCAGGCTCCCTGCTGAGCAGAGAGCCCGATGCGGGACTCGATCCCAGGACCCTGAGATCATGACCTGAGCTGAAGGCAGCGGCTTAACCCACTGAGCCACCCAGGCACCCTAGTTCTGAGATTTTAAATAACTCTAGAATTATATCTAGCTCTAGTTCTTCCCTGTAATACAAACTTATTTTTCTCATTATGTGCTCTGCATTTTCTCTTACTGTATATCAAATAGATGTCCACAACAGATCATATGCAAAGCATAAGTTGTTTCCTCACTCCCTCTTTCCATCTTTTCCCAGTCTTGGTAAATGACACCACCCACTATTCACACAGTTAGTTGTTCAGGCTGCAATCCTCCATGAGTAATCATAATTTCCTTTTTAAATTTCTCCCCATATCTAATCCAGCAGTTTGTATGAATACATCCTTTAAAATGTCATGAACCCGATCATTCCTTAGTATCTTCACCATTGTCACTTTCATCTGAACTATTACCATTATCTCTCAACTACCACAGTATTGCAGGTTGAGTTCTCTGAAAAGCAGACTTTGAGACAGAGTTTAGTGTGCAGAATATTTACTAGGAGGAACTTTTGGAATGAATATCTGTGAAGGGACAAGGTTAGGATGCAGGATTGGGCCTGTGGATAAAGAGAGCTATGGTGGGCACCTGGGTGGCTCAGTGGTTTGAGGCCTCTGCCTTCTGCTCAGGTCATGATCCCCGGGTCCTGGGATCGAGCCCCGCATCGGGCTCTTTGCTCAGCAGGGAGCCTGCTTCCTCCTCTCTCTCTGTCTGCCTCTCTGCCTACTTGTGATCTCTGTCTGTCAAATAAATAAATAAAATCTTAAAAAAAAAAAAGAGAGAGAGAGAGAGAGCTATGGTGTTGGCCGCGTGACGGTGTTATTGGCCCCAGTGGGGGGTTCTGGAACAAAAATGAACTGTCAGCGTTGTCCTGCTTTGAACCAAAGTGGTCGGGCCTTTATAAAAAAATCCCTATCTTAGGTATTGCTAGATCACACTGGGAAAAGTATGACATTGAGTCAATTGGTTCTCTGCCACTGAAGTGATCTCTGAAAATACTGCCGGCTGAAAGTTCTCTGCTGATAGCACCACACTGCTAGCTGCTAGAACAAGACCTTTCTTGAAGGGAGATCTGGATGACATATCACTATGTCTACCACAAACCACTCCTGTGCCACTAGACTCCACCTTTTCCTATACACTTGGGAAGCAGCTCCTCTCACGTTCCAATTGGGGGGAAAATTAGGAGGTTAGTGGGGTGAACTATGGCTCCCACTATTGTGGCGGGTTTCAGGTTACAACTGATACTCATTTCTCTAGTCTCTGTTTCCCTTCTCTAGTCTCCATTCTAATACTCCCTTACCTTCAGCTAAATGCCTCTGCTAATCTTGGTGGCTTTACTGGTTACCATGCCCTTCTTAGGCCAGGGTTGCTGTGCTTGTTTGTGTACTTTCAGAATTGGTCAAAAGAGTACCAAGAGATCTCCATGAAGAGATCTGTGTGTCACAAATATTGTTCCTGCACCTATGATGTAATAGCAGCCCTACCTCCTGATTAGAATCAGTTGCCTCTGCCAAAGATAGTCATTCCTCTTCTTGCCTTTATCCACTGGATGTAAGCAGCTGAAGTGCCCAGGCAGCACTCATAGTTATTGTTTAATGGGACTTTTATTTTATTCCCAGGTGAAGAGATCTTTGCCTTTGGAGATCAGACCTCTCTCTAGACCCCAAAATTGTAGGACTAGAAAGCACAAATTGAGAGTCATTATAAGCAGGACCACTTCTGCTTTTGTGCATTGTTCTCAGACTTATGTTTTTCCTGTGGGAACACAGCATGATATAAAGGTTTTAAATTCAGAATATATACTGCCTTTTGGAGAATAGTGCTCCATCTTTATAGTTATTGTCTCTGAACTTCAGCTGTGCCTTTAGCAGGCTGTTCCAGTGCCCTGTCAGACTAGTAGCTTCTGGGTGGTGTGGTCTATGATATGACCATTGGATCCATGGTCACCTCCTTTGCTGTAAAGTGGGTCCTTTGAGGTGATGTGGTATGTGGGATCCAGTGCCACAGAAACAATATTCCCTCTGAGGAGAGGCATAACCAACTCAAATGTTTCTATTCCTGTCAGAATGAATTACTTATCTAGACTGGAAAGGAACTAATGTAATCAACATGCTACTACGTGGTTGATTAGTTTGCTTGAAGGATGTGGCTCTTTCAGGGGCTTAAAGTTGGTTTTTGTTACTGTTAGGCTTGATATTGAACTTTGATGATAGCTGGATCAGCTTTAGTAAGTAGGACCTCATGCTCTTGGGCCTGTGTTGTCTCTGTTCATGTCCCCTCTGTTCATGTCCCCAGGGTGCTGATGCTAGGCAAAGGCAGACTGATGTCAACTGATAGAGTCATTTTGTCTACCTGATTGTTTGATTCTTCTTCTATGGTAGATGGCTGGTGTTACAGAGATCTTCACACTCTGTGCTCACTTACATGTATCCATCCACATGCCTCTATCCCAGATTCCTCCATCCTCAGTCTTCTAATTTTCCCCTCTCATAGCCAGTCCCTTTGCCATTGTCTTTGACTCCATATATGCTAACCTAAGGTCCATTCTCTGTCCACCTAATCTGATGAGCAGGTATATTTTGCAACACTTTGCCTGTTCAGAGGATTTTTTTTTTCTTGCTGCTGAATTTCAAGGCCACCTGAGTGAGGTTTTAATTGCAGCTGCTGTCCATTTTTAGTTGATACCTGCATGCCTAGCCAACTCTCCAAAACCAAGCACAGGCTTTTTCCTTCTCCATCACCTGGTTGTAAGAGATCCCCCATAAGGCTATATATGTTAATTGAAGGAGGAATGCTAGTGCAATAATGGTAGAGATCATGGGAGTTTGGACTTTATGCTTATGCAGTTTGCTTTCTGGTTTTATTCATATCTGATTCTGGGTTTACTCCATCCATCTTAAGATGACGAGTTCCTCAGTCCACTTGACATAATAACTTCATGAGTCTATTAGAACCCAACTGATGCTGTAAAGTTCTGGATACATGTTCACTTCATGCCGTGTGGTTAGGTGTGCTATCTCTGCCAGGGTCCAGTGGCACATCAGGAGTTATTTCTTAAAAGGTCTATAATTCTCTGCTATAGATGACACGGTCTTGCTTTATTATCCAGATATCTGTATTGTGATTATCCTACTGCGGCTTGCCACAACTCCACTTGGCATTGTTTCCCAAAACTGATACCTTTAGTAAACACTTGATTCCTTTAATACTATACGGTGTGTGAAGTTGTATGACCCAGACAGCAGTGTTGGTTGTCTGGCCCCAACTTGTGCACAGCCCTTTCCTGCTTTTATGTCACTTGATATATGTGCCAGAGCATGTGCATTCAGAACCTGGAAAGGCCTATCAGGTATTGTGTGTCCTTGTGGTGGAAGGTACAAGGTACAATAATTGTCCTTTACTTTAAGTGAGATGTCTTGGCATACCCCGATTACCTTAAAATTTTACTGATTCAATGTGCCCTTGCGTCTTTGTATAGTATATAGCAGTCTCTTGAGTGCATATATCTTATGAAGACCTCTCCAATGATGTTAGTTACATATGATGAATCAGTAAGATGTTCTTCAGAACATCCAAATGGTACAGATTATGTTATAATAGAAGTAGGAGAGTTCACATGGTCTTGAAGCAAAGCTGTAATGTATACCATTGTCTGTTCCATGTCTGATCCTCTTTTTTAATAGGGATAGAAAATAGTGTATCTGCCAAATCATTAGCCATATACCGTGAGGATAGGAGATACTACATCTGGCATGACACATATAATGGGCTACTTTCTGGTTGATTTTGAGATAATCACCTCCCAGGATTTGTCTGGCAAGACCCAGACTAATGAATTAGGTGAGAAAATTATGAGGAATGTAACTCCAGCATTCTTTAGATAAGACGTTGGCATGGGGTAGACACTGTTTTTAGAGTTTTACTGATAGACAGCCATGCCCTTTTGTTTATTCATTGTCTATGGCTACATTTGTACTATGGCTGCAGAGTTTAATGGTTGTAAGAAAACTGTATGGCTTATAGGCCTAAAATACTTACTGTCTGGCTCCTTAAGATAAAAAATTGCTCATCCTTGTTTTAGACCTTTAAGAGTGACACTAAATTTTGCCCTCCCACCTGATTTACTACATCAAGTAGAGGCAATTTCAGAGACACCTTGGACTTCCCCACTATCAAAGCTCTTACTCTATGGACCAAGGACCCAGCTGGGAGTTACATCAGTCATCAAGTGTGTCTATCACTGTTACATGTTTGCAGACTGGGGAAATGGCCAGTAGTTGGAGTAGTGGAGCCACTGGATCTTGGCTAAGAATCCGTTTATTTCTTGGTTCCTGAAAGTCCTCACTTTCTTGAGTCCATGATGTTTGGAGTCAATCAAGTATTGGAATCACCTAGGACCTTCTAAACAACAGACCTCAAAATGTTTGAGTGTTCCCCTTTCCCTAGTGCACAGTACTCAAGTAAATGGTCATAGCTCTTTTAGGGGGAAGGAGTAGTAGAATCATAACTGCATATATTTGTTAGCATATTGGAGAGTCCTCCCTTCCGGAATTTGGCCCTTTTTTCAGTAAATAGCTGGAAGTATATCATAGTACATCCTCTATGACCTTGACATAAGCTCTGGACTCCTACTACCTGTTTTATATCTCATCTACAATATTCTCTGCTCTAGTCACTCTGGCCTCTTGTCATTGCTCATATGTCCAGTTTGTTCTCTCTATTTGGAGCATTGCTTTCCTCCATAGCTTATTCCTTAGCTGTGTTCAGGTCTTTGTTCAAAATTTGTTTTCTTAGCCCTTGCCTGATTACTTCTGCCAAATAACTACTTTAATTCATTACTCTGTATCCTCTTTAGTTTTCTTCATAGTTCTTATTTATCATTTATCTGTTCATTTGTTTGTCCCTCCCTTTCATGACATCCATAGGGGCAGAGATTTTTCCCCTCCCTTGTTTACTGCTATTTCCTGGGTTTGTAGAATAGTCAGTAACATGCACTAGGCCCTCCATGAATATTTGTTGAATGAAGGAATATTGTATTTTGAGAAAATTAAAATATTTCATATTAAAAAATGCTTGCTTGTTTTTTTTTTACCATGTCACATATTTGGCTGCTGATGTATAAATTTTTGAACATATATATAATTTAATAAAACTGGTATATTGAAATTAACAAACTGTACATTTCAATGAAGTTTGAAAGTTGAAAATTGCCATAATAAATTGCAATTTATTCTTACCGAATAATAAATTAATAACCCATGAGAACTATGATTATTAATTATTTACTTAGATGTGCATGTGTAAAATATGACAAGGAAAAGGAACATGATTATTATGTAAAGTTATTTATGGGAGTATTGTGGACTTTTGGAAGACGTGACTACTTTCTAAATTAATTTAACTTCTTTTATTTATTTATTTATTTATTTTAAAGATTTTCTTTATTTATTTGAGAGTGAGAGAGTGAGAGAGAGCATTAGAAGGGAGAAGGTCAGAGGGAGAAGCAGACTCCCGATGGAGCTGGGAGCCCGATGAGGGACTCGATCCCAGGATTCAAGGATCCTGACCTGGGGCGAAGGCAGTCGCTTAACCAACTGAGCCACCCAAGTGCCCAATTTAGCCTCTTTTAAAGAAAAAGCTCTGGATTTTACCAGAAGTGAATATTTGGACCTCTGAAATCAGATAAATCCGTGTGACCTTGGATTAAATAACCTTTTTGTATCACACAGTTGCATAGGTATAAAATGAATCAATGTTGATAAAACCTACCTCATAGACTTGTATTAAATGAGCTAAAGTATGTAAAGTATTAGGTACATAATAAGCCCTTAAAAATTAGCTGTTGTCAACATTATTTAGGAGTATTTCATATTCTTGTCAGATTTTAAGTTTTGAAGTAGCTCAGTTTCTAAAGTTCTAAGTAGCTCTAAGCAAATTCCTTTATCTTGAGTCAATGTTTCCCAATTTACATATGTAAATAAAGAATTTTTTGACATACATAAACTTTTATCTCAATAGAAATGAAGTAGACAGAGAAGAGGTTTGATTATTTAAATGATCATATGTTTGTTAAATGTGTTAATTATATTTCAGAGGGCCAAAAGTTTTCTTTCGTGGGAGATCTAATTTATCGTTAGGACTTAATTCTCAAACATGTCAGCACATGGATAAACTGTTCTTTTTTTTTTTAAAGTAGCCAACAACCTTGTTTACTTTCTGTGCCTCCATTCTATCAGATAGCTTCTCTATAATGGCAATCTTATGAGAGAAACTGGATTAATATTACAGCTATTTTTCAGTTATTTGACTGCTATACAAGAGACTTTTATAGGTAAAATGTAAAGTTTTAAAGTTTTTTTAATACCTACTTATATTGTTTTGTGTTCTTACTGCTCAATGTTTACTTTTTTCTTTTAGCAATTAGTGATGTTAACAGTCGTAAAGGTTTTATGGTTTTCTTATAAAATATGAACCAGTTTGAAAGTTGATATTGGATTCTGCCTTCAGACAGGCATGTGACAGTGTATCAGTTGTCTGATAAAATTACTGGTATGCATTATTGGTGGGTCATATGATTGGAATGTTTATAAATATAAGTAGAAATTTTAAAAGACATGATCAGTGATGTGCATATGCCTTCATGTGGCAGTTTTTAACTTTTTAGCTTCACTTGTTATACTTACCATCTAACTTTAGGTACAGGGAACTACTTGTAGTTTCCCATAGTTGCCATTCAGTTTTACATAGCAATAGAACAGAATGATTCAAATCTCAGCTCAGCTTGTGTTACCTTGGTTAAGTAATTAAGCTCTCTTAATTTTAGTTTCCTCATCATATAGTGAGGATAAAATAGGACCTTCTTTACAGGTCTTATGAAGAGAATAGTAAATGAAGTAATACATGTAAAGTATTTATGTGAGATGTTATTCTTGTTGGTACATACAAGTTGTTGGTTCATATAATAAGAATGTGCACAATGCATATTCTTATCATGATGATTATTGTCAGCCTGACTGAAATTCGTGCTCTCATTCCTCCTCTCACATGAGACTGGTGAACGATTCTCTCAAATACCAGTGTGGTGGTGGTGGTGATGAAGATGATGATAAAAAACAAGTTTATTATCTGTTGGCCCTAATTGTCATCTCTCATGTTTCTCCAGATGTTGTCCATGTGGTCTAGACTATCTTACTTCTCAGTTCCTCTAATAGGTTAGGTTCTATCTGCTCTTTCCTAATAGGAAAAATATTTGTTCCATTATTGTCTGGCTGATTTTTCTTCTTTATTCTAGTCTCAGCTGAATTGTTAGGTCCTCTGAAAGTTTGCATGATGTAATGCCTACTTCTTGCCAGTCTTCTCTCCCTTACTGTCTTCCCATCATCTGTTCCTGTTGTGTAGGCTTAGATCCAGGACTTTTCTTTTGCTTACATTTATCACAATTACAACTAGTTTTGTCTGTACTTGTTTATTGTTGGCATCCTTACCTAGATCATTCCTATGAGGCCTTGCAGGAACCCTGTCTGTTGAATTAACATCTATATTCTACTACTATGCCTAGCACATAGCAATTGCTTAGCAAAATTTGCTGAATTAATAAATACCACATTTCTGTTGCCCAGGTAAAAGTTTACTAGAAGTGTTTAATATTAAAGTTTGCACACATTCTTTCTTTTATGTATCACATATGATGCATTCTTTATAATTTTTCCCCTATTAGGATGTGAGTTTCTTGAGGTTACAGTTTTTTAATATATCTTTTTATTTCAAAGCCTAACAGTGCTTGGCACTGGAAATTTTATTGTTCAATGAATGTTTATCAATGAAAATATGTTTTTAACACATGATTAACAAATGGAGAATTCAAACTAGAATCACCAGCAAATGCTACTAGTTTTAAGTTACATGCTAAATGGGAGGCAATATATGATATCCAGTTGTGTGAAAGAAGGTAGTATGAAAAGTACATAAATTAGTGTGTATTAGTCTAAAAAAATTATTGTCAGCTAATGGTGAACATTTGAATGTTTAGTTTCTTGATTGGGTCTTCTACTTGAATACTCCTTTTTTTTTTCACAATTTTTTTCTGAGAAAATTTAGAAAAGTGTATGTGTATTCATCAGTATTATATGTAAACATTTTTGCATTTAATTTTTTAGCATGATTTTAATAGGAAGATAGTTTTTCATCCTGCAAATTTGTCATTATTTTTAAATAATGACTTATTGAATATTTATAAGACAATTTTGAGGTATTATACATAATACTCAGTGAACATTCAGCAAAAATTGTTGTGTTCGTATCTGCTTTCCCCTTAGAATTTTAAAGGTAGAATTACTGGGTTAAAGGGTATAAGCATTTGTAATGCTGTTGATGTTATTAAATCATTATCTGTTGTCCTTCAAAAATATTCTACCTATCAATGTTTCTAAAACATGAGTGTGTGAATTTCAGTTTGCCCTCTCCTGTGTTGCATATTGTAATTACCAAAAAAACCACTTTTTCAATGTGTGTCATTAAAAAAAAATGATAATTTGATTTTATTTGATGATTAGTGAGGCCACAAGTATTTCATGTTTCTCGTATGTCTTCTATAAATTGTATCCTTTGTTCATTTTTCCATAGGGATGTTCTAACTAATTATAATACTATTCTAATATTTTAATATCCTAATTTTTATTAATCTATTCATTTTAAAAAATGAAACAGCCTTGTACATTTTAATAATATTGATGTGTTTAAATGGAAATTTAATTCCATTTTAAGACCTCACATAGTAGAACCTGTTTCATTTTTGTAAGTAGCATTAATTTATCTCCTCCGAACTTTTTAAAAGAACATTTATTTTGTAAACTAGGAGCCTTTTGTGGCAGATGAGTATATTGAACGACTTGTGTGGAGAACCCCAGGAGGAGGCTCTAGAGGGGGTCCTGAAGCTTTCGATCCCAAAAGGTGAAGTAAAAATGTTTTTTCCCCATAGATCCAGTCTGGTACAAATTTGTGTTTGGAATAGAGGTGACTATTGAAATTCCTTCCAAAGTTTGTGTGAAGGGATTTTAGTTAATACGTGGCCAGTAATGATAAAAGCATTAGAATTAGGGGTTGTTTTCTTTTATATTTCTTTTATTTTAGAGAATGACTTCAAATAGTGTTAGGGGAGGGGTTTTATTGTGTTAAAAGAATTTAATTTTTTCTCCAATTAATAATAAATTAGAAAAGGTTGATTATATTCTAAAATAAAAACATGTTGAATATGTCACTATTCCCTGGAATGCACAATGTTATTTTTATATAGTCTATAAATATTTTTATAGTATATATATTAAATATATATTTTTATCTTTTTGACTATTTTCTATAAAATTGATTTCTATTCTGGCAAGTAGAAGAGATTCTGGGTGAAGTTTTCTTTTTTTTTCCTGGGTGAGGTTTTCATTCATCATAAAGATAATCCCAAAGATGTTCTTGAGAAAATTAACATGGTCATCCCTACTTCAGGGGATGGTTATTGATACTTTATTACAAGTGAACTGGCCAGTTCCTAAAGATTACTCATGGATGAATTGATATATATATTCTGATTTTCCTCTATTAGGTTATTAGAAGAATTTGTAAATCATATTCAGGAACTACAGATAATGGATGAAAGGATTCAAAGGAAAGTAGAGAAGCTAGAGCAACAGTGTCAGAAAGAAGCCAAGGAATTTGCCAAGAAGGTACAAGAGCTCCAGAAAAGCAATCAGGTAAACAGTTAAGCTATGAATAGTTTACACAGGTTATAATATCTTTATTTCCTTCCACTATTAAGTTCTTTAAAAACTCTAGTCACGTAATAGTAACTGTTGAGGTTTCTATCAACTGTTCCCATTTCTGGGGAAAAATGTCAGTGAATTGTTAACAGCCACTCTTAGCACTGACTTGCTGTTGATCTGTGGTTTGTGATCATGGTAGATCCTTCTTAGGTTGGAGTGGTATCCAGTACAGTCACAGTGCAAACTTTAGCAGACCTGCATTTTTAGGGGCTCATGATTAGCTTGGATATTTAAGTAGTCATTTGTATTCTCATTAAGCATAAAACAAAGTTAATACCAGAACAGCTATTGCCTGGATCAGTTTTTCCCCTAATCTGGGAAGTTTTCTACAAATCATGTGGTATATACTCAAACGAGAACTGTGATGCCACAGTGAGAGTGGATTCAGAACTCTTCCTCAGTCCATTTTGGAGTAAAATCAAATCACTAGCCTGGCCCTGTGGTAAGTAAGCAACTTCCAAGCCATTCTTTTTTTTTTTTAAGATTTTATTTATTTATTTGTCAGAGAGAGAGAAAGCACAGGCAGACAGAGTGGCAGAGGGAGAAGCAGGCTCCCTGTGGAGCAAGGAGCCTGATGTAGGACTTGATTCCAGATGCTGGGATCATGACCTTAGCCGAAGGCAGCTGCTTAACCAACTGAGCCACCCAGGCGTCCCTTTCCAAGCCATTCTTAAGTCCCAAATTGAATCTGGATCATGTGAACCCCTTTTACAGCTTGGGCCTTATCTAGAACCTGATTGCCCTTTATAAATGTAGTTCATGGAGTCCTGCTTAGCATTGCTGCCTCCCAGGGTCTGTTCTTTAGTGTTAGGAATTAGCGAACTGATTTCCACTCACATTATATTTATTTGATTTCCTTCACTTAAGTATATATGGCTGTGGAAAAATATTTAATAAAGTCAGTAATTTATGTAAGACAGAAAATGCCTTTTTAAGTAGTCAAAGTGATAAGATTCCAAATACTTATAATGCAGTTTTCTCTTGGTAATAATAATAGTATTAATAGTTAATTTAAGAAGCTTTGGAGACTAAAAAAAAAAGAAGCTTTGGAGACTGTCTGCTCTGCCACTTACTAATGTTATAATCTCAAACAACTTCCCTGTGCCTCAGTTTTTTCCATCTATAAAATAAGTTGTTAAAAGGATTAAATAATTAAATACATGTAATGTGCTTAGAACAGTGTCTGGCACAGAGGAAGTCCTTAGTGAATGTTTGCAGTTTCTTCCTCCCTCATCTCATAACTTAAAGTCAGAACAAAAGTGCCATACTGAATTATCAGCAGTTTTGTTATTGGCAATTCTAAGGCATTACAAGTTAAGTATGTAACTTTCAAATACCACATGACAGCCCGTGTACCCTGGAAAAAGGGGAAGAATATGTGAGGAAGTATTTACCTTTGCTTCACTTGAATAATTGTTACAGTCTTTTGTGTTTTCAAAACTGGGCAAAATCATCTTACCTTATTTCTAATACTAGCATTTTTTCTTCAGATATTTGAAATAAATGTTAAATGCTCTATTTTTAATTAATGTCTTTTATTTCTGACATTTTTGACTCAGTGTAGTAGCAAGCAAATTGTTCAAATTACTGGTCCCTTTGATACTAGTTTGTTGATTTCAGAATCATTGTTTAGGACTTAATTGTACTGGGAATGTTGTTAAATAGGATACTCTTTTATTGCTTAACAAATATTCATGATAAAATATTATTTTTATAGTTAAAGGTATAAATGTGTCCAACTTTGTTAAAAAGTTTTCAGATCATGCAGTGCTAATGGGCATAAATTGTTCTAGTTAGCTCACATATAACTTCTGTGTTATCTTTAGTTACCTAAGTTAGAGAGTAGAGATGAGACTGATGGTCTAGTTTTGATATGAATTCACTTATAAACTGGATTCTCTGATTGTATTTTATGCTTCTGCGCATTTTTCCTAGGTTGCCTTTCAACATTTCCAAGAACTAGATGAGCACATCAGCTATGTAGCAACCAAGGTCTGTCACCTTGGAGACCAGTTGGAAGGGGTAAACACACCTAGACAGCGGGCAGTGGAAGCTCAGAAATTGATGAAATACTTTAATGAGTTTCTAGATGGAGAATTGAAATCTGATGTTTTTACAAATTCTGAAAAGGTGAGTACTATCAGAAGGATAAAAGCACCTGCATCACTAATAACAATGCCCAAATTATGTACTATATTTATTATTTTCCAGTTACTACTTTCAAATCACCAAGTAGCTGACTTATTAAAACTTTTTATTGTTCTGAAGTATGTTTTAATGCACTTGCTGCAGAGTACTGATGAAGTGTGTATACTCAGATTTTTAATTGCAGGATTGTATGGAATTTTTGTTTATGAAATTGTGTGTGTTTTGATAATGCTGAGATAACTGTGTTAATAAGTTTTTCTTTTCCATAGTTGACTTTTAATATTAATGTAATTTAACAGTTATATTCCATTGGGTGAAGATATAGTCTGACAGGCTGAAGTATCTTTCTCCATGAGGAAGGCAGAGCTTCTAATTTCTATTACTTGAATAAAGAGCTCTTATAAAGAATTCAAGTATAGTTTGGACTAAAGAGAATTGAAAAATCTGAATTGTTTATATTAATCCTTTTCATAGCACAAGTCACTTAATACTGGTCTAAGTATTAAGTATTGGCTGTTCTACAGTCTTGAAAGGAAGATACTTAGGTGACTTTCTTCCTCCCATGGAGAAAAATCAAAATGCATGAAAAAATTCTAATAGATAGTATATGCATATGGTAACATTGTCCTCTAATATATAAATATAGTTCTCCCTGAATTATTCCAAGTTTACTCCATGGAATATTTTTGATTGTGGAATGTTAAAAGTTAGGTATTGTTGAAGTTTACTTTGAATTAAGCAACACATTTTTGTGAGTAGGAACTGTATAGGCTTATAGAATTTATAATTTTTAGAGATCTTGAAGAAACAGTTACATATTTTACAAAATTCCTGTAAGGAAAGGACAGTATTTTAAATAATTAGTATGGGGCTCTTGGGTGGTTCAGTGGATTAAAGCCTCTGCCTTCAGCTCAGGTTGTGATCTCAGAGTCCTGGGATCAAGCCCCTCATCGGGCTGTCTGCTCAGCAGGGAGCCTGCTTCCTTCCTTTTTCTCTGCCTGCCTCTATGCCTTCCGGTGATCTCTAGCTGTCAAATAAATAAATAAATAAATAAAATCATTCAAAAATAAATAAATAATTAGTATGAGCAGTTACGTTTATAGTATAAAGTTGAATTGACAAGATTAGCATTAAGAACATTATCATATTTAAACACTTGTTAAACAGTGGCCATATCTAGCTTTTATTAGATTTATGTGATTTTTAAGCAGAAGAGTAGATATGCATATATACAGACACACTCCCCATGCTCAAACAATGAACTGTTTTCCAGGATAGTTTATGGAATGTTTTATTTTATATTTACTAAATATAAACATGTATTTATAATATAAAAGTATATATTTATGCATATTATAAATATGTTTTAAACATGAAAAGTATATAGTTTAAATTTTATAACTTGGATTATACCTATAGGATTATGAAATCTATTTATGCTATTATAAACCAAATGTAGATAATTTATCCAATGTGAGTTGTCCTGTTTATCTGAATGCAGCCAAGGCAGCCATTTATAATCTAGGGGAAAAATTATGCCTGAACATGCATATTTTTAATCTGATTTGTATTACTTGTAATATTTTACATCTTGAAGCTAGGTTCTTTACATTTTTTAAAAAACATTTCAATTGGGGCACCTGGGTGGCTCAGTGGGTTAAATCCTCTGCCTTCAGCTCAGGTCATGATCCCAGGGTCCTGGGATCGAGCCCCGCATTGGGCTCTCTGCTCAGCAGGGAGCGTGCCTCCCATGCTCTCTCTGCCTGCCTCTCTGCCTGCTTGTGATCTCTGTCTGTCAAATAAATAAATAAAATCCTAAAAAAAATTTTTTTTATTATCCTCAGGTAATTGTATAGTTCTTGGTATTATTGTTACCTGTTAAATTTTGAGGTTTTAATTGGAAGAAGTCTTCAAATTGCTAGTTCATTCACTTGGTCACTTAACTATAATTTTTGAGGTCTAAGTATAGACCTACGGTTTTTAAGTGAATTCCTCTTCTCCTTTGCTTTACTCTTTTCTATATTCCGTTTTCTTTCATCTTGTGTTCTTTTTTTTTAAAGACTTGAGAGAAAGAGAGAATGTGCACACATTGTGGGGGTAAGGGGGAGCAGAAGGAGAGAGAGGGAATCTCAGGCAGACTCCTAAGCACAGAGCAAAGAGCCTGATGTGGAGCTCAATCTTATGAGCCTGAGATCACGACCTGAGCCAAAACCAGGAGTTGGACACTCAGCTGACTGAGCCACCCAAGTGCCCTGTGTCTCTTTTTCTTATATTTTGTTCCTTTTCCCCCCAATTGTTTTATTTTTCTCTCATGTCTTCCATAAGTTTTGAGTTACTGTTTGCTAACTGTGAATCATTATTTTTGGCTTGGTACTATCACAGTTAACTATACTTAGGAACTCATATATGGTATTAGACTGTTAATTATCAGATAACCTTCTGGCTATCTCAATTTCTATCTTCCCAAAGGAAAGAAAATCACCCACATAGCTAGGGAAGTGTATAATTGTGGAAGGAATTGGAATGGGAGAAGATATCTTCCTGCTCCATAGCCATTTTTGTTTTTTTAATCTTTGTTTCTCAGAATCTTTAATTTTCTTCCCTAGGAAAGACCTATTTTATGTCCATATTACATATTTCCTCTTACCTCTGTTCTTACAAAATATGTTAGCTGTTTTTCTTCCTAGAATCACAGCTTATTGTGCTTCATGTAGATAACGCCTGATGACTCTGATTATCTTCAACACCATTTGCTAGTATGGCTGGTCTCTCACCTCACTCGAGATTTAGCAAATGATTACAATGTGGTTTGACAACTTCTGTACTTACTGTTGTAGTACATTTTAAGTGATGAACGACCCTAAGAACTATAGTGCTTTAAATGATTTTTCCAAAACAATTACCTATAGAAATTCAATAAAATTAAGTGTTATTTGCTACTATATTCCCACTGCATTTATGCAAAGTTTGCAAACAGTGCATAATGGGAACTTCCATCTCTTAAAAGATAGGAAAAATTTCTGATGGAAACATCGAAATGGCTGTGGTCCAGGCAGGTCTTTTCTGAAGGGGATATTGGTGAGGAGAAAAGGATGGATATTGCTAGTCCCACTAAATGACATGGTGAAAAGCGATACTGCAGTAGTACCTGTGCCCATGTGCAGCAGGATTGAGTGAGTGATAACTGAAAATGACAGTGACTTGCTGACTAGGAGAGAAGAGATAAGTGAAACTGAAATCTATAATCACTGTTTGAGAACAATGATATTTTTTCTTTGACCCTGCTGTTAACCACTGTTGCTTTCCAGACTTCACATGATACTTAGAAAGAGCTATAGTAATGTTTTTAGCTCTTCCTTCATGTTTTTAAGTCTTTTTTTTGTGTTTTAGTGTAATAGAGAGTGAGCATAAAATCAGTTATTAAGGGTGTGCTGAAATAAAACTCAGTACTTATGTGACATTTAAAGAAAAAGTGACTATTACATAACCACCCTACGTATTAATGTAAGTAATCACAGTCACATATTTGCTAATAAGAACTTCAGACCCTTGACCTTAGCCCTTTAATTTTACAACTTATAAATAAGTAAACACATTTTTGTACCATATTTCATTCAGGAGACTTCATATTAAATTCTGTCTTTGCTTTTAGAACAAGTTTTATAAATTTATGTATTTATTAAATGACAGGTATTTTTATTGTTTTATGCATTTAGCTTAAAGTAACATATATGCAGTAATATGATCTGAATTACTTTCATAAATCTTATTTGTCTTTTTTGAGTTCATAAACCAGAAGAGAAATTCTTGCTTTTAGCAAACAATGACTTAAGTTTTTTCCAAGTAAATTTGAGCTACAGGTTTCATTAGGAAGGGACTGTGGCATTATAAAATCACGAAATTTCAATACCAGAGAGACAAATATTATGTTTTATTGACTTTGTATTAGTGATATCCCAGATGTCTTTCTGTTGCTCGCAAGGTTTTATTTTTGTGAATTTTAAAAGTGTTGGAATGAGGGTCTGTGGGCTATTTTCAATTATAAAGATGTTTTTGATATGCATAGGGTTTTTTTTTTTAATTACTGCTTTCATTTACTTTTGAATAGATAAAGGAGGCAGCAGACATCATTCAGAAGTTGCACCTAATTGCCCAGGAGTTACCTTTTGACAGGCAAGTTTATTTCTCAAGAGCTAATTTGAAAATATGCTATAATTTATAGATAAAGTTGTATTTTTCCCTGTACGGTTTTGCTTATTCAACAAGAATTTATTGAGTAACCCCTTTGTGCAACACATATAATAGTTGACTGAAGAAATGTGGTCTCTTAATATCTACATTTAATGATATACCTTGAAGTACTTTTAGTCCTTTGTCTCTTCTGAAAAGAAATTGCTGAAGGAGAATTTTGAAATTTACTAACATGATTATTTTGAATTTTCATTTTTTGGACTTTGATAACCTGGGTGGGAGAGGACAGGGAAAATTTAAACATGGGATCATTCAGCTGTTTTTTTCTTATATGTAGATAAGAATTCTTAAACTTTTGGGGGTTTTAGACACCTTCAGAAAGCTGATAAAAGCTGTAAAGTTTCTTCTCATAACTCAGATACACACAGATTATGATATGCAACTTCATGGAATTTTAGACTCTTGGCCTAGCCACAGACTCTTCCCTAGGGACACCAGGTTCAGAAACCTTGCTTTAGATGCAAGGCCCTATGGCCGTTGCTAAGTCAGGTATTAATGGTTTCATTTTAAAAGAAACTTTATGGAGAAGATTTTTTTTCATGATTTCCCTTCAGTCCATAGAATGGTGGACTTTTTAATAAAATCTTATTTTCCTCATGAATGTCTGAAAAAAACAAGTCTTCATATAACAGACAATATATCTGTTATTATTTGGGGCAGTACTTGGGGATCCTTGGGTACAGGTAGAATATAAATGTATTGCTATACTTAAAGCTTGCAATACAAACATAGGGTGAGAATGAATTCCCTACCCGCAAACTCTGAGTCATCATGTAGAATGAGCTGTGATGGTCATGTATCATTTAGCTATTGCTAATAATCTCATATTTTTCCCAGCATGATAAATCATGATTTTTTTTCTGAATAGTTCTGTTTTGTTTATTTTTTTTTTTAAAGATTTATTTATTTATTTGACAGAGATCACAAGTAGACAGAGAGAGAGGCTCCCTGCTGAGCAGAGATGCTGAGATCATGACCTGAGCTGAAGGCAGCGGTTTAACCCACTGAGCCACCCAGGCACCCTCTGTTTTGTTTATTAACATAATATTTTATTAGGGCCAGAAAGATAGTCTTATATATTTTATAAAGAAATATTAAGTCATTAAAACATAGTTGAAAATCTTAGGGAAAATCTTTGTTATGTTACTAAAATTTATTGAAGAGATTGAGCTCATATTTTGTGTTAAAATATACTTTGAGGGGTGCCTGGGTGGCTCAGTCGGTTAAGTGTCTGCCTTTGGCTCAGGTCATGATCTGAGGGCTCCAGGATCGAGCCTGTGTCAGGCTCCCTGCTTGGCGGGGAGTCTGCTTCTCCTCCGCCCCTCCCCTGCTCTCTCTCAAATAAATAAGAGTATTTAAAAAATATATATACTTCGAAAAAATCAGAAAAGAAATGGTATCTTCAAAATATAAATATTACAGTATATTGCTTTAGTCTCACCAAGAACTATCATTCCCATCTCCTTGATTGATTGATTGATTGATTGATTTTTAAAGTTTATTTAACTAATCTCTACACCCAGCATGGGGCTTGAACTCACAATCCAGAGATTAAGAGCTTCATGTTGTGAACTCACAATCCAGAGATTAAGAGCTTCATGTTGTACAGACTGAGCCAGCCAGGTGCTTCATGAGCAATGATTTTTAAAGTCATCCCCAAAACCTCTCTATCTCATTTCAGAGTTGGACCATTTACTTAAGTAGGTTAAATGTGTGGCTCACAAAAGGTGCTTGATAATTATTGGATAATCTGTCCATCCTATTCTATATATACTCATCATCTTTCACTTCTCAGCTATATAATTTTCTTGACAGTTTTGTTTTAGCCTCTCTACCGAGACTTGGAATTGAATATATGTCCTAATTAGATTTAATTTTTTCAGAACGATCATATGGCCTTACATGCACTCTCTAATCCACCATGACTTTGATACATCAATTTTGTATAACTCTAAATTTTTATTACCTTCTTTATCTGCCTTTGCCATCTCTTTTGCCAGCTATCCTCCTCTCCAAACTGATTGCATAGGATCTCTCAACATTAATTTTCCATGATGTATCTTTTCCCTTGATACTTAAGTTTTTTGGTTTGTTTTTTTTTAAGATTTTATTTATTTACTTGACAGACAGAGATCACAAGTAGGCAGAGGCAGGCAGAGAGAGAGGAGGAAGCAGGCACCCTGCTGAATAGAGAGCCCGATGCGGAGCTCGATCCCAGGACCCTGGGATCATGACCTAGGCCGAAGGCAGAGGCTTTAACCCACTGAGCCACCCAGGCACCCCAATACTTAAGTTTTTAAAAATTTCAAGCGTATGCTAGTATGTAATATTTTGGTTTCTGAATTTGCAAAGATTGAATGGTTAGTCTGTAAGACATGTTGCTGGATCCTTTTTATGGCTTTTCTTTTATTTTTCATATACTTATCATTGTTTTTCTTTTAAATAACAATAATAGAATTTTATGTGAAAAAATCCAACAGAAGGGGCAAATAGATAAGTATCAAGGAATTTAAAATGTTAGTGAATAATGTGTTGAAATAGTAGCTCAGTGTTGGAGCTGGTGGAGTTGTTAATGTCTCATATAGAACTTCTCCCTCTATAAGAAGTTACTGGTTATTGGGACGCCTGGGTGGCTCAGTTGGTTAAGCGGCTGCCTTCGGCTCAGGTCAAGATCCCAGCATCCTGGGATCGAGTCCCACATCGGGCTCCTTGCTTGGCAGGGAGCTTGCTTCTCCCTCTGCCTCTGCCTGCCACTCTGTCTGCCTGTGCTTGCTCTTGCTTCTCTCTCTATGACAAATAAATAAATAAAATCTTAAAAAAAAAAAAAAAAAGTAAAATCTTTAAAAAAAAAAAAAAAAAGAAGTTACTGGTTATTCAATGAGAATTTCATTAATGAGAACCAGTTACCCCATCTGAATTGCCCCAATTCAGTTTTGTTACCTGGCCTGCTTTTTCTTCTGGCTGGCTGGCTAGCTGACTAGCTGGCTGGCTGTCTTGCCTGCTTTCTTTCTTTCTTTATTCTTCACGTCCCTTCTTCCCTTTTTCCCTCCCTCCATCCTTCCCTTCCTCCCTCTTTTCCTTTTCCTTTCCTCCCTCCCTCTGTCTCTTCTTCCCAGTGATTACCTTTAGTAAAAAGAGTTCCCTTATACTCCCCAGATTCTTTTTTCCCCTTTTATTAACATCTTAGATTACTATGGTACATTTGTCATTACTAATGAACCTTATTATTGATTTTTATCTTTCAGGTTTTCAGAAGTAAAATCCAAAATTGCAAGTAAGTTTTTAATAGTATTTAAAAGTATTTAAAATAGCATATTAAAGTATTTAGTTTTTGAATAGATAATAAAAATACTTGTGTAAAAGAAAAAAAAATAGTAAAAAGAGAGATAGTGGAAACAATGTCATCCTCCCTCCCCATCCCTGAGTTTGACTTCTCTTCCTTAAAATAATCTTTACCAGTTTCTTGTGTATTCTTCAGTGTGCTGTAGATATGTAAGCATAGGAAAAATCATGTGGGTGTGCATGCGTGCGTGCATGTGTGTGTATAGAATTTAGTTCTACTGTCCCCAGTTATTTTAAAATAATTGGCTAGCATACTATACAAATAGTTTTATACCATGTATTTTTAATTTAACAATGTATCTTGGAGATTATTTTATATCCATACATATATGTCTCAAGAAGGTGTTTTTTTTTAAAGGCCAAGTGCATATAAGCATTTTGGTACTGATACGACTCCTTACATGATTAGTTTTATTCTTTTCAATCTTTGGGTTATATTTTAAGTAGGTCAGTCTAGGTTTCTGGAAAAGCCACAATATTTGTAGGCTCCTGTGGTAACCTGGGTCATGTTTGGGATGCCATTGCATAGAAGGTTCAGAGAGCCACTTGTTTTCCAAGAAGTGCTACATCAGAATGACATAGATAGTTGGACTTCCTGGCACTGTTTTTGATTACTATAGATAAGTCCAAAGTTCAGGTTTTCATTCAGAACATTAGTAGCCTCTGTAATGGAGTGAATCAGATGCTATGTATTATCTTAAGGTGAGATTTGGTGTTGTATCCACCATTGTTCATGGTAAAGACTTCTGATCTCTAGTAAGGAGTTTTATAGTCCTCTTCACCCTTTCTATAGCTTTAGGTTTAAGATTTTTTCCTATCTCTTATTATCAAAAATGAAATCCAGAGGTTTATCTCAGTTAACTGATTTTTTAAGTAACACTGGTAAATGGTAATCAGATCACTGGTTGGGAATATTTTATTGTGTTGAAAATAATAGATTTATGTATCATGGTACATTATAAGGCTAGATTCACTTTGTTTTTGTAATTCTTTAAAAAGAAAGGTAGATCCATTGTCATTATATTTGTAAATAATTTATATGTTTGTAAATAACTTGAATACCTTGAATGTCCCATTGTAGATAAATGACTTTCTTTTTATGTTTAGGTAAATACCATGATTTAGAATGCCAACTGATTCAGGAGTTTACTAGTGCTCAAAGAAGAGGTGAAATCTCCAGAATGAGAGAAGTAGCAGCAGTTTTGCTTCATTTTAAGGTAAATAGTAATTAATAAAAACGAAGTTTAGTTTTTAAGATTGTAGAAATTATATAAATTCTGTATAGTATAGTCTCTGATTTTATTATAGTTGTATAACTGTATCACAGTGACAATTTTTATTGTTTTGATATTTGAATATATATTTCACATAAATATTAAATTTTAGGTATTATTTTATATTCAAAAATATTGATATTTTGTCAGTTGATTTTTATATAGGTTGACAGAGAAAATCCTACTGTCTTTTTGTTTTTAAATAATTTATGTTTTTAGTCAAACATGTAATAGGATGAAAGCAAGAAGATTTAGCTTTAGTGGCGCCTGGGTGGCTCAGTGGGTTAAGCCTCTGCCTTCGCTCTGGTCATGATCTCAGGGTAGGGATCAAGCCCTGCCTCAGGCTCTTTGCTCAGTGGGGAGCCTGCTTCCCTCTCTCTCTGCCCACCTCTCTGCCTACTTGTGATCTCTCTGTGTCAAATAAATAAATAAAAATCTTTGAAAAAAAAAGATTTAGCTTTAAATTTCTAGTGGAATGTAGGAATCAGAGAGTAGATGGAATGTAACTAGTAAAAGATTTAATTAAATTCAGAGGATCACGTGGTAATACAAAGGAATATTGTCTTCTTGGAATTTGAATTAGGGAAAGAATCCCTGTATGGCATTGTATTTCTACAAAGAAAGTGCTTAAAGAAATAGTGTTTGCTTAGTTTCAGACCACAATGCTATGAAACCAAAGTCTACCACAAGAAAAAATTTGGAAAGACCACAAGTAAATAGAAGGTAAAGAACATCTTACTAAAGAATTAATGGGTCAACTGGGAAATTAAAGAATAATTGAAAAAATTCTTGGACACAAATGAAAATGAAAACATGACAGTTCAGAACCTTTGGGGTACAGCAAAGGTGGTGCTGGGAGGGAAGTATATAGCAATACAGACTTTCCTCAAGAAGCAAATACATAACCTAATTTTACACCTAAAAGAACTGGAAAAAGAACAGCAAATAAAGCCTAAATCCAACAGGAGAAGGGAAGTAATAAGGATTAGAGCAGAAATAAATGATATAGAAATTTAAAAAAAAAGTGGAACAGATCAACAAAAGTAGGAGCTGGTTCTTTGAAAGAATTAACAACAACAACAACAACAACGAAAAGAGTGATTATCAGAAAAAAAAAAAAAATGGGGCGCCTGGATGGCTCAATGGGTTAAGCCGCTACCTTCTGCTCAGGTCATGATCTCAGGGTCCTGGGATCGAGTCCTGCATCGGGCTCTCTGCTCAGCAGGGAGCCTGCTTCCTTTTCTGTCTCTGCCTGCCTCTCTATCTACTTGTGATTTCTCTCTGTCAAATAAATACATAAAATCTTTAAAAAAAAGAAAAAAAAATTAACAAAAGATAAACCCCTAGCCATACTTACCAAAAACAAAAGAGAAAGGACCCAAATAAATAAAATCATAAATGAAAGAGGAACACTGCAGAAATACAATTATAAGAGAATATTATGAGCAATTATATGCCAACATATAAATTCCTAGAAACAAATAAACCACCAAAACTAAAACACGAAGAAATTGAAAACCTGAACACACCCATAACCGGCAAAAAAAATTGAATCAGTAGTAAAAAATCTCCCAACAGACGAGTCCAGGGCCAGATGGCTTCCTTGGAGAATTCTCTCAAACATTTAAAGAAGAATTACTAGCTGTTTTTCTGAAACTGTTCCAGAAAATAGAAATGAAATGAAAACTTCCAGATCTGTTCTTGAGGCCAGCATTACCTTGATCCAAAAACCAGAAGGTTTTAAAAGAACCCACTAAAAAGGGGAATTACAGACCAATATACAGTCCTGGTGAATGTGGATACAGAATGTGGATGCAGAATGATACTATCTAATTGAATTCGGTAGTACATCAGAAGGATTATTCACTATAACCAAGTGGGATTTATTCCTGGGCTGCAGGGGTGTTCAATATCTACAAATCAATCAGTGTGATACACTGCATTAATATGAAAGAAAGGATAAGTACCGTATGATATTTTCAATAGATGGAGAAAAAGCATTTGACAAAATACAGTATCTTTTCTTGACAAAAATCCTTAAGAAAGTAGGAATAGATGGAACATACCTAAACATAATAAAGCCCATATATAAAAGACCCACAGCTACTGTCATACTCAGTGGGGAAAAACTGAGAACTTTTTCTCTAAGGTC
The DNA here is from genome assembly GCF_964662115.1 of Mustela nivalis. NCBI lineage: Eukaryota > Metazoa > Chordata > Mammalia > Carnivora > Mustelidae > Mustela > Mustela nivalis. The sequence goes on from NC_139025.1 coordinate 42,509,026, forward strand.
AGGAACATGACAGAGATGTGTACTCTTAACCACTATTGTTGAACATAGTACTGGAAGTTCTAGCCTCCACAGTCAGACAACAAAAAGAAAAGGCGTCCGAATTACCAAAGAATCCAAGCTCATGCTTTGCAGATGATATGATACTCCATAGAAAACTGCTGCAGCTGATACAGAAATTCAGCGGTGTCACAGGTAATAAAACCACAAAGAAGTCTGTTGCATTTCTGTGCACCGATATTGAAGCAGCAAAAAGAGAAATCAAGGAATCAATCCCACTTACAGTTGTACCAAGAACCATAAGATACCTAGGAAAAATCTAACCACAGAGGTAAAAGATCTGTACTTTGAAAACTGTAGAACACTTATGAAAGAAATTGAGGAAAACACAAGGAAATGGAAAAACATTCCATGCTCATGGATTAGAAGAATAAGCATTGTTACAATGTCTGTACTATCCAAAGGAATCTGTGCATTCAGTGCAATCCCTTTCAAAATAACACCATCATTTTTCACAAAGCTGGAACAAACAATCCTAAAATTTGTATGGAACCAGGAAAGACCCTGAATAGCCAAAGGAATGTTGAAAAAGAAAACCAAAGCTGGTGGCATCACAATTCTGGACTTCAAGCTGTATTACAAAGCTGTGATCTTCAAGACAGTGTGGTACCAACACAAAAATAGACACACAGATCAATGGAACAGAATAGAGAACCCAGAAATGGACGTACAACTCTATGGTCAACTAATCTTCAACAAAACAGGAAAGAATATCCAATGGAAAAAAGACATTCTCTTCAACAAATGGTGTTGGGAAAATTGGACAGCAAAATGCAGAAGAATGAAACTGGATCATTTTCTTGCACCATACACGAATTCAGAATGGCTCAAAGACCTAAATGTGAGACAGGAATCCATCAAAATCCTAGAGGAGAACATGGCAGCAACCTCTTTGACTTTAGACACAGCAACTTCTTACTAAACATGTCTGTAGAGGCTGTAGAGGAAAAGCAAAAATGATTGGGACTTCATCCAGATAAAAAGCTTCTGCACAGCAAAGGAAACAATCAATAAAACTAAAAGGCAATGTATGGAATAGGAGAAGATATTTGCAAATGACATACCTGATAAAGGGTTAGTGTCCAAAATCTTTAAAGAACTTATCAAACTCAACACTGAAAGAAAACAAAAATCCAGTCAAGAAATGGGCAGAAGACATGAACAGACATTTCTCCAGAGAAAACGTACAAATGGCTAGTGGACACATGAAAAATGCTCCACATCACTGAGCATCAGGGACATACAGATCAAAACCACAATGAGATACCACCTCACAACAGTCAGAATGGCTAAAGTTAACAAGTCAGGAAACAAGATGTTGGTGAGGATATAGAGAAAGGGACACCGTTAGTGGGAATGCACTGGTGCAGCCACTCCGGAAACAGTACAGAGATTTCTCAAAGAGTTAAAACTAGAACTACCCTATGAATGAGCAATTGCACTTCTAGGTATTTACCCAAAGAATACAAAAACACTGATTCAGAGGGGCCCATGCACCTCAAGGTTGATAGCAACAATGTCCGCAGTAGCCAAAATATGGAAAGAGCCCAGTTTTCATCAACTGATGAATAAAGAAGATGAGGGTGTGTGTGTGTGTGTGTGTGTGTGTGTGTGTATACACAGAGATGTGTGTGTGTGTGTGTGTGTGTGTATACACAGAGATGTGTGTGTGTGTGTGTATATATATGTATGAATATTACTAAGCCATCAAAAAGAATTAAATCTTGCCATTTTCAGTGATGTGGATGGAACTAGAGGGTATTATGCTAAGCAAAATAAGTCAAGCAGAAAAAGACAAATAGCATATGATTTCACTCATATGTGGAATTTAAGGAACAAAACAGGTGAACATGGGGAAGGGAAGGAAAAACAAGATAAAAACAGAGAGGCAGGCAAACCGTAAGGAATTTTTATTTTTTTTTAAGATTTTATTTATTTGAAGAGGGAGAAGCAGGCTCGCTGCTCAGCAGGAAGCACAATATCAGGCTTGATCCCAGGACCCAGGGATTATGACCTGAGCCGAAGGCAGACGCTTAACGGACTGAGCCACCCAGGCACCCCAAGAAACTCATGACTATAAGGATTACAGGGTTGCTGTAGGGGAGGTGGAGAGAGATGGGGTAAATGGGTGACAGGCATTAAGGAGGGCACTTGTAATGATTACTTGGTGTTATATGTAAGTGATGAATCACTAAATTCTACCACTGAAACTAATAATATGACGTATGTTAACTAACTAAAATCTAAAAGAAAAGAATAAATACATACAAAAATATATATAAAAAACTTTATATTTGTATCTAAGTAGGGAAATAGAAGTAATTTTTTAGACTTTTCATTTAAGTAAAATACCTGTATGAGTATTGAGAATGGCTCTTTAAACAATAGTATACTTTGCATTGCTTACTTGTTTTTTTTTTTTTTTTAAAGATTTTATTTATTTATTTGACAGAGAGAGATCACAGTAGACAGAGAGGCAGGCAGAGAGAGAGAGAGAGAGAGGGAAGCAGGCTCCCCGCTGAGCAGAGAGCCCGATGCGGGACTCGATCCCAGGACCCTGAGATCATGACCTGAGCCGAAGGCAGCGTGGCTTAACCCACTGAGCCACCCAGGCGCCCCTGCTTACTTGTTTTTAATGTATGAATTGTTAATGAATAAAAATCATTATAGAGAGCTTAAAATGACAAATTATTTGTTTAAATATATTCTGCTAAAATAGGTTCAGTTTTAAAAGTAAATTTCCAGAAGGCCAGTTGAGTACAGCTCTGTTCAAATTCTTGTAGGGGAACACAAATGCTTTGAACCCAAGAGAGTAAAGAAGGAAGTACATACATAAGTATACATGTACATACATACAAGATATACGTATGTACGTATGTAAACCCCTTGTCAAGATTGTGAATCGGTGTGTGGGTGTGTGCACACAACATGTTTTAGAGTTGAAGGAGATGGCTAGGTGATCATAGGGCAAAAGACTTTACAGAAATCTTATCTCAGTGTTCTTTCATTCTAAAGTGCTACAAGGATATGAACCAGGTGATCAATTTAAAAGGAAGCAACTGAGAGAAGATACTATGTTATTAGTTTTCTACATTTAATTTTACTTAAGTCCAATAACTATTACTATTGGTGATTCATTAGGACATAGACATAGCTTTATTGCATATAATAATTCTTTTATTGAGATTATTACTATTATGATTATTATTGTAGTTAAACCAGAACTGTGATAATGTATTTCTTTCTTCTTCATAGGGTTATTCCCACTGTGTTGATGTTTATATAAAGCAGTGCCAAGAGGTAACATAATAGTACACTTTATTGGATTTTATTTTATTTTATGCTAATCTGTATTTTTAGAACCATTTAAAAACTATATATTCACTATGTAAAATGGCTCTATTTAGGGTGCTTACTTGAGAAATGATATATTTGAAGATGCAGCAATACTCTGTCAACGGGTGAACAAACAAGTTGGAGATATCTTTAGTAATCCAGAAACAGTACTGGCTAAACTTATTCAAAATGTATTTGAAATCAAACTGCAGGTAATTTTAAACATCAACTAAATGGTTCTTAAAGCAATATGTGAATTTTTTTCCTCTGTTTTTAAAGTTTTTTTTAAATTTAGTTTATTCATATAATGCCCTTTGGGATAATAATCTGTTTATTCAGGGAAGGGGAAAGGAATGACAATATCATGCTTTTTAAAAAAAATACTGTTCATCAAGAAAAAAGGTACTAATCATAATTACTAAGCATCATCAGAGCACGTTTGAAATTTATTCCAATAGCAGTAGTAGTTGTAACAGGTTATAGAGGGGATAGAGGGGTAGCCTCAGATTTTAATTTTTATTGGGTGCTCACTTTGACCAATAGATGGCATATGTGAAGTTGAGTAAAAATTGCAAGTGCAATCTGTAGAATTTTTTTATAATATGTACTAATATTAAAAGAAAAAACACAGTAATTTAATTTACAAACCTGACTCCCATAGCATTATACATTAAAGCAACGTTTCCCAAACTGGATTAAGCAACACTGATGTGTTTTTTTTGAAACATAATTCAGGACTTTTCATATGCTTTGAAAGTACTAATGTGTATTGTGATTCTCTGGAAACAGGAGTGTAAAGTACAGCATTTCCCAATTTTAGAGTAGTATCTGTTAATGTGTCAAGGAACACTAGGGTTATATCCAGGCCACAGTTTGGGAAATGCTTTTAAGGAATTGACTATATCAATATAACCTCAGGTTTTGCTTTTTAAATGTACTTTATGAGGCAAGATGGGCCAGTTTCAAAAGAAAAGATATTTTGAAATTCTTAATACTTATTCCCAAGAGGGCTATAGATGAACATGTAAATATGAGAAGCATTAAAAATTAAAAACCTTGTTTTTTTTATATTGGTATATTTTCCATGCATTGCCTTTACCATCGTATTTTAATCAGAACAATTAAAGAATGTAGAATAATTTTAGAGAAAAATATATTTACTTACATGACAAAATGTTGACTTTTTTTTTTCCAGACTTTTGTGAAAGACCAGTTAGAAGAATGCAGGAAGTCTGATGCAGAGCAGTATCTCAAAAATCTCTATGATTTATATACAAGGTATACTTTTAATTGCTAGAAAATGGGAAAATAGTAGCAGCTCAGATTTCCTTTCCTTTTTTTTTTTTTTTTTTTTTTTAATAGACAATGAAGTATTCTTCATACTTGGGGAGGGTATGTGCTTTGGTGAGTGCTGTGAAGTGTGTAAACCTGGTGATTCACAGACCTGTACCCCTGGGGATAAAAATATATGTTTATAAAAAATAAAAAAAAAAAAAAAGAAAAAAAAAGAAAATGAAGTATTCAGGAATTTTTAGTAATAGTTTGTCAGATAGCAGTATACCTTTTAGCATTAAATCTTAGTTATATAGACTACTATTGTACAAAGAGCAGTATTTTTAGCTTGTTAACTTAAGGAATTAGATATTATGCTGTATAGTCATGTACTTTAACTTTTTTTTTACGTTAAGACTCAAAAATTTTGTTTCTGGTTTTAATTGTAAGCTAGTTCACTGTTCTTTCATTCTTTTTTCTCTAAGAGACAGTATAATTACATTATTTGGCATTTAAAACGTTAGAAATTGAGAAAGTCACAAATTCTTAGCAAATGACAGTTTCAGCCGTAAGTATATATGAAAATTTACCTTGGGCTTTGTAATCGAAAGTGTAATATTTGGAAATACTGTATCAGAAGCTTCTTGTGGAGTTTTTCCCCCAGTCCTTTTACTGTTCATCGGTGTTATCATTTTGAGAGGAAGGTTTTCAAAATTAATCATAGTCAGGAAGTCCATCCCAAGTATTTATTTGACAACTTTTATCGTGAGCCTGTCTTTAATAATGTGAAACAAAAAGATTAGAGGAAAGTCTACATGGAAAAAGAAAAAGAGAATGAAAGAAAGTAGATCTCTCAGTATTCTGACGTAGATACCATATCAGGAATGGCATTAGAACATATTGAAGTCATTCTGCCACTGTTGCCATTTCTAGACTGGTTGGTTGCCTCAGTTTCCTCTCCGAGAAGCAAAATTATCTGTAGTCAGTTTTCTAAACTGCAGTGTTGTTTGTAATACCCTTTCTGCATTACATATAGCCCTGTGCAGCTGCTCTTTGTATCCTAAGTGCCTTTCAAGGTTTAAGAAATGGTGGTTTAACATGTTATTAAAATCACATTGTAAAAATATATATTCCTTAGTATTGTCACTATACCTAAAATATACATTAATCTTTTTTTCCCCCTTTTCCATGAAAAGAACCACAAATCTTTCCAGCAAGTTGATGGAGTTTAACTTAGGTACTGATAAACAGACTTTCTTGTCTAAGCTTATCAAATCCATTTTCATTTCCTATTTGGAGAACTATATTGAGGTGGAGACTGGATATTTGAAAAGCAGAAGTGCTATGATCCTACAGCGCTATTATGACTCAAAAAACCATCAGAAGAGATCCATTGGCACAGGAGGGTGAGTGTTTTTGTTAAATGTTGTAGTTAAAGCTAAAGATTTTAAGAACTTTATTATATTTGGACAAAGTTGTCAAATATTAACAGTCAGTGAGTTTTCTGTGAAGAACTCCTTTAACTCAGCTCATTTACACCATTGATCAAATCCTGTCTCTTGAGCCACGTGTTGAAATGCAACATAATATAATTAAAATGTAAAGCAGAATACCAGCACTATAAAGAGTTCTATAGTCTCCTTCCCCCCCCCCCCAGATTGAGTGAATTATTCCAGGTTATTAACTAGGAAATACGTTGTTTCTGTTGTTGCAGGTGTGGGGGAAAAAATAGCAAATAGTTTACAGTTTAGATACCTTGAGCTTTTTGATGATCTGGGGATAAAATTAATATCTTGAAACCTGTAATTATTCACATACTACAAAAAAATGATTTGCTATAGGATTAGTGGTACCTCTTATCCAGATCTCAACCCATTTGATTCTAGAATGAAGCAGAATGACTTAAGCAGACCCATATAATTAGAATATAGAGTACACTCAAATCAGTTTCTTGTTTCCCAGTTGGTCATATACTAAATCATGATCAGGGAGTGGTTATAATTAGGAATAAGAAGTGACATCTGAAAGGCAGCAGCAAGTAAGGGAAGAGATAAACTAAAGAACAACCATGAGAATTAAAAAAAAAAAAAAGTAATAGTTTGGGGTGCCTGGCTGGCTCAGTCAGTGGAGCATGCATCTCTTGACCTCAGGATTCTAAGTTCAAGTCCCATGTTGGGTGTAGAGATTATTTTAAAAAGAAAAAAATCTTTATTTATTTGTTTTTAAAAGATTTTGAGAGCGAGAGGAAGAGCATAAGCAGGGAAAGGATCAGAGGTAAAGAGAGAAGCAGGCTCTCTGCTGAGCAGGGAACCTGATGCGGGGCTCATTCACAGGACCCTGGGATCATGACCTGAGCTGAAGGCAGATGCTTAACTGAGACACCCAGGCTTCAAAAAAATAAAATCTTAAAAAAAAAAAAAAAATTCATAGTGGTCTAGAGCTAGGTATTCTAAGAGCAAAAGAAATCCAATCTTCTAGAGATACCACCATATAGTAAATGTTCAAAGTAACCCTCAGTCACTAAGAAAAGCTAAATTATGTTTAATATATCTTGTTTAATAATGATAAAGAAATGTGCAGTATGCTCAAATGACTAAATGTATTTAAAAAACATGAAATTTTAAAGTTTATTTTAAGAAGGACCGTTAGTTATATTAACTTATTTGGAATAGTCCACTTTATAAGGAAACCAAACAAGAAACTTTTGGCTGTTGAGTCAGAATTATAGAGCGGAGAGAGAATTTAAGGGTCATAACTCCAAATATACTCATTTTTCAGAAGATAATTTTCTGTTTAGAGATTAAGGCTTGAGGCGCCTGGGTGGCTCGGTCGTTAAGCGGCTGCCTTCAGCTTAGGTCATGATCCCAAAATCCAGGGATCAAGCCCCGCATCAGGCTCCCTGCTTGGCGGGAAGCCTGCTTCTCTCTTTCCAACTCCCCCTGCTGTGTTCCTTCTCTCACTGTGTCTCTCTCTGTCAAATAAATAAATAAAATATTTTTTTAAAAAGATTAAAAGATGAAGGCTTATTTTACTTTGTAGAACTAATTATTGGAATTAGAACTTCTAGGACTGGCAATTAGTCCATTTTTTTCTGATGATGTATACTAAGTTGAAGAGTACTTGAAATCTGTGTAAAGTGTTCTCTTTTCATTTGTTGTTATGATGCATTAGTATTCAGGATTTGAAAGAGAAAATTAGACAACGTACCAACTTACCACTGGGGCCAAGTATCGATACTCATGGGGAAACTTTCCTATCTCAAGAAGTGGTGGTTAATCTTTTACAAGAAACCAAACAAGCCTTTGAAAGATGTCATAGGGTAAGAGTAGTTATAAATTTATTTTATTTATATGGTTGTGTTTTTTAATCCTTGCCTTGTTTATAATATATAAATGTGCTCTCTGGTTAGGAATAACTATTTTTTGTAATAAAAAATGATAGAGGGTTTGTTTTGGAGAACAGAATTATTTTAAAATTATTTAGAAGCATATTTTAATATAACTTTAAAGTTGAATATACAAATTTTTCTTCTATAAGCAATATTAAATCAAGATATGAAAGGGAGATTTAGAGCCATCTCATAAAGAAAGAGAGCATTAGGGAAAGAAGGGTGTTTTAAGAACCCAGATAGCAAAGGAAAAGTTGACTCCATTAAAATTTAGAATTTCTGTCCAACAAACACACTTTAACAAAGGAAACAGATAAGTCACAGCCTGTGAGAAGGTATTGTAACCAATATTACTAGCAGAAGATTATGTAAAACAAATAGTGGGAAATAATTGTACAGCATATGCTATGTCCCAATGCTCTTTAGATATCCAATAGCTCAATTCATCATTGTAACAACCTTGTGAGGTTTTTATTCCATTTTACAGATGAAGAAACTGAGATACATACTTCTTAAGCAATAGAATGGAGAGTTGAGGTAGTCTTAATTTTTTTACTTGTATTGATATATATGGTCTGTATTTTATATTGATGGACAATAAATCAGTATAAATTGCTCATTTAAATATAAATAAATAGAAAACAAAGACTATTAAGTGCCCGTCTGGGTTCTCAGTACATAAAGTAACTATCATCTGAGTCCATTATATGTGGTAGCCAAGAGTGAGGTCTCTGGAATCAGCCAGAGAACGCAAAAGCTGGCTCAACCACTTCTTGTGGCCAATTACCTAATGTCTTTAAAGCTCAGATTCCTTACCTACAAAGAGGAGATAATATATGCAAGTTATTTTGAAAGAAGTTTTGATAAACACATGTAAACAAATACAGAAAATGTAAATCACCAGGAAGATATTCAGTCTCACTAATAGGAAGATGAAACTTAAAATGGGAAAATAACTATCTTATTCTCATTCAGTCTGCAAAAATTAAGTCTAAGTGTTGGTAAGGATGAGGAGCAATAAAAATTTTCTTATGCTACCAATGGAAGTAAAAATTGGTATAGTTTGGATAGTAACTTGAGAATTCCTTAGAGAAGCTCATAGGTCTATATACCATGTCTAACATCATAGCAGCATTGTTTATCATGGTGAAAAATCAGAAGCAAATTGTGTGCCTTGAAAAGAGAATTGATAAATTGACATTGTTCATACACTAGAAAGCTATAGAACAATTTAAATGAGTTATATGTATCATATATCTCAAAAATACAGTGTTGAGAGAAAAGAACAAGATGGGGGAAAGATATATTCAGTACAATACCACTATATAAAGTTTTTTTAAAAAGTAGAAGAATACCTCATATTGTTTAGGGATGTGCACAAGCATAAACATGATAGATACAGGGTAGTGTTTGCCATGAGGGAGGAGTACCTAAGGGACTTTATTCATATGTAGGACTTCCCTTCCTCCCTCCCCCGCAAAAAGAAAAAAATCTGAAGTACATTTGGAAAAATGTTAATATACGACACATCTAGGTGGGTGATGGGTGTATTTGGTAAATTACTGTCTCTAGTTTTCTGAATGCTGGAAATAATGTTAAAATATTTCTAAAGATCATTGAACCTGAAGCTGTCAACATTATATTGTTTGCATCATAGTAACTAGCTCTGTATCATGACCTTTTGTCTGGAAATTAAAAGATGGAAATTCAGTTGGAAGTTCAATGCAATCTGATCCAAGAAACACATGTTTACTTTGTAGCAGTTGATATGTTAGACATTGAGTTTGTAAAAATAAGACATATATATTACTTTTGCATACTGTAGAGAAAGAAGGGAGACATATAAATGATCAGTGCAAAATAGGTACACCTTGCTGGAACCAAAGACAATGCAACCAGCTCTGCCTGGTTAAAGAATTGAGGAAGAGTATTTATTTGAAAAGGTTTCAAAAAGAAGGGAACATTTTAGGCCTGAGTCTTAAAGCTACATAAGTTATCTTCAAGAAGGTGATTCTTGGAGAAAATAGTTCATGTAAAAAGTAGTATGCAAATATCAGCTGTGCAGCATAAAATGCTTGAAATAAAAATATACATGGGAGAGTGATGAGAAAGGAAGTTGAAAAGATAAATAGACTTTTTGCATACCATGCTTGAAAATTTAGATCTCACCTTGTAGATGATGATGATGCAAGCTTTAAAGGATTATTTAAAAAGGGCAGTGTAATAAACAGATTGGTGCTTTTTTTCCTTTTTTTTTTTTTTAAATAACTTTGAGATACCTTTGACATTTAGTAAACTACATTTATTTAAACTGCACAATATGATAACTTTGATAAGTTACGTCTACATTTCTGAAGCTTTAATTTCAGCCAAGATAATGGACAGATCCATCACCCCAAAAAGTTTCCTTTTGTCCTTTTATAATCCCCCTTTTCTCTTCCTTCATTTCTGTCCTCAGAGAACCACTGATCTGCTTTATGTCACTGTAGATTTGTTTTCAAAAGGAGGGTGACATTTGAGGACTGAGTCTCAAAAGCTAAATAGGATATCTTTAAGAGGTTCATTAATTTTCTAGAATTTTTTGTGAATACTATGTTATAATATGTACATGTGTTTCTGGTTTCTTTCACTCAGCATGTTTTTTAGAAATTTATCTGTGTTGTATATGTTACTTAGTATACTCCTTTCTGTTGCTGAGTCTTATTTCCTTTCATGAATATACTACAGTATATCTCCTTACGTATTGATAGACATTTAGATTGATTTCAGTGTTTGACTATTATGAATGAAGTTGCTGTGAACATTCAGGGATATGTCTTTATGCAGACATATGCTTTCATTTCCCTTGGGTATATACTTAGTAGCAATATGGCTGAGTCATATGGTATTTTTTTTAAAGGAACTCCCAAACTGTTTTCCAAGGTTGTTGCTTCTTTTGATATTCCCACCAGCAGTGTGTGAAAGTTTCATTTGCTCCCCATGATCTCCAACATTTGATATGATCAGTCTTTTTTAATTTTAGATAGCCTAATGGTGTGTAGTAGTATCTTAGTTTTAGTTTGCATTTTCCTAATGACTAATTGAGTATCTTTTCATGTGTTTATTTACTATTTGTACATATTCTTTGGTGTATTTTGTTTATTTTGTGCATTTAAAAAATTAAGTTATTTTCTTGTTATCCTTTGAGAGTTCTATATGCATAGATATAATAAATGATATATTCATAGATAATAAATGACATATTCATTTATCAGATAGATGATATGCAAATGTTTTCTTTCAGTCTGTGACTTGTCTTTTTCATCTTTTAACAGTGTTTTCAAAGACTAGAAGTTCTATTTCATTTTATCTTTTCAGTATTCCATATTTCATTGTTTAAGCACCACACACCCAGTGTTCCATGCAATACGTGCTCTCCTTAATACCCACCACCAGGCTCAACTAATCCCTCTCCCCCTCCCCTCCCCACAAACAAAACCCTCAGTTTGTTTCTCAGAGTCCACAGTCTCTCATCTCAATCCCACTCTGATTTCCCCCAATTCACTTTTCCTTTCCTTCTCCTAATAGCCTCCATATTAATCCTTATGCTCCACAGGTAAGTGAAACCATATGATAATTGACTTTCTCTGCTTGACTTATTTCACTCAGCATAATGTCCTCCAGTCCCATCCATGTTGATAGAAAAGTTGGGTATTCATCCTTTCCGATGGAGGCCTAATACTTAGGCCTTCATCATATATATGGACTTTACCTTCTTTATCCATTCATCTATTAAAGGCATCTTGGCTCTTTCCACAGTTTAGCAATTGTGACCATTGCTGCTATGGACGTTGGGATACATATGGCCCTTCTTTTCATATCTGTATCTTTGGGTTAAGTACCTGGTAGTGCAATTGCCGGATCATAGGTTACCTCTATTTTTAAGTACCCGGTAGTGCAATTGCCGGGTCATAGGTTACCTCTATTTTTAATTTTTTTTTTTTTTTTTTAGATTTTATTTATTTATTTGACATAGAGACAGAGAGAGAGAGAGAGAGAGAGAGAGAGAGAGAGATAGATTACAAGTAGGCAGAAAGGCAGGCAGAGAGAGAGTGGGTAGCAGGGTCTCCGCGGAGCTGAGAGCCCAATGTGGAGCTCTGTCCCAGGACCCTGAGGTCATGATCTGAGCCAAAGGCAGAGGCTTAACCCACTGAGCCACCCAGGCATCCCTATTTTTAATTTCTTAAGGAGTCTCCACACTGTTTTCCAAAGTGGCTGCACCAACTTGCATTCCTACCAAAAGTGTAAGAGGGTTCCCCTTTCTCCACATCCTCTCCAGCACTTGTTTAATGTCTTGTTAATTTTGGACATTCTGACTGGGGTAAGGTATCTCAGTGTGGTTTTGATTTGAATCTCCCTGATGGCTAATGATGAAGAGCATTTTTTCATGTGTCTGTTAGCCATTTGTATGTCTTCTTTGGAGAAGTTTCTGTTCATGTCTTCTGCCCATTTTTCGACATGATTATCTGTTTTTTTTTTTTTGAGTGTTGTGTTTGAGGAGTTCTTTATAGATCTTGGATATCAGCCCTCTGTCTGTAGTGTCATTTGTGAATATCTTCTCCCATTCCTTGGGTTGCCTCTTTGTTTTGTTGACTATTTCCTTTGCTGTGCAGAAGCTTTTGATCTTGATGAAGTCCCAAAAGTTAATTTTCAGTTTTGTTTCCTTTGCTTTTGGAGACATGTCTTGAAAGAAGTTGCTGTGGCCGATGTCAAAGGGGTTACTGCCTATGTTCTCCTCTAGGATTTTGATAGATTCCTGCCTCACATTGAGGTCTTTTATCCATTTTGAGTTTATCTTTGTATATGGTGTAGGGGGATGATCAAGTTTCATTCTTATATATGTAGCTTTTCGATTTTCCCAGCACCATTTATTGAAGACACTGTCTTTTTTCCACTGTATATTTTTTCCTCCTTTGTTGAAGATTATTTGACCATAGAGTTGCAGGTCCATATCTGGGCTCTCTGCCCAGATGTATGTGTCTGTTTTTGTGCCAGTACCATGCTGTCTTGGTGATCACAGCTTTGTAGTAAAGCTTGAAATCAGGCAACATGATGCCCCAAGTTTTGTTTTTCTTTTTCAACATTTCCTTAGCGATTCAGGGTCTTTTCAGGTTCCATACAAATTTTAGGATTGTTTGTTCCAACACTTTGAAAAATGCCAGTGGAATTTTGATCGGGGTGGCATTGAAAGTATAGATTGCTCTAGGCAGTATAGACATTTTAACAATGTTTACTCTTCTGATCCATGAGCATGGAATGCTTTTCCATCTTATTGTGTCTTCTTCAATTTCTTCCTGGAGTGTTCTGTAGTTCCTCAAGTACAAATCCTTTGCCTCTTTAGTTAGGTTTATTCCCAGGTATCTTATGGTTCTTGGTGCTATAATCAGTGGAATCAGTTCTCTAATTTCCCTTTCTATATTTTCATTGTTAGTGTGTAAGAAAGCAGCTGATTTCTATACATTGATTTTGTATCCTGCCACATTATTGAATTGCTGTATGAGTTCTAGTAGTTTGGGGGTAGAGTCTTTTGGGTTTTCCATATAAAGTATCTTGTCAGGGTGCCTGGGTGGCTCAGTTGGTTGGGCAACTGCCTTTGGCTCAGGTCATGATCCTGGAGTACCAGGATTGAGTCCCGCATTGGGCTCCTAGCTCTGCGGGGAGTCAGCTTCTCCCTCTGATCTTCTGCTCTCTCGTGCTCTTTCTCAAATAAATAAATAAGATCTTAAAAAAAAAAGTATCATGTCATCTGCAAAGAGAGAGAGTCTGACTTCTTTGCCAATATGAATACCTTTTATTTCTTTTTGTTGTCTGATTGCTGTTGCTAGGACTTCTAGTACTATGTTGAATGACAGTGGCGAGAGTGGGCATCTTTGTTGTGTTCCTCATCTCAAAGGGAAGGCTGTCAGCTTTTCCCTATTGAGAATGATATTCGCTGTGGGTTTTTCATAGGTAGATTTTATGAAGTTTAGGAATGTTCTCTGTATCCCTATACTTTGAAGAGTTTTAATCAGGAACAGATGCTGTATTTTGTCAAATGCTTTTTCTGCATCAGTTGAGAGGACCATGTGGTTCTTCTCTCTTCTCTTTTTGATTTGTTCTATCACACTGATTGATTTGTGAATGTTGAATCACCCTTGCATCCAAAGACTAGAAGTTCTTAATTTTAGTGAAATCCAATTTTACACTTTTCTGTTATGGATGGTATTTTGTATGTAAGAAATCTTTGCCTAAACCATGGTCACAAAGATATCCTATTATGTTTTCTTCTAGTAGTTTCATAGTTTAAGGTTTTATATTTAGTTCTGTAATTAGTTTTGAGTTAACTTATACATGTCCCATGATGTATGGATCAAAGTTCAGGGGGTTTTTTGCATTTAGCTCTCCAGTTGTTTTAAGTGTTATTGGAAAGATGGTCCTTTTTCCACTAAGTTACGTTGGAACCTTTGTCAAAAACTGCTTGACAGTTTGTATGTGGATCTGTTTCTGGACTCTATTCCATTCCACTTAACTATTTTCTTTGTGCCAATACTACACTGTCTTGATCATTGTAACTAGTAAGTCTCGAATCAGGTAGTGTCCATCCTCTAATATTTTCTTATAAATTATTTTGTATTCTCATTGGTCTTATAATCAGTTTTTCAGTCTCTGGGGGAAAAGTTTGGGATTTTGATGGCATTGAATCTATGGTTGGGTTTGTGGAGAAGTGACATCTTAGTAATACTGAGTTTTTAGATACACTACGAACAAAGTATATCTGTTAATTTATTTAAGTTTTCTTTAATTTTCCTTACCAGAGTTTTGTAATTTTTAGTGCTATTTTAATGTGAGTGGTATTTTTTTAATTTATATTTTGGATTACTCTATTATTAGTGTAGAGAAAAACAATTGATTTTTGTTTGTTGACTTTACACCTAACCAAACTTATGTATTAGTTCTAATAGCCTGTATGTGTGTGTATGTTGCACAGGATTTACTAAATAGACTGTCATGTTTTCTGCCAATAAGGCAGTTTTACTTGTTCCTTTCTGGTATAGAAACCTGTTATATTGTTCTCTTGCATTATTGCATTGCTCAGAACCTCCAGTACAATGATGAGTGGAAGTGATGAGAGCAAATACCTTATATTATTCTTGATCTTAAGAATAAAGCATTGAGTCTTTCACCATTAAGTATGACATTAATCATAGGTTTTTCTTTATCAGATTGAGGGAATTCTTTTATTTTTAGTTTTCCAAGTTTTTATAAGATTAGTTATTGGATTTTGTCACATGCTTTCTTTTTATTCTGTTAATGTGCTGAGTTACATTGATTTCCAAATGGTAACCTTTCATTCCTTTGATAAACCCTCTTGGTCATCATGTATTATCCTATGTATATATTTTTGGATTAGGTTTGCTGAATTTTTTTTTTTTTTTAAGATTTTATTTATTTAACAGACAGAGATCACAGGTAGGCAGAGAGGCAGGCAGAGAGAAAGGAGGAAGCAGGCTCCCTGCGGAGCAGAGAGCCCGATGTGGGGCTCGATCCCAGAACCCTGGGATCACGACCTGAGCCACCCAGGTGCCCTGCTGAATTTTTTTGTTTAGAGTTTTTGTGTTTGTGTTTATGAGGGATATTGACTTACACATATTTTTTTTCACACTATGTCTTTGTCTAGTTTTGGTTGTCAGGGCAATGTTGGCCTTGTAGAATGAGTTGGAAGATAGTTCTTCCTCTTCAATTTTCTGGAAGAATTTGTTTAAAATTGGTATTATTTATTCCTTAAATGTTTGGTAGGATTTATGAGTGAAGTCATTTGGGCCTGCAGTTTTCTTTGTGAGAGTTTTTAACTACAAATCCAATTTTTAAAATAGATTTAGAACTATTTAAGTTACCTATTTCTTTTTAATTGAGCTTTGGTAGTTTGTCTTTAAGGATTTGTATATTTCACATAAATGTTTGAATGTGTTGGGATTAAGTTGTTCATGATACTTCCTTATTACCCTTTTAATATCAGAAAAATCTATAGTGATGTCACCTCGTCATTCTTGATATCAGCAATTTGTATCTTTTTTCCTGATCAGTCTGGTTTATTAGTTTTATTGATTTTCCCAAAGATTCAGCTTTTGGTGTCACTGATTATTCATTTTGCATTTCAACAATTTCCACTCTGTTACTTTTCTGCTGCTTACTTGGATTTCATTTGCCCTTCTTTGTTTAGTTTTGTAAGGTGGAAATTAAGGTTATTGATTTGAGACAGTTTTTCCTTCTCCAATATAAACATTTAGCCTTATAAATTTCCCTCAGATTTTGATATGTTGTGTTTATTTTCATTTAGTTCAAAATACTCTCATGAGTGATTTAGAAGTGTTTTAGTTGTCAGCTATTGGGGTATTTTTTAGTTTTTTCTGTTATTTGTTCAAATTTGATCCTGTTATGGTTAGAGGATGTACTTTGTATGATGTGAATCCATTTTAAATTTGTTGAGACTTGTTTTCTAAACCAGGATATGATCCAACTTTGTAAATGTATATCCTGATGTTGTTAGATGGAGTATTCTATAAATCTCAGGTCGTTGATTGACACAGTGGTTTACATCTTCTCTTTGCCTATCAATTTTCTGTCTACCTCTTCTATCGATTATGCATGGATATATGAATGTATATAGGCGGGTGGAAAATTTATTCTTTATTGCTTGTTAAGAGCATCTGTTGAGCATGACTGAGCAAAAAAGGGAGGTGAGGATAGTGGTAGAGCGACTAGTGAAGAGTAAATTTTGAGGTGGTATTAAGGTCAGTAAGGGAATTTTGGGTAATACCAAATTTAAAGACCTAAATTGGGTCTTTAAAGGTAAATGAATTACAGAGGCAACAATCAGTTGATAAATAATATAGAAAGCAGTAATAAGATTTTGAGAGGTAGTTTTCTAACTTTTTAAAAGAGAGATAGTTTTCTCACTCTAATTACTGATAATTTTTCTGAGTAGTTAATAATCAGCAGTATAACAGAAAAAATGAACATTTTATTGTTATTAAGTTTACTGTGTACCATTTGTGCTTAAAATACTTACGTGGATTTTTATATTTTTATTCTCACCTCAGGACTAGGATGTAAGTAATGTTAACATAATTTCCACCTTACAGATGAAGAAATTAAGGCCTGTTGGGGGTTAAGTAATATCTTAGGGGTGATGAAGCTGGGCTTTGAGCCTGTCATATTTTATAGTGAATTTGTTACTGATTTCCCTATTCCTACCCCTCAATAGAATAAAGTATCCTTTTTATTCTGAGTTTTGCTAGAGTAGCTTTTTTTAAAGTTGGTGACTCTGAAACTTCTTTGACAACAACCCACAAGAAATGGATTTTACATAGCAGTCAGTGGACATTTGTTACATGTATGTGTATGTATATGATGTTTTTGTGTGTATTTATTTCATAAAACTATATTGGCTTTAATATGTACCTTATACTTTATTTCCGGTTGATTATCTCATTGCTTCCCTTTTTCTTTGTTGTCACAATCCACTAATGGATTGCAACCCAGGTGAGAAAAACATTGATGTAAGCCAGGAGAATTGTATGTAAATATGGAGCATTGTAACTATGTGTCAGTGTATGTGAGCAAGGCATTGGGAGTGGAGAGGAAGAGGCATAAGTAATTGTTTTGATACCTGAATACTGGCTATATCTTATACAAAGTTGATTGCTTTAAAAAAACAAAAGCACTTTTTAAAAAGACTGGAGGAGTGATGTATTTGGTTTTTGTTTTTGAAGCTCTCTGATCCTTCTGATTTACCAAGGAATGCCTTTAGAATTTTTACCATTCTTGTGGAATTTTTATGTATTGAACATATTGATTATGCTTTGGAAACAGGACTTGCTGGTAAGTATATTTATTTGTATTATACTTTGTGTTAAATTCCTTGATCATGCTTAACTATACACATAATGTGTTGTATATATTCAACACTATATATGTGTCAAATTCAGTTCAATGCAATGAATAATGCTTTTTGAGCATCTGTAATGCAAGAACTTGTCAGGTGCAGAAAGTTACACAAAGACACAGTTCTCTCACATTACTTACATCAAGCGGACAGGGTAAGCTACATAAGTCACTATAGTGTGTGTATACAGAATGAGGTACAGTGCTTAAGTTATAAAATATCAGAGGAGCAGAACTGAAGGTGAAAACAGTTCTGGTTGAAACAATTGAGTAATGTGAAGTTTAGAAAGGAAAATATTCCAAAATAAGCCTGGAAAGTAATAGATTCTTTTGGGTTTACTGGTATTAATAGGATAATAATGATTTCTTTCCTAAATTCCAGCCACATTAGTTCAGTTTCCTCCTTGAACTTTCCACCTGTTCAGTGTGCATCTCAAATTTAACATATTCCTACTGAAAGAAACTCTCTCGTCTTCCATTTAAACCTGGTCCACTCTCATTCTTCCCCATGTCCTTAAAAAGCATTACTATTTACTAGTTGCGCAGGCCCCAAACATTGGAGTTGCCGTAATTCTTCCTTTTCATCAATCCTGATAGCCAGTCTATCAGCAAATTCTATCAGTATACTTCAGAAATAACTTGAATTCATCTACTTTTCTCAAGTTCTACGGATACCACCCTAATTTAAATACCATCATCTTTATCTACTCCTACCTGGTCTTTCTGTGTCTTCTCACTTCTCCACATGACTGACTCCATGTTAACAGTCAGTTTGATTATCATTTCTTTGTTTAAGACCCTTTAGGAATTTACTGGTACTTTTAGGGGGAAAAGAATAACAAACTTTACAAAAACATGGCTTTTGATCTGTCATCTTCTTATGTGTACATCCACTTCTCATATTGTACTTCTTCTCACTACCTTAGCCATCAGCCTCTCTGGCCCTCATTCTTTTTTTTTTTTTTTTTTTTCCCCTGATTCAGGCTTTCCCCCTATTTCCCAATTCCTTTTCCTTTAGCTCTTCTCATGCCCAACATTTCAACCTCTAATCTCAACTAAGATATCATCTTCTTAAAAAAGGTTTTGTGGATTACCCTAACTAAGATAACCCTCTAGTCTCAGCCTAGTTACTCATTATTTCATCACTCAATTAGTGTTTTTCATAACACTTATCACAATGAAATTTTTATCTGTTGATGTCTGCCTCCATTTGCCAGAATTCATTCATTAACACATACCTTTTAAGTGCCTACTTCTGTACTCATGGAGCTTTCATTCTTAGATAAGATAGATAAATGACTAGAAAGTGCAATGAAGAAAAAACTGAGTAAAAGATAGTGAGAAGTGTTGGGGAGGTGGGAGGAGGAATTCAGGAGCAAAGGACTTTTTTAGAGAGGTAGGTTAGATAATGCCTCTCCAAGGAGATGTATGAACCAGAGAGCTGAATGGTGTAAAAGAGTTAAATGGAGTATTTGGAGAAAGTATTTTAAGAGAACAGCGTATATGCTCTTCTGGATAGGAATCTTTTTTTTTAAGGCTTTTATTTATTTATTTGACAGACAGAGATCACAAGTAGACAGAGAGGCAGGCACAGAGAGAGAGAGGGAAGCAGGCTCCCCGCCGAGCAGAGAGCCCGATGCAGGACTCGATCCCAAGACCCTGAGATCATGACCTGAGCCAAAGGCAGAGGCCCAATCCACTGAGCCACCCAGGTGCCCCTGGCTAGGAATTTTATCTGCCTTATTCACCATTATTATCTAGTCCTTAGCAAATAGTAGATGCTCAAAAATGTTTGTTGATTGTATATCACATCCTTTAAAAAGTTTTTTTTAACACTGAAGCAAAATTACCCATAATTCAGTAAACTTGTGAAGCATTTTTATCCTGCTTCTTTTTTAAACTTATTACAGTGGACTTTTTTTTTTTTTAAGTTTATTTATTTTCTTAAGTAGTCTCAATACCCAGTGTGGGGCTCAAACTCATGACCCCCAAGATCAAGAGCCACATGCTTTTCTAACTGAGCCAGCCAGGCACCCCAATTATAGCGGACTCTTGACATCAGGTGTTTAACATTTGCCATTTGCAAATGACTTAATGTGGCAGTTTGTATTGGGATAATAATACCTCAAAGATACTAAGAAAATTGAAAGAGATAATGAAAAAAGTAACAATAATTTGAATCCATATGGTTATTTAGTTCATGTGGAAATCTAATATCTTCATTTTAGTAGCTATATTCACGATTTGGAAAGGCTTAGAAAATTTACTGGTAGGATGAAAATGTCTCATAATTTGTAAGTTTTCTTCCATGTAGCCATTTAATTAGCAATTACTGTTATTTCTAATGATAGTTCAAAATTTTGTCATGTGTGTATGTGTGTGTGTGTGTATATATGTATATATATATATATATATATATATTATAAAGTTAAATGAAGTTAACTATCTCCTATTACTAGACATATTGGATTTTTTTCAGCATTTTGGTAATATAAATAATGCTGCAGTGAACATTGTAGAGCTTAAAGTGTTTTCCTTATTTTGAATTATTTTAGCAGATCAAAGTGTGTTACTGGAGGTGGCTGGCTCAGTTTTGTAGAGCATGCAACTCTTGATCTCTAGGTTATGAGTTTGAGCCCCATATAGGGGCTAGGGTTTACTTTTAAAAAATGGGGAAAAAAAAAACAACACAAGGTGTATTACCAATTTTTAAAAATTTCTATACATATAGAATTTTCCAAAAGTGTTTTTTTACACTAATTTACACTGCTGTTGGTATATATGGTTGTACCTGTTCTTCTGCATAACATTGAATACTCCTTTAAAAACTTCAGTGGTTAAAAACATACATAAATAACTACCTTAATTTTAATATCTTTTGTTAATAGTAAGGATTTTCCCTTGTAAGTTTTTGTTGGAGCCTTTAATTTTCTTATCAGTTGGTGATTTTGACTTTTATGGGAAAATGAAACATCTTTGTTTTCACTTTTAAAACTTTGAAAAAAATCATCATCCTATAAAGAATTGTAGTTATTAATTTCATTTTCTCATATGTGAATATTTTCCCAAACCCACTATGCCTTTTAATTTTAGCTAGAAACATAAACATCTAAGGTTAGAATGGACCTTAGAATTTATCTATTGCTCTTTTACAAAAAAGAGGAAATTGAAGTCTGGAGAGGTCAGCTTTCTTTTGGAGTTAGCATATTGAGTTGGCTGAGTATCCTGCTGAAAATGAAGAATTTATTTTGTAGACAGTGAGGAAACTTTGAATATTTTTGAGGAAATAATGGAGAGCAAGATGAGTAAAATGTGTAACTTTAAGTATGTTACTCTGGCAACAATACATAGCAGGTAAGAGTGATTTGAACCCAAGAAACTAATAAAAAATTATTTTAACTGTTACCAGAGATAATGAGGACTTATTAAAAGAAAAATGGTGGAAATGTATGCATGGCTAATGTGGAACCACTAGACATGAGAATGAGAAAGGAAAGGAGAAGATACAGTTCAAAATGATTCATTTATTGATTTATTTTTTGGTTTATCTCAGCAAATAATGAAGACTGGGTAGATGGTGAAATTTTTCATGTAAAAATTTTAGATTCACTTCATTAAGTTATTGAGCTTAATTTTACTCTTCTTTCCACAAAAATCATTGCTGATTTATTAAAATGGGATTTACTTTTATTTATTATGCCACGTTCTTTTTTCTGTTGCCAAGATGAATTTCTTCAAGTATGATTCTAACACGTACATGCCTTCCAATTTTAGGAATTCCCTCTTCAGATTCTAGGAATGCAAATCTCTATTTTTTGGATGTTGTGCAACAGGCCAATACTATTTTTCATCTTTTTGACAAGCAGTTTAATGATCACCTTATGCCACTAATAAGGTTAGTCAAATTGATTTTTCTTGGTATTTCAGTGACAATTATAATGCTATATGTATACAGGTACACAGCAAAAATTTCATAAGATTAATTGGACAGATTTTAATAAGGCATTAAATAAGATTTGGTTTATATCTTCCTATCAGTTTATGTGAACTTCTAAAGTATGTGAGGATTAAATATTGTAGAGTATACGCACATGAACATGCCTTAAAAAATTTGTATGTGTACTATTATTAAAGAGGAAAAATATTTTTTAAGAAGAGGAAAAATGTATGTAAAAGATAAAATTTTATTTTATTTGTTTATTTTATTTATTAGAGAGAGAATGAGAGAGAGAGAGCACAAGAAGGGGAAGGGTTAGAGGGAGAAGCAGACTCCCCACTGAGCAGGGAGTCCAACTCAGGACTCTATCCTGGGACTCTAGGAGTATGACTTGAGCCGAAGGCAGTTGCCCAACCAACTGAGTCACCCAAGTACCCCAAAAGATAAAATTTTAAACATTTTATTGTACACATTGATATCCCAAGAAATGAGTTCATAAACAATCTCAAAGATAAAGATAACTTGTGATCCCTGAATCACACTTTAAAAGGAAATGTACTATTTTAAGAGCTGTAATGCCTTTTGGTGCAAAATTCACATGACTATTAGGGTTGCATATTCCTTAATAGTTTAGGTGGTTTTTGACATTTAGATGGCATTCAGAAGGCAAATGTGATTGTCAAATTTGTTTTCATAATATAGGAAAGCTAAATACAACTGGATTGGCTATTAGTTTCCAAATTTTAATTAGTATAATTTATTATATTCTTAAGACTCTGGTAATAGCCTTTGGGGTTTGTTCATTTTTGTTTTACTGTTAATCTAAATATTTAATTAAAAAGGAACCAAATAATCCCAAAATTTCAAAATCACATATATTTATATTCTTAAGGGATATCTTCTCTTACATGAAAGTAACAAATCTAAACCTTCCTCTTCCTTCTCATATAACTGGTTAATTTTTCCTAGTGTGACTGTTAGGCATAGTAATACTACTTAATTTCCTAGTATTAAATTGGGCATAGCAATTACTATGTAACGTGCTTCTTGGGTTTGTGAACAAATTAAAACAATACATGTGTATTTATAAATGTTTATAACAATACACATGTGCATATGAAAAACTTTTATAAGGCTGCTAATATGATTTTTTTTCCCTTTAAACATTTAATAGCTCTTCTCCTAAGTTATCTGAATGCCTTCAGAAGAAAAAAGAAATAATTGAACAAATGGAGACGAAATTGGATAATGGCATTGATAGGTAAGTTGTTAGTTTTACCTTTTATGTTTTTTATGTTTATTTTTAATTAATTTCTTTAAGATTTTTAAAAAAGATTTATTTATTGATTTTAGAGAAAAGAGAGCTCTGGGGGAAAGAGAATCTCAAGCAGACTCCCTGCTCAGCATAGAGCCAGACACAGGGCTCAATCCCATGACTCTGAGTTCATGACTTGAACTAAAATCAAGAGTCAGGTGTTTAACTGACTGAGCAACCCAGGCATTCCTTTAAGATGTTATTTTAAAGTCCACACCCAACGTGGGGCTCAAACTCACAACCCTAAGACCAAGAGTCATATGCTCCACCAACTGAGCCAGCTAGTAGCCCCCTTTTTCTCTTGTAAGAATACCATTACAAATGCAACCTGAAAATGTTTTTCAGTATGTTTAGGTATGCTTTTAAACTAGATTCAATTGAAAACCATTTTTATAGGCCACCACTTTCTCCTCCTCTTCCTCTTTCCCTCTCTCTGTCCAAACTCCTTAAAAATGGTATGTAACATAGAGGATTTTATTTTCATTTAGAGTTTTCAGGCTTATTATCTGAAATGCTTTAATTTTCTGTAAATTTCATTAAGTAAATACATATTCTGTATTCAAACATTTTTTGTAACTTTTTTTGTAGTTAATCACCTTATTAATATTGTAGAGCAGTGGGTCTCTTTTCTCGAGATGATGTGGTAGGCATATATTAATGATGATAGTTACCACTTCAAGCATTTAGTGTATGCTAGGGACATGGGGAGGTTAGATATGTTAAAATTTCAGAGATACAGGAAAGATGTATTTTCTTGGCGTCTTCTTAATATTTTTCTGTATGAGCCTTAATCTCAGAGTCTTTGCACTAGTTGATGAATTGAAGGCACAGTATTCTGTAGTGGTCTCATGAATGTGAACTTCTCATATTTTACCCATGTACCATGGGGCCAAGAGGTGAGCAGAGCATTCATCTGTTACCTTCTGATATTTTCAGACCAGTATCCATCTATAGGTGTTAGGTCAGAACCCCCTTGCTTTTAAAACTCACATCATCTTCTCTTATTGCTGTGTCTCTCAATCATTTATGTTAATCTCCTGCATTTATTGAGGGTTTGGGCATCTGGCTTACAGTTTTTCTTTTAACCTTAAATTTTAGGTTACTTCTACTTCCATGTGTGTGACCCATTCATTTTCTTGATCATCTTTACTTTAGCTACTTAATCTCATATCCTACTAGACCTCATTATCATTGGTAACAAAAACCTCAAACTTGAATATCCCACTCGTTGCTCACAATCTCCTGTTCTTCCAACTCCATAACCTGCTTTCTGACCTCAGCAGAAACTCAAGCCCTTAATATATTTATATTTTGCCAATCTACTATCCTTTTCTTTCTTTATTTTTATGCTTTGGTTGTTTGATCCATCTCTTAAATTAGTCCCTTATAATTACCATAAAATCTGTTTCCATTAACCTTACCTATCTTATTGCAGATCCAAGGTTTTAGATCAGTGCAGTCTCTTTTATTCCCATAACTAGATGGCTGACCGCTGTTGGGATAGTAACACATAACTTGAACGTTATCGGTGCTGCCGTAAACCCATGTTCTCATTTCCCCACTGAATCGTTAGTACCATTTGTTCAGCTTCCTGCTTATCCTTAGACTGTGAAACTCCTATTCTTCTCACCAATTCTTCCAAACATTGGCCATTTGTCTTAAATCCTCTATCGTCCCCTCTTCCTAACCAGTCTCTATATATGGTGGTTTGGTTTTTTTTTTTTTTAAGATTTTATTTATTTATTTGACAGAGAGAGATACAACGAGAGAGGGAACACAAGCAGGAGTGAGAAAGGGAGAAGCAGGCTTCCCACTGAGCAGGGAGCCAGCTCAATGTGGAGCTCGATCCCAGAACCCTGGAATCATGCCCTGAGCCAAAGGCAGACACTTAACAACTGAGCCACCCAGGTGCCCCTCTATATATGGTTGTTAAGGAAGTAAGTTAGTGACACGTTTCTCACATCTTTAAGACTACCATAATTAAAGTATTGGGCAAGAGCAGGAAGCTAATAAAACCAAGAGTTCATTTATAGCAAGGCCTAGAATTTATTTTTTTTTAAATCTAAAGTCTACCGATAGTAAATAATTTTATGGTGCTCTGAAGTTAAATAATTTAATTTAGTATAAATAATATAAATTAAAGGAAATTTAAAATAAATGGATAAAATGCATGGTGTTCTTAATTCTTTAGGACATTAAATTGTATGATTGGACAGATGAAGCATATCTTGACTGCAGAACAAAAGAAAACAGATTTTAAGCCAGAGGATGAAAACAATGTTTTGATTCAATACACTAATGTGAGTAAAATAATTCAGTATACTAGTAAGAAGATCTATATATAAGATTTTCATTAACATTTTCATTGATGTGTCTTACTGCGCTCTAAGTTTTTTTCTTTTATACTTAGAGATTAATGAGACACTGTATGTATTTTCTTATTAGCTAAGCTGATACACATTTCTATGTAATAAGTGTAGAAAAAATTTTACAGGCCTGTGTTAAAGTCTGTGCTTATGTAAGAAAGCAAGTGGAAAAGATTAAAAATTCCATGGATGGGAAGAATGTGGATACAGTTTTGATGGAACTTGGAGTACGTTTTCATCGACTTATTTATGAGCATCTTCAACAATATTCGTACAGTTGTGGGGGTGGCATGTTAGCAATTTGTGATGTAGCTGAATATAGGAAGTGTGCCAAAGACTTCAAGGTATGTATTCACAAATATAAAACTTGTAAATTTTATAAATAGGCTCAAGAACATAAGTTTGTAAATAGGCTCAAGAACATAAGTCAGACCATTAAAAATGCATGCTGACTTGTAATCACTACTGAAAAGTTTAAAACTTGTTGATACTGTAGTGAGACAGATCTAACATTTCCTAATTGAAAGAGTAATGTTCTAATCATAGTTTCAGTCTTAACACATTTTTGCTCTGTGCTGTATTTTAGACAAGGCCATATTTCAGTTCAACAGTCCAAATGACATTGGTGACTTCCATAACCAATGCTGTGTATATATCACACATCAGGAAAATAAGTTCTTTCTTCATGTATATCTCTGTGAAATCAGTTTTCCTTAAGGCTTAAATTATTTAAGAAAAGTGCTATATTAATGGTAACTAATTCTAATCCATAGAAGTATAAATGACAACTGTTGAAGGAAATTGGCATGGATCTTTTCAAAAAGATTATACCAAGTTTATTTAATGTCTAAAATATTTAGGTTTTAACAATTTCAGGAGTTTTTATAGTTTTTAATATTGAATCCTCCCACGTTAGTAAGTCTTAACAGTATGTAAATGAGAAAAATTTATAAAATAATTATAAAACTAAAAATTGTTTTGTGTCAATGTTTTTTTTTCTTCTCTTATTTCAATTCAGATTCCACTGGTATTACAGCTTTTTGATACTCTGCATGCACTTTGCAATCTTCTGGTAGTTGCCCCAGATAATTTAAAGCAAGTCTGCTCAGGAGAACAACTTGCTAATCTGGACAAGAACATTCTTCACTCCTTTGTACAACTTCGTGCTGACTATAGATCTGCCCGCCTTGCTCGACATTTCAGCTGAGGTTGAATATGCAAGGAAAACGTGTTGTACTTCAGCAGGCCTTGGTTGATAGAAAGCACAGGAGACTTCTTATGACACAGCCAACATTTTATGGAAAAATGACTGTTTGGAGAAACAGCAGCCATACTTACCCTTGAGATTTTATTTGAAATTTGGACACTACTGGCCATATTTTGTTTTTTCCCCTTAAGTTGAGTTTTAATTCTGTTCTTGAACTTACAAATTTCAGATTCTAAATTTCATATTCTGTGAAACTACATGTCACTGTTTTCATCCTGGAAAATGTTGGTGTCAGAAGACAAATGTGATGTTATCAGTGTTCCAGTTGATATTCTTTAACACATTCTATTGGGAAGTTTCACCATCCTATTTTGCATTAATGGTAAAATACAACAAAACTGCATTTATTATTTACCAATTTTTAATGACCTTTGCAGCACTTGGTAATTGTTAAACAAGTTATTTTAGGTTTTCCTATTGAACTTTTGCCTCTTTCAAAAGGTTAGTAATTGAACATAATTTCTGTAGTTGGTTAATTGGATTTTTTTCTGAGGTATAATAATATTCCAAGAAAACTGTTACAGACTAAACTAAAATGATGAAATGTTTTATGTAGATACTAGGTGTGGATCAGGATACATCTGCTTTCTGGGTAAAAAAAAAAAAAACACCTTAAAGTTTACTATTTCTTATTTTGTAAACGGATTTTAAGCCAATGCTAGCAAGAAATTAATAAGTCTGCCTTATTTTATATTTCACTTAAGATAAGGTGGAGGACCTTAACTGAAGGACCCTATTTATTCATTATTTTAATATTATAAGGGAAATAAAATGAGGTATAGTCTAAACGGTGAATATGAGAAATATTGACAGTGTTTAGCAACAGTACAGTCCTTTAAGATTTCTTTCTTAATGCTAAACTGGAATTTGATGGGATGGCTAACATAAGTAATCTATTTTAAGGAGAACCAGGAATTGATAGCGTTACATATTCTACATCTGGAGATGAGCTTTGTAAAAATTGGTTGCTTTTCGAATCTATAGTTTCTGTCATTATCTTTTTCAAGGTATTTCTGAAGCAGTTCTTACTGATTGGAATTGATTGGATTGGCTTAATGTGGTGACATAATAAATCACTTATAAAATTTTAAACATCAAGTGGAAATGTAGAAAGGCTATTACTCTACAATTTCTATAAACTTGCTCTGTAAGAATTCATTCTTATCTATATGTAGTGTTTCAGCTTCCTTTGTGTTTTTCGTAATCATCTAGGAACAGATAAACTTTAATGTTCAGCTCATTCTTGGCATTTTTTTTCCCTTTAAGAAGATTTTTGGCCTAATTTTGACAAACTACTTTTCTATTAAGACTATGTTTCTGAATGGTCATCAATTTTACCAAAACTTCCAGGTACAGCACTAGTTACTGTTTAAATTACTATTGACTGAATATTTTTCATTTTCTGTTTAGCCCAGTGTTACCAATGTAAGGAAGAGAAACAAAGTATGCCAACTTTTATCAAAGCATTTCAGGAAATCGTGGCAGTTTTAGAAGGCTGTCTAGTTTTCTATTCCTTAGCCAAGGGAAGCCAGAACAGATTTTGGATACTAGAAAAAGTCATATGCTTGTACTATTGCCATTTTAGAAAGCTCTGATGTGAATTCAAATTATACCTCTGTTACTTAAAGCCAACAATTTTAAAGCAGTAGTTTTACTGGCCATTTGAACTCTTTGTACACAGTGTCAATTTGTAAAAAAAAAAAAAACAAAAACAAAACAAAAAAAAAACTTAAATAAAACATATGAGAAACATTTTAAGACTTCCGAATCAGAGAAGTGCTTCAAATTATTTTGTTTGGATTAATTTTTAAAATGTAAAGCCTATACATGTTGCAAAGATATTTTGTTAATTATTATTTCCATGCTTGAGTTTTGTGCAATATTTTCCGTTATGTCCATTGACCAAGGCAGTGACAAAGAAAACTCGTAAGTGAATACTTAGAAGTGTTAACATTAATGCTTTAATAAACAAATTCCCTGCAGTTGTTTTTTTATTTCACTCCATTTTTACATCTTTAGGATATCTGTACTTAATTTTATAAATTATTTCTATTCAAGTTTTTAAGATGTTCCTTATTTTTTATAGCATAGGTCTTCTCACTTCCTTTTTTAGCAGAAAAGTATTTTATAGCTAAGATTAGAAATTTAACCTAAACTGATTATCTTTCTCTAAGAAAAAAATGGTTTTTTTTATAAACCGTTATGCATTCCTTGCATTCTTTGTATTCCAGTTTTTAAAGAATTTTTTATATTTGTGGCCACTACAAAATTATATTCACAATTTATGACTCAAAAGAGATTATCAATATGTAAGATGTTTTTCATGTGCACATGGTAAAATTTTAGGGAGCAGTATCAGAACTTTGTGTATTAGTAACTTTAGCCAACATTGAATAAGGAAAATCTTTACAGTTTTCTACAGTTCCACATGAGCTAAAAGGCAACATTTAGGTAATGTTTGGAAGTTGCAAATATGCACCAAAACACTGCAAATTATATTTCTTCAACTTGAGTATATTCTGTTTGCATAAAATGGTACAGAAAGTGAAATACAGAACACAAGTTTAAGAAGTCTAGTGTGTATGTTATTATACTGAAAATGACAGTCAACCAGAATAGATGAATAGCCCTTACGAATAATTATTAAATGATGCTTGGATGGACCTTTAGATAGTTGACTACTTCAAGTATTTAGCCTCTTTTTGAGCATCTAGCACCTTCCCTTTTTAAATAAGAGCTGTTTTGATACATTTAAATTATTTTCTTTCCTCTATAGTTTAAAATATTTCACTATCTGAATATCAGCCTTCTGACTTACCATGAAATAATTGAATTATCAGACCGACTCAAAGTGGAGAATTTACTGCTTCCTTAAAATGCCTTTTTTTCATCTGTGATGATGAATGGTTACTAGTATCTGGATAAAGAGATTTTGATTCCTGAAATGCCACAAAGCCTTTTAAGGTTGTCATGTTTATAAGGTAGTGGCTAAGGCATGCTTGAACATATGAGAGTAAGCAAGGTTCACTTAGGGCATAATTTGTCATTGACTTAAAAAGCTCACTTCTGGGAATTTAATTTTTTTTAATACAAAATTATGGTGTGTATTACCCATATAGTAACTCATTGACTCAGAAGTGTGAGATGTTTCCTAGAAGTGTACTGAATTCTTATGATTTCTTTTGGAGAATTTAACATCAAAAGTACTTTATGCTTTTATCCAAGTGAAATTAGCTTAACTATTTTCAGTTCCTGTAGTACTCCCTTCTGCCTGAGAAAATTGGACCTGAAATATATTGTGTACTTTGGAGGAAAAGACCAGTCTATGTTGTTAGAGTAAATAATTCTGCCTAAAGTAAAAACAGCAATTTTAAAATTTTGATGCATAATAAAAATAATGATAGTTACATTTATCTAGTCAGGTTCCATGTACTATGCTAACCATTTGTATACATGATCTCATTAGATTCCAAAGCAGCCTTAGGAGTTTGGTACTATTACCTCCATTTGACAGATGAAACATCTGAGGCACAATAATGTTAAGTAGACCTACTCAAGGTCTATAGCTAATAAAAGGCTCAGATTGAAACCTAAGTCTTTCTCACTCTATGTTCTGTGCACTCTTCTTGTTTAACATTTAAATAGGCTCTTAGTTTTGATAGCCTTATTAATTTTTTCTTAATCTAATCCTCTTCTCATCCAATGTTTGGTTCACTGTAGTGTTTAGACTATGAAGTTAGTACACAGGATCAGTAGCTAATTTACTATTGGTTTTTTTAATGTGCCCAGTGTGTGATCATACTTTTTAAATTTGGTTTTTAAAATTTTATAAGTGGTCATGAAATTTTAATTTAATATTAAGTTTATATTTAGTAGAAATATTTCAACCAAAAAGTTCTTTTTAATATTATTTTACATAATTATAGTACTAGGTCTGCTTACGAATTTTTACAGAAGGAAGAGCCCAGATATTTTGTTTCATATTTTATAACATAGGAGTAAATGACAACTCTACCTTGGAAGATATGAGGAAATCAATATTTTTACCTTCAAAAACAAGACTACTTTAATGTTATAGGTTTGCCAATTCTGTTAATTATTTAATGTGTTTCGTAGATTTTAAGTGACTAATGCTGGAGTGAAAATACAGGGAAAACGTACTCTGTCTTAGCAATAGGTAGGTATTTTCATGTAATCAAAAATTGCATGCTTAATCTTTTAAAAATTGCCTTAACTCTTTTACTCTTACCACTTATCAGTCCTTTCTCTTTCCAAATTTAGGGGAGAAACAACTCCTCAAGTGTATATGGGAGAGAAACCTTACACATAACAGTGTAAGAATTCTAACTGGTGATTTGGAGCAGTTAGGCTGATAACCCTGGGCTTAACAAGGTTGATATTTTTAAACTTGGCCCTGTATACTTTAACACTTTTATTTGGGTGGTAACATAAACTTCAGTTCTTGTGATAAATATCACTTTTGGGGGGAGGGAAAAGTAATTAACCATACTTGTTCATTTTATAAGTGTCTTAGATGGTTGCAGTCTGCCTCACCATACAAAGCCAATTTAAATATGAATATATCACATCATACTCCAAACACCAAATAACCTCAGAGGAAAGTCATTTATTCAGAAAGCGTAGATTTGTGCTAGACAGCAGTGATGCATTACAAATATATAATTATTTGCACTAATATTTGAGCAGGTGGAATGGATTAGAACATGGTCAACATTATGCTGCTGATAACATGTATTTTTCTATATTAATATGTACTGTGCAACATGTATTAAAATTGTCAATAATTCATTTTAGCCAAGATACTAATATTTATATTACTATGTTGAAGAAACAGTATCCAACTGAGCCACTTTTAATTTAAAAGTCTGAAACTGGAATTAAGTTTACTTTGAAAAACCACTTAAATTACTTTATAATCATGAGAAGGTCAGTAAAACAGAATTATCAGTGACTGGTGACTTAATAGGAAGAAGTGTAGAGGGTTAAGAATAGGGCTAGGAATCTGCAGTGAGTAAGTTAAGTTTCATTTATTTATAGCTCAGACGAATGACTTCCTTTTATTTTCACTATTAGCAGTCTTAAATGAAGGAAAATGTCTTATCCCTTCCAGAGTATCTTCATATTAATACGCTAAGTCTGAAGATTGGATGGAACCAACTCCCAAGGAATTAACCTCCAATGGTGGACTGTAAAATTTTTTAGATTAAACTTGGAGAGGTAGGAAGCCTTCTTGATAACCCCTGTAATCTTAAACAGGCAGGTGCCTTTAAGTGAGACCATCCCTTTTTACCTGCCTATCATTTTAATCTTTTATATTGTGGGTAAATTTGGTTCCTTTGAACTCTGGTATTTTGTAGTGGAAATTCTATCAAATCTGCAGCTTTTTGATGTAGAGAATATTATCTAAACGGAATCTGAACAGTGCTGACCTAAGGAGAACTGTGACACTACCTCTAAGTGTATTGTTTGCAAATGCTGTGTGCTGTTTAGAGGATTCACATTAAAATATGTGAAAATACTTGATAAGGAATAATACTAAGTGCCTCTATATTAGGATTCTCCAGTAAAATGTACTTTCATTTTTTGCCACCAGGGGGAGAAGTTATTTTTATAATAATATCTACATTTTTATTTGATTTTAAAAACAGAACTCACATAGTTTCTCTCTACTGAACAGCACCTATGAACATATCACTATCCTAACTGATAGGAAGAATGTGTGTTTGTATGTGTGTATGTCCATTTAAATAAGATTGTGAAAATTATGTGAAAAATTTCTGGGTCAATTAATGACATAAAACTAAGACAGTTTTGGTGAACCTGTATGTGCACAGTGGACACAAGAATTGGAGAAATTTCATTATAATTATGTTTTTGGAGTTATATAGCTCATTGATTTACATTATCAGCTCTTTAAGAATAATCTATTGATTAGTTTTCTGCATTTTGCTTTCTAAAGAAAAAAATTTTGAAATAATCTCAAGCTTACAGAAAGGTTGTAAATACTGTACAAATAAAATTTTTCCACTTTGAGATTAAGTTGCTGTCATGATGCCCTATCACCCTACAGTACTTTTATATTTCCAAAAAGAAAGAATTTTCAATATAACCATAATACACCCATCAAAATTAGGAAATTAACACATATTTCTCCCTCAGACCCTATTTAATTTTCATTAATTGTCCCACTAATGTATGAAGATACAGTTCAAAATCACATGTTGCCTTAGGCTGCATTATCTCTTATTTCTTTTACTCTAACAGTTTTTCAGTCTCTCCTTGACTTCTGCTACCCTTGACTTTTGTAAGATTATAGGCCAGTTGTTTTGCAAAATGTCTTTAAATTTGGATTTACCTGTTTACTTTTGGTTAGATTCTAACTGTGCTTCTTTAGCAGGATATTATAGAAGCAATTCTGTGTTCTCATTGCATTCTGTTAGATAGTGCATAATTTCATTTTGCCCCATTTCTGTTGATGTTCATTTTGATCACTTGTTTATGTATCAGGCTTTTCCACTATGAAGTTACTGGGTTTTTTTCTTTGTAAGTATCTTTTGGGAGAATTAGTTGAAGCTGTGTATATATCCTGCTAATCAAATTTTCAATTTATTGATACCAGTATGAATTCATGATTTTCCAGTCAGTGGATTATTATCTGTTACTTCCTTTGAATCTCAAATTGTCCCACATTTAGCCAGTGCAAGCCCCTTCATGTTGGCTCCTATGGTCTTTTGATATGTTGCCATCATTTTTTAAAGCACTTCCTCAGGCACATGGGATTCCCAAACTCATCTTGTACTTACCTCACCCCAGCCCTAGAATCAGCAATTTCTCTACCATTTAGTGGGAATTGGTATCTAGAAACCATGATTTGTGTGTGAGATGTGTTTTTGATGACTGAGATGTTACTGTCACTACTCACTCTCAGTGGACAGTGCTAGGGGGTTTTGTTTATACACACTTTTTTTTTTTTTTTAAATTTATACACATACACTCCCTTTCCTGTGTAACATCCTTCTCACTCCACTTGAGCTCCAACAGTGCATACTGGGTTTCTCTCCCACTCTGGAGGACTTCCTCACCCCATTCAGCCACCAAAGCTTTGGCTTTAGGACAAAGGGGAATGAAAGTGGTCATTACAGAAAACGTAAAAATTTTAAATAAAAATTACTCATAATTTAATCACTCAGAAAAAATTATTTTTTGGTGTGTTTTCTTTTACTGTAGTGAGCTGTTAGTAAAGTCACATTGAGAATGGTTAAAGTGTTTATGCCAAAACACGGCACTTTAATTTTGAAAATTAAATTTGAAGCCCATGTCATATGTTCGTCTTTTTCCCACTGTGAGTAGTTACTAATTAAAGATAAGGATACCTCAGAGAAACTGACTGAATGCAAATTTGATACCAATAGGATATCTTTACTAATAAAGCTCAGAGGGAAAGGGATCATACATTTGTCATTTTATAGGCCAAAATATGTATATGTTTTAGTAAGACAGACTATATGAGAAAAGGGTCAGTATCTGGGATGAATTTAATACATGTTATAATGAACTTCATGTGAAATAGGAGTCTGTGCATGGACAAATTACTCAACTCTCAGTTTCCTTGTTAGGTCTCTATGATTACCAAAACTCTTTGATTCTGAATCCAAGAAGATGCAGGCATTCTATTAAGAGCTTATAGTGATGTCAGAAATAGATTAGCTCAACAAGCCACCTCTGAGCTCAGCTGAGAATATGAGAGAGCCCTAAGCTACCAGGATGCAATGACCAATGATTAAAAGTTAAGGCTCTTGATCAAACAAATGGCAGATGCACATCTTGGCTTTGTAACCTTGTGCAAATATTGTAAAGTGGGGAGAAGAGATACTTAGGATTGTTTTTCATTTTCACGGATTTCTTTCTTTTTTTTTTTTTTTAAGATTTTATTTATTTGACACAGAGAGATCACAAGTAGGCAGAGAGACCGAGAGAGAGAGAGAGGGAAGCATGCTTCCTACCAAGCAGCCCAAAGCGGGACTTGATCCCAAGACCCTAGATCATGACCTGAACCGAAGGTAGTGGCTTAACCCACAGAGCCACCCAGGTGCCATCTCACTGATTTCTATGAGCTTTTTAAAGGAGTTTCCAATCCCCTGAAGCATCACTTCATTCATTCATTCTTCATTTAATAAACATTGAAATTCTATTTTTGCTAGGTATTGCATTAGAAGTTAAGGATATTAATAAGATCCTGCCCTCAAGAGTCTAGTGTAATGAGAGAATGTATGCAACTAACCATAGGGCTCTATAATAAGTATGGTAATAGTAGCATGGAACCAAGTGCTACAAAATCTCAGAGAAACTGTTTTCAAATTCGTGGGCAGATGAAGGTGAGGTAGGTAATTAAAACTACTCAAATTACCATTTATTAAATACCTACTAAGTCAAGCACCTTGCTAATAAGTACATTTGTTGTTTCACTTAATTCTCATGCTGCAAGGTGGGTACTGTTATTATCCCCACTTTACAAATGAGGGAACTGAGGCACAGAGAAGTTTGATGACTTGACTAAGGTTATATATATCCAAAAAGTGATAGAGTCAGAATTCAAATGGTACCCACAAGCTTCCAGAGCCAATGGTTTAACTACTTTGTTTTATTACCTCTAAAAAGATTTCCCTAAAGAAGGTTACATTTCAGTTGGGCTTTAAAAAGTAAGGATATGTCAGGATATGGGGCAGGAGGTAGGGCATTCCAGATGGAAGTGTCTCACTCAAGAGTATGTAGCATATGAGTCTCTGGTATATTCATTGAATGGCAAGACTGAATAGAATTCCAACTGTGTAATCTATCAAAAAAGGAAAGTAAAGGTGGAATACTTGGGTCAGAATTAGCTTATTAAGAATCTTAAATGTTATGCTTGTTGTTTATGCTTTATCATGAAGATGACAGACCAACCATTGATGATTAAGCAGGTAAATGACATGAACCTCTCTTAAAAGATGACTGATAGGAATGTATGCAGTGGATGAGAGGGGAGAAGAGAGCAGAAGCATGGTTACCGCTTTAATCTGGAAGGTAAAGGCCTGAACTAAGGGGTAGCACAGAAATGAAGAGGAGGTGATGAATTCGGGAAACGCTTGGAAGAGTAAACCAATAGGACCTATCTATTGCTTATTGGATGTGGAGGGCAAGGAAGAGAAGGAATCAAAGGCAATTCCAAGATTCTTAGCTTCCGTATCCCAGTGAATGCTAACATTGGTTTACATGATAATGTATAATATCATATACCTTAGCAAAATAGGTTTAGAGAGAAAGTCAGAGTGCTAGAAGAATATCTGTTCTCTCATGAGGAGAACTTGGTTAAGATCATATAAAAAATTTAAACTTTTTAATCTGTATTTTTTCAGAAATACTGGAAGTTATAGCAGAATTTAAAAATTCCATTGGCTTTGAAATAGGGGAATGATTTTGAAATCTGAATAATAATATTTGATGATTGTGTAGTTGTTCAGGTTTTGTATTTTACTTTAGACAAAAAAAAAAAAAAGTTTTCTTAGTGTTTTAGTGTATAGGTATATTGGATAGACTCAAAAGGAATGACACCTCTTCCCCTCCCTACCCATCAAAGTCAGTCCTTTAGAAAGTTTAAATTGGGAAGTATATAGAGGACTTCCTATGGTTGGATCATTTACATGTTCTATAATTACCATTATCTGACTTCAGAATAAAAGGCTTACCATGGTATTTCCTTTGTAGGTGCTTAAGACCTGTGTATATATAATATTTTTTGTCTTTTCTCATTTCTAAAATAATGTGTATATACTATAAATACTCCAAACATTACAGAAATATACAATGTAGTATAACCAGAGATAGATAGTGTAGTGTGCTGCTTTCCTGGCTAGGTCTACACAAGGTCAATTTTTTAAAAATACTGAAATTCTAGCAATTCCAATCCAACACCTTCAATCCCCCCCAAACCTAAAGTTGTAGTGTTAATAAAGCTTTACTGAATGCTTGGGGGATAACCAAAGAACAGCTCCAAAATTGATTTACTCTGCCATTGGCAGTGATTTTTTCTCAGGTTCATGAGCCCCAAATTCAATATCCGGGACCCTGTGGAGTTTCTATCAAGCTCCCAAATGTTGAGGCCAATTTAATGCCCATTAAAAAACTCTCCAAGAACTTTCATGCTCCAAATCCAGACCCAAAGAAGTTCTTTCTGACCCCTCCCACTCCTAATTCCAAGGCCCCTTCATTTTTCTGCTTTAAGATGATTGAGAGAGGGACTAGAAGGTCAGTTACAGTAGTGTGGATTTCTCAAAGCCCAAGTCAGTTCATTTTAATAATACCACAGAGAAGCACTGAGAGTCCTCTATCTAAATCTACATATAGGAAAGCATTTTTCCAATGTTTCAGGAGTCAAGCTTAGCCAACACCAATCACATTCAGTTATTAAACAGAACTAATGATAGCTAACACTCATGAAGCATTACTTTGTGCCAGATGTTATTTTAATGATTTTACACCCAGTCTACAGAAAAACTCTGTGAATAGATACTAATATTGTCATCATTTTATAGATGGAAGAGTCAAGGCATGGAAAAATCCAGTGCAAATTTACCCAGGTAGGCAAAGATAGAGCAACAATTGAACATAGGCAGTGAGACATTGGTGCCCGTAACTCTCAACTCTACCATGTTACATTTCTGAGAAAATCAGCTGCTTAGATGATAACATCTGCATTTAGACTTCTGATGACCTCACATGTTTCTTCAAGAACAACTGGTGAAGAGTTTATCCTGCATAATTTCCCCCAAACAAAGGGTACATCTCAAATTATAATGCATTTATCTACTACTGGGTATCCTAACTATCCAGCAATCCCCCAAAGCTAGATCATTTATAAAACAAATGAGCCAGAATACTGAAAAAGTGAAAAATTG
This sequence comes from Mustela nivalis, assembly GCF_964662115.1. Taxonomy (NCBI): domain Eukaryota; kingdom Metazoa; phylum Chordata; class Mammalia; order Carnivora; family Mustelidae; genus Mustela; species Mustela nivalis. The sequence goes on from NC_139025.1 coordinate 42,546,882, forward strand.
CAGTAATCTTGCTCAGAGTTAAACTCTTAATAACTCTTAATAATCAAGCCATGGATTTCGACTGGTATAATCTTTTCAACTTGTTCTTACCCTTAAATTGATATTTTTCACTTTCAGTGTGTAGATTGAACATTAATGTGGCCCTTTGTAACATGAGCAAAAATACCTAATCAGCATAAAGAGTTTGGAGAGTGAGGCTTTCCTTTCTTATTTAGAGCCAGTGGGTAAGAATTCATTGGCCAGTTGATAACGTTACCTAAACGTTAGGCTAGCCCAGACCCAAACCTGGTCCATGGTCCAGATTCCAAGACAGGCAGTAAAGACTCCTTAGGCCTATTTTAAGGATACTTTTACACAATTAACAAATCTGTGAATGAGCAGCAATACAAGTGTGTGAATAGAGAGGTCGCAGTGTTTCCTTTGCTCTTTGTGGAAGGGTGCCCCAAATTCAGAAGTTTAACAAAGCACATTTCTAATGAGGAATCACTACAAAACTTTACCTCATAGAGTTTTATTAGCCTAGGCATAGAGGTCCTGTTGGCACTTGATTTATTTTTTTCATTCAAGTCAAATATTTACTGAATACCTACTATATGCTAGGCACTGTTTTAGGCACAGGGGATATATCAGTGAACAAAAACCCCATTTGTTGTTGAGCTTACATTCTAGCAGCAGAAGCCAATATAATTTTTTTTCATCAGTATAACAAGTAAATTCTAAAATACATTAGATGGTGATAAATGCTTTGGGGGATAAAATAGATCTGGATATAGGGAAAAAGAAGACTTGGCAGGGAGGAGTTTCCACTTTAAATATGGAGGTCAGGATGGCAGGATTAGCTTTGTATGTGTGCAATCTGCAGTTGCACATGGCCCATACAGAAGGGACTGACCTTGTTTTGATGTTTTGCTGACATCTTGAAGTTCTTATTTTATCTTTGAATTTACGTTTCTCAAGTAAAGTCTGATGGGACAAGGGAGTATGTATATAAGCAGAGGGCAATTTTTATGTCTGTTGAGATTCTACTTGAAACTGCTGTATATTGGCATACTAATTTGGGAGAATTAGGTATTTTTAAAATATTAAGTTCTTTCCATTCAAAAAGATGGTATGATTTTCTATCTGGTTTTATGTCCTTCAGTGATACTAAATAGGCATTTTCTATTTAGGGTCAGCACATTTTTTTTTTAAATTTACTTAAATTATGTTTGAACTTATTCCTTAGGACTTTTCTGGGAGAACAGCAATTTCAGTACAAAGCACCTCTTTTTCACATTAAAAATCCAGCATTTGAGGGCACTTGGCCGGCTCAGTTGGGGGAGTGTGCAATTCTTGATCTTAGAGTTGTGAGTTCAAGCCCCATGTTGAGTATAGAGATTACTTAACTAAGTAAATAAATTGTTTTTTTAAAATCCATTATTTTGTCCTTTTACTCATAATCATAGAAGGGAGAAAATTTTGGAGAAACATACAACTAGAAACGTGTTTTTTTGGCATATTGTATTCCTGGCCGTGCTTCGCTTGTAAGTTTATTCTGAAACTCATCGGAATCAGATGCATAATCCCTTTCTGGAGAAAACAGACCAGTGAGTCTGAAAGTTAGAGTAGTGGTGGACAGGACAAGGTCTCTATTGGCCATGAGAACACACTGCTCTGTGATTACTTGTTGGAATAGCTATGGTTGTCAGTAAGACCAAAGAGAAGTAGCTAGAAAGGTCAATAACCCCGTGTCCCCTTGGGTGGGGTCTACATATGTATCATCGACACCAATGGCCAATGAGAACTGAATGCAAAGGGCAGCACGAGCAGGGACCACACTGGCTGATGTGGTGTGTGGTCCAGACTTGATTCGCACAAACCAGGGAAAATGGAACTCCTCCCAGATCAATAAGGCTATACATCTTATTATAAACCACAACAGACACATTTGATCAGCAGAAGTATCTTCACCAGCGGTGCAGGACATGCAAATACCTGGAGATGGAGCAGTTAGATGAAAAATAAGAGCAAAATCAGGAAAATAACAGCACCGTGGCAGAAAAAGCCCGACAGTCTAGACTAAAACTAAGTGGACACAGAAGTATTTGATGGGCTGCGGCAGCGTGGCAGCATACTTCTGGAGACGTTGTGATTCACAGAAGACAATCAGCCCAGCCAGGATGAGCATGGATCCAAGAGGAGATGAGGCAGGAAGAGGGGTCCAAGACTAGGTCTAAGACTGCTTCTTTCCATTTCAGACTCTAGGAAAACAGCTAGCCTTAAAGAAATCGTGCAAATACAGTGAATTAGTTGTGCTCAAACGACCCACCTCAGTGGACCTATATGCCATTCACTCATGTAGGCATAGTTCCTTACCAATTCGTGTTTCTTTGTTTAAAGTGGCTAAGGAGATCTTCATTCGGGTGTTAGAGTAAAATCAAAGGAATCTTCTGCTCCTGGATAAATTTCAAGCCATGATAGTGGTTTCCACCAGAACACTTCATTGTCAGGCTCCAGTTTCACAGACTGCTGCAATTTTGCAGTTACGGGAAGGTAGAATGGAAAGCTGTTGTTCAGATCCAAAATGGCAATACCACTCTTAGCATTCATTTTTCAGCTGAGCATTGTCTGAACCAAAGGCAGGGTAAGAGTTAAGTGTGTCAAACTGTATGCACAAAATAAGAAAGGGGGAGAGAGAAATGTTACCAGCATATTTTTAAACAAAAGACATGAAAAGGGAGGCTCTTCTAAGTAAAAAAAATTTTCCTTTTCATACATATTGGCAGCTGGGGGGGGGTTATTATTGAGAATATGGGTAAAGTTACTGCCAGTTTCTGCTGGTACTCGTGCTTAAAAAGAAACTATGGAAACCAGGAGAAGGAATATTAATTAAGTTCAAATTTGGAATGTCCTTGCCAGGAGCAGATGAATGAATTCAATGAAGCAACCTGTTGGGTTGTAATTCAGCGTTTTGTTAGCAATTTAATAGAATGCTGAACTTTTCATAAATTAACACTTTGTTTTAATAATCTTATTAAAAGGTTATTTTTTTTTATAAGATTAGTCCTAGAATGTGATTTTGTTTTACATTTAAAGAACCAGGACATATTTTTTTTCTTTTTTCACCTTTTTAAATAACCACATTCTTGGTTATTAACAAAAAGTGTTTAATACATTTATATGTTAAAAAGCACAAAATAATGTAGACGAGTAACTGTCTTTCCCATTCCATACTCTCAGTCTTATCCCACCACTAACTGAAGAAAACCGTTACCAATTTCTTGTGTATTTCTTTATAGATGTTATTTGTACATCAATTTCATACAAATTCACAGAATCTGGTTGTTTTTAGACCTCTTACAGCTCTTTGTAAAGGTTCCCTAACATATATTACACATGCATATATGTTTATATATATCTTACATGATATATATATATATTTACTACCCTTTGATGATTACATCTTTTGGGTATTTTTCATTAAGAACACTTGCCTTTTAAAAGAATATTTCCTAATAGTGAAAGTCATATGAATGTCTGGGGCGGGTAATGCTAATGAGAAAATACAAAATGGGAAAATTATTCACCTGAATAAACCTGGAGAGTTTACAAGTAAAGCTTCACTGGTCACTGCAGGGTTTAAAGTTTCCACTTTACAATGTAAATATGTTGTGGTCGTCTTAGTTCTTAAACTAATTTGCTTCTTTCTGGTGGGGAGGATAGCGAGGTTGAGAAAACACTGACTAAACTGAAAACCAGCTCCATTTAAATGTGAAGCTGCATTCGAAACACCAGCATAGTCTGCTGAAGGGCTCTGCACATTAAGCTGCATGCCTTGCTGAGTTTTATTCCAAATAGACAACAGCAGATGGTAACAATGCACTTCTCATAGATGGTAGGAGGGAGGCAGTCTTGTTTCAAGTAATATTATTTCTGGGCGATAATCCAAAATGCGCAGTAGGCAGAAGTTAAAAGGAAGCGCTTGCTTTTAGGTTTTTAAAATATATCCCTTAATCCTGGGTGATGATTGACAATCATGATTTAGAGTATGAGGGGCCTCTCTTTAATCTGGCAAGTTTGATGTTATTTGCGTATCTAGTAGGGCTTTTATTCAACTAAAACTAAGTGGAAGCCTGTGCAATTGATGCCGCATTTCAGAATTGATTTCTGGCCTGGTACTCTATTTACAGATTAGTAAGTACACGGAATCCGTCCTCCTCATCATCTTTTTGAAATTTAAAGGCTCTAAAAGGCACATTTACAATTAAAATGTTTCTTGCTGTGTAAGACTATGACCAGGAGATGACGTTTTCCCCTTATAATTTAATTTCTTGAGAAGAGAAGCAGTCTGTAAGATTATATTAATCCTGATTCAATTCTTAAAATATAATACTAGCCATTGGTATTTACAAATGGTCAACATGTTGTCATTATTGGCTTCGTGCAATTTGCTGTAAGTTCTTGGGAGAAATTTTAGGAATTACCTCCAAGCCTCCTGCTCCTATTTAAAGGTTTCTAGCAAAGCCTTTGTGGGGAATACATCAGTGTTCTGCTATTGAATTTCCATTGTTTTATCAGTTTTGATAATAAATTGATTTAAAAGCACACAGCATTAAAATATAATTAATCATAAACTCCAAATCAAAATAAAACTAAGAAAAGAAAATGCACAAGGATGAAAGTTAGGTGAATTTTACAACAGTGACAACAGAGCAATTTTCATTAAGGCATTTAAGTCCTAGCATTAATGTCTCTCTCACAGTTGCCTTAAAGCAAAATGGGGCTCACAAGAAGTGAGAGAGAACTAGATATGAAGCTCAAGTGATTTATTGTTCAAAATATCTCACTATGATATTTTAAATCATGACATGGGATAAAACTTTAAGAAATAAATCCATTCATTACCCAAAAAAGTGGAAGGTTCAGAAAAGTATATAAAGAAGGTAAATATTGCCTTCAATCCTGGTTTTCAGAGATAGCCACTCTCGTGTATAGTCATATATTGTTTTTCCTCATTGTGTTGCAAAGATCCAGATTTAAGGGCTAAAATATACTTCCCGGGAGACATCCTGGCTGCTGGGGCCATGCAGAATTCAGAAAGGGAAACTTGCAGCCTCTGGAGTGGGTGTCACTGAGTGACACGAAGTGCTGCAGGTTTGGTCTGTGTTTCCTATCTCTATCCGCAGAGCTTTCTTCCCATAGAAACCCCAGTGATGGGATCCTTTGTGTTTAGAATATATTCTAACCTAATAAGTGAATGTTGATAATACTTCTTTTTGTTAACATTTCAAAAGCCTGTTTTTGCTGCAGAATCATGCGTTTGATATTTAAAGGCGAATAAAATAAATCCAAGTGATAGAAAAGTTGTATGAAAATCATATTGGAATATCCATCGCAAACAGTTATTAAACTCAAATTTCCTTTTTGCCCTTGGTCTTGCAGTTTCTTGCCACTAAATGATTGAGCGATTGCAAAAATTTTCTGGAAACACTACCTGCCTACAGCTTTGCTCAATTTATTCATAAGAAATTTCATAAGGTAATTCATCAAATCTCAATGAGGATTTTTCTGAGACGGATAGGAGGTAAACGTTAAGTCTGCAGTCTTAAAAATTAAATCTCAACTCCCAGAATGCCAAATCCAGGGGAAAGTCAAGGACCTTCCTTTCTGGTCAGTGATCAATGGCCGTCACCTCAGAAACCTATCTTGTCACATGGCTTGCCTTCTGCCTGCCATCCTCTTCGCCTCCCTGACTCCCACCCTCACATCACTGGCTACACATTTCCTATGAGATGCTGCTCTGATATCTCCTGCGCCATGAAACCAATGCCTGCTGCCCTCAGCAAGGTCACCGTTCCCTCCCTCTGCCCTACCAGGACGCCTCACACACACACACACACACACACACACACACACACACACACACACTGCAGCTCTCATCACTATTTATTTATTGTCTGTTTCCCTTTCCTGTGAGCTCCTACAGCCTAGCACAGCATTAAAGAATGATTTGTTGACTGATTAAATTACTAAATAGATGAATAAACACATGGGTGGGTGAATTTGCTCATGAGATAAAGGTGTCTGGCACCTCCTCTAGTTCATACCCATAGTAGCCATAATAACAGTCTCTGATACTTATTACTCTTACTGAAGACTTATCAAACATTGTGTTCAGTATTTTAATGAGTTGCTTGTTTGTGGTGACATATCCCTGTTGCACACAGAAGGAAACTCTGATTGGATGGAGTCAATCACTCGTCCAAAGGCGTAGGACCAGCAGCTTACTGGGCAGGGACTCAAGTTCAAGCTGTTTCATTCCAAAGCCTGTGTACTCACCATTGTCATACGCTGCCTTTTTCTCCCACAGGCAGTCAATAAGTTGAGCAAATGAATAAAGGGGTGAATGCGTGTTTTCCCTGTATGGAAAGAGTTTCAGTAAGAAGCAGGAAGTTGTAGTAAGATTTAGCACTGGAAGTGTAGTAAGTGCTCAGTAAATGACAGCATTATTGGCTTTGTTATATAATCATATGATCTACCTGGAAACAACCAACCCAAAGAGCATCAGTGAAAATCTGATATGAAATTAGGGCTCGATTTATATATGGGAAGACTGTGGCTGTCAAACATACTTGTTCAACATCTGTTTAGCGATGTAGGTCAGTACTGGCAAGAATACTTTCTTTCCTATTCCTTTTTCTTTTCATTTCTTTCCTCTCCCCAGCCTTCTTTCCCCTTCCTTTTTCTCCCCTGCCCTCCCCTCATCTCTGCTGTCTTCTCCTTTCCTTTTCTTCCCCTTAATTTCTTCTGGAAGGACATCTACTTCAGTAGAAATGGAACCATGTTGCATTTTACCCTATATGTCAGGAGGTACGTATAGAGACCTGAGTTCACTGGCCATATAGTCTGTGGTATTTTTGACACTTCTTGATATATTGGTACCACAGGTGGTTGTCTGGTTGGGACATCCCATAATCTGTTTTGTATAAAGATCGATGTTGTGACAAGTGCCAAAAATCTAGGTGATCTATGTGGCTCAGTGATTCTCTCAACCTTGGCTTTGAATCAGTTCATCTAGGGAGTTTGAAAAACCTTCAAATTTCCAGCACCCAATTTCAGTGTTTCTGCTTAAGGAGACCTGGGGAGGGCTGTGGTTGACATAGCATTTTTAGGAAGCTCAGCCCTGTGGGTTAGAGTGTGCAGTTTATATTCAGAACTAATGAGACAACATACGTAAAGGCCTCTGCAGTGTTTGCCACAGAAATATAAGCTTTCCTTACCCTGAACTCTCCCAAACAGGATGGCAGACAGAAAAGGGAAGTAAAGGATTATTTCCAAACTTGTCTAAGGAAGAAGGGAATCTGACTGTGAATATGCCAATTGGTTTAACCTAGTTCAGGGGTTCACAAACTTGGCTTTTCGGGTGGGAGGTGTTAAAAAAATAACCTGAGTTCACTAGAGATACGTTTCTATAGCATATTTATTTTTTTTTAAGATTATTTATTTATTTATTTGACAGAGAGAGATCACAAGTAGGCAGAGAGGCAGGCAGAGAGAGAGAGAGAGGAGGAAGCAGGCTCCCTGCTGAACAGAGGGCCCAATGTGGGACTCGATCCCAGGACCCTGAGATCATGACCTGAGCCGAAGGCAGCGGCTTAACCCACTGAGCCACCCAGGCGCCCTCTATAGCATATTTAGAACCCGTAATATGTTGATGTTCTGGGGTTCAACCCCTAGAGATACTGATCTAGTTGGTCGAGAGTGTGGCTTAGGTATCAGGATTTTTTAAAGCTCCCAAGTGAATCTAATGTGCAGAAGGCTTTGAGAACCACTGGTCTGGTTGGAAAGACTAAATCAGATACAGAGTAACTGATTGTCTTCAGCAATATGCCTCAACAAAGGTCTGCTCTTGTACTGATCCTTCCATCATTCCCCAAGTCTTGACTTTCAGAAAGAAAGCAAGTCTCTATTTCAAAGACAAGGATAAAAAGAGGCAGAGAGTATGGCTAAAATGTTTTCTAGAATTTCCAGATGAGATCTCAAAAAAGTATGTTGTAGAGGCACTGCCTTATTATGTACTTTTGCTCTACCTTGATTCTCACTAATAAAGCCCTTGACCTTAATTAAATTTTCTAAGCTGAGGCATAGCCTGGACAATGGGAGTAGTCCATTTTGCAATCCAATATCTCAAAAAAATGAGTCCATTGGGATTATGACTTGTGTGGTAAATTAGTATGGGCCACCTCTTGAAGGCCTGATTACTCTCAGGTACAATAATAAAACTGAGGTTCAGAGCCGACAAAGCTGAGAGCCAGACCCTGCTTTCGCTTTCTACCAAATTGCCACCCCATGAGATTTGCCCAGAAAGTGACAGCCAGCTTTTATTTTTCTCGTTACAGAAAGACCTGAGAACCACTGCTGCCACATTTACCATGTTAAAGAGATTGGGACCCTTTACGCTAGTCGAATGCTGGGAGTCATGGACAGGTATTTGAATCAAGCCCACAAAAGAAAATAATCTGACAGCATGGATTAAAAATAGAGATAAATGAAGGGGCTCTGATCGCAGGCAACATGACACCAGTCAAGGGGTGGTTGCTTGAGAGGTGAGCCATAAGATAGAACAAACATAAGCCACATACACATTTGAAGGACCCTCCAAAGGCCAATCCCACAAAGCTCACAAGGGAGATGACAACCGCTAGAGGCAGGGAGTGATTTCAACGCCAGGGTCTTCTTCTTGTCCTCTAATTCTCCTTCTACTCTGCATTAATCTTAGGGGCTCCCTGCAAATGCCAGTACTAAGGCTGTGTTACAATACAAAATACAAATCTCTGGAAAGACTTATATAATAAACCTTTCCATTTTTGTATATATAGTGATTCTCAACCCTGGTTATATATGGAATCAGTTGGAGGTTTTTTTTTTTTTTTTTTAAATAGTGAAGCCAGGGTTCCATGTCAGAAATTCTGATTCATTTACTCCAGAGTGGATCCCAGGCATCAGTATACACATGTGCACACGTGCATACACACACAAACACACACACACACATCAGTATATACATATATCTATATATATGTATATACTGATGTATGTATGTATGTGTATATATACACACATCAGGTACTGATGTATGTGTGTGAATGTGTGTGTGTGTGTGTGTGTGTGTGTATTTATATTGTTTTTAAAAACATGATTTTCGTGTGCAGCCAAAGTTGAGGACCGTTGGTCTAGAGGGTGAAAATTTTGATCATATCCTTTCTGGAGGGCATATTTTGATTGGGAAGAAAAGAAAACTGAGTCCTTGGGTGAAGGGAGGTAGGAAGAAGTACCTGTGGTTTTTAGAGGAAGATGGGGAGAGCGGAGATTAGGAATGAGGAGGTAGAGCTGAAAATAAACTTTATTTGTCAGTTTTGCCTCAGGCTGGCTCTGACCCAGGACATAAGAGAGATAAGAAGGGAGGAGGAGAAGGAGCTGATGGGAGAAGAGCATCTTCATGAATACATATTTTAAAACTGGCTCAATAAGTGTTCTCAACGTCACTGGCTCTCAGAGGTTGACCACTTTGAATAGCAGTTTTAGTTCCTGTAGTACTGAGTCTTCCTGGAAACTATCAAAAAATTGAGCATTAAATATGTCTGTGGGCGTAGTGATGAGTGAGAGATCTGCGTCGTCTCTCTGTCAGGAGATGACAGATCCCTTAGGAGAGCTCACGTCAGAACCTGGAAGTGCGCCCTCAGAGAAATGTCTTATTTTGTTACAGTGAAATCACTGTGTAAATGTCTTTTAACAACAACAACAACATCAATCCAATTTTATCTGGCCTTTGTTGGTTTCTCCATTATTTGCTGGCCAAACGGCTTGCCCCTTGCCTCATTCGCTTCTCACTTTGCTTGGCACGGAGGATTTTAAGTAATCTTGCTGGTTGTCCTCCTGACTTGTTTGGAACACTTTCCAGGGCTGCGGCTGTACCTCTGTTCCTGGCCTCTGAGAGGCGCTGTGGCATCATGCCCTGAGCCTGTGTGTTGGTGGTTTGACTCTCAAGTCTTTGAACTTGGGCAAAAGGTACTGATGGCCATTTCCTCATCTGTAAAATGGGAACAATGTGAGTACCCTTGCAGAATTATAAAAATTAAATGACAATATATGTGAAAATCGCTTTGTAAACTATAACATGCGGGGCAAGGGATTTCCATCCTCTTCTCCAGCCCCCTCCTACAGGAAAAAGACCTGCTAAACAATTCAGCATAGCATGAAAGAGGGCTGGATTATTTGCGGGTATTTTTAATGTATCTGTTCTTGGTTATTGGGTCATTTCAGAACAAATGTGCTGAGATCATCCTCTGGTCTGCCTGAGGCCTCGACTTGAGAGTCATTGTCAGCAGCCTCTGGTGAAGGCTCTGCCCTAGAATCTGGCATCAGAAAGATTTGTGTGGATTCCTGGGTCTGTGGATCTGACCTTGGGTAGGGCTCCAAATTAAGCCACTATAGTCTGTGATCATCAGAGTGAGCTATGTAAGCTTTGAGGATATAGGACCATTTTCCTCTTAAACCATCTTAGTGGCTTTGGGTCCACCCATCTCTCAGCCCTTAAAGGGCCCATTTCTTCATCTGTTAATTCCCTGCAGGTGTCTCCCAAGAGTCTCCCAAAACATCAATCCAAGGCAACCTCAGAGCTAGAACTACATTAGTAGGACTTGTGATTGCTCATCCATATTGTATGATGGAATCTACCATACAAATACAATTCAATAGGAAGTATAAAGTCTGTGTTCTTTTTATTTAAGATTTTATTTATTTATTTGATAGAGGGAAAGAGAGAGCACAAGCAGGGGGAGCGGCAGGCAGAGGCAGAAGGAGAAGGAGGCTCCCCACCAAGCAGGGAGCCCGAAGCAGGACCCTGAAATCATGACCTGAGCTGAAGACAGACGCCTAACTGACTGAACCACCCAGACGTGCCTAAAGTCCGTGTTTTAATAAGCAACCCACTTCCCAACCCCCCAATGATTCTGATGTTCACTGAAGTTTGAGAACCACTGATCTAGAAATCAGCTACCTGGGAAGCTGTGACACCTGTACCCAGGAGAGAACAGTAAGCTGTTCTCTCCTGGGTACACTACAAGTAGACATGATGATCTTGAGGGGGTTCTCTTAGGTCCCCTCACAGTAGTCACCCAGTGAAGGCACCGTCATCAATGGCCCTGTGCTCTGAAAGCAGCCTGACCCGCTGTCACTGGGCTCTGCACCCAGCTGCCGCCCTCTTAGATCTTCGCTTCATCAACTTCGATTCGGCGGCTTTCACTTTCAGCCCTAACAATTTTGGGAAGAAAGGCTTATGATTTCTCTGCCTGGGTAAATGTGCATTTTGTTATCTGACCTCAAGAAATAGCATGAAATTAACTTATTTTCCCTACCCTTGGTTAAAAGAAACCTAATTTTGTTCCATGGCTCTTCACACGTCTGGTAATATCTGACCATAAATAGTTTTAGGACTAGAGAGGGTCAAGCAAATAAAACAGCCTTGCCCATAGGCTGGGGGAAAAAAATTCTGCCCAACAAATTTAAATTGCCTTTCCTTTGATCATAACGCGTATTGGTGGCCTGAAGGAGGATAGTACCAGTGTGCTGAAGGCTAAAATTTCCATTTCTATCACTTTTTCTTTACCCTCTCGAGTGGCTATCTGAGACTGTTGGTCATACTTTCTAAGTGGGTTCTGTGTCAGTTTCTGCTTTCAAATGTGCTGGAAATCAGTGTAAGATGGCACTTTTTACCAATTGCTAATTGTGGTTATTTTCTTGTTTTGCATATGATTGGTATTATGATATTAATATCTGAGTAGTCACATTAGGAAGACACGGGAAAAATATTCTCCTTGTCTTGCTATTGGTCTTGAGCCCTAAAAGGTTGTTTCACAGTTCTGATTGGTAAAGGAAAGAGACATACATGGAACCACAAATTCAAAGGTGGTTTCTGACAGCTCTTCAACTCCAAGATTCAGTGAGAGACGTCCCCCACTAAACGAGATCATTTGGTCATGAACTCAGGATTTTACTGTGTAGCAATGAGCTAGCTCTTCCCCAAAGCTTTATCAGTAAAGCTAATACACTAGATTTTTTAAATTTTCTCCCCACCAAGTACTTGAGAAGAGAGCTAGTGATCTCTGACTTCCATCCCATTTTAAGTCGATTTCTGTCATCTCTCTTCATCATAATGTGACAATTGGGGGCTGAAAAAATAAATGGACTGAAATATGAGTGACAGTATCCCAAGGAAATGGCCCAGGCCATGGTGTTCACCTACCTGCTAGGTCCCGGGTGAAAATGAACAATTCAGATCTATCCTTTTCCCAACTTTGGTTGACACCTGTGGCTGTTTTTCACCCTGGTTTATATTTCAGTGAGGGTGATTCTGGGTCTTATGGCTGTGTGGGACTGAACAAGACAATGACAGCAATTCCAAAAAGCTCCCGGATAATTACCTCGGCTGCATTGGTGTAATAGTGGGAGATTGGGCTGGGAAAATCTGGGACTATGAGGCTCTACCCTGCTCTGCTTTCCAGCATTTTCCCCTAAAGCTTCACACCCTCCCCACAGAAGGTTAGAATTTGAGAATGAAGGCTGGAGGAAGACAGAAGTCAGTTGCTAATCTTGGTACATCCAAACTAATTAGGGTTTCCTGTATTAAGACTATCAGTACATTCAAGGTGAGGAAATATTCAATTTATGTTTGATAAATTGAGTTAAAAATACAGCCAGCATACCCTTGGGAGAAAAGGTCAATTTTTACGAAAACTTTTTAAACAATTATTCTCTATCTTCTACCTCATTTTATTCCTGCAGTTTTCTATTCTTGTAGGTTGGGGCCTCTTTTGTGATCTACATTTTTTGGATGAGGAGCATAGGCACAGAATAGGCAAATGGCCTGTCTGAGATCACATGACTAGAGAGCTGCGGGAGATGGGACCCAAATCACTACTTGCAGTTTCCAGCCCGAATTCTTTTCCACCTCTACTTAAAGCAACATCGGTTTTATAGCAGAAATGCTTCAAATCGTATTCTCTTTTCCCTCGACCAAAAGAGTAATCCAGACAATGGTCTTGCATCAGCAAAACAGAAGCACCTTTGGAGACGGCAGTAGAATGAACAAAATAAGAACTGGACTCAAAGAGGACAAATTTTTATGCATGTGCTCAAGGGTTTGGAGACAGTTTTATTCATAGTCATGAGCCCAGCACATGCTTCATTCATTTCCCAAGCTTTGCTTTCTTCAACAGCAGTACCGTATGGTCTCGGGGAGTCCCCTTTTTCATCCTCCTTAAGTTAGCAGGTAAAATCATGTTTCACTTTGTTCATTATGAATCTTTTAGAATTACCTTCTGTGGCTAGAAGAGATTTTAGAGGGGCAGAAACCACTAATTTACAGACCTATCTCATTCTTAGTCAAATGTTATTTAAATGAATAATTTTTAAAAAATATTCTATTTATTTATTTGACAGAGAGGTCATAAGTAGGCAGAGAGAGTGGGGGAGGAAACAGGCTCCCTGCTGAGCAGAGAGCCTGATGCCGGGCTCAGTCCCAGGACCCGGGGATCATGACCTGAGCCAGAGGCAGAGGCTTAACCCACTAAGCCACCCAGGCACTCCTAAGTGAATAATTATTTAAATTAGTTGGAAGCAGTATTTTTTTTTCTTTAAGAAGAAATAAAATTTTATCACTATTTCTTTCCCCATCTCCTTTCACTTTGCCTCTACATTTTATATTAACCCTCTGAGTTGCTCTTTTCCAGTTATTCTTCATTATTTAAATCAATCAGGCAAATATGTACTCTTGCTAGTCTAAGACTACGTGAATAAAGAATGATAATTTGGGGACACCTGGGTGGCTCAGTGGGTTAAGTCTCTGCCTTCGGCTCAGGTCATGATCTTGGGGTCCTGGGATCAAGCCCCACATCAGGCTCAGCCCCACATCAGGCTCAGCCCCACATCAGGCTCAGCCCCACATCGGGCTCTCTGCTCAGTGGGGAGCCTGCTTCCCCACCCCCACCCCCGCTTCTCTCTCTGCCTACCTGTGATCTTTGTCAAAAAATAAATAAAATCTTTTAAAAAAAAAGAATGATGATTTTATTTTATAACTTGCATACCCCCTGGAGAAAGTAACTGGCAAAAATGTCTTGGTGTTTTAAGTTCAAGGTTGAATTTTTCAATGATTTGACTGTGAAATACATGAATTAAAAAATCAGCTATTTGGAACAGTCTGTCCTGAATTCTAGACATCAAATATGGTGTTTTTATTAGTCTTAGTGTGGACATACCAAAAGGCTTCTTTTTGACGGTAAAATCTATGTTGCAAGCTATTTAAATAAGCTCCCCCATATTATTCATCGAGGTCAGGGGTCAGCAAACTTCCTGTAAAAGGCCGGATCATCAATTTCTCAGGTCTTGCATGGGGAGTGTAATACTATATTTGATCTTTGTCCAGGTTTCTAGCACAAAGCTCCTAAAACCTTTGTTGTTTCCTGAATGATGGGATGCTAAGAGCATCTCCAGTTCTAATATTTGATCTTTGACTCAGGTTCCTGACACAACAGCTTCTAGAAACTTTGGAATTCTGGAGTTGTAAGAGGGTCTTTTTGTATGTTAATGAGACAACTGGTGCTGGGGCCCCCCAGATAGCTTCAGGATGGGTGCTGACCACCAGAAAGACAAACCCATGTTCAGAAGCTTGGACCTTTCAGTGACTCCCCCACCCCATTCTCCATCGATGGAGACTGAGTTAATAATCCATGATGCCTGCAGGATGAAACCTCCACAAAAATCTTTAAATGACAGGGTTTGGGGAGCTTCTGGGTTGGTGAACACATCCACATACTGAGAGGACTGTGCACCCCAGTTCCATCAGGATAGATGCTCCTTTGCTTGGGGACACTTCCAGACCTTGCTCTATATACCTTTTCATCTGGCTGTTCACCTGTATCCTTTATAGTAAATTGGCAAAACCTAAGTGTTTCTCTGGGTTCTATGAGCCATTATAGCAAATTATTGAGCCTAAGGAGGTTACATCCCATTGGTCAAAGGCACAGGTTACAATCTGGAACTTGTGATGGGCATCTTAAGTGGGAGAAGTCTTGAGGGGCTAAGCCCCTAACTTGGAGGTCTGTACTAATCTGGGTAGTCAGTATCAGAATTGAATTGTGGGACACCCAGGTGGGATCTGGAGAGTTGGAGAATTGGTTGGTGTGGGGAAAAGTACCCACACATTTGGTGTCAGAGTGTTATGAGCAGAAAAGGAAATCAACTTCTTCCTCTGGTGAGTCATACAATCTCTGTTGCAAGTACACAGTTCAGCCATTGTAGTGGGAGTGTAGCTATGTCCCAATAAAAGTTTATTTACAAACACAGACAGTAGGCTAGATTTTGGCCCAGGGGCTATGGTGTGATGACCTCTGATCTAGGAACTTCTTTGAATATATGTGTTATTCTGAACTTTAGGAAATTATATCAGATAAATGTTAAAAAGTCAGCCAATTGTAAGCAAGCAGCTTTATGGTTCTAACGCTTATGATTTAGGCTCCAAAATTTTACCTTTGAAAGAGGGACTTTTTTTCAGGGCGCCTGGGTGGCTCAGTGGTTATGCATCTGCCTTCAGCTCAGGTCATGATCCCAGGGTCCTGGGATGGAGCCTGATGTTGGTCTCCCTGCACAGCGGGAAGCCTGCTTCTCCCTCTCTGACTCCCCCTGCTTATGTTTCCTTTCTCACTCTCCCTCTTTCTGTCGAATAATACATAAAATCTTTTTTTTTTTTTAAAGAGGGACTTTTTGTCCTCTCATCAGGAATTAAGAAAACTTAATTTAAGTGCTTCATTTTAAAATACAACTTTTAAGTGAGGTATATCTCTCAGGAAAATATATATGTACATGTTTGCATATATATATATATATACTCATATATATTGTATCTAAGTATCTAATATAGTCATGCATGTCTAGTATGCTGTGAAACCCTACAACAACGTCTTCAAACTTTATTTTTAGTAGCTACTTTCACAAAGAATAAGACTAGTTCCCTCCTTGGTCCTTCTCTGGACTCCAAGAGAAATAATCATCCCAGATCCACCAAATGTCTATTAGCGATTCCAAGGTTGGTCTATTCCAGATGAGAGCTGTCTGTGGGGGCCCGGCACAGATATCTGTGGCTCGAAGGCCGCCCCCTGCCAAAGTGATTCTTTGCCAAGTTGTTTGATCAAAGGGATGGTAAAGGGATTGGTAATCACACTCCAGGTCACGAAGACAAAGGCTGGAACTGGCAGGTTAGGTAGATGGATAGGAGAGGTTTAGCACACTAAAAGGTGGTGAAGAATAGTCAAGAGGACAGTTTGGAGGCAAATTCTATGTACCCTGGGCATCTGCTGGGACATCCCTCTCAAGGGCAGCCTGGTCCTTTGCTGGCTCAAGGCCAATTATTACAGGGAACGAACCTGGTGGGTTACTTAGCCACCCATTCTAGGGATCTGGAGGGTCCTGAAGGAACAATTCCCCTTGGACCTCACAGCATAAAGTTGACTGGCCAAAATGAAGGCCAGTAAAACTGTCATCAATCCACCACCAAATCTCCTTTAATTGTTTGTTAGTAGCATTTTCAGCATGACTTAGGGCTTTAGCTATCCTTGGAGGCAGTCAAGGTTAAAAACAAGGTTCTGAAATTCAGCTGTCAGGGTTCAGCCATCAGCTCCACTGCTCATTAGCTCTGTAGTGGTAGTGTGTCAAATAACCTAATCTTTCTAAAATGGTGGATGATTTAAGATGATCTTTTCTTCTTTGTAAGATAGCATATGCTCCTGCCAGCCTCCTCTGCTTCCCCCACCCCCACCCCCCACATACTTCTCTCTGGCTGCCACCAATTGCTGGGTGGAATCATACGAATCCCAAATTGTTTTTAAAATGTGACGTTACTTTGCTGTAAGCCAACTACTTCATAAACTGTGTCAGCTAAAGGTCTCCCCACCAGTTAGTCTGAAGAAGTTTTTGCTGTCATGTCTGTCCTGTTAATTTAAGCAGAAACTGTAATTAGATGTAAGTGGTCCTGTTCCCACAGAAATGAATGGCAGCATCTGTAGAGAGACAACCGTTCCAAACCCTTTTGGCTACCGGGACTCTACAAGTTAGCAGTATGGAGCGAGGCCCAGATCCAGACTTCTGTCGGCCTAATTTTGTATCTGTGGATGCACAACACTAAATCCAATATTTCTAATGCCTTGCTGTGATGGGTGCAAAGCCAAGCACATTCCAGACTTTTGTGCTGGTGACTCCTCCTGAGAGGGACACACTGTGTGTGAGTGTGGGTGTGTTGTGTTTTATTTTTCTCAATCGCTTAGCACAGATAGAAAAAAATAGAGGTTATCTAAGTAGCTATATACAAAACCAGAAAATCAGAAAAAGTAGTAAGTTGTACTAATAACTGAGCCATGGAATCACAAGATATTCTGAAGAAAGATGCTTTGCTTCTTTGTTTACCTCTCTGATAAAGGAATGAACGGCTTGTGTTCTGGAAGGCTGGCCAATTGTAGAGTTAAATGCCAGAGCCCCCTGGGCATGTGGGGATGTATTAGGGGTTGGATGGTCTATGGGAGACAGTTTTCTTTTTTTTTTTTTTAATTTTTAATTTTTTATAAACATATATTTTTATCCCCAGGGGTACAGGTCTGTGAATTGCCAGGTTTACACACTTCACAGCACTCACCAAAGCACAAACCCTCCCCAATGTCCATAACCCCACCCCCCTTCTCCCAACCCCCCTCCCCCCAGCAACCCTCAGTTTGTTTTCTATCCAAGCAGTTAAAGAAATCTATATTGAGACAATTCACACTGTACTAAATATTCAGTAGTGCAATAAAACGTAGTTGTTGAATCTTTACCCTTCATCCATACCACACGAGGCACTGTGAGGTATATAAGAACTATGGGAAACATGATTTCTCTTCTTAGTGAACTTGGAATTTGGCTGGGAGTTGAACATAAAAGCTCAATAGTTACACTACCTAAAATTGAGTGTAATAGTAAGTAGAGCAAAACTCTAGCCACGTATGGTCCAAAAGATGAGATGTAGGATCCAAAAAATTCACTTGCTTAAAACCTGGCATCATATTGCTAAATTAATGAAATGACCAGAGTAAGGTTGCTCAACTAGCCATCTGGGACTTCCAGGGGTCTGTGCCATCTAAATCCATCCTGGTCCTGGCCCCAGTTTAGTGCCACCTGGTGGCAGTTGTCCACTCCAGCTTGAATAGACGTGGAATGATTCTGGGCCTTGTGGTTGACGGGACTTGGAGAAAAGAGGTAGTGATTCCAGGAGTCCCCCAGATAGTTGGCTCCCATCTCATTAGCTCAATCCAGGGAAACTGGGGACTTGGAGACAACCCTTGGCCTCCCTGCTTCCTGATGGGGGTACCTACATAGGTTCCTCTTTCCCTTCCTAGCAGCCTATCTCCCCAGCCACCAGCATCTTTGAAGACAATGCTGGGCAGGCAACAGCAGCCAATTGTTACTTTTATCATATTCAAATTTGCCTTTTAATGTTTAAAAAAAATGTTATTCTTTTACTTTACAGACGTGAAGAGGAGTTATTCCAGTGTAGCAGTAAGGATTTCTTGAAAGTTAGGCTGACACCTTAATGAAAATGTGAAATGTCGTTGTCCCAGGTGATCGTAGAGACATTTCAGGAAAGAAAAGCTTCATCATATCAAGTAAAAAAATATATCTCCGATCTGATTTTGCAGCTTCCTAGAAAACATTTACCTGAGTTAGCATGTATTTGACCAAATAAGATACATCAAACTCTGTTTGAGTGGTAGTAAGGGACAAAAGTGTATGCTCTTCTCTGTTTTCAAAATATTTGAAGGCCTCCAAGTACTTTTGTCAGTAAGGAAAAAGCTTCTTTTCACAGGTAGATATTTAGCTCTCCTATTGCACAAATTAAAACACCATCACTTGTTACAAGTTTGATGTGAGGATCAACACACGACAGAGAGAGAAGGAGAGAGGGAGACAGAGACAGTCAGGGAGAGAGAGAGATAAAATGTGCCCCAATACTCACCTAAGAATTAAGTTACCTTGAATGCTTTTAATTTTAAAAATGGGACTGCCCAGTATATAAACACAGCCCCTTTGCCTGGAAATTTGATTTTAGTTAAGTCTCAATCAGGCAAACTACAGATACTCCAGGGATCGAAGCAGGAAATTTAAGTTTGTATCAGTCGTGTAGCTCATTTTTATTGAAGGCTTCCCTCCTGCTTGATTCACTTGTTATTACCTTCCTTTGGTGATTTTCCTATTCCCCCTATGGTTAATGCTTTGCTTTTTTTTTTTTTTTTTAATGTAGTGCATTTTAATCCTTAAAGTGCCATGCAGCAAGATTTAATCTCTGGTGGCATTTTTCCATTTTATTTATGGAGGAGATAGCAGAGGAGATGTGGATAGATTGTCTGGAACTCCAAAGTGGAATGTTTTCAGAGCTGGGATTTGGTAAGCACTCCAAGCCCCAGAAATCCTGAGGCAGCACTAACAGATCTGTTTTCTCTTGGATTTTGGCTGCTCTTGAATGGCATTTATGAATATATGTGTCTATATGTTGCTAGGGGAAAAGCATGAGAGGTGACCAATGGATAGAGTTAAATCATGTGTTTTCAACTGAGCCAATTGTAAAAAACCTACACCACAAACAAGAAAACTGCCAATGGCTTCAGATATAATAGAGCTCTGGGCAATTACTTTATCCTTTTGAGGTTCAGTGCCCTTATTATCTATAAAAACAAAACAAAGAAAGAAGAACTTACTGAGCAATTATGCATTACCACATAGGCCTGATACCAAATTAGGTGTATTCATAATGGTCACTGAATTTCCCAAAGTACAGTAGCTTAGAAAAAGGAAACCCGGGGCACCTGGGTGGCTCAGTGGGTTAAGCCGCTGCCTTCGGCTCAGGTCATGATCTCAGAGTCCTGGGATCAAGCCCCACATCGGGCTCTTTGCTCGGCAGGGAGTTTGCTTCTCTCTCTCTCTCTGTCTGCCTCTCTGCCTACTTGTGATCTCTGTCTGTCAAGTAAATAAAATCCTTAAAAAAAAAAGAAAAGAAAAGAAAAGTAAAGTAAAAGGAAACCCAGAGAGATGCCATGATTTGTTCATGGTTTGTCATAGTTCATTGAACTATAATCAGAACAGTCTAGTCCTGGGACATAGGTCTAGTGCTCTTTCTGTCACATTATTGCTACCTCAGGAGCCAGCTGATCTTGCAGGTCCTGGATGGCTCCAGTATAACATGCTCCCATGATGACTAAGAGGGTACAATTCAACAAGTCTGAAGGGCAGATAAGAAAGGAGTAAAGAGCTGATCTTCATGGTGATGGCTCATTGAGTCTAGAGCAAATGTTCTCAACCTTGACGTTACATCAGCATCATTTCATGAACTTATAAATAAGCACCCTAACAATTAGGTCTATCTCCACACACATTAAGTTATTGGGGAGGGGTCCGGATATCAGTCTTTTCAAATCATCCCCAGTGATTTCAATGGCCAAGATAGAGTACAGCTCTTTAGACTCAGGAATTCATACCAATAAACCTCCTTGTTTGACACCGATACACTCCTTTCTCCTTCTCTCACATCTCATCTCCTCTTGCTCTTGCAAGCCAATGGGAAGGACAGCAACATTCAGCTTTCTTGCTTGTTCTCCTTACCATTTACAACAGAGCATGATTGCTGTAGGGGAGGGGAAGACGGAAAATTAATAACAACAGGCATGAACAACAAACATTGGCAACAGGTCTATTCCTGACAAAGACTTAGCAGTGCATAATCATGACATGCCAAAACATTAGCAAGGAAACTACTCACGCGTGACTTGCTCGAGTGGCTTTGCCAGCAGATATCAACGGGCTCTTGGGAGTAGCTTCCACCCAGCCCTTCAGATAGAGGGTGTTGTGGCTTTCCTTAAGGGAAGAAACAAAAGTGATACACAATGTCAAAGTATTCCCATGTTCAAAATGACCCAACACCATATGGGATTCTATGAGCTAGAAAATAGTTGATTAAAATTTCAACTCTTCTCAAAGACCAAAAGGGATTTTATCCCCAAATCTGGCATAAACGGTGGCTGCCTCTAGAGTTGGATTATATCCTCATGAAAATGGGTCTTAACAATTTCCATGGGTTCTTATTCAGAGTCAGGCTCCCTGTTTTGGAATTTGATTTCAAACTCTGACAGATGGAAATCCACACTTCTTGAAAATAAACATGGCAGAGTTATAGAAAATATCTAGATCACCTAATTAAGCTTAAATATATATATACATTTCAATAGTAAATTGACAAAAATGGGGCTGGGTAATATTTGATAAAATGTTTCCAAGCTTTTCCTAAATTTTAAACATGTGATGAATAGTTTTAAAGTGAGTCAATCTCTTTCTGATATTCTCAACTGGTAAGAAAGAAAATGTGAAAACCTAGATGTTTCCAATTTTAGGAGAGGTTTCTCAACTCTCAGATTATAAAAGGGAGTAAAGACACTCTCATTTTTTCCCCCAGCATTTTGAGTTTCAATTATCACTGACCAACACAGCAGAAAGAAATGCTTTTAATAAATTTTAACCTTTTTGTTGTGAAACATACACACACACATCAGAAAATTGCTAGGATATGTAATGTTTAGCTCTAATGATCTACCACAAGTAACATTTGTAGACCTACTAGCAGTCCAAGGAATATAGCAAGTCCTCGTGTAGTCAATTTTTCAGGTAGAAAAAGGCCATCATTTTGACATCCTGTCTTTCTTCCTGGAAAAGTAGGAACATAAACATCGGAAGCTGGTTTTGAAAGATTCCTAAGAGGGAGGAAGAAAGAAAGCATGTCAGTGGGAAATGTTAAGTTCATCTGAGGCATTGAAGAATCATCTCTACAACAACTGGGATATTCCCTGTTGCCTAAACATATTTCTGTGCCTCTGCCCCTGCTCTTCCTTCCATTTAGAGAGCCATAACCCTGTGGAATGTAAAAAGGAGTTGATATGCCTTTCCAACCAGAGGCTTATATAATTATGTGACTTTGGTATTAGCGAAAGCTGAAGCAGCCTATCTGTGAGGAGCTCTACTCTTGAGAAGCCCAGCAACCACAAGAAATTAAAGGCATTCTAATTCTTTTTTTTTTATACCAAGATTGATTCTTTTCTTTTCTCAAGATTTTATTTATTTATTTGACAGACAGAGATCACAAGTAGGCAGAGAGGCAGGCAGAGGGAGAGGAAGGGAAGCAGCCCCCCCGCTGAGCAGCGAGCCCGATGCGGGACTCGATCCCAGGACCCTGAGATCATGACCTGAGCCGAAGGCAGCAGCCCAACCCACTGAGCCACCCAGACGCCCCAGGAATTCTAATTCTTACTTCAGTTACTTAAAGAACAGTTGAAGAGGTATATTTCATATGTCCTTCTGACAAACATCCCCTTGCTTCTTCTCACTCCTTCCATATTTGCTACAGTTCCAGAGTACCACCTCCACCCCAGAAATAATTTCTAGACACCTCATACTGCAGTGTTTTCTCTGTTCTTTATTGTGTGGACCAGTTAGACCATTCATGCTCCTTAAAAAAAAAAAAATTCTTTCAAAGAATTAAATTTTTAAAATTTAATTTAATTTTAATTTAAAAAAAATTTTTAAAACTTTAAAAAATTCTTTCAAAGTTTTTCCCATCCCCTAGAATAACACAGGAGAGCAACGGAAGCAGCCCTGCTAGAAAGATTCTTTCCCACTCTCTTCTTTCTTTTGTTGTTGTTGTTGTTGTTTTGTTGTTTTGTTTTCTTCTGTTTACTCATTCCTCAAATTCTGTGTTGCAATGAGCCCAGACTGGTTTGGCAAAGTCCAAAAATGTGCTTTAGAGGCTGCAAAAGTGGGAAGAAGTGGACAGCAATCTTCTAGCTGCTAAGGGTATGGTATGTATGTGTGTGGATGGGTGGGGTTGGAGGGGGGTTGGAGACTGAAAATGCTCACATTAATAAACATTATCCCAGAAATGACTCATTGGCTTGAACTGGATTTTAAAAACAACATAAATTGAATGTGAATGAAGGTTGGGGCTATTATATCTTAACCTCATGTAATAAGAAAGGACAGTGTATTAAAAGGTTAAAAAGTATTGAGAGACCTCCCTGTCCCAGAAAGAAAGACTTTGTCCCTGGGAGATTTCTGAAGATCCTGTGTGGCGGTGGTTGAGGGTAAGATGGGGAGAAAAGGGTCTGAAAGGAAGGAACAAACCTAAGTTAGCTCTCTGGATGATGGTTGTCTTCCTCCTGGTTTTTTACTGAAATTCTCTCCTTTCTCCACTCAAATCTGCAGGGACCATATGGATATGGTCAAAACCTGCCTCTGCAGGACAAAGCCAAAGGCGACAGATGTCAGTCAGACAAGCAGGACTGAGGCGGCTCAAAGAGTCCGTGTGCAGCCATTACTGTTCGGCTGTGACCACCTGTGTGGGGAATGTGATGAGAAAGAAAAAGTGACCTGTCAAGTCATAGAGCTGAGTTCAGGTAGACAGCGGTTACTTCCTTTCTCTAAAGTGTCAGGCAGCCTAAGAGAAAAATGTAGCCTTCATACAAAATCTAAGGAATATGAAGATGAGGGCAACTGAGTCCCCATAATATAAGACAATGCCCAGATGTATAGGTTGCATAAGAACAAAAGAAGTGATTTTTCAGAGAACAGTAACAAAAAGGATCTAAAGAGTTCGTTTAATAAAACTTGCTTCTAAGCAACCCCATGGTATGATTTAGGAATTCTGAAACCATGCCAATGTTTCTGAAATCTCAGTTAAAGAACCACTCCGGGATTGTCCATAGTAGACATAACCTGAATTTGATTCCAACCAACAGAGCATCTGTTCACTCTAGTCATAGCGTCATGCCCATCAGAGACGGTTGTACAAATGATGTCCTCCCAGGGATGATGCCAAGGTCATCCTCCCATTATTCCTGACTGATAGTACTGATTCTTAACTTGCAGTTCTCAGCTTGTGTCTGCAGGTTTATAACTAATTACAACTACTCATGCTCACAAGGCTTTATCACAGGACAGATGGGTTCAGGTTCCCCCTTTTTGTTGGTGTGACCACAGATTCCTATCTTTGTTGTCCTTAACATCTCCATTTCCTTTATTCCCCTCATCTGATTTTAGATCTTCCTTTTTTAATGTGCTTGGAATCCAGGACTGCCCCTGTCATTCGAGGGACCCAGAGCAAGAGTAAAATAATAGTGGTCCATATACCTGGTGTCTAACACTTAGAAGTTATGAAATTTTGAGCCCACAAACTATTGAATAAGATATGATCCCTTTTGTGTGAATAAATAATACCTTCATAATTTAATACACCAAATAATACACCAAAGCTTTACCCATAATAATATGAGTATTATTATTACTCATAATAATATGAGTAAAGCTTTGGTGTATATGTGACTGAAGGTTGGCAAAATGTCAAAGACAACTGAATTTAATTATAATTGCCCATGGCTGGGTCTTTCGTTGATGGGCTGGCAATGTTTAGTTGAGTGACAAAATAAAGATACATATTTCATAAGTTGTTTTATATATACGCAATAAAATTTATTGTCTTGCCTTTATTTAAGCAAAATCACCAAATATGTTGCTATAATCAAGATTTTTCACTCAATTTGTATTCTAACAGAGGGGACCTAACGAATTAGAAAATAAAGTGTAATTGTATTTAAGTGTATGAAATTTGAATATATTTTTAGCAAAAATATGAATTAAAATAAAAGTAAACATTGAAAAATTAAAATTAATTTGAAAAATTAAAATTACTTCTCAACGCGTTTTCAGAAGAATTATTTTCTTCTAAAATATTTAAATTTATCTATTAAAGGCAAAATACAAAGAGTGAATTTCAATGCTTTAAAGCAAAATTTTTAGGTAATTTTTAAGATGAATTCAGTTTTATTAACTATTCTTTTTTTCTTTTTTGGTGCAAAAAAGGTGATTTGATTAAAACACAGGGACAGGAACCATGGGCAGAAGGAGCTAACTATTCTTATCAAAATGAAATTATTAGCATTAGTGAGTAGTCCTTATTACATGCATGTTATATCTAGATCCTCAAGTGGAAGGGTGATATGAATTGTTTAATACTGCAAAATGTTCTTCAGCTCCCAATGCAATTGTTTTTAATATACATTAACTCACGAAAACTCTGAAACCACAAACTGAGGCACAAAGAGAAGCAAGAAAATGGATACTCCACACTACTCGGAAAGGATTTGTTTTAAGCAAGAATCTGGTGCAGTCATGCTGAGAAGAAGGCTTTTTATAAGTTATTGTCTTTTCTTGAACATACGCCTGCTGCTCAAACCCTCCTGTACTCCATAGTTTGCCTCCATGTAAGCACTAGCACAACTGACAACCTTCATGGAATTGGACACAGGTGGCGGAACACCACTCCAATTTGTTTCAAGAGCTTAGGGCAAGAAAGGTGGAATAGTATTTCCCTGGGACCTAAGAGGTGTTAGTCAGCAGAGCAGACATTTAGACTTAAGGGTTGGGCTGTACCATCACAGAACGTTGAATTCAGAAAGATATGCCCATGTGTTCTTTACGAAATTTAATTTTTTTTTTTTAACTTTGTGATATATGGAGCCCTCTATAGCTTGGGTTCCCAGTCCTTTTGCCTGGGTCTGAAGGTGGGACTCTCCTATTATGTCTCTTTCTCTCCATTTCTTAGCCCAGCTCTAATTATCTAATGCCTTCATATTTGAAAAGTTTCAACCACTTATGGGCTCTTCTCCTTCCAAGCCATCTGAATCATCTATAAGATGAATTTCCCTACTATTCTAGGGCCTATCATGTCATTTCTTTGTCTTAGAACTTACAGTAGTTACCTGTTGCTTACTGGATCAAATCCCAAGTGTTAATAGACTATCTCACGTCATCAAATTAATTTTCTTTGTTTACAAATAAGTACCCTTTGTTTAACCAAGCTGCTCTCTTTGTATCTTCCAGACTTGTAGTTATCATTCTTCTCTGAGCAAATTTGCTTACATGCATCCCACTTGTTTATCCATGACATCTTGGCTAAGACAATACCAAGCATCTTCACTTACCCATGTTAAATTCTATTGGATGGTTTGTGGATGTTTTTTCCAGCTGGGTTTTATTATGTCTTCCAAATATTAGTAAAATTAGGGTAATTTATTCTTCTTTGTTCTTTTAAAACTGTAATCCTATTTTAATTTTGTGAATATTTATTTTTTTAAATAAAAATTTAGAAGTATATGAACTATAATGTGAAACTCTCTCTCTCCATGACTTTCAACTCTCATTCCCCAGGAGAAAGTCCTATCAATAATTTCGTTTCCAGTTCCAGACCTTTTTCTATCTACAAATGTTTGTAAACATTTTTGTGTACCCTTTTTTATTTTTTTTAAGTTTTAAAAAATTGTATTTAAGTCATCTCTACACCCAATGAGGGGCTGAAACACACAGCCCCGAGATCAAGAGTCACAGGCTCCTCTGACTGAGCTAACTAGGCAATCCCATGTACACTTTTTTAAAAAAACAAAAAGATGATCATCCTAAATATTTGATTTTCTCTACTTGCATAACAATAATTATGGACATCTGTCCATGTCAGCACATCAGACTGCATTATTACTTCGAAGCTGGCTATGATAAACATTACATGAATGCGGCATCTCAACTGTAAACAGGTAGAATAATAGCGTGTACTTCAGAGAGTTACGCTGAGGATTTGAGAGGTTAAGGGGAGTGCCTGGGTGGTTCAGTCGATTAAGCATCTGACTTTGACTCAGGTTGTGATCTTGGGGTCCTAGGATGGAACCTCACCTTAGACTCTATTTGGTCAACGGGGAGTCTGCTTGTCCCTCCCCCTCTGCCCCTCCCCATGCTCATACTCTCTCTATCTCTCTCTCAAATAAATAAATACAATATTTTTTAAAAAGCCCTAAAAATCATTTGAAGTGCTAAGAACGGCATGTAGCACATGTAAGAACCAGTAAATTTTACCTACCAATAAAAACAGAGATTATAATAGTAATAATAATTATTAATTTATTTGCCGATTTCCTGCTGGTAGACATTTATGTGTTCTTAAATTCTTACTTCTACAAATAATGCTACACTGAACTATCCTTACAAATACTCCTACACTCTAAATCATGCTAATCCACCTTTCCATCAACAGAGTAAAAGAACACAGTGTGTCAATTTTTAAAAGTTCATTGTGTTTCTGATTATAAAAGTAATACATGCTTATTCTAGAGAATTTTGAAATTATCAAAAATGGCAAGAAAATAAACCCCATCATAGCCCTACCATTCAGAGATAAAATCACTATTAACATTTTAATGTAATTCATTGGAGATCATCTCATTAAATTGATTTTTTTTTCATTCAATTTTATAGAGAAAGCCCTTGCCCATGACATTAAATGTTTTATCCCAGGAAATTACCATCATTTACTTTACTATTTTCCTATTGCTGGATATTTAAACTATTCCTAATTTTTCACCATATAAACAAGTCTGCAGTTAGCTTTTCAACATATATTTTTATCCATGTTTCTGTTTTACTTAAACATAAAGGATACAAACTTTTGGGGCACCCGGTGTCTCAGTGGGTTAAGCTTCTGCCTTTGGCTCAGGTCATGATCTCATGGTCTTGGGATCAAGGCCTGTGTCAGGCTCTCTGCTCAGCAGGGAGCCTGCTTCCTCCTCTCTCTCTGCCTACTTGCAATCTCACTTTCTCTTGTCAAATAAATAAATAAAATCTTTTTTTAAAAAAAGATTTTTTTAAAAAACTTTTGATTGCCAAAGTTCTTTCTAGAGAGGTTGTTGGCAATGTAAGAGAGTGTCTCTTCCAGGAATGGCCTGCAGAATCAGCCTCCACTTTTCCCATCTGGACCCATCCCCTGGATCCCACCTTCTCCACCTTCCCTGGTGCCGACTACTCCTGATGATCTCAGCCACAGGTAATACTCAAAACCCTTGACAGTCCACAGGCTGGGTACCTGCTCTGTATTTAGCTTATCTAATAATATCATTTCTTGTTCCTCACAAAATTCCTTTCAAATTCTTTATGGTGACATTCCATCCTCTTTTTGGATATCATTGCAGGAAACAATAGGAGATTGGAATCTCAGCAAACCTAAATTCTATTTTCTGCGCAGGCAGAGACCGACTGTATGACATCGGGAAGTGATTTATCCCCCCGGTGTCCGGGTGTCCTAATCAGTGAAGTAGAGGTATGTGTCATAGGCCTTTTGGCAATATGATAGTTATGATATTTTTGTAGAGAGCAAAATCGCTGCAGAATGGTTTGAAAGCTGACAGTTCCTTTGTAAGCATGCCATAATGACTATCTGTGGCTCGTCATTTTGTTGCCCGGTCAATGGAGAAGTCTACTTTGTTGATCAAGCTGGATTTTTGCATTTCTTTTGGCTCGGAAGGAGACAGCTGGCCTGGCCTTTACTCTGTAGTAAAGGCCTCTTCTAAGGAGACAGGCAGGGAGAATGGCATGAAGGCAGAGAGGGGGCTGGCAGGTCATGACCGAGGCTGCTGGAAGCACAGTCTACCTGTCAGGTGTGTTGATAGGTTTGGCCAAGAATTCACATACCGGGAAGTCAGGCACAAATACCACAATTTCTGCAGCCACAGGCAGAGAGTTTGTCAGTCCCCTTCTTCCCGCTTTCATCCATATGCAAGCAAGCGATAACATGTACTAAGTTAAATAATGCATGGTACTTCAACTATTCTTACTTTCTATCCTTTGGTTATTGTAATTACATGTAATTTTGTGACGGCTTTTCTATTTTTTAAGAAATCGCACTTTTGTACTTGATCCAGCTAACAGGATTTTCTTACATTACTTCATAAAGAGACCATCTTTTAAACTTCTAATGTTATTTCTTATTCATTAGTACATTTGCCTGTGGGGTATGTTCATAAATGGGTTAAAGTTACAAAGTTATGCTTATAAAAGCTCATGGTAATTTGGAGTATCAGGAGGATTTATTAATTTTGAAATCTTAAAAGAGCAAAAGCTAAAATGAGATTGGATTAAGTATATTCTTGCATGCAGTTATTCTAAACACCCTTAAGGACCAAAGACTAACGTACAGAGGACATTATGCAAATGTGAATATATCTCTAAGTGCCTCGTAGGCTTGCTGATGTAATATTTTACATGGTTAGTTAAGTACATCAAGTAAAAGGTCTGACCTTGATAGAGTAGAAAGGTGCTTATTTCAAAACAACTCAGTTGTTTCCCTGGCCATTGCAGAGCCAGCAATGTCAAGTGAGTGAATCTAGAATCTCGTCATCAGGCTCTCAGTCGGCTAAGCATCTGCTTAGCAGGAAACCAAAGGTCTTCTTGGAAGACACCCCTGTCTTCTTGTTTCCCATCTAAATGTTCCTTGTGCCGAGATGCTTCTTAGGGACCCCACTGTCACAATGTGAAGAAATAGATCCCCGATGTGGCCAATCTCAAGAAAGAAAGTTTTAAAAAAAATAGATCTCCAGTGTCACCAATATTCAGGGTTTTTTTTTTTTTTTTTTCCTTTCTTTTTTTAGGGAGGGCCCAAGAATATTGAGCTTTTTAAAGAAAAGCTTCCCCACATGAACACAACGGTCTGGTTTAGGAACCAACAGAGGCCTCATAAATTGTAATTTGACAGACTGCTGTGGTATTCTTGTATCCTTCCTTTGGCTTTATTATCATCTTAGTATGATAAGGAGTAGATATACTTTCCGGGATTTATGGCTTCTATGCTAATATGAGAGGAAGAGAGTGTTAACGAGAGTATCATGACTAGATTCTAGAAACTTGGAACAGAGGGGCCGTTCTGTTCCATTCTGGCTCACCCATTATTAGTTGGTGTTTACCTGTGGTGTCCATATCCAGGGTTGGCTGAAGGTAAGCGTCTGGGGGAAAATGTTACAAAGAAACCTAGATGTGCATTACCTTACCTCTGCTTCAAGTAGAGTTTTTTCCCAAAAAGAACTTAAATCATTAACTAATCATTAGTCACTAATTGATCACTAGTTTGGGTAAACATTCCTTTTAAAAATTTAGTCAACTTTGGAGCACCTGGGTGGCTCAGTGGATTAAGGCCTCTGCCTTTGGCCCGGGTCGTGATCCCGGGGTCCTGGGATGGAGCCCCACATTGGGCTCTCTGCTTGGCAGCGAGCCTGCTTCCCCCTTCTCGCTCTGCCTGCCTCTCTGCCTCCTTGTGATCTCTTTCTGTCAAATAAGTAAATAAAATCTTTTTAAAAAAAAATAAATAAAAATAAAAATAAAAATTTAGTCAAAGAATATTTACTGAGCATGTACAAGGTCCAGAGTTCTGTGCTTGCCAAAGAGCCAGTGTTTGAGGAACTTTCTAAATGTTCTCTGCCTTGATCATTAGCCATGGGCAGGGGGAAAGTAGAATGTTCATCTGATTGACAAATTCATTTTAGAAGAAATTATTCTGAATGTGTGTGGCCCAGGAGGGATGCAAATTCCCATTTTGAACTAAATCTATTCTTTACCATCTTTAAGAACGGTTCTGTGTGTGTGTGTGTGTTTATTTCTCTCTGATCATTTCTTTGATCATTTTAAGCATCACTAATGCCCCAGCAGACTACAATGGGGACAACTGGCAGGTGGAGAAAACTGATGATGGTACAATCGAAATGTAATTTCTTCCACTATAATTCTCTACAAGCTGTGTAAACTCTCCTCAGTTAAACAAACATTTTTAAAGACAAAGATTTTACATTTTCATCCAAACACTGCTGGTAACAACTGCTCACTTTCACTCTTTTGGAGCCTTCCCAAACAGCCAGGAGATTTGCATTTTCCTTAATAGTCTCAGCAGTATGCTTCCTTCCAAAAAGAGAGAGAAAATGAAAACCCTGCATTTCCCTGAATGCTGAGTAAAATAACACGACTATATTCCAGGTAGCCTAGTGGATAAATATGCAATTATTATTATTATTATTATTATTATTGATTGACTTATGCAGCAAACATCTCAAACATTTGAACTTCACACACCACTATTTAAAATGACATCATAGCCTGGATACCAAGAGAAAAGTAGTAGATGGTGTTTCAGTGTCCATACATGAGTGTGCCTTATCCTCTATGAGTCCTCAGCATCTAAATTCAAACTAAATCCTGAGGCCCATTGTATAAAGATGAAGAGGAGCCCCTTGTCTGGTTCACAATATATCCCAAAGCAAAGCTCTCTCCTCTTTGGCCTATGTTTTTATTTTGCTGATTATTTTTATGTCTGTAAACAATGAATAGTGAGGAAACCTTCAGCTTGACTCCGTAATACCCAGTGGGGGCTTATTGGAACATCAAATGGCATGTTCACTGTATTTGAAGGGAAATTAAAAGGTTAAAAAAAAAACAACAGTTTAGGAAAATTATGGGAAGAAGGGGCACACAGCAGAGGGTAATTTGTTCGAGATCGTGATGACAGTCAGGGGCAGAATCTCAATATGGTGGCTCCTAGAGGACAGGCCTTGACCGTGAGCTGTCAGAATTATTTCAAAACAGCGGTTATACTCTTGCACTTAATGGTGATACCCTAAGAAATGACTCAGAGCCCAAATATTCTGAGTAACCAGCAAAGGGCCTCCATGGATGTGCTGTTGAATGTGGCTCTCCTGGCTGTGATGAAAGAGGCCAGCCTGTGAGTATAGAATGCCAGAAATTCGGAGATTTAATACAAAGACTGAACCCACATAATTTTGTGTGGTGTTTGTCTCCCTGGCTTGCAGCTAGAGTTGAAACCTGACCTCCAAATGTTCCATTGATGCTCTCTGCCTACCAGCAAACTGCTTCTGTTCTAGATTCCCAGAGCAGGAGAATTGGATAAAGTCAGGGATAGCAGCCGATCATAACTCTTTGGTTGTAATAAAAAGAATTCCAACTTCAATTAGATTATCCCAAAAAATCTGCTCGTGTTACCTGGAAGGCAGACATCGCTGGATCCAGGACCTCAATGGTGAAGCCTGCTCTGTTCTCTCTACATCTCTTAACAGTGTATTTCTTCTTTTCGTGTTTTGGTCTCATTCTTTTCCACTGCCCAGTGCTGGGCATTCAGTGGGACCAATTACTGTCTTTCCTTGGCCAACACAACTTCATGGGTGGATTGCTTCTTTCCTGCAGACAGCATCCTCCCCTGAGCATCCTGCTAAATGTGAATGAATGGGGTGAGCTGCACGAGGGAAGCCCAGGGCAGCTGCACGAGGGAAGCTCCTGGGCAAGTATGGGAATGCCATTGGCTGAATTCATTGCACAAATTCCATGTCTCAGAATGGACGGTATTCTGGTCCATGACGAGCAGTAAAGTCAGTCAACTGCCTTGCCTTTGCATAGGCTGGTTTTGACTCAGAGTGCCAGTCGTTCATTCAGTAATTATTTTTTGAGTTGCTACTGTGTTTTGGACATTACCACGTATGTTGCTACATTGCTCTTGTCCTCCTGGAGCTTACAGTCTATTAGAGGATAGACGTTAACCAAAGAATTAACCAAGTTACCTTCTCAATTTTGTTATCATTTCAACTATTGTTCCTTTACCCATTCTCTGTAAAATGATCAAACGGATCTTTTAACAACCTAAATCATGTCATTCTTTTGTTTGAAATTCTTCAATGACTTTTTTTTTTCTGGGGATAAAACCTTTGTAATTTAAAATTTTTTCCAGCTTTATTGCCATATAACTGACAAATAACATTGTGCAAGTTTAAGGAGGACAAATTGTTGCTTTGATACATTAGGCATTGCCAAATGTTTATTGCCATGGTGTCGACTAATACTCTTTACATGACATAATTACCATTTCGTTTTGTGGTGAGAACATTTAAGGTCTGTTTTCTCTTGGGGGGCCTGGGTGGCTCAGTCAGTTAGGCATCTACTCAGGCATTCGGCTCAGGTCATGATCCCAGGGTCCTGGGATGGAGCCCGCATTGGGTTCCCTGCTCAGCGGGGAGCCTGCTTCTCCCTCTCCCACTGCTCCTCCCCATGCTCGTGCTCTCTCATCTCTCTGTCAAATAAGTAAAGAAAATCTTAAAAAAGAAATCTATTCTCTTAGCAACTTTCAAGTATATAACGCAGTATTATTAACCATAATCACCATGCTGTACAGTATAACCCCAGAACTTACTCATTTTATTCCTGGAAGTTTTTACTTTGACCAGCATCTCGCCATTTCTCCCACTCCCTGGCCCCTGATAACCACCACTGTCCTCTGTTTT
The DNA here is from genome assembly GCF_964662115.1 of Mustela nivalis. Lineage (NCBI taxonomy): Eukaryota > Metazoa > Chordata > Mammalia > Carnivora > Mustelidae > Mustela > Mustela nivalis. The sequence continues at coordinate 42,580,181 of NC_139025.1, forward strand.
TATGGGTTCAACTTTTTTAGATTCCACATGTAAGTGAGATCATACAGTATTTGTTTTTCTTTGTGGGACTTATTTCACTTGGCATAATGTTCTCAAGGCCCTTCACGTTGTTGAAAATGGCAGGATGTCCTTCTGTCTCATGGCTGTATATTTATGTATATCACACCTTCTTCAACCATTCGTCTGATGTTGGACATTTAAGTCATTTCCATATCTTGGCAGTTGAATAATGCTGCAATGAATATGGGAGGGCAGACATCTCTTCGAGATCCTGTTCTCATTCTCTTTGGATATCTACTCCGAGGAGGGATTGCTGGATCATATGGCAGTTCCATTTTTAATTTTTTTGAGGAACCTCCATACTGTTTTCCACAGTGGCTGCACCAGTTTGCATTCCCGCCCACCTGCACAAGGGTTCCCTTTCCTCCACACGCTCGCCAGCACTTGTTATCCCTTGTCTTTTTGGTGATAGCCATTCTTGATTAAGTGTGAGGTGATATCTCATCATGGTTTTGATCTCTATTTCTTTTTTTTTTTTTAAAGATTTTATTTATTTATTTGACAAAGAAAGATCACAAGTAGGCAGAGAGGCAGGCAGAGAGAGAGGAGGAAGCAGGCTCCCTGCTGAGCAGAGAGCCTGATGCGGGGACTCAATCCCAGGACCCTGGGATCATGACCCGAGCCAAAGGCAGAGGCTTTAGCCCACTGAGCCACCCAGGCACCCTGATCTCTATTTCTGAGAATAAAATTTACCTAACACTTACCATGGGCTTGATGGCTCTCTAGGACCTGGTTCCAGCTAAGTCCCTCGCTTTGTCCACCTTGCTCTACCCGGCAAGACCTACCTCCCCATTGCTTCTTGCCTCTTCCAGCCTCTTTCTGGGCCTGGTACTTGTTCTTCCCTTAGCTTTGCATGTGAATAGCTCCTTGTCATCCTTCCTCTTTTAGGTCATAACTTAAACATTACCTCAAAGAGGCCTTGCCTACATCTCTATCATTATTCCCTTCACACCACTTACCACAATCTGCAATTATCTTCTTTGTTCTCTTCCTTAATGTCTGCTCCCTCTTAGGAGAATGAATTCAAGGACCGTGTTGTCTTCTTCAGGGCTTTATCAGTGGTCTGAGCAATTGGTAAGCTCTCAAGTCTGTGGGGGGACCACCTCCTCCACCATGAAGCCTGCCTTGGGCAGAATTAATTTCCACGTCCATGATGCCACCACTGTACTTCGTGCATAGCCTGGTTACAGCACTTGCTCTGCGAGGCTGTAATTGCTTCTCTCCATACCTGGCTTCTCTTGCTAGCGTACAGATCGGTGACATCAGGGACTAAGACTTATCTCTGTATACCCAAAGCCTATCAGTGGTACCCAGGACATAGCAGGGGCTCTGCTGCTTGGTGGTGGAATGAAAGCAACCCCAATTAATTGGCAGTCCGTATCTGTGTGTTTGTGTACTCATCAGGAAAGGGAGGGGAAGAGAGCCACAGAAAGGAACTCCATGCTTCCAGCTTTCTTTGCTCTATGGATGGGGAGGGTGCAGAGGGATGAAGGAAAAGCTTTCCGAACAGAAGACAGAAACAAGGAAACTTGCAAAGAAAGAAAACATATTGTCAAGCATTTAGATTCAATTAGCAGCCTCGGGTGGGTGAAAAAGAGAGCAGAACTAGGGGAGAACCAGAAGACAGGTACTTGACAGTATTCCTTTAATGCTTTTCCTGTTCCTTGATGCATTGTCTTCTTGTGCAAGTATCAATATTGTGTGTAGACAGGGGGAAACGCATCATCTTCAAACTGTAATGAATCTAAAATGAAAACAAGCCACACAGTTGGCCAATACTGCTTTAAAATTGCACATCAAGAACACTTCCAGGGACAAACACTTTCAAGGCAAACAAACCAAACAGAAATTAAAAAATCTCTGTGGGGTATAAATATGTAATTACACTCACACAGGGAGCATTTTATCAGGTAAACCATCCCACTTTGTTAATTGAAATGCTCCAGCTCTGAGCTTTTTTGACAAAGCGTCTGAATATGTATGTGGAGGGTGTAGACACGCGGCTTCACCTCACCCTTCCTCGCTGGGGCTAACCGCCTCAAAGCCATTCTCCCCCTGCAGCTGTGAGGTCAGTTCCAAAGCCTTCCTTTTGTTTGTTTGCTTCTGTTTCCATCTAGCTGAACGTCGCCAGGATGCAACCTCGTTCGGAATTCTAAATATCTGCCCAAAACACAGCCCGTGTGGAAATTAAGATGGATATACCTCACCTCTATATAGCTCATTTGAAATCCATAGATAAGCCATCCTGTTTAGTAATTTAGAAAAGTTAAGGCAACCGAGCAGAGAGCTGTTGGAGGCACCTGCATGAGTGTGGTGATGTGGAAGAATGCCGGACTAGACTTCCGGCGCCCGAGTTCCACGTGACGCGGCTGACTCCATATGTGGCCGTGGGCCACCAAGACATGGCCGACTCATTTCTGTCCTCTAAACTAAAGATTGACCTGTGATTGCTAAAAACCTCCTTTCTACTCTGACAAGGCTTAAAATCCATATCCAAATAATACTGCCTTTTTTGGAAGGTTTTTTGTTTGTTTGTTTGCTTGGGTTTGGGGTTTTTTTTGTTTTTTTTTTGTGGAGTTTTTTGGTGGTGGTTATTGTTTTGAACCATTGAATGATCAGTTCCAAATGTTTGAAAGGTCACCCAAAAGAGGCTCTGGAGTGTGTGGGGGCTCTGGTCTGTTTTCAGGCCCCAGTTTGGCCAATGCTGGCCCATGGGCGCTGTGGCCACCATGGTGGGTCTCTGCTCCTGGTCCATATCCTCATATCCTCATACCCTGCTTCTGCCACATATACACTGAATGATCGCAGGCAAATTAGCTCACCCCTCTCTCACACAGTCCCTTCCTTTCTTTCTTTCTTTCTTTTTTTTTTTTTAAGATTTTATTTATTTATTTGATGAGAGAGATCACAAGTAGGCAAAGAGGCAGGCAGAGAGAGTGAGAGGGAAGCAGGCTCCCTGCCAAGCAGGGACTTCATCCCAGGATCCCGAGATCATGACCTGAGCTGAAGGCAGCGGCTTAACCCGCTGAGCCACCCAGGCGACCCTGACACAGTCCCTTCTTATTATATATGGGATATACACACATACATACCTATATATAGTTATACTATATATCAATAGAAGTTAATATATCATTAACCATTGAGCACAATTTTCGGCTCAAAGTAATGCCCGGTATTAGCCATGCTTCACATCCTTATCTCATTTTCACAATCATAAACTTGTCCTTGGGTGTCATCCTCTGGGAGGCTGATCATTGAGGTCCCTGTTTCTTCACCTTTGTTGGCTCTCGGTCAATGCCTCCATTGCCTCCGTCTTGGGCTGGCTTTTCCATCCTCCTACCTGGAGACTCTCTTGACCTCCCAGGTGTACAACAATCCTCCCCATCTCTGCACTCCTCTAGGGCATTTCTCATGGGGAGCAGAGTTTATGCCATGTGTTGCATCATTAATCTTCAGGCCACATGTGCATTTTTGGTCGAATCCAGAATCGGGGAACATGATCATCGTCAGGTCGAAAAGGAGATCAAACATTGGCGATGAGGAACTTAAACCCATGACACTGAGGTGAATATCAAAGAATAGATAACTGTTTACAATAAATTCAGGTGTCTCAAACATTGGAGATAACTGTTTAGAATAAATTCAGGCGTCTCAATCTAGATGAATTATATACCAACTGCTCTGTTCTTATGTCATTCCTTTCCTTGCTTTTTCAACCAGAGCACCCTTCCTCCCAGACAGAACTTCCCAGAGACCCTGTATTATTTCCCTCCTTCCCTTCTTCTCTCTCTAGTTTCCTTCCTCATCCTGGCCTCTCCCGCCTTCTCTTGTTTTTTTTTTTTTTTTTTTTCCACAACTATTAATTGAGCAACTTCTATGGGCAGGGCCCTGGAGACCCAAGGGAAATCAGAATGAGTAAGACCCCAGTCCTCACGGCACTTTAGCTCAACAGGAAAGACCGCAAAGGGGTTGGACATTGAGAGGAGGTTTGGGAAGGCATAGAGTACACGACTGGGCCACTTGCTGTCCCTCTCCAGTGAGGGAGGGATTTCCCAGAAACGCCCTTTGGCCCATAGAAAGAACATAAGAAATGAGAAAACTGGAAGCCTAGTAGGTGGAGATAAAAGGAACTTCAAGCCCCTACCCAGTTTCTGTTCTCTTCTTCTTTACCTTTCTTTCACAACTATATCTACTAGGTACCTGCCATTGACTGATTCAGCAAATACTCAGGGAATGACTGTTGCATGTCAGGTAACACACTGGGAGTAGGGAATAGAGCAGTGAATAAGACAAAGAGTCTCCTGCCCTCAGGTAGCTGATGGTTCTAGCCGAGGCCTCAGGCCAGGTCTGAATTTCGTGATTTATAGGACAGTGTGCGTACTTTAAGAACTTTGCACATACTAAATAATTTAATCCTCATATTTGCCCTATGTGGTAGGTACTGTTGTTGTCTTCATTTTATGGATAAGGAGACTGTGGCATAAGGAGGTCAAGTAACTTGCTCAAGGTCCTATAACTAGGTAGCATCTGTCCTCTCCCACTTATTAGTTATGTGACTTTAGCTAAATGACTTTATCTTTATGCAGCTTTATAAGACAGGGATTATTACTATCATCCACATCTTATAGGTGAGAAAACTGAGGCACAGAAAGATTAAGTCAGTCCGTCCAGAACCCTTAGCATGATGCCTAGCAATGGTTGCTATTATTATTATTATTCCTGAGAGACAAAAAAAAAAAAAAAAAAGAGAGAGAGAGAGAGAGATAAGGAGGTTTCAGAAGCCTGGAGATGAGCCAGTATGATTCCAAATTTTCATAATTGTGTCCTTCTACCAACTGTAACGTGATGAGCTGACACGAACCCTGGGTAAGATTCTGTCAAATTTGATGGAAAAAGTTCTTCACGAAGCATTTAAAAGGTGGTGTTTAGCACTTGCCTTCATGAAGAGCAAGTCTCCCCATCTCTTTGTCTCTCATGATGTCTCTCATGGCTTCACAGCCACATATGAGGAGGGAAAATGTAGACATGACAGATGATTGACAACAGATAACTTCTATTAGTCTGCTGAGGCTGCCGTCACAAAACACCTCAGAGTTGGTGGCTTGAATGACAGACATTTATTTTTTTCACAGTTTTAGAGGCTAGAAGTCTGTCATCAAGGTATCTGCCAATTCAGTTTCTGGTGAGATTTCTCTTGCCGGCTCGCAGATGGCCGCCTTCTCACTGCAGCCTCACACTGCTTTTCTCTGAGGCATAGAGGAGCTAGTCTCTTTTCCTCTTCTCATAACGATACCAATCCTATCCCATTAGGGCCCCCATGACCTCATTTAACCTTAGTGACCTCTACAAACATAGTCACTTTAGATGTGAGGACTTTAACATATGAATTTTGGAGGGACACCAGTCAGCCCATAACACACAACATTAGTCATCCGTGTGACACAGCTGCAGAAAACACCAGCTTTCGGTGAAGGTATTGGCCCATGATGTGAAGGAGAGTGTCCCAAACACTGTATTTCATCTCGTTTGGTTATGGGTGTCTCACTTGAAGATAAGAAGGGAAAGTCAACATTTATCAGGCATATACTGCATTTGATACTTAATGTAGTCCTACGACAGTCCTGCAAGTTGTTGGTATTATGGTTCTCACTAGAAAAAACTGATAAACAATCTGTTACTTAAAATGACACCAGCTCTCTTACCAAGGTCAGCCAGCTAAGGAGGTGGTAGGGTTTGAACCAGAAGAGAGGTATGGGAATAGGGGGTCTTGAAAAGAGAAACTCTGAGGAAAGACATTATGGATGATTATCCTGAGAAAAGAGAATTTCAGCGTGATTCCACAAGACAGTGCGTAGATGAATTGGTGGAGATCACAGGGAAGAAGGTTTGGAGCAAATGCATGTTTAAAAAAAATTAAAGATTTTATGTATTTATTGGAGAAAGAGAGCATGAGAGAGAGAGAGAGCAAGAGAGAGAATGAGCAGGGGAGAGGGAGAAGCAAATACTCCGCTGAGGTGGAAGCCTGATGTGGGACTCAGTCCCAAGACCTTGAGATCATGACCTGGCCGAAGGCAGTCACTTAACTAAGACACCCAGGTGCCCTTAATGTATGTAAAAAGATGTTTAAAGCTACAACTCTCCAACATGGAATGGATTATTTTAGAATAGATTATTATTCCTCCGCTCACTAGCAGAGGAATTCTAAAACTAGAAAGTCTTGTTGCAGGAGAAAATCAGCTAGAGCCAAGCATCAGATGGATTGAAATGGAGAACAGGCTTAAACGCGCTCCATTACTCCAAGTTTGTTGAGATTTTCTGTTATCATAGAAGGACTTCCCCAAGGGCAAGTTTCGGTATCTGAAATTCTAAATACCTTAACCTCTGAGCACCAAGGTGGTATGAAAAACTTATCTGATGCATAATTTTTGCTCAATATTTTCATATGAAAATGCAGTCAATTCAGTCAGAATCTATTTGAATTAAGTTATTAAAATAAAAACAAGCCATGAGAGCCATTTCCGTTTATGACAGCTGGGAACCGTATTCCAAGAATGCCCTTGTAATGGCATTCGGAGTTGCTTACCTAGGGCTCATCAAAGAATTAGATGCAAGTGGTCATTGCGCTAATGAAATGCTTATCTTTCTCTGTTCATCAGGCTGAAGAGCTTTTACAAATGGCTGATATTTGGACTCTTTTTCCAATATTAATTAACTGAATGGGCATCAAGGCTCCTAAACTCTATTAAATTAAGGATGGCCTAGATTAATTCTTTTCCTGTGTAAGAACTATGTTTGGAAGCTAGCAATTTCCGAATAGTCATAAAATAGACGTAGATTGCGACACGTCAAGGAACAGCACTACTTGCCATCAGAGGTTCCTATTTTGTAAAAAGTAAAAGCAAAAGGGGCCTTGAGACCTTGTTTCATGGGGAACCTGAAATGTAACTTACATCATTGCCCTTACAATAAGTATCTTCTAGAAACCTGAGATATATTTGGGTCATCACAATTCTCCAGATGTATTTGTACTTCATGTTCTAATTCTGAGTGTGTTTGGGCCTGACAGCTCTTGGTTAAAATGAGTCATGAGGCAAAAATACTTCTGGCTGCTTTGGCTGTCCCACTCATCCAAATGTTTTTGGCAAATAAAGCTCAATGGGCAAATGCTAACATTCCCCAAGAGCTTTTGGCCTGGGGAAATTTTTGCCAAAACTTTATTTGTCCTTAGTACCCAAACAAATACTGGCTGTAGTAACGAAGATCACAGCAAGCTCTCCCGACTGGAGAGCACTGGGAAACAGAACAAAATTTCCGGCTGAAATGGTTAGACCACTGAAAGACACCCAGATGGAGTAAAACTTAATTATTCACAGGAAATTTTGGCTTCATATGGCCTTTTGGTGTGTCTGAGAGCTAGAGGCCAACTTTTGCTTTTCTCAGCTCTGCTTTATAATATGCCAGAAAAGTCCAGCCTCCTTTCTCAACTTGTATCTCAAGCCTCTCTCCCAGCTCATCAGTCCATTTTTTTTTTTTTTTAAATCTAAAAGACAGCTTCAAGCACCTGGTGTAGGAAAACTCTGTATGGATTACTCAGCATGGGAACTAATTATTTTAAGTCACATTGTTTGTTGTGTTTTACCTGCTGCGGTGAGCCTCACTTCCCAAGCAAGCTGCCACAGGCCAGCTTTTGCTCAGAACTCAAATGCGTGTTGATTCCACCCTGACCCCGAAGACTTAATGTGGGGAGCACGTTTGTACATTTCATGCAAACCAAACATGATGTCAGGTTTCGACAGTTTCTTTTGAAGAGGTTAGCCTTTGACTGAACTTAAAGGGGAAAAATTTATGCTCAATTGAGTAACTTGATGCTGACTGGAGTGGTAAGAATATCAATGACATGAATAACTTCAGGGATGCTGGAGGGTTCCCTGTTGCACGTTCAGAGACTCTCAGGTTGGGTCAAGTGTACAGACTGATTACTGCCTGGTCAGGAAGCAGTGAAACCTGATATACAAATACACCTGCAATTTGATAGGCTCCAGGCATGATCTTTACAAGCAAATTGCTTCTTCAGAACTGTCGTATGAAATTGCTTTTATCTACTTTTCTTTTGGAATGATGGGCCAAGTGAAGAATCCATAATCATAGCGTTCTGTTTGGATGGCCTGGGGGCCAAGTCTATCAAGTAACCTGTTGTGATATTTGAGGGGCTCCAAAACCTTCTTACTGCTCTCAGTTTCCCCAAGACTTCTCCCTTGCTAACCCTGTGAGGGCCTAAAATATTTTCACTCATGATTCTCAGGGCTGGAATGAACCTTCTCCCCTGAATGGTCATGTACTTCTATTTTCTTCTCAGTGGAGGGATCTCCTTCACAACAACCTCCCTTGGTAACGCACATTTCTTATGCTACAGTGATTATCTGGAAAAGGACTCATACCCGAGGATTGCAAATGTTCTGAGCAACTTCTACCGCTGTTCTCAAATTTGCCCATGGCAGACATTACCAATCAATCCTGATCCTCTTTCCAGTCGAGCCACACCCAAGGTTTAGAATCCTTTCTAAGACAGTTTTGTATGCAGCCGCTACCCTGCCTTTGGTGCTGGGACAAGAGAAGAGACCTGTTTCCTGTTTCCTGTTTAGGACATTAAGTCCTTCACTTATGTCCATTCATTAGTCAAATATCTCGTGACCTTACAGAGAAGGTTCATAGGACATGTGGATTTTTTTTTCCTGTAGTTTTCCTCAGTAAGTTTTTGCTTCTTTTTTATATACTCCTTAAAATATATGTGCACAGTTGAATTCTATTTTTTTATTTAACATGAAGGTTTTATTTTAATGTTATTATAAATATTTGATACATATATTAAATGAATGCATGATATTTCATATAATTGGCATGAGTATTTATATCACCATCTCTTTATGTTGAACATTTAGTTTCCTTCTGATGTTTTGTTACTATAAATAATATGATATATGACAGAATTAGTTTTTACACTTAGAGATCTTTCTATATTTGGAAATATTTTCTTAGGTTACATTCTCAGAAGTGGGTTATTGGGTCGTGAGCATTTTATGATGGTTAATAGATTACTCAATCACTTTCCAATGGATTTATATCTATTTGCAAGCCCAAACCGATGTATGAAACTACCTAACTCAGCTATTGCCTCCCTGCCAATTTTGCATATATATTTAAATTTAGCAGGGCTCATGACATGTGAGTTGCTTCTTCTGGGACTCCTGACATGTGCTCTGTGGTTCTGTGGTGCTTACCACTCTGCTGCCATGCTCTGTCATCTGCTTTGGGGCTGTTGAGGTTGCCTAGGTCCCCAGGGAATTTATAGCTCTCCCCAGCTTCCCTTGGCATTGACCTGTGAGTTCCTCTGTTGCATTGGCCAGAGGTTACCATTCTCTTGGCAGTAGTTATAATTAACAGCTTGGTCCTCTGCTCTCCAACTCCTTTATTTTCATCCCTAATAGTAAGAACAGCTACCACTGCCATTACTATTGCCACTTACTGAGTACTGGTTAATCACGGGGCATGATTCTAAGTACTCCACATGTACTCCACATGTAACATTTTACTAAGTCCTCACCGAAGTGCACTGAGATGGCTATTATCATTCCCGATTTACAAATGAGTGGGTAATTGAAACTTAGCAAGCTCCATAACGTCGAGAGCACCTAAGTGCTAAGTAGAGTTGCTGAGAAGTAAATGGAGGCTCTATCTTATTTCCCACCCCAGGACTATAAGCATTCTATGTAATGCCTCTATGTCCCCGAGCCACCCCATCTAGGCTCAGTCCATTTGTTGACTCGGAAACCAATTCAGTTCTGAGTTGGGGGAGATAAAGGAACTCTAGGCCAGCATCTGAAGTCGCTCTTGCTGCAATACCAGCTCCAGTCTGTACTGGATTTATGCTAAATGGACTTCTGCTCAGTGATAGAGCTGAGAAGACATAGCGCGGGTGGAAAGGCTAATGAGAATATTCGCTAAAGTGAGTTTTTGTGAGCACTGAAAGAAGGTCATCTCAAGGTGGTGACATACTTTAGATATTTCCTCCTCTGAATGGTAAAATCTGGCTAACTGCAGCTCCTGCTTTTACCTTCCCTTGTCACCAACTTTCCACTTTGTTCTCAATTCCAGCAACCATACCCTTGCCTCAGTTTTCCATGACTGATTCCTGGGCTTGATAAATTTTGTTAGCTCAGTTTCTATAAGATATGCAAAGGAATAGTAAGAACTGGCAGGAAAGGGGAGAGTCCTTGCAGAAAAGATCTCAAGGGTTTTAGACGAGGAGGTGGAATAGAAGACTAAACTCATTGGTATGGGTATTTTCACCTGTAATTCAGGACTCAGCATACATTCAAAACCCTGGAGTACTTGTAAAGCTAGTCTAAAGTTTATTGGGATTGTTCCTTCTGAGTTTGAAACTGGTTTATGAAACAAAGTGGAGATGCAGAAGTTCCTTGGCATAGGAGAAGGGGTCAGAAGGCTCAAGGATGTGCAAATCTGAGGATATACTTCTGATGCATAAACTCATAACCAGTCACCTGACTATATTCCCTGGGAGAGTCTAAAGGACACTGTTGTCATTTTAATAATAAGAAGTTCACTGGTGAGGGAGGCACTCATATCTTTGATAAACTTGGTAGTGACTGTATTGTATAACCATGCTGAGTTCAGTGAGTGGTATACTGCCTTGAAACTGGATTCCCCAACAGCAGATGGGGTCAGTGGGGTTGGGAAACAGTGGAGATCAGGTGGAAACTTTAAACTATCTGTAGCAGACACTGTGGTGCTCTCCTAGGGCCCTTGTCTAGAGCAAGTGCAGCTTGCCATTGGCAATATTGTTGGCTAACAGCTCAGAGATGTGCCTAATTTAGGGAAATACCTCACCCAAGTTTATGCCCACTCACTGGGTTTCCAGAGAGCCCAATGTAAGATACTTGGTGCCAAAGAGTCCTAGGAACCAGACTCTAAAATACACAGATTCTGGAGCTGGATGCTCACCAGCCAACAAGCAATAACTCCATCACTGGCAGTATGTAGAGTGTGACTAGCCCCTAGCATGCAGCCACAGTACAATTGTTAGCACTTTCACCAGCGGTAAGTTGGGTTGGGGGACCAGTTGAGGGGGATGTACTGTCTTGTGCAATGTCTCTATTGTGTAAGGGGCATGTGAGAAAGGATTCTATGAAGACCATGGAATTGTATGGCTTTGTTGAGAGCCACTGATAAGATGAAAGGATAAAAGATCAGGCTCCAATCAGTGATCAATACCTAATTTGAGGCAAAACACAGAAGCCAAAGGGCCTGTTTGTTAACATTTCAGTGGACCCTAACGTCTTACAACCAAAGTGTAGACAGATGGAAGGCCAGGCTCAGGACTTTATCATAAAGTAGTGGAACTTTACACCAAGGTCCAAGTGGGACCCTGTGATTTGAGATAGAGCTATGTAGGTAAATATGTTTGAAAACGGACCTTCCAAATTCCCTGAAGCCAGCAAGCCTATAGAAGGGGGCCTTCCTCCTTGTCAGAATGTAGTGGAACCCCTTGATTGGAGAACATGCAGAAGATTCAACTCATGCAGGTGCCTTGAAAGACCATGTAATCTCCCTCTTTCCTCCCTCCCTGCACGCCACCTCCCCTCCTGGTAACCAGACCAATAATCTCAGCATAGATTGGGGATATTCTAGGCTGAGTAAGAATGAGAGGCAAAACACAGAAGGCACTATGGCCAGGGTAGTATGTTTGGGACTGGTTGCTGGAGTTGCTGACTCAAGAGAGTAGAACCTAAAATTAAGTAAGGGAGAGTTTGAAATGGAAGTACTCTCTTGCAAAATAAGATTTAATAGACCAGAAAGGACCCCAGAGACTGCACTGATATAGTGCTGGGAATGCTCCTAGAAGCTTGGGAAAAGAGATGGCCATACTAAGTGGAGAAGTATCAGAACTGGCCTGGCAGGTGGTAGAGGAAAGTTTCAAAAGGCACAAAGAAGTTGGCATGCAAAGATAGATATACTACTTAAATCTAAAAACTGCTACCAGCCAAATATATTCTACATTCTGCGGGAAGGCAAGGGGCACCAGCATCATTGAGCAGCTTAGTGGTGGCTGTCCTCTTCCCCAGCTTAGGTCAGGGATGTTGGTGGAGATGGTGTTACAGAAATGGGCTCTCTGAGAACAAAGAGGGATTATAGTTAGCTGTCTTTAAACATCAGAAGCAAGGTACGTACAATTACCGCAACTAGCAACAAGTTCAGGGTGGTGCCAAGGGAGGTCTGTCTGACTTGCAGGGCACTATGAGATGGTTAATTATCAGGAGCAGGCAGGGAAGAACACAGTTGGTGTTCAGTATACCCACTGCTGTATCTCTGGTGCTTCCATGTCCAATTTTAGCTATCAATGGACAAGTGCAGGACTAGGGCCTGAGAAGAACATGATAACCAGGGACTCAGGTCCCTTAAGATGAGAGTCTGGATTATCCCATCGGACCAACCACCTACACCAGCAGAAACTGAACATCAGTAGTGGAGGAAGGGAATGAAGACTGCTAGTTAAGGCATCCTAAGTACATTGTGTCCACTCTGCGTGGAGGTAGAAGAGGTCTGATGAATATACGTGGTATGTGCATGGGCTCCTGGTCGTGGCAAATAGTTTGACTGATTAGTGAGGGGCTCTAGAAGGAAGAGAACTGGAAGACTGCTGATAAGAAAGTCTGGGGAAGAATTAGGTAGAAAGCTTATAGGTGTGCCACAAAATGTGTGCACCCCTGAGTCTTTTGGGACCGACCTCCACAGAAGATGCTTTTTGCAGACAGGTGAAGAATTTGACCCATCCAGTGGATGTTAATCAGCCTTTCTCCTTAGCCATCCGAGGGGTTGCTAAATGACCCAGAATTAGTGATCATAGTAGAAGAGATTGAGGCTGTACATGGCCCAATGTCATGTGAGTCCCTCTCGTTAAGTCTGAGCTAGCTTTGGCTACTGCTGAGTCCAACCCCACCACCTACAGAGATGAACACTGAAACTTTAACCCACCATCATTCCTCAGAGAAGCCACATGGTGGTCGTTCAGGCACATCTAACCCCTGACACCTGAGAGGGGGCAGCAGTTCATCTTACAGGAGCCAACGTATACTTTGGGTAAGAGTTTGCCTTGCCTGTTTGCAGTGCCTCTGCTAGCATTACCTTCGGACCCATCAACACTGTAGCTCCCACAAATTACCTTGGGCTATGGAGGCCTTTTTTTTTTTTTTTTTTTACCAAAAGAAAGAAAGAAAGAACAGTGACAATAGACTCACGACCAAAGTGTTACCATGTACTTTATCCCCCGACAGTAGCCTGCCTAATTCAATAGCAGGACAGGTGCTGAAGGCTCAGCTAAGGTGTTGGTTGACTAAGGGCAACCTCTTGCACTGTTGGAGCGCTGGATTCTGGGGAGTAGTAGATACACTGAACCACTGACTGATACGTGCTAGTTTATCTCCAGGAGCTGGAATATATGGGTCCGTGAAGGTTGAAAGTAAGGGTGTCCTACTGACTGTCATACTCAATGACCCATTTGTGAGATTTGTGCTTCCTGTTTCCATAATCTGTATCTACTACACACAACATATATGGGTACGTATGTGTGCGCACACAGGTGCACATATATAATGAATATAATGACCATGCTGTAAAGCATACATTCAAGACCCTGGAGATGGCACACATGCTTTCCATTTAAAGCAGAGTGTTACATCTACGCTGATTTAATCATTAACATTAGTAAGAGGCCAATTATACTGTTCAAGAGTTAAGATGTTTTACGAGGAAATGACAAAAAGATACATGTAATCATTGCAATGCCAGTTTACCATCAGATAGGATGTGCAGTAATCCCTTTAGCAAGCTTAAGCTTTTACATATTAATGGCAATATTGGAGAGCAGGAAGATGCCTTTTACAGCATTGCTGAGGTCCTTACAATAAAGAAACGCCTTTGCTAGTTGGCCCTATTACTAGAATGTATTGGGAGAATAATGCGGGTTTCGTGGGCTCGTCCCTCCCCACTACTGGGGCCTGGGGTGGTTTTCTAAAAGTGATGCCGTATAGCAATTAATAATGAAGAGGGGGGAAATTCATTTAGATATTTGGCAACATCTTTGTGGCATTCAGTATGGGACTCATATAGAGTAGATTTGCCCTGCAGAGAAATGCTGGCAACGCTTTATTCTTAAACATACGATTTACCAGCAGCCAGAGACAATAGAACAATTAAAACTTCTCTTCCAGGGACCAAGTTACCATCTACAAGTCTCAGAGCTACTAAAATGTATTTTAAAATGAACTGCAGGGCACAACGCATGTTTCCTCATGCGTAAGACAATGGCTTTGGGTTAGACTATGGCTTCGCCAGTCCCCTCCGGACTATAGAACTTCACAAGGTAAAGGCAAATCAAGCAGCAAAGGAAAGCAACCTGTTGACTTTGTGAGTCAGAAACTAAAGAAAAGAAATCAATAATAAGTCTAAAGGAAAACGTCTTTCTTGGTTAAACAAGGATAGCCACTCTCATCCATTCTGAAAGATAAGCTGAGGAAATATCTGGACATATTCTTTCCTGGGTATCACAATATACTGGACAAAGTAGCTACCTTTTATTTGAGCTTAAAAATTATAGAGATGACACCCCCTGTGTCAATCAAGAGTGAAAAGGATAACTAAATGTGGAAGTTTATTCAACAATGACAATGAGCAAGGAACAGCACACATGCGTCTCATGAATACAACGTTTCGAGAAAGAAGGCCACAGAAGAGCACCGACCGCGCTTGTTACAGCTCAGCAACAGGATCACTGGACTCCATTGCTGGGGATGCAGACACGGGGTGGGTGGAATCATGGGGGAGAAATCAGGCCTTGAGCAACACACGCTCAGGATAGAGATGAGCGCTGGGAGGGGCACGGGAAGCCACCACAGCTGGGAAAGGAAATCCGTGGTGCTCCACAAGTGCTCCTACATTCTTTTTCTTGACCTGGGTGGCAATCACATGGCATTTGCTTAATAATTGTTTGCAAAACCTTACTGATGTATTTTATGCTCTTTTCTGCATATACATTGTTTCACGGTATGAAGTACAAAGGAAAACATACTTAAGAACATTGTATGCATTAACTAAAACTATCTGATTTTAACATGCTATCCTTTTAAAAATAAAATACGTGGGACCTGAGAGCTACAAGGGTCCCCGTATGTGCTTTCCAATCCCCTTCCCCCGCTCTGAAGCAAAGATGCCATGAACTTGGTGCGTATTCTTCCTGTCCTTGTCTTTATAATTTTCTACCCATGGGCTTCGTGACTAACACATTTCCTTGTGCATGTTGGAACTTCACATCAATTATTGGATGCGTATATTATTCTGCCAACTTGCTTTTTGCACGCAGCCTTGTTTGTAAGATCTGTCTGTGTTGGTACACATAAAGGGGTTCTGCTTCTCCATGCCCTGTTTCCTCATCAGCAAGTAACGATGATAATAATGGGTTTCATGAGGTAGAAGTGAGTCTAATCTAATTAGTTAATCTAATTTTACCTGCTGCGTAGAATGCCATCATTTCTTTGTCCAGGTACTTAACTCTTTGTTGCTGAGGGACATTTAGGGATTTCCAACATTTGAAATTATAAGCAAGGCTATGATATAAATAACTGTATATTCCTGGCTTTTAAGAAACATCCATTTGACATCTCCTTTAGACCTCATGGGCCAGTGTGTTTTCTGGCTCCAACCTTGGTGGGAGGGAAGCCCTAGAACAGAGAAGTCTTCACATCTTTGGAATTCAAGGGCAGTTGTGAAAGCCTAGGGTTTTTAGGATGAAACTCAAGAAGAGTTGGGGGAGGTGAGGAATCACTGAGAGCTGGGCTTAGCGTTATGTATTTTGTCTATGCTATCTCATTGATATAGACAGCAAATAGTCTCTACATTTTTCAGACGAGGAAACTGAGGCTGGATAGTTGAGGATGAACTAGAATAGAAAGGATCATTGGGTGGACCCCTAAAGCCTATGTCTTGGAAAAATCCTATCACACTTGAACTGAGGCCCAGGTAGGCTTTCTCCTTCCAGATGACCTTGATCAGAATCTTTGCCTACCTCTGCCCTTTGCAAAGGCCCACATGGTCTGGGGGTGTTCAGGGAGTGGAGGGGGAGAGGAGACAGGGTGGGAGAATAGAAAGGGATATGCTACAGAGATGATTATGGAAAGTTGACAGCTGCCCAACACACTGTGTCCCTGGCAACACCTGTTGAGTCTGCCACAGTGGTGGAGAGTCAGATGAAGAAAGACAGCTGTACACATGCCAACAGCAGCAGGAAGCTGTGCTGGGTTTGTGCTCCGCCAGTGGAAGACGTGCCAAACTTGCTGGCCCTGATTCAAATGGCTGGGTGTCGAATGGGTTTGCCAGCAACTAAACCCAGGGAATACATTTGCATTAACACCGCTCACCACTTCCCCCTGCTCCGGCCTCCCCTGTCCCTCCCCCGCCGCCCATAACAGAGTTCCTCTTCCCAGAATGTCATCTTCAGGCTGCTTTTCAGAACCTGTATTTCAGTGGAACATGAGGTAAGCCAGATGCTGTCCTGAATTGCCTTGAAGGAAGCCAGCATCAGCAATCGAGAGCAAGACAAAAAAAAAAAAAACAAAAAACAAAAAACAAAACTCCATTTCAGGTTTTTGGCAGTTGGCTAGAAAAATATGCTAGGTAATTTTAATTTTTGGTGTGCATGTGAAAAGAAAGAATAGATGGGGTTTTACATTTTATCTCATGCAAACATTAGGCTCACCCAGACCCTTCCTTTATTCCTGCACCTTGAAATTCGGGGGATTCTTGGCTAAGCAGAGTTTCACAGTTGGAGTGGGGTGTTACAGGAAAGTTTGGCTCTGCCTACAAAATTGCTTCCGAAGATGGAGAAGTGACAGATATGTCTAATTTCCTGTTATCTTTTCTCAAGACTCGAAGGATACCCTTGAGAAATATGAAGTCTCAGATCTGGATGAGGGAGTTTTTTTTTTCTCTGCACAGATCCCTGTTTATGATTTAGAAAAGAGATCTATCCTAACTATCTATCTCTTCCTATATTACGGCATGCCATAATTTCATCCACTTTATGCCAGCATGCAGTGGAGGTGGTGGGAGCCGTAAAGCCTTAAGGAAGAGAGAAGCTTTGTGGATTACTGCTTTTGATAGCTTTTCTCCCAGAGGTCTTAATGGGTAACTAGACCTCAAATGATAGAAATTATCCTGACCTTCTGACCTTCCAACATCACACACACACACACACACTCGCATGCATGCACACGTGCGCACACACCCCATTTCCTGATCAAGGCTCTCACTTCATTTCTGTGTGGTGTTGGGGAAGGAAGATCATTAACACTCCTGATTCCATTCCCTCTTAATGATGATAAATCTTGCTTGAATACCTTTTGGTTGAAATAATAAATCAGGTCACAAATTCTTAGTGAAACAAACATGTTTGGAGTCACAAATTTTACTTTGGGATTTATTGTCCAGATATACTTACCTACATAAGGCATAAAGGCATAAAGTCACGGGTCCAGTGATGCTCAATACAGCATTTTTCAAAAAACCAGCAAAAGGCTGGGAGAACCCATCTGTAGGGCACACCTCATTGATAATACATCTATAAAAAGAACACTCTCAAGTGTTAAGAAGCTCGATAGGCTAACTTGCAAGACACATCAAGGGCAAAAGGCAAGAATAATCTGTGTGGTATGCTACCATTTGGATAAACAGAAAGGAAATACACACATATGCATATATATGTGCCTATCTATACACAGTCACCGTCTAGAAGGATAAATAAGAAGCACTTAACAGTGGTTAACTCTGGGAATGAGGGCCAAGTGATCTGGTACACATATTTTATTATGTATTGTTTTGTACTTTTAAAATTTTTTCTGTTCTTTTGTATATACACCACATTTTCAGAAGCATAAAAAATAAAGTAATAAACATTTCTCTCTAAGCTCTCAACTTGAGTACTAGATACTTAATTTCTAAGTTCTTTTAAGCTGCAAGTGATGTCACACACAACTACTTTGACCATGATTACAGATTAATAACTCAATAAAATGTAACTGCCTCGTGCCTAATTAGAATATATGAGTCAATGTAGTTAAAAGATCCATTGTAACTATAAATGATGAGGCTCTTTTTCTTCCTCAGTCACATAAGTCAGCTCAGGATAATTGTTGCTCACCATGAAATAAGACTGCTTTTAATGACTTAATTGCCATCATTGTGTAATAACATTTGAGCCCCCAAACCCTTATACTGCATTTTGAAAGCATTTTGATGCTTTCAGTTTACATTTATTCTTGTATATACATATTCACATGACTCCATTTATAATAACTAATGGGAGGAACTGGTGAAAAGTTTTCATGGATCCAAGAACAGACTTGAAACATTCATCTACCTTTACAATAGAATGTTGTCTTTCCTCTCTCTTCTATGGATGGTATGTCAAAGAAATAGAGAGGCAATTTTTGCCTAAAGAGCTCATTAGATATATATTTTTTTTCTTTTTTAGAGAGAGTGGGTAAGAGGTAGAGGGAGAAGGAGAGAGAGAATCTTCAGCAGATCCATGCCCGGCACAGAGCCTATCAAGAGCTCGATCTCACGACACTGAGATCATGACCTAAGCCAAAATCAAGAGTCATTGCTTAACTGACTGAGCCACCCAGGTGCTCCGATCTAAATTTTGATTTTGGCCTTGCATGAAAGCACATTGAGCTTTATTAATTCATTGATTTTGCAGCATCGTTGATATACAATGTTATATTCATTTTAGGTATGCAACATAGCGGCTCAACAATTCCATACATTGCTCAATGGTCACCACATTAAGTGTAGTCAAGATTTAAATCAGAATTGGGCTTGTTCTCTGTGGGGAATTTGGAGTCAGAAAATCTGAGTTTCTGTCCAATTAGCCTCCAGCCTGTTCCAGTCTCAATACAATAGAAAATGAATGTGATAATGCTTATTGCGTGGGGATATTCAGAAGAGCAAATGAACTCATAAGTTATGAACATGCACTTGGAAACTGCAATGCTCAACTAGTTATTTTTGTTAGATATCACACTCATCTGGGGTAAAAATGAAATGGATTCGTTTCAAAGTTCTTTGCTGAGTCTGGTTTCTGTACAATGGTTAGAATAAAAGATGTCAGTATCTTCAGGTTGATTGGCTATCTACCATTGACTAGGATAGATTCCCCTAAGAGGAATGGTGTGGTGGAAGCATCCAATCCAAGTGAGGCTACATGAGACACAAAGCACACATTTAGAGTAGGTAACCCTTAAAAAGAACCAGACAACCAGACTGAGCCCATTCTTGTGCTTTTATGTGGGCATAAGAGCAGAATCATGGAAAACACAAATGTGTTTTAAGAGATGACAATTTTATGCTTACATAATCTTAAATTCATGCAAAGAATTTTGATTTAGACTCTGAATAAGATAGAAGTGCGGTCTCTCGATCATGTTTCTTGTTTCTCAGAAATAAGAGATCAAGAGTTTTGACCTGCTATAATACTACCCTTTAATTTTGCTTGTTTTGAATGCATCTTATTTGATACACTAATTCTTTCTCTGTATTTCTTTTCATTGATATACAGCATTTTCTATTGAGAATTCAACTTTAAGTGTAGCAGTGTTAAGTCGAAAGACAACTTTTAAGGCGTTATACCTCATCTTTCAGCACAATGGTTTTCAAACATGTGTTATTAAAGTGACAAAAGATTTTGTTCAAAGGAAATAGTAGACAGATATCCAAAATGTTAAAAAAGTGTGGGGGTGGGGGGAAATGGAGCTAGAGTGACTGAGTGAGAGAGAAAGAGAAGGAGACCGAGTATATGTATATGTCTGTGTGTGTGTGTGTTAAGCCTATGGAGTCCAACTTACTGAACTGCCCCTTCTCCAATGCTCTCTTATGACAATTTCCATTAATGGTCAATGATATCTAATGAGTATTCTCATGATGTGGGATCCGTATGCTGACGCTGACCTATAACAATGATTCAGATCCAGGTTTGCCTCTGTTTCTTGCACAGAGAACAAAAAGAGCTAAGTGGAAGTTCAGAGGACAGAAATGGTTCCCCTAGGATTTCTCTCCCAGTGATCTGGTCATGGTATCTGAGTCACGCCAGGATTACAGTTTAGGATTTGAAGACACTTATAACAGGAACTATAATAAGAGAACTTGCGATGGCTGGGTTGAGAGACATAGTCACAGCAAAAAAGCAGGTTGTTTGGTAAAGAAGTTAATTTCTGAACTTCTATGGACAGAGATGAAGGGAAAGTCACTCTGTATTGAAAAACACCATGATACGTTCACTTTCTCCTGTAGCTCAAATAATCTTTGTGTTGTTTATTTCAATTTTTATCTGTGTGTGATTGTGTAGGGACATTTCCTTTACCAGCCATGAGTCATCCAACCCCTCACCTTGGCATAAGTTAATAGATATAGCTATTTATCCTAGGATGTATATTAAATTAAGGTTTTGATGGCCAGGCGCCTCTGCTCAAATAAATTCAAACGTGTATGGGATGAAAAGCAATTTACATATGGCATTGTTAGCCTTAGATACCTAGGAAGAGCCTTGAAATATTTATTTCTCAAAGAGAAACCAAGAGAGATATTGAAAATCTTTCCCATTTGTTAAAGGAAAAACAGAGTTCACTTTATCACTCTATGAATAGAAGACCATGTATGTCTCTTGGCATATTTAATATGAATAAAAAAAGATCAAGCAGCAACTTTTATTTAACATAGACTAGGTGTTGGGGATTATCTTTTATAAGCTTTTCAGCCTAGGAGCTCAGTTCAAAAATCTTCATTTTTACTAGTTATATCTTGGTTCTAATCATTCTGGTCTTCTCATATCTAATTATGTTTCATATCTAATTATGTTTCACATCTTCTCTTTTCTGCTTTTGTTAATGTGTTGCTTCAAAATTTAAGGTGTCTTACATGTGCACATTTTATCTCTACAACTAGACCACAAATTTCATGAGGGCACACTTCTTCATTGTCCTCAAAGAATACCAATTTCAGGCTTCTGTACCAGATAATCTATGCAGGAAATGTGTGTTTATTGCCACTTCCTACACTCTTACTTCTTCTTAACATGTGGTTGTTTTACTCTCAAGGAAAACAAATTGATTTGTAGTCTGAATAAGGAATATTCAATACAAAGCTAACTAAGAAGCAAAATTATGTGTAAAAATAAAATAAATCACACATCGAGCAAAATGTAAGTGGTTTTTGCATTATCCACCATCTGTGGTCTTTAAACAGAAAACATTATTGTCTGATTAAAATTACAACCATTACAAAGAAGCAATATTTCTAAATAAATTCCAAACACTCATGACTTCGGACATTTTCAATGGTCCTGCATCATAAGAGAAATTGGTAGATCTTTATGCTTTTCTGTAAAGTACATTAAATTATTATTTTGTGTGTGTGTTCTAGTAAATCCAGAGGGTCTTTAAGTGGCTAGGTGTGGTATTAGAATAAGCATCATCTGGGGGCACCTGGGTAGCTCAGTGAGTTAAGTGTCTGCCTTCTGCTCAGGTCATGCTTTTAAGGTCCTGAGATCAAGCCCAGCATCGGGCTCTCTGCTTGGCAGGGAGTCTGCTTCTCTGTCTCCCTCTGCCTTTCCCCCACCCACTGGGGAAAAGTGAGTGTTCTCTCCCTCTCTCTCAAATAAATAATATCTTTTTAAAAAATAATGGGCATTATCTGCATTGTTATTTTCAATTTATGTTTTTGGTATTGTTACATGTGGCCATAAATATAAAGGAAGATGTTCTGGGGTTTAAAATCAAGAGGAGGAATTCTGCTCCAGGGTTGAAGTAGATCACATCTTGCAGTCACCACCAGTCTTCCTCATCCTCCTTCTTAGTAACAAGCATCTACAAGGATATACAATGTTCAGGACAGTCAGACCTGACTTTGGATCCCCTGCTACCCTGCTAAGTGAGCACACACCCTTGTGCAAGTTTCTTAACCTCTTCAATCCTCAATTTCTTCATCTATAAAATAAGGACAATAGAGACCATGAAGATTAAATAAGATAATCAATGTCCAATACTTAGTTGCAGGTCCACATTAAGTCCTTGAGAAATGTCATCTATTCTGATTACCAGATGCTCCTATAAGTTGTAATTTGACTCCCAGAAAGGATAACTCTGCTCTCCAAACCCAGGCCACTTCTCTGGACACGGGTCATGGAAAGTGTGCTACATAGCAATAGTGGCCATATTTGGTCAAGTCTCCTGTTCTCTTCACGTAGGTGGGAGACCCAACACAAATCAGCAAAGGAATATAAGCTGATGTCAAAGTAGGACATACTTGCAAAGTTGGACTTCTTGGGGAAAATAGATCTTCCAGTGGATTTTGTTTGAGTACCAATGGCATTTAATGAGGAGGTTGTTACAATGTGATGCTAGGGTCCCAAGCCATGGAACTTTCTTAGAAGTCAGAGCATTTTACACCAATGGGCTTACCCTCTAGGTGGTGTCTGAAGTACACTTTCTTGCTCTGAATACTACACTTCTTTTTTCTACTAAGATCTCCATGATACTTTCAACTTGTTCCACGCCCTCTTGTTCCTCTCCCAGTCACAGAGATGCTTCCATTTGGCTGAAAGATGTGTCCAGTCCTTTCCCAGGGCATCAAACAAAACCATATGAACTGAAGCACTCACAGATGTATCTTCAAATCAGTAGGGTTGAGAAACTCTCTAGCACCACATCTTTTGTTGAAAACCCAGATCACTACAGTGGTGGTCCCTCCCCCAACTCTCACATGCATGCTCTCTCTAAAGAAAGAAAGAAAAAGAAAGAAAGAAAAAATTTTAAAAAAAGTAAATGGAATTCATACAGTATGTGAACTTTGAGACTAACTTTTTTCTGCTCCATATCAAGCCTTTGAGATCCAGATAGGATGTTTTCTGTATCGTGTGATGGACATTCATTGGTTTCCCTCCTTCTCCTTCCACTAAAAGCACACAAATTTTCTTTAAGAGGATCTTCCTCCATCCTCAATCCACTTACCCACACCCCCCACCCCCCCAACACAACCCCAATCTGCTGGGTGGTCACATGACCAAAACTTGTTCTTAACTGTCTCTCAGAGTGAGGAGCAGGGGCAGGCTTGGAGACAGGTGTTATACCCATTACAGTACACAATGTTAAGTATTCTTGTAGTGACAGTGTAGAGAAAGAGGGCAAAAATAATAAAATTCTGAGAAGGAATTTGGAAGAGGAATCTCAGAGGAAGAGATACTTGGGTTAAATCTTGAAGGCTGAATAATATTTTTCTAGCAGAGTAGGTGGAGAGGGCAATAATAAATCATTATCATTGTCAGTGAAAGATCAAGATAGATTCTCACACCCATATGTTGAAAGACAGAAAAATACATGGAGATTATGTGTACTGTTATCTGAAAATACGTCTGCACGTAAAAAAATCTATGAACTAAGCATTTATCACTAGTCAATTTAGAAAGATAATTATTTAACTAAGGCCTCTGCTTTATTAAAGGCTATTGACAAATGAAATTGTGTTTAGATTTGAAAAGTGTGTGCAAATTTTATGAAACATACATAATTATATTAAGAAGTTCAAATTGGAAAAAAGATATTTCAGTAAAACATAAAGAATTATTTTAACAAGGGAAAGTATAAAGAGAAGGCTAATTGATGAATTTATCGACTTGTCTTTCTGACCTGTTTGATCTTCAGACACGTTCAGTCCACGGTACTTCTTTCCCTCCATCAATCTTGATACATGAAGAGAAATGCCATAGAGAGGGATTACAACAATCACTCTGCAAAATAGTAATAGGAATCGCTCAGCCCATTGACTGACATTCTTCTGCTCAACTGCTGAAGCATAGCTTTGGATTGACCCACTCTACATTCACCCCCTCCCCTGTTTTGTGTGTTTTCTGAATTGCAGAAGCTAGAAAGCTGAAAACTACATTTCCTACAGCCCCTTCCCGCTAGGTACTCAGATGTACTTTGGTCTTACCGATCAGATGTGTTTGAATTTTATCTATTTATTTACTTACTTAACAAAGACATGAATATAGAACTGGGTTAAGAAGAATTAACAGGTCTGCTGCTTTGGGCTGTTCTGGAAACTCAGCCTAGAATCTGTTTCTTTGAACCACATTCATTCCATAAACCATGCTGTACGATGTAATAAATTCATGGCTGCCTGAGTGAACCAGAGTAGATTCTGTTCTATGTATAACTAAACCCTGACTAATATTGCCACCTTTGGTCAAAGTTCTGGATTTAATTTTTTTTAAATATATGAATTATTTAGGTGTGGGTTTATGTACTAAAAGTAGAACTTTGGGGCTCCTGGGTGGCTCCATCTGTTAAGCCGCTGCCTTCGGCATGGGTCATGATCCCAGAGTCCTGGGATTGAGCCTAGCTTCAGGCTCCCTGCTCAGCGGGAGTCTGCTTCTCCCTTTCCCTCTGCCTGCTGCTCTGCCTACTTGTACTCTCTAACTCTCTGTCAAATAAAAATAAATAAATACATACATAAATAAAAGTAGAACTTGGTACCGAACACCCAAAGTTTTTATTTTAAAATAAAATATTTTGCTTTTATCATTGCTCAAAATGGAAATTGTTTTATAGCTTTAATTTGGGTTATAAATGAACTGCACATAAAAAGATACGTTAGATAATAGCAAAAGCAATAAAAAAGAAAACAAAAGTTTATTTACAAATCCTTTATCTGAGATAATCTCTATTCTTTTCTGTATCTGGAAATATAGCACACAAACTTTAAATCAAGAACATAACAAAAAAATTGCTCTTAATATGCTTTTCACATGATATCTTGTGAACATATTTTCATATATCAAATTTGTATCACTGTTATTAAATTCTCAGAGATTGTATATATCTTCCACATATTTTTATAAACCATTCCCTGTTTTGAATATCCAGGTTGTTTTAAATTTTCAGTTGTTCCAAACAAAGCCAAAATTAACATTTTTCGTTTCCTCTCTACTTATTTCTTCAATGTAAATTTGTAGGTAAGTCCATTGCAAAGTTTATTGATGTATATTGTCAGATTGCCCTTTATAGAGAATGTATTATCAATTTTCAAGGTCACCAGCAGCTCTACTAGTGTCTATTACTTTGCATGTCACCAACCCTGGGTGCAAATGGTCTGATCACCCAACAGGGGAAAACCAAATCTCACTTAATTTTGTTGCTTTCATCCTCTCTTTTTTCTTCTCATTAAAAAAAAGAGAGAGAAATCCCTAAACCCTGTATTTTTTAGTTGTATATATATATTTTTCTTCTCACTATAATCACTTTTTTATTATCTGCTCTTCTGCAGTTTGTAATTATTATTCAGACATGTTTCTTATCGTGATGGTAAATATAGATAGGCATTTAAAAGCTTCAAGTGGGGTGCCTGGGTGGCTCACTCAGTTAAGCATCTGTTATCAGGTCATGATCACAGAGTCCTGGGATCGAGTCCTGCATTGGGCTCCCTGCTCAGCAGGGAGCCTGTCTCTCTCTCTCTCAGTCTCCCTGCTTATGCTCTCTCTCTATCTCTCTGTCAAATAAATAAATAAAATCTTTTAAAAAAATAAAAACTTCAAGTGTTCCGAACTACGGTTTCCAAAGCTAACACTGAATCAGGTGGCATGTTTCATGTCTCATGGCTACAGTGACACTCTAGGATGTAGAAGCCCAATATCACAGCTTTAATCACTCAGGCTTGGAGAGGACAGCCCCCTGGCAATCTGTGTATGGTTCTGCGGTGCAAGCTATCAGAACTCATTTGATTGCTACCTCTGGATACCCAGAGTCTCTCTTCAAACAGCCACAGGGCTCATTGCTATTATTAATCTGTCTCTGTTGCCAGATTCATAGCTTCAGAGTAAGAAAATATTATCTGAGCAAATATTTAAGCAGAATTCTCTACACTGTTATGCTTCATTAAAGAACAGTTTTCCTTCAGTTTGTTCTGGAGTAAAGTGAAATGCTCCGAATCAATACACTCTCCAGTTTGCCCCAGCCTTCCCCCACCCCCCACAGTAGGAAGACAAGGGCTTCTCAGGAAGAAAAGCTTTATGAGGATAAGCCTGTCTCTCCTATTCATGCCCTTTTACTGGAATTCAGTCTGTGGTGGTAAAACACTGTGACGGAAATGGAGAAAATGAAGGGTGTTGATCTGCCCCCTCCCTCATGGAAAGTGGTTAAATACCACTGATATTCTTCTGCCCATCTGCTGGCTGATGCACGTGTTTTTCGTTGGCCCATTCAACATCATCCTCCTTGTGGGTTTTCCTATGCAGCTGAAGCTTTCAGGTATGTGGTTGGATTGGAAAGCATAAAAATGTGTCCTCTGTAGGGTATCCTAAAGTAGTATGGGGTCAGGACTCCTATCCTAAGATATTATAGAGTCTTCCTACCCCCTTCTGTTTCAGCTGCCCCCCTCCCCACTCCCCACTTGAACATACATGCTATAGAGAGCACCAGCAGAAAGAACACCAAACAGACAAACAAACAAACAAACAAACAAAAAAATGCTAGACATTGAAATTATAGATTTGGATACGTGGTATTTGTACAACAAACTGGTGTAATTTATCAAACACAAACATAAAACCTGGAAAAAGGCATTCCTAAAATTTCTAATCACTAATATTTTTGAGGGTATTGGGGCCCTTGTCTTTTTGCTGTGGTTCACACTGGCATAGATGATTGAGGGAAATTATTGTTTTTTCTTAAAAGCAGCTGTTTGCAGAGCAGTGTCTTTTGGCTGATGGTGCTCATGTTGATAAATACCCATTCATGTTATTGTTGATAACCTACGAGTGGGAGAAATGCCCATGAGCTTATAGAACTATGGAGAGACTTGGAATGGTGAACTTTTCAAACTCTTATTTGGCTCATCTCAGATCAGGAAAATATGGAGCCAATAAGCCAGATTCCCTTTTCTTTTCTTCTTCTTCTTCTTCTTCTTCTTCTTTTTTTAATGTTTCAAGTTTTTATTTAAATTCTAGTTCACATTCTCTTTCTCTTAAGAACTTCCTCCCTTCTGTTTTAATATATAAGCCCACTAAAAAATGGATGGCTGTAGCTCATCCCACCTTATTTTCTATTAAAGCTTTGTGGAATAAAGGCCATAGAGTCGATAAGTTCAGTGTCTTCAGGCAGATGAATTGGTTCTATTATTTCATAACTTCAGAAGAGTTGTGGCATGTCTGTATCATGGATTTCTGGTGAAGCTGTCGGGGTTGGGTTTTATGGATGTTTTTTCAACACCCATCAAGAAGGAAAACCACCATTTATTGTTTTGTATCACAAAGTTGTGTTTAGAATTATGGATTAAAATATCAAACTTTTATCTTATATTTAAAAATAGCCATTTTATTATATTAAGAAAAAACATCCAGCTCTATCTTGTTATTTCTTTATCACAAAGAAGAGAGAAGTGAAATCCGTATTAAAAGGCTGTGGAACATTGTGCATCTAAAGTACTCAGCAAGTTATTCCCTACAGCACTCCATATGATATGTAAATCTTTTGATCTTTCGAAAAATGCATGAATACTATAAAGAATAATGAGTACAAGCTTGGAAAATGCAATATTGACTGTCAATGTAGTGCACTTAGCCACAATTATTATTTGCGTGGCTTCAACATCACTGGAGGGGATACTTCTGTGAATATGTTAAGTACATGCCAGTGTCTGCTAAAGAAGATTTAATTTTATAAGAAAGAATTCTTTTTCCCTTTCCCCTTCCACTGGTTATTCATTTTTTCAAAACCATTTTCTCTAGACAGAAAGAATCTTTGGGAAAGGGTGGAATTGACTAGAATTTAAAAAGAGAAGCCCTGCTACCCTGTTGTTATTAATTACCATATGATGGATAAAATAACTTGGCTTTGGAAAGTATCACTCTAGATACCCTGCAGAAAGAATATTTAAGTCATGGTAAGCTGTTCTTCATAGAAATCTTTATTTAAAACTTAGTTTAGTGATGGGAATGCAATTTCTTCAAGTTCAGTTTAGAGAGCAGTTTAATTGGCATTTCTGAACATTTTAGAAATTACCGATTCTGTTTGAACTCAGTCAGCAGGATTTATTTGAGTCAAACAAATAAGCCACAATTTTTTTTAAAAAAGGTTTATTTTTTGGGGGGGTGGAGGATGAGAGAGGATGGGGGAGAGAGATAGAATCTCAAGCATACTCCGTGCTGAGCATGGAGTTTGAGGCAGAGATCTACCTCAGGACCCTGAAATCATGACTGGAGCCGAAATGAAGAGCTATAGACGCCCAACCGCCTGAGCCACCCGGGCATTCCAAGCCACAATCTTTTTTACGTATCCTTTAAAAATTTGATATTTGAACTCACTTGGTTTTAGTCAAAGTAATGAGCTATTGTACTGTTGTGGCTAGCTGTGTTTGCAATGATAGGACCTGGTTAATTAATCCAGTCCTAAAAATGCAGAGCTGCTGGCTAAGGACAATTGACTCACTGGTAGAAGCAATACACCACAAGATTTGGGAGTAGTTTGGATACAAATGGGAATAAAAATTTATTCCCACAATGAGATATGTAATCCCAAGACGTTAGTGTCTCAACATACACAGATACATGAATGCAAGGTCGGATGCATAGATACATTAACCCTTTTAAACTTAAGTTTTTAAGAGTGTATGAATAAATTTTTATTCTAAGATTTGGAAATGCAAAGAACCAACAAAGTCTAACAGGATTTTGATAAAGATGTACAAATTTGGACAACTTTGGTACCTGATTTTGTGACTTACTGTAAAGCTACAATAATCAAGACAATATGGTATTGACATATGGACAGATAAGTAAGCAATAGAACAAAATAGAGAGCCCAATGTTTACAATCATTTGCTAAAGGTACCTAAGTAGTCTAACAGGGAAAGAAAGTCTTTTCAACAAATGCTGCTAGAATAACTGGACAAATGGCGTGGGGTCAGGGGGAGTGGTATGGGAGTAAATCCCATATCACGTTATACACAAAAATCAATTCAAGATTATATCTATATTATACTACATATTTTATACTACACACATACATACACACACACAATTCTATGTATATATTCCATTGGTTCTCTTTCTCTGGGGAATATCGACTAGAGCCGCTTTGAGTAATCACCTCTTCAGCAAGCATGTCCATTTGTTCCTTCATTCAATGAACATGCATCAAGTCTGTTATGTGCGAAGTTCTAAAGTAGACCTGATATATACAGATGATTGCAAAATTATTCCAATCTTCAAGGAATTTTCAGTCAGCTTGGGGAGACAGAAAACGATATAAACAAATAATTGCTTTACGGTGAGATCACCCCTATAAAGACAGAAGTGCAAAGCACCAACATGGTGTGAGGCGGGGTGTGACCAACCCTGTCTAGAGAGAGGCAGGCAGGATAGTCGAGAGGAAGAGACCATGAGCTGATTCATGGGCCAACAAAGTGGAAGGGACATTCTTGGCAATGCCCATTACATGAGCAATGTCATCCACGCTTGAGATAGAAAAACCTGCAGCTTACTTTATCTGGAGCAAGGCTGGAAGCAAGAAGGACCCATGCTTGTTCTTGCTTCCAGAGTCATGGTCAGAGACCAGCACCCAGAAGCATCATGCGCCTTGCTGAGAGCTTTGGGCTTTGTTTTATGGGGAACTCCTAGGTTTTCTGAAGCAGGAGACCATCAGAGTGAGAAGTGTTCATATTAGAAAGATTGCCCTGGTGGAGCAATGAGAGTGAACTAAAGGTGAGATGCTAACAATCCAGGATCCAGAGACTAATTCAGAAACTTACAAGCGGCTTGATACTTGTGATAAGGGTAGACAAGCAGACTTAAGGAGGAAGGGACAGAGTTGACACCTAAAAGGTAGAATAAGCAAGAATTCATGAAGGAGGAGATATAGAGGGAGGGACTGACAGAGAAGGAGAAGTGACAGAATCTCCCTAGGTTTCTGACTTGGGTAGATAATGCTGCTATTGACTAAATAGGAAATAGAGAGGAGGAGTCCTTTTGAAGAGAGTTTTTGAAGCTGAGTTTTGGTTATTTTGACTTTGAAATTTCTGTGGGAGGTACAGCTAGAAATAGTCAACTGACAGCTGTGTGGGCAGGTTATAAGCATGACTATAACCCCCCAGGGTGAGTGTATAAATTAATAAAAGATTAAAGGTCAGAGTCCTTAGAAACACCAACACGTGAGAGTGGGATAGATGGCGGGAGGTGTAGAAGATTCTGATTCCAGAGAAGCTGCTTAGGAAGGAGCAGTGCCCCCAGAAACAAGGAGCCTGTATTCAGACTGAACCTGGGTGGGTGGCTGGATCCTTCTGGAAGTTCCAGCCTTTGAGTCAAACCTAGGAGCACACAGAAATTGGAAATAGGAAGCTTCAAGGCAGAAGCCAAATGACTGGGGTTTAGCTTTAGGTTTACTTGCCATAATAATGCAATTTTTTTTTTTTTTTTTTTTTTTTAAGTCCCATTACTAGAGTGTGCTGCTGAATCTCATAGTGGTAACACGAGGTCAGCAGCATCCACCAGCCCTTCTAGTGTTCCAGGAGTTCCAGGACAGGAATCCATTTGTGTGTGGGGTTGCACTTATACACTGTGTTGGCCCCAAAGTCAGAGAGGAAGAGACACAATTTAAGGGATATTTGTATCAAATCCCGTGAATATTTAGAAAGATAAAAATGGAGTGGTTGTGGGGCAGCTGGGTGGCTCAATCAGTTCAGTATCCAACAGTTGATTTTGGCTTGGGTCATGATCTCTGGGTCATGGAATCAGCCCTGCATCAGGCTCTGTGCTCAGCAGGGAATCTTCTTAGATTCTCTCCCTAGCCCTTTGCCCCACCCCCCCCACTCTTACACTCTGTCTAAAATAAATAAATAAATAAGGCTTTTTTAAAAGTGGGTCTATTCATACAAACTCAAGGCCCAAGAAAACTGTCATGCTGATTTTTTCTGTTTCTTTTTAAAAAATGCCTCATTATTGCAGCAAATGGGCCATCATAAGTTCTTTCTAGTATTAGCAAGATACAGAACACTTTCTTGGAGAGATACGAAGAAATATTATGTATTTCTACAGCTCAGTGTTTTCAGGAGTCATGTTTCTTTGGCAAAGATGTCTTCTTATTTTGAGTGACAACTCAGAATTACACCAACAAATACTACTGTTCACTTCAGCAACCAAACAGATGGATACCTAGATCCATCCACTGGAAAATCAAAAAGACCAAGATCAAAATTTCTCTGTTTTTTTGTTTGTTTATTTTTTATTTTGTTGTTGTTATTATTATTATTATTTGCTGTTGTTGATGACTCTAATGCCATTTGACCCTGAATTTAGAAGTCCTCAACAAAAAAGTGCCTTAAAAAAAAAAAAAAGATTTACTGTTCCTGAATAACTGATTCTATTTTAACTTAATCAATAGCTAAAATGTTATTTAGAAATAATTTTTTAATTCAGATTCTAGTTTGAATGAAAAATCTTTGAAAAAAAGATCAATGCAAGATGGGATTGGGAGGGAGACAAACCATAAGTGACTCTTAATCCCACAAAACAAACTGAAGGTTGCTGGGGGGGAGTGGGGTTGGGAGAAAGGGGGTGGGATTATGGACATTGGGGAGGGTATGTGCTTTGGTGAGTGCTGTGAAGTGTGTAAACCTGGTGATTCACAGACCTGTACCCCTGGGGATAAAAATATATGTTTATAAAAAATAAAAAATTAAAAAAAAAAAGATCAAATGTTGACAAGCTGAGAGTAAGAGTCATGATTTAGGCTTTGTCAAGGAAACTATCCTGGATGAGTCCATGTTTTGCTTACTCAAACAGAACAATTAAGGAAAAGTGATATTCCAGTTTGAAGGTAGTTATGCTTTGATCTAACCTCATCCTTTCTAATATATTTAAGAAGTTCAGCCAATTAGACAAGAGTTTTCATTAGGGTAGAGGTTAAGTTGCTTTAACAAAAGAACCTTAAATACAGTATCTTAATGAAGATAGATTTTTTTTTTAAGATTTTATTTATTTATATGATAGAGATTGCTTCTTGGCCTTTTGGCTAAGATCAAGTGTGATTTGATAGACAGGGATCACAAGTAGGCAGAGAGACAGGTAGAGAGAGAGGAGGAAGCAGGCTTCCTGCTGAGCAGAGAGCCCAATGCGGGGCTAGATCCCAGGCAGAGACTTTAACCCACTGAGCCACCCAGTCACTCCTAGTGAAAGTAGTTCTAAGGAGAATATTCCAAGATGGTGGGAAAGTTCTATACCACATGGCCTTTTAGAAACTTACCCTGTTGGTCTGCCATCCCTTAGAGCACTGTCCGAGTCTATATAATCAAAGCTGGCTTTGATTAATCAAAGCATGGACATGATCACATACATGCCCCAGGTTATGATAATTGAGGAGAGAGGTGCACTGGGACACATGGATTATCTTTAAAGTTGAAGGACCCAGAAGTTGTACACATCCTACTGCCTGACCTTGGTCATGTAGCCACATTCGGTTGCAAGTGAGACTGAAAATGTAGTCGTTAGCTGGGCATCCAATTACCTAGTTTAAACTTTAGTGCTAAGAAAAGGAGGGAGAATAGACTTTGACAGACAATCAGGAGTTTCCTGATCTTTGTGAGACACACTGATAGAAACATGACAATACTAAGCTTGGAAGCTTAGCTTCAAAAGGCAGGACTTAGGGCTCAAACAATGGTTAAATTGTACTAAAGATCATATTGCAGAATAAGAGAAATAGAATGCATTCTATTCCAAATGGATATTTTGGGGAGAAGCAGTAATGCAGAAAGATAGCAAAAGGCCCAGAGCTTAAATAAACACATTTAAATAGAAGGTGATGTGTTGCAAGACAAATGAAAATCAGGTGATTTACCAGGCCTCTATCCAAATGAAAATAAGGTCACCCCTGATTCTGAGAAGTTCATATAGGAAAGGGAAAGAATTCTAATTAGGATTAAGAATATTATCTCTCTCCAAATGTCTGCAAGCATAGAATACTGGTTCTGTCTATGGCTATACCTATAATTTTGCAATATGACTTTTTTTTAAAGGAGGAGACAATTTGGTAAACTGATAACTAATTTAGATAATGCTAATTGTATTGGGTGGAAGATGATTAGGAAAGTTATAAAAGAAACCTCAAGTGTGCTCTGCATGGGATATTATTGAAAACATGAATATTGCGTAAAGCTGTTCTCCCTTCCACAAAAGGGAGATGATTCCTAGATGGGCTTGTATTATACAAAATCAGAAAAGGAGGAGCTGGGGGCAGGGGTGGAGGGCATAGTAGTTACGCTGATTTTAGTATCCTTTGGAATCCCTCTTTAATTCTCTTCTGTGAATGGTACATGCACATAGGCTCGCACATGACTTAACTGTGTGACGTTGTTACCTGGCTTTATAATCACAGACCATACTTTGCGTGTGGATTGCCGGTACACATTTACTTCCCTCTCAGTTAAATGCAAATCACCTTGGTTATTAAGTAAGCCGTCTCTATTTTAGCTGTGCATACAACTTGCTGCCTTAGAACATTGTGGAACTTATATATTATATATAGCCCTCCCTACGGAATGGTTGCTATCACCGAATCAGGTTTTGGAGAGTTAGTCAAATATTGGTTTCCTGTTTTAAGTAAACATAGTGTGCTAATCTACATGAGTATGGTGTCCTGTAGAAAGCCTGTTTAGTGTTCTTTGGAATCATCGTATTATCTTCATGCCATATGCTAGTCAACAGGAAAGATACGGTAACTATCCCATGAGCACTCAATCAAGCAAAAGGCATGGCCTTTATGAGATGCAACTAACATCCCTCCACTTCTGTAGTAGAAGTTCAGGCAACCTCTCTGGTCTTGTTATTTCCTGTTCTTCCCCTCCCCACCTGCTGATTCATTCTCTATTCTTCTTGACCTTGCTTTGTGCCATGGGAGGATGACCCTTGACGAACCCGTCTCCTGAGCTCCCTTGCTGGTGGAATTATGATTAGATTTGGCCAATATTTGGAGATTAGAAGGTGAGTGTAAAGGTTTAGAGTAGTTCTTCCGGGCTCCCTCCTTCCTTCCATGCTCTATTTCAGGCAACATTTAGGTCTCTCCATGACTACAGCTTCCACTGGATGACTCTTCTTTGCTCTTTAGTCTCTCATTGTGGTCCACTAACCCGATCTCTTCTCCTTGTCCCTTCAGTTTAGAGGTAGTAACATCTTCCCACTAAGGTTAGTTCCTGGATACCTCACTATCTGTTGCTTATTCCCTCAATACAACCCACATCTCCACAAGTAATACTTTCTTAAATTTCCTTCCTTTGAACCAATTGGGGTGAATTCTGTTCCCTGCTACAACCATGGCAAGGAAGGTAGCTGTTAAGCCTTTGTGTTGATCTACATTCAACAAATTCTGCAGAGAGTTATCCATGCCTACTCTGTTTAATTTCCTTCCTTTACTTTTCTCTTGAGCTCATTCCAACAAGTCATTGCCCTTGTCAAAGTCACCTGTGTTAATAATGATAATCCATGGGTCAGTTCTCAGCCCTCATCTCTTTTGATCTTTCAGTAGCCCTGGATACAGCTGATCATTCTCTCCTCATTGAAATTTTTTTCTTCACTTGGCTTCCGGGACATCATATTCTACCAACTTTTCTAGGATTTCGTTAGCCAGTCTTTCTCAGTCTCCTTTATTGGTTCCTCCTTGTGACAGAGCCTGGATGGCAGTTTACCAAACGTGCTTTCTGTTTTTCAAGAGCCCTTCATTAGACAGCATTTCTGAATCTCCCTTGTAATTTGGAAAGGCCAGGGGTACCAATTCTTGGTGTGATCCTAAAATAATTATGCACCATCTTCCACATTCTTTCCCTTTCTCCTTGAATGATGCAGATGTTCATGATGACCTTAGAAACCATATGAAGAAGAGGAGCCACAAAATGGAAGGAGAGCCACCACCAATCAAAACATACATTTTGGACTTTATGTGAGTGAGAAGTGTACTTCTATTAAGTTTGAGCCATTATTAATTTCTGGTTATGTTTGTTATAGCACATAGTATTACCTGGACTAATCTCTTTATCTCATTGTTCCTTCAACACCATGCCCAGGGCTCAGACCTTGGGTGTCTTCTCTTTCTATGCTTCCATCTTATGATTTGAATCAGTCTCATGCATTTAAATACCATTTATATTTTTATTAGCTTCATCTTTTCCATTGTTCAGACTAAAAACCCTTCTTGAACCCCACATCTGATCAGTCAATGAATCTCATTGGCTCTATGTTCAAAATATACCCAGGGGCATCTGGGTGGTCCAGTCGGTTAAGCGTCCAAGTCATGATTTCGGGTCAGGTCATGATCTCAGGGTTGTGAGATCCAGCTCTTCATTGGGTTCTATGCCCAATGGGGAGTCTGCTTGGGATTATCGCTACCTCTCCCTCTACCCCTCAACCTACACCCTAAATAAATAAATAAATAAAATCTTTTTAAAAAAAATCTAGTGTTTGTCCCTTTATCACCATCTCCACAGGCATCGTGCTGGTCTACTAGCCACACCTAGATGACATAAGATCCTCTTGCTGGTCTTCTTGCTTTCACCCTTGCCCTTTCCAGTCTGTCCTGAACCTAGTCAACAAATTACTCTGTTATGGGATGCCTGGGTGGTTCAGTCAGTTAAGCCGCTGCCTTCGGCTCAGGCCATGATCTCACGGTCCTGGGATTGAGTCCTGCATCGGGCTCCTTGCTTGACAGGGAGCCTGCTTCTCTCTCTGCCTCTGCCTGCCACTCTGCCTGCTTGTGTGCGCTCTCTTTCTTTCTATCTCTCTCTCTTTCTGGCAAATAAATAAATAAAATCTTTTTTTAAAAAATGACTCTGTTATAATGAAAGTCAGATCATGTCACTCCTCTGCTGGAAATCTTTTGGCTTTCCATCACCCTCTCCACAGCCACAGGAGTCTTACAACAGCTTGCAAGTTCTCGCATGAGCTATCTGTTCCTTCTTGGACTTCAGATCCTATAGGTCTCCATCTCCACATTGCCCCCATGCCAGCCTCCTCACTGCCCCCTTGCACAATCCCACCTCAAAGTCTCTTTTCTTCTTGTTTCCTTTGCCAGGTGGTCCCAGGGCCTCCACCCATTGCCTTCTTGACTCAGACGCCCCCTTGTCAGTGAGGTTTCCATGACCACCCATCTAAATCACCCCATCGGCTCAGGCTCACTTCCCTCCTTTCCGGTTCAGTCTTTGTCATTAACAGTGAGCACACCATCATGTTCCAATTCATTTGATTAAAGTTTCTATTTCTTGGGGTTTCCCTCCCCAGGATTTAGCTCAATGCAGGCAGGGATTTTTGTTTGTTTTGCTTCAGGCTGTATTTCAGCACCTAGAACGGGCCTGACACACAGAAGAGTGTTTGAGAAATACTGGTGGAATGAATGAATAGGGAATGAATGAATTTTCTGCACTCCTTTCAAACCACACAGGAATTCCAAGTTTTAAAGTGCTTCTTATAAAACAGACCATAAATGAAAGAAAGAAAGGACAAAGAAAGCCGGAAAGAGAAAGATAGGGATGGCTTCACACTGTACCAGAAAATACGCTGCACCGTTACCAACCAGCATTTTTTCAGCCGTCAAAATTGAACCTGTCCCAATAATCATGCTGACAGAGCCGTCCGTAGGAGATTGGGATCTTATGACCAGCATTCCAAGAACCCATGGCCGGCAGGCATTCCAGGCTAGTACTGTTAGGTTTGACGTAACAATGTGCTAAACCAAGTGTGTTTTTATTTACCAGAGTATGACCAAGTGATTATAATTTTAACACATTTTAACCCACTGAGCCACCCAGGTGCCCCTAATTTTAACACCTTTTAAAATGCATTTAGATTTCTCTTTGTGAAAATATCTGGTATGCATAATTTGGAAAATGTCGAAAAGAATAAAGGAAAAAAGAGTGACAGAGAAAGAAGTTGGAAAGGGAGGAACAGCCATAGTCACAAAGACTTATATAGTTAATGTATTAATGCATGGCCTCCCATCTTTTTTCTGTGCTTCTTTTTTAAGTGATCTGCCTGGGGGTGCCTAGGTGGCTCAGTTGGTTAAGCATCTGCCTTCTGCTCCAGGTTATGATCCCAGGGTCCTGGGATCGAGCCCCACATCAGGCTTCCCCCCTGTCTCTGCCTGCCACTCCCCTTGCTGTGCTCCCTCCCTCTCTGTCAAATAAATAAAATCTTTAAATATATATGTATATATATTTTATCTGTCTGTTCAATGTGGGGCTTGAACTCACAACCCCAAGATCAAGAGTCACATGCTCTACCGACTGAGCCAGCCAGGTGCTCCTTTTTCTCTTAACATTTAAAAAAAAAAAAAAGTCATCTTTGAATGACCTTAGTAAACGGAATCCATGAGCATGAACCTCAGTGCACATAACATGAATCACTTCTCACACGCTGAAGCGGGGCTGCTCCCGTTCCTCGCGGCACACACTTGGCAATCAGCTCACGTGATCATAATTATCCTGTCATCAGCAGCACTTAATGGCAGACGGGACCATTCAGACCTCATCCACGACCCCGGCCCCGTGTGCGGATTTCAGTCACCCGTTTTCCTCCATGGGAAAGAGCAATTCCATTTCTGTAGCAGTCATGAAACATTTTTTAGTGAGAAAGCAGGAGAGATTAAAAACGGTTTTGGCCTTGCCTGTGAGTAATGATGTCCAATGATGGAGTGGGGTAATTATTGTGAAGACTTAATTCCTGTGTCATCAGGTATTTATAGATATACAAAGCATTCTACTGATTAAACAGCATTCAAGGTGACTAAACATTCCCCGTGATTGACAGTTTACAGCTCAGACTAAAAAGATTAAATAACATTAGAAAGTGGCAGGTGACTTCTTTCCCCTCGGGGCATTGTGCCCTGTGAGGAAACGAGAGAGACTTCTAATAATATTGCTAACAAGAAAGTTCTGGACTGTTTGCTTGCAGCAGTCATATTCTGAGAAGGAATGCAAATCCTGTTATGCATCTTTTTTCATCTTGGGGAGGTTGTGGTGGCTCTAAAAGTTAGATAGAAGGTAAAGGAAAAGCATACCTTCCCTTGAGACTGAAAATACCCTGAAACGTGTCCAACTTCGAGGGGCAGATAATGTTGCAGAGCTGTTGGCCAAGATCAATTTGCTTTCTATCCGATACAGTCTTTCTCCAAAATACAGCCAAGATGATTCCCACATTCAGTGATTCAGAATTTCAGGTAACCAGCAAGTCTTCTCTGTAAAGAGGCCCCTGTAGCCGGGCCTTCGGTTATACTACGTGATTCCCAATTACATATCTATGCGTGCCTTACCTCAGCCTCTCTCTCTCTCTCTCTCTCTCTTTTTTTTTTCTTTCTAGGAGGTTCAGAAGAAGAGATTTTTTTTTTTTTTTAACATCTCCACTTTAAGCTGGATAATACTACTTCCTACAAAATCGTAATCATAAAACCTTACATGCTTGTGGTTCTTTGAACTTTATGAAAAGTTTCTTCTTTTTTTCTCTTTTATCTCACGGGAATAATAGTACCCACACACAGGGTTATCATGAGAGCCAGAGGAAAGAGTGCATGTGAGGCGATTAGCACAGTGCTGGCCCACCACATTTGCCGAAGAATGGTAAACCATCTTAATGAACTCATTTACTATATTGCATCCTCACGATAGCCCCCCCAAGTAGATAAAATAAGCAGCTTTATTTTGGGGTCATGGGTGCCTTTGACTCTGAGATGCAAATGTTGAGTAGCTTTCCTAAATTCAAGAGATTTTTAGGGCCCTGAGTCAAAATTAGAATCCAGACCTACTGGTTTCCAACCTCACACTTGTTTTCCCAGGAGTTTTCTAGAGCACATCATGGATCTGGGCTGAGAGATGGACCCCAGTTCACCATATCTTCTCTCTTAGGGCATCATAACAGTCACTAACGTTCCCAGCTGTGCTACTCTTGGCTCCTTTAGTGCCCTCCTATCAATCTTTTATTAAGACAGCGTTCTGCCCTCATGAAGAGCATAAGCGTTGCTTCCTCACAGACCTGAGTTTGAATCCTGGTTCTGCCTCTTAGTAGCTGTGTAGGAAGTGAGCATAGATTCGTTGGGAGGATTAAAGAACATAAGATACTGCCTACGTAGTACCTGGTGCATGGAAATCACTCTCCAAATTCTCGTTATTCTTACGATGGCTAGATGAACTCCAGAGCTACACTGCTGTACCTGCTGTCACAGCCACGTCCCCACACCAGCTGTCTCCTTGGGCTCCAGCCAACCTGGCTCATGGCCTCACTATTCCACTGAAACTACGGCTCTCCTTGTCAATAAATACCTTCTTCTGGCCAATCCAGGGTCTCTCTCCGGCTTGGGGCACCGCAGACTCATCCCTCGCCACTGGACGCTTTGCAGTCTTGGCATTAGCGCCCCCCCCACCCTGGTGATTTTCCTCAGACGTGGCTCCCTCCTCTTCTCATGGCACCACTTCCCTCATCCCACTCATCTGAGCACTGCCTCTCCCTGCAGGCAAAGGCTTGGACCTACCATTCTCTTCTTCGTCTGCACCCTACAACGATCATGGTTTTACTTATGTCTCCATATTTATCACCTTGTGCTCACCATCTCCACAACTAGAATAATTAATTGATTGATTCCCACATCACATATATATAATTGTGTCTATAATAATTTTTTTTTCCAGATCTCTCAAGGCTTGGTGAGAACACTTAGAGGAACGGGATGAATTGTGCGAGCAGGAAGCAAAAGGGGAAATGCCTAAACATCATCTGGATCTTCTGAACTACTTTTTACAAACCTTCAGAGGAGCAATCGTGGAACCCCCATGAGTCTCATTCCTTCAGGGCAGGTGCCCCGTAGCCATATGAGTGAATGGCTCTCCCACAGCCTTCTGTCCGTGCAATGTCTTAGCAACGTCTTAAATTGTTAGGGATTTCTGAATAAATAAGGCATACTTCCCAACACTGGTATCCCACCAGGAGCCTCAGTAAGGTGACCATTTAAGCTCATAAATGCTCTGGTAGAAGCGAGACTCCAACATCCTGTTTGAATAACCGTGTCTGCTGCCACTCTCTCAACACACAGGAAACAGTTACTCTCATCTGCTCTATGCCATCATATGGTCCATCATATAGAAACCCCTCTAGAGTCCTGTCCCCCCATTCTGGCAGTCTCCTTCACGCCCATGTGCCATGATGTATCCTGCTATGCAATTGTCACTGCTCCAGCATGTGTCATTGACTAGGGTGACAACGATGATGATGTTGTTGTTGCCACCCAGGTGTTCTGGACACTTTGTTACAAAGACATGGATACAGCAAAACTATGGCCACCACCCCAGAGTGGTTCTAACGAGGAAGAGATCTGGGGGTAAAGGGTACGACCCACAAAGCCTCTTTCTTCTTCTCCAGTTCGGTGCCTGGAGAGACCCGAAGTATGGTATAGACATGCATGTCAGTGCCCTTTTACATAGAAAATAGGAAATGAATTCCAAACAATACTGGAAACAGCTGACCCTTTTAGCACGATGCTTAAATATGCTAGTGCTGAGCCAAGGCAGCATGTGCAGAGTAAATATTTTAATCCCTAATTAATCACTTTGGTTAGATTGGTAAAACACAAGTCTAATGAAAATAATTTGAAATTTCCTTCATGAATAATTGCCTTGTTCGGGGAATTGTGGGAAGAGTCAACTGACTGACCTTCCATTCTTACTCAGCTGTACTGCTCTGAGACTTAATTTGTGTCCTTCAACCTCTTCCAGTCACCGTCATGAGATTAGAAATACCTTCCGTGCAGTTTAGCAGCAACTATGCAATATGACAGTCAAGTCAGCAGAGAGGTAGAGACCCAAGTGACTCCTTGCTTCCTTGCCGCGGAGCTTGCCCTACCCTGTAGAGAGGTGAGTGTCTTCGCAGCCCTGCATTCTTTTATTAGGCTGTGGACATGATGGATGGCTTCAGGTTATTGAACTGTTCATGTTCCTTTTTAATTAAAACCTTGAATAATAAAGTGCCCAGGGTTGGACATTTACAAAGGGGAGAGAAAGAATTTTCCAACTCTGAGTGCTGATGAATGGTGTTCTGATTAGGTCTGTGCCACCAGATTTAATTACTTCTTTGAGTAAATCAAATTTTTCTTATGGAGCAATGTTCCTGGGTGTGCAAAGACCAAAGGTTAAGCCACCTTGCTAGTTACCTGTTCAGACATGTTGGAACCTGTTAGATGTGGGTGGGGAGACTCGATCCCATCCTTCTTCTATCTTGCCTGCCTGTTCTCCTTAACTTCCTCCCCGGTGTCCCTCAACCCCCTTCCAGCAATGAACGTATTGCTTATCTGGTTGGAATGTCACTAGGAGCGATGACTGGCAACGTGCCGCATGGCTGGTGCACTCTGGCTCACACTGCAATCATTGCTAAAAATTGCCTGGTCCACCAGTCGGTTTGGCCAGTTCTGTGGACTGTCACGGTCCACCTGCTGGACCATCTGCCACTTCTCCCTGGAGGTTCCTCCTCTCTTTTGTT
The DNA here is from genome assembly GCF_964662115.1 of Mustela nivalis. Lineage (NCBI taxonomy): Eukaryota > Metazoa > Chordata > Mammalia > Carnivora > Mustelidae > Mustela > Mustela nivalis. The sequence continues at coordinate 42,621,912 of NC_139025.1, forward strand.
TTCCAGTCTGGTCCTCCTCCTCGATCTTGCTCCTTTATTTGGGAGATTCAAATATTTGGGGGAATTTTTCTTTTGCTTCTAAGCAAGTTGGGGGGACATGATGTTCTTGGGTTGCTGAAATGCATTTGGAGAAGAGCACCTTAACTGCTTGCTGTTCCACAGTTGCCTTACAAAATGGCCAATGACTGGCTTAAGAAGCTTGGTTATAAAGCGGAAAAATGCCATTCAGATGGAGAGGCATGGAAGCAGGGGCCTTGTAACCCAGGGGATAATTGAACCAAAATTTGGGGGCAGATTTGGTGTCTCTATTCAAAATGGAATTAACCACGTTGTATGCCAAAAGGGCCATAGAAGCCCTCCCATTTTGCAGGATCTGAGGCATCGAGACTTGGAAGCCAAATCACTGGTTTCCAATATGTTTTCACCCACTGTGGGTGTGCGGTGGCATCACTGTGCATCCAACAGTGTGACATATAGACAAACCTGACTGGTTGAATGTGCTGTTGTCCTGATGACCGTCTTTAAAAATAGCTCTAAAGAGTTCCTCCCCAGGGCTCCTGCTGCCAGACCTCTGAATCAAGGAGCTGCCAGCAACAAGTCTAATGCAGGGGGAAATGGCGGAAAGAGGATGCTGGACTGCAAAAGCACACTTTGACCATTCTCTGTTATTGTGCCCACGCTAGGTCCTGCGGATGACACCTAGAGAGCAATTGCTGTGCTAAGAAAGGAGCAAGATGGCTCACTCTTCCAGAGCTCACCTCTGCGCCTGACCACCCTTCATTCTGGCCACATGACCCCGTGCGAAAGTTCTCCATAAAGCAGACCCAGAGCTGGTTCTGCAATTGGCTGGCCACACTTTGGCTTTTCTGACTTCAGTAAGTCAGGTTGGAGCACCTCTAGACTCCCCCAGTACGAATACAAAAATGTGCCTTGGGGTCGTCTGACTCTGTACTTCCGGAGTCATTGGATAAGATTTGAACTTTGATAGTGCCCCCCTTGCCACTTAATCCTACATGGAACATGTTCTTTTTGTTACCTGGGAGTCTTCGTTTATGAGTGTTCATTTGGTGATGTTAAGTGAGCACCCACAAGTACAGTGCTGGGCACCGCCCTAATTAAATGTAGCTCCACCTTATTTAAATTATTCCTAATACCACAATTTAATTCCCTCTTCCTGCCTCTTCTGTTGTTTTGAGGTCTACCATTCAGTTACCATTCGTTTGGCCATTCATACATTTCTGCTTTTCCTCCAACACTGCTTGCTTTAAAAACCTCTGATGGCTGAAGTGGGAAACATAGTGAAACTGAGACTACATTGGGCCACTTTGCAGGGATAGGTATGGATATGTGTGTAGATGGATGGATGGATGGATATAAATAGATAGCTGTAGATATATCTTTTGGAGTGAGCTGTTACGTAACACAGAAGCTTTACACTGGAAGAAACATAAGAGGCCCAAAGCCCTTCTTTCCTAGAAGTTCCCAGGTTTAAGTGACTTGCTCAAGGTCACAGCTAACTGTTTTTTAGAGTAGAGACTAGAAAACTGGCTTCTGACTCCTACTCTTTCCTTGAGTAGTATCTTTATCCTTATAACCCATATATATGTATCCCATATAATTCAGGGTCTATAGTCTAATTACTTCTGCCATCCAATCAGTAAGAAATGGCTAAACTATCAAGAAGATTAAAAAATTTCACAATAATGTATGAAACCTGCCGATTTCAGCAGACCCAAATATATTCACAAAATGGTGGAACTTTGCACTGCTCTTCTCTTGTGACGCCTAATCCTGCCAACATCCCAGAACTTCACTGGGACCAACACTGGAGAGATTTCAAACCTTCCTGTCTCTTCTGCCACCCTGTTTGGATTACTTTGGTGGCGTTCCTTCATCAGCTGAGTCCAGTGCCAGAGCTGCCTACTGGACTAGATAAACTGTGGGTCAGAGTTTGGAGGCCGAGAGGGGAGTCTCCCTTGTTGTCTCCTCACCTTCTCATGATGACATTTCCAGAAAGAACACAGACCTTTCTTTTTTGATAAAGATTCCTAATACACTGGAAAAGAGGGGGGTAGGAGGGATGGGGTGGCTGGGTGATGGACATTAGAGAGAGTATGGGCAGTGGCAAGTGCTGCGAATTGTACAAGACTGATCATTCACAGACCTGTACCCCTGAAACAAATAATACAGTATATGTTAATAAAAAATAAAAAAGTAAAATAAAACAAATAAAAAGATTCCTAATACAGTTTCCAGAAATGAACCCATCAAACCTAAAGCAAACAAGACTTGCTTTTGGGGGGCAGAGATCTCATTCACAGAAGATTCCTTTTCTTTATTTGGATCTTAAAAGACAGTTCCTTATTGATGTGCTGCTTACTTTTTGTCAACACTTTATTGATAAAAATCAATATTTTGTTTTATTGGGTTTTTTTTAATACAATCACAAGTTCTGGAAAGAATCACATATTGAAAACCTCAAACGGTGTGGGTCTGTGAGATCCCGCTGCCAGGAACAAAATGAAGCACACAGCTCAGACACTTAAGCCATGCACCCCAATATTCTTTTTGTTTGTTGGTTGGTTTTTGGTTTTTTTGAGTCATTGTGAGAAGCCATAATGGGCGGGGCAGTGGGGGGGAGCTTGGCCAGGGAAGGATATGGTCTAAGGATATGGTCAGAGTACGGACTGCAGAATAAGGGGCAGATTGGATGGCAGGGTGTTTGGGGAGGACGAAGACTCCTCTTCAAAGCTGGGCTTCCCCGGCTATGTCATTGCTATGGAAAATGGTTAAACTCAGCTTCTTTATCCTCAGAGTCACTGCCTGTGGGCTTTCCTATCCTCGGCCCCTATGTTATCCTCTCTGGCCCACAACAATATCCTTGAGAATATAATTTCACTTGGAAAGTTCTCAGGAGGGAGGGGAAAGCTGCACCCCTGCACTCGTCTTACCCTCAATGCAAATTGCCCTTGCAGGGAGGCAGGCTTGCGCTCAATACGAGTAAGAACATTTTAACAATTAGTGAAGATCAGTCAGCTGAGGCGTACAATGAGCTTGCTGGCATTGGAAGTAAGAGGCTTACCGACTATCTTTCAAGGATTCGGAAAGGGGGTTCCTGTTTTGAATGGGAAGTTGGATTAGGAGACTGAAAATGCACATAACCAAAAGGGTTGTGACTCCCTGAATATTTTCACTTGCACATAACTCCATGTCATAGGTTTATGAGTATTAATTCCATTTCCAAATTGGCTCATTAGTGTACACAAAGACTGGTGGCAAGGCCAGAATAGGCCATGGCTTTGGGGGTTGGGTTTCAGGGGTCCCCAGGAAGGCTCCATTGAGTAGGGACACACACGATAACAGCCTCACTCCTTTGCTGAAGGCCATGTCCCCTGCTCAAAGACAATCCACCTGGGAGAAACAATGCGTGGTTACTAGTCATCTTAGGAGACGCGCTGAGGTGAAATGACTGTAGAGGTGTGTGATTAAGAGAACAAGCTTGGCGATGAGACAACCTGGGTGGGAATCCCTGTGTGAATGTCGGCAACCCCTCAGCCTCGTCTGTAGAACAGAAATAAGAATAATGCCTATCTGTGAGGTTGCCATGAAAATGAAGGGTTCGTACACATAAAATGCTTAGACTAGTGCATGGCAGAAAGTCAAAGATCAGGAAAGGCTAGCTATTCTGTGCTCTTTGGTTGGAAGGGTTTGATCAGACTCCTTTGGACTCCTTTGGACTCCTTTGGAAAGTACGATCGGCTCTGCGTGGTCCAAGGGTAAGAAAGGATTTTTGCAGGAGGGAAGGCGACTCTTTGAAGGGCTAGAGTTGGGAACAAGTGGGAAGACGATTAAAAACAGCTGAAACAGAGAGCACAGGAGAAACACCATTGCAGTGTTGCCCCAGACGCCCAGCCCTGCCTGACTAGCTGAGTTTCCGGTTTGATTCGTAAAGCCCAGATAAAGTTTTGAGAACTCAGTTGCTTATCAACCCATCAGACTTGAAATGCTTAGGAGATTCACCTGTCTTTTCAGTCTGTAAGCTTTTCCTCTCCTAAGTAAAAAAAAAAAAAGTCTGGAGAGAATCAAAAGTCCCCAAAAGACCACATTGACCGGGAGGGCTTAACATACTTCTTGAAAAATAGTCCACAGATTTTAATTAAGTTCTTCTAAACATCAATGACCCTAAAGGGTTCCAAACAGAGTGGGAGAAGCAGCCTGTCCGGCGGCAGATCTTTCCCCAGCTTCTCAGGGGGAAGTCAAGGTGAGCATTGTGACTCTCGTCTCCCTCTTATCTGGGATCATGTCCTGGTGTGGATGGGGTTCTTGAAGCCTCCTTCTGGAGTTGTTTTAACAACACGGGATGGACTCGCTGTTTCTTGCCCACCCCCCACCCCCACCCCACGCCACCCTGCCATGTGCGGTTTAAAAATTAATTTAGAATACATGAGATCAGCGAGACAAGGGCATTAGGCAGCGTCCCCTAGAAATGGACCTCTTGTACTCTGAAAATGTTCTTAGAAACACATGTGAGTTTCTTTGCTCTCAAATTAAGGGGGATTAAAGCGGCCAGACAGTTGTTGCTCAGTTCCTTCGGATCATGTGGCCAAAGCTGAAAGCCTTAAGTTGCTGGCATGAGCCTAAGTCAGTTGCCTGATCTCCAAATTAATTTTTGAATTAAATGATTGTCCCCCCCTCCTCTTTTCCCTTCTAATTGAGACTTCCATTGAAAAATGCTTAGCAAACAGTTGGAAAACCCCAGAACAAAAGGCTGTTGTGAACTAATGAAATGGAGGTCATTGGAAACAGTGTTAGGTTAGCACTGGGGATGCAATTAAACCTTTTTTTAATCATGTTTTTATTAACTATAAAAATGTTTAAAAATAAATTATAAGCACTGCAGTTAGAACCTAAAGAATGGTTGGAAAGAGCTTAGATCACTTAGGTCACTTTGCTTGTGTGAGCTTCACCCAGTAAATTCATGTTTAATTTTAAAACAATGATGTTATCTCATAGATCTTAAAGAATGTTTCTCATGACTGAACACTTGTCAAGTGTTTCTGTAAGGTAAAATAAAAAGAAAGATAACTTTATGATCCAAAAATGAAAAAAGATTCACAGTGAAGAAAGACAAGTGCTTGAAAAAGGAAGTGGTATTTTAAAGGAAAGTTTTATTTAAAAAAAATGCTAACTTTCAGGCTGTGCAAAAATTTCAGTTGTGCCCAAGGCTTAGATTCCCATGGAAATATCCTGTGGAAACTTTGCCATGAAAAATATATATACAGTGTTGTGTACTTAGGCACATTTCAAAATCTTAGGAAGTCGACTTGATCAATAAAAGCAGACTGAATGCCAATAATTATTGGCTGACAGTGAACTAAGATTTACCCAATCAAATTATTTAAATTAGCCATCTCTCCTCAGACCCATGATAAGACTGTCTGTGCGTGGAGAGTTTGGGGCTTTACGGTTCTATATCCCTAAAGACTTCTTTATGGATTGAGAAAAGGTTAAGGAATCAGCATAAACAAAGTCTGTTTCCAACTTAGGTGCTGGAAGGCTTTACTGTGGCTCAGTGAGTCATAAGAAACTTCTCAGAGCTCTTCGAATATGGTTCTTACCCCCACGTAGGGGCGAATGGTAGCATCTTTATTAAAGGATGGGTGGGGAAAGGACAAGTTCTTGGAACAACAATTAAAAACCAGTTGCTACCTAGACAAGCCTCTTTCAAATTTCTTTCATCTTGGGTTTTAAAATGTTGACGACAGACTTCTTTGTGATTAACTTGTTTGCAAACTCTAATAGATCCTTAATGGTTAACCATATTGAAGTTCTGCCTTTGCTGGTCTGAAGGCAGGCGGGATTCTCTACCTACTCTCCCTGCTTGCAGAGGATGACGCAAGAGAACTTCAGATGGCTAAAGACATGGTAGGAGAGTAGTCAGTTGCTCCAAATGCATTTGCTAGGGACTTGACCTTCATTTGTTCATTCAGAAAATATTTACTGTGTGCCTATTATTTGCCCGGCACTGTTCTAGATGCTCTCCAGCATACATTAGTGAACAAAGCAGACAGAAATACTGCCCTCCTGGAGTTTACATTCTAGTGGAAGAAGGGAGAACAGACAATAAGCCGATAATTACATCACCAGATGGTAAGTGCTATGGAGAAGAGTAAAGCAGAGAAGGGGCAGAGGTGGGGAGGGAGAGGCAATTTTGAATAAGAAAGTCAGGCAACACTCACCGAGAAGTGAATCTTCAGCAAAGGCGTGTGGGGGACATCTCTGTAGACATCTGGGGTGAGAGCTGTCCCGACAGAGGGAAAGACCTGTACAAAAACCCTGCAGTGGGTCCGCCAACTGCCCCCCCGGGGGGGGGCAGGGGCGGCAGGGAGGGGAGTGGCAAGAAGGAATCAGAATCCAAAGATGGATGTTTCAATGGACCAACTCAAGAAAGATGGAATTTAACAGGAGTGGGCATGGGGGAAAGGGTGGCAGATGAGGTTAGAGAGGGGTTCATTTGTTGAAGGTCTTATGGGCCACTGCTGGGCCATTTTCAGGACCCCATGGGAAAGACCAAAGATTGATCAACCATTATTGCCTATCTAAGAGATAAAATAAAAAATGGAAGAGGAGTGAAAAACCTAGAGATGGGAAATGTCTTACATTTAGAAGATAGAAGCAGTTGGAGTTTGTAAATTATAAACTCCAACTTTTAAAGTGAAGGATCAAAAAGTAAATAACTTTGGCTTTTAGGCCGTCTGGTTTTGTCACAACAGCTCTACTCTGCCCCTTGTTACATGAAAGGAACCACAGACAATATATAAAGGAATATGTGTTCAATAAAACTTTATTTATAATAACAGACATCAGGCAGCATTTGGCCTATATATAGGCTGTAGTTTGCCAACCCATGCATATAGCCCAATGACTTGTAAAGAGTCAGGTAAGAAAGCAAAGGATCACTAAGAATAAGATGGTATACTTGTCTTCTTTTTTTATTTTCTGGGACTATCAGTCTATTTGGAGACATCAAATAGGGTCAAGATTATGGATCTGGATTTCACCAGGACACCTGACAAATTCTTTATTTTCTTGTGACCAAGATGGAGAATTGTCTTGGGTTCAAGAACATTCCATTAGTCACTAGTTAAACAGCCCCGCACAAAGGGGGGACTATACCATAATCCTCAATACAGTTTTATAAGTAAAAAATAAAAGAGCGGGGAGCTCGACCAGCTGGGGCCTGTGTAAACTCCAATCCATTTCTTGCCCTTCTGCTCGCACATGCTCCATAACATAGAGACTCTGTTTCCCAAGCTCCTGTGTCAGCTGGCTTCCAGCTGAGTTAGACCAATGACAGGAAAGAAGACATTAGGCAATTTTCCCCCACCTCTGTGACTTGGGTGGCAGCTCTGACAGTGGCTGCATCTCCCCCCTGAGCCCACCTTTCACTGCTGTGTGGCTTCCCCCACCCCCTCACCCCCCAGGTAGTCAGCCTATGAGTGACAATGGCCGCCTGCTGTTGCTACACTTGTTTGCTTCATTGTTCCCTGAGGGACTTCTCAGGTCTTTCCTTGTGTGTGGAACAGCTCCCTCTCTTAGTACTTAGGGTGGTTTTGGTTTTCTGCTTCGACCCTGACTGACACGGGGGCTACTCTATGGCCGTCACTCCAGAGAGTGGTTTGGACTCTGGCGCTGCCGGGCTCTCCTCTTTCTCTCACCGTTTTTATCAATAACTCGGATGATGATGGAGCAGATATGCTAATCACATTTGCAAATGGCCCGGAGCTGGCTGGAAAAGCTGTTTGCTGGATGGCGGCCTTGGAATCTAAAAATACCCCAGTGGGCCAAACCTAACCAAAAGGAATGTGATAAGGAAAATGTAAAGTCTTGCACTTGGGTGCAAAGATCAAGTATGAGAGGGGGAGAAGCTGTGATGTTAGAGTACCAGAGTTTCAGGGGTTTGGACTGATATCAAAATGAGGCAAAATTCACCAAAAACAAAAGATGAAAGAAAGAAAGAAAGAAAGAAAGAAAGAAAGAAAGAAAGGAAGAAGGAAGAAAGGAAGGAAGGAAGGTAGGAAGGAAGGAAGAAAAACCATGGAGCACTGGTTCCATTAATGCTTCTGTACAGAGAAAAAGGGAATTAACTGGTTAACTGGACTGTTCCATTGGCTATTGGGCAGACCACTCTCAATTGAGCGTGGCATTCAGTGTGGGCCACAGCATTTAAGATACTTCTGCTAAAGTAGTTTGAGACACAGGAGACTGACAGACTATTAAAAGAAGGTGTTTGTGGGGCAACTGGGTGGCTCAGTCACTTAAGGCTCTGCCTTAGGCTCCGGCCATGATCTCAGGGTCCTGGGATCGAGTCCCTCATCAGGCTCCCTGTTCAGCGGGGAGCCTGCTTCTCCCTCTGCCTCTGCCTCTTCCCCTACTGTGCTCTCCTGCTCTCTCTCTCTGTCAAGTAAATATCTTAAATAAATACATAAATAGGTCAATAAATAAATAAAAGAAGTTGTTCGTTACTGAAGGAAACAAGAAAAAAGCAGAGAGGTGGGTAGGGAGAAAAACATTTCGTGTCTGAAAGGATGCCAAGCCAACCTTGGGGATGAACTCATGTGGGATGAACTCATTTGTTGGTGCCTCTTGTCCCAAAGAACAGAGGTTACACCATCCCCTTCCAGGGCATAGTGACCCACCTTCCATATTCATATTAGGAAATTTTCCTTACATCTATCCCAAAATTACCTTGCTCTAGTGAAAGTCCTGCCGCAGTCATTGTTGAAATGAGAGCTTAATTTTGCCTGTCTTCGGTGGCTCGGGAATCAGACTGACTCCAGTTGCAGGCACGGATTCCCTGCGGACCCTGGATCCCACACTCCTTCACTGCTCACGTTTCCTCACCAAGGAAGAAGCTGCCAAGGAGGAGGCTCTGTTGCACGTTTAGCACATACCTGGCTTCCAGAGTGTACTGACATTTCGGGTTTTGTGTTTGTTCCTTCTCTTGCTTCTTACTGTGTACGTGTTTTGCAGGAAGCAGAAGTACCAGCGCCCCAGGATTTCTGTGCAGATGTGATGAGAAGAAATGAATAATACAGACTAGGATGAAGAATGGCTGCCTTGATGGTCCCTCCAGGAATTGAGCCCAATCCCCTGAGAACTACGGTCTTTGTCGTTAGGTCTCTGGAGGGCTGTCACGGCGTTTCTTGCCCTTTCCTGGGTGGGGAGATGGTTCCTGTAAACTGAAGTCTTCGGTCTGCATTGTGCTCTAGCAGAAACTTAATGCAATTCTGAACACCAAGCTGTTTTTCCTCTCTAGTCAGGTTCTTAGCTGTTGGGTGCTTTCAGTCTCGCCTGCTTACCTGGTGACTACATCCTTCTCTTGCTTTGAGGGGAAGAAATTAAGAAATTGACTAACACCTTTACTGCACAGGACAAATTTGCTTAGGACAAATAACTTAGAGTCAGGAATCAGCATTTCCTGATGTCGCCTAATAATGCTGAACTCATTCGCCCACTGAATGTCTTGGTGAGTTTAATATGGGCAGGTTAAAAGAAAAAAAAATTTTTTTTAAGATTTTATTTATTTATTTGAGAGAGAGACAGTGAGAGAGAGCATGAGCGAGGAGAAGGTCAGAGGGAGAAGCAGACTCCCCATGGAGCTGGGAGCCCGATGTGGGACTCGATCCTGGGACTCCGGGATCATGACCTGAGCTGAAGGCAGTTGTCCAACCAACTGAGCCACCCAGGCATCCCTAAAAGAAAAATTTTTAATAACGCCTAGCCTGGTATTATGTCTTAGGTTGATGGACTTGGGAAAAACCATGGGTGCTGCTGCTGTGACATGCTGTTCTCGTTCGTGTCTTAGAGGTATTGTGAGCTATTAAGTTTTCTTCGTGACACAGTTGTCGTGCCTAAATTCTAAAGCAACCAACACAGCTCTGTGATAAGAACGCCACACTTGTATAGCACACACCATATCTAGCTTCAAAGGTGTTATAACCAGAGGAGGTCTTAGTGATCATGCAATTTCTGTTTCAGACAAGGAAACTGAGGCTCAGAGAGGTGAGCAAGTCCCCCGGCGCTGTTGCTGGCTAGAGTGAGACGTGGGGTCGGAACCCCAAACTCCTTTCTATCCGACCAGCGCTCTTCCCACTGGACTGTCCCGCGAAGCTCTCCTGCCTCCTGGGAAGCAAGTTCTAAGTGCAGAGTTGAAAGAATGTTCTAAGGCCCTAGGACGATCAGCTTCAACTTGGACTTATCTAGAACTCTGTGCTAGTGAATAGAAATTGGACATGGGCTTGTAGACAGCTCCAATAATATAACTTGCACGAGGTGCCCTCAAATGTAAGTTGTATCCTTATAAAATTTCTTTTTTTACTGAAAAAAACTCTTTTAGATTTACTTAGACACCGATTTCTAGACTATTTTACCCCGTGTATCAATAAAAAGAAGACATAAGCAAATCTACGGATATTTGTAAGACATTTTTACGTGCAGAGTTCTTTCGGGCTTGTAGTTGGTGCTATGCGTGTCTTTCCGCCCAGTGTTCTTTGCACCATTGAGAATGCCAGTCACGCATTTTTTTCTGAAAAGAGTGCTCTGTTGTGGTCTCAGGTGTTTCCTGAGCCACAAGCATTCATTCTGAAGCTCTGATGCACGTGTCCAGGTAAAGACAACTATGTCTTAACTGCCACCTGGTGACAGCAAATTTAATTTCATAAATGTTAAAGTGCTGAAAAAAAGTGAAAGGAGGAAAGGAAAGGAAAGGAAAGGAAAGGAAAGGGAAGGAAAGGAAAGGGGGCAGAGGAGGGGAGGGGAGAGAAGGGAAAGGAAAGGAAGGAGGGAAGGAGGAAAGGAAGATGGAAGGGGTCTTAGAATGGATGACATTGAGTATGTCATTGGTGTTCCACTTCTCTATTCAGTGTGTAGAAAGTTTGGGAGTTCCTGGCAGCCAAGTCCTTTGAAGAAGGACATTTGCAAAACAAGAGCATTAACAAGACCCATAGATAGTGGAAGGAAAATCTGAAAGACAGACGAAGTTTGGATGACATTTGCCTCTGGATTCAGCCATACCTGAAGCTGGACTTGTGCTTCTCATTTAAGTCTTCCAATCAAACACCTTTCAAGGCTTACACGAGCTTGATCTGGCTCTCTTTCACTAGCACCCCAAAGAGTCTTGCTTAGTAGGTGGGACAACTCAATGCACATCCAAAGAATGTTCTATAGGTTTAAATATTTATACAACAATAAAAAAAAAATCTTAAGCCTGGCTGCAACGTCAGATAATCATCTTCATGAGCATGGACGGAAAAGAACATTGGGAAAAGAGAAAAAGACCAAGACAAATGACAAAGTTTATTAGCTGAACTTTTGAAATTTAGTCTGGAAACTACACTCCAAAACACAAGAGTGTTTACTGCTAGAACAAATCTCTGGACGTGTTCAGCTTCCTCCTTCTGCAGATGCTGTCCATGCAGCGGGTCGGTTGTGGCATCTGTGCGCCTGCACGTTGGTAAGAGCTCGTGGTCTTCCACATGGTCCCACAGATACTCATGGTCCCACAGCATCCCACAGACGCTGCTTGTGGGAGATGTCACAGAACTGACACCTGTTTCCCATCCCTGGCTGTCACATAGGAAGTAGCTAGGAAAGGCTAGCTTGCTTGCTTTCTTCCACCCCAGTCACTGCAGAGGAAAGTTTGGATTTCAGCGATTTCAGAGGAAAGTTCAGAATCTAGCTCCTCCACTTTCCTTAATGTACACCCTTGCTTGGGACGGCATGCCTTTTAGGTCCATTCAGGAGTTTGGCTGTTGGTTGTGTGTATGTGCCTGTCCTTACCCAACAGCTACAAAATTAATCTCTAAACGAGGACATGTATAAGGTTTGGCCACCCTGTGCTTCGTGAGCAGAACCTTCAGGAGACTGAGCAGAGATGAGTAGTCACCCAGAGCAGAGGACATATTAATAAGTCCAGATTTCTGACTCATTTACAAGTATGCCCAGCCACGAGCTTCCTGCCTGGTCGCTGCATGGACATGGGAGCAGCTCGTGTGACTTACACTCGGTTACAGCTGAAAGAGGGAAGGAGGTGACGTGAGGCAGGTAGTCTCTCTGAGACCTGCAGGCTACTATCTCCAGGTCCTTGTGTGAGCTGGGGGATGAGGTCTGCTTTCTGTGAGGAGGGGGTGCCTGACCCCCCCCCCCACCCAAGTGTTACGAGTCAGGATAGGGAAAAGCCTAGGTGTTCAGGCAACATTGGCTTAAAGCAGAGCTACCTTCCCCTCTCCGTCCTCCCTAAGTGGGATCTTTCTTCATGGAAAGAAACCAGAACCTCAGAATCAGGAATCCTGGGTTTCAGAGACATACACACAAGGGTGTCGCCAAAGGAGGGACAAGAGAAGTGTCACTGACTCACTCATTCGTGTCACTGTACCTGGTAGGGAGGGACTTGGGCTGCACCCTGGGTATCCCCTTTCCTCTCCTCCCACCTTCCTTCAAAGTTCTCACCTACATCTGGGGTGGGGGTGGGGGGCTCTGAATTACTTCCTGCTCTAGCAAAGTTAACTTTATATTCTCTCTTTCTTCTCCTTTTCTCTTTGCTTTCCTTCCCTAAGGCGGTGGAAAGATGAAGTAGAAAGGAGCAGGAGCAGAAAGTATGGTGGAAGTTTTGTGAAGGCCGAATTCTGACCCAGCCTGGCTCACAGATGGTCAGGGACTCTCGCCGAAGTCCGCTGGGGCTGGGTCTTGACAGGGTTTCCCCTGAGTGGCGGTGTGGACAGGACAAGGGGCCGCTTACTGGGACGCCCTCTGCCTCTCAGCAAAGAGAGCGTGACAGGTGACCTGACTAAACCAGGGAGTGAGCCCTAGAGGGCCAGGATGGGGGCCACACACACACAGGAGACCCTAGAACTGAAGGGACCGGCAAAGCCTGCTTTGGTGAAGACCTGCCAAGAGGGGCTGGAGAGGGGCGGGGGAGAGGGAGGAGCGGGCCTGGATCGTGGCACCAGGATTTCCCAGCCTGTGAAAATGGGCCTGAGGCACTCACAGGAGGCTGACTTTGTTGGGGCCAGAGGGTCTGGGTCTTGGACCTGCTTTGTGATTTTCCTCTTTGGGCCAGGAGGACAGCTCGGCTGGTTTCCAAGCCAGCACGGAACAGACACGGTTGGGAAGGTCGGGAGTAGGAGAGGAAGTGGGGGCACACCTCAGAAGGAGGTGATGTTCTTTCTTGAAGCTCTCACCTCTGCATTTGGAGATCCTTTTATAATATTTCTACGTTCGTTACTATGGGCGCCCTGGCTACAGAGGATGCTTGGGTCCTACCTGGGCCAGCCTGCTGGGTGGGGGCACTTGCCCACAGCTCATCTCTCTTCCTGCCTCTCCTCTCTCCCCTTCAGCCAGTGTCACCTGCTGTGTGGCAAACGTATAAAGTTAATTCATGGACCATTCCATATTTATAACTTACTAACATACAGCTCTTGGAACATAAAGACACTTGGTCCCAAAAACGATAGGAGTATTGGAATCAGGTGCACCTAGGTTCAAGTTCCTACACTTGCTGCATGGCATTGAGCACATTATCTAATCTTTCAGAGTCTATGTCCATGCAACTGGGAAACCAGTGTTTCTTCACTCAGGATTGTGTTTAATTGCTTAGCCTAATGCCTGGCCCTCAAGGAGAAGCCAAGTAATTCTCTTTGCCTTTGCTTCTTACAAATTCCTCAAAATCATAGAGCAGGATTCCCCATTTAATGACCAGTACGTAGTCTGTTTTCATTTGCTGGAGTCCAAGGTCAAGCAACCTTAAACATGAGATTTGGTTTTTAAATGAACGTATTGGCAATTCTGCTTCAAATGACGTCATTCTGCTTATTTGGAGTAAGATAATAGCTAATATTTAGGCTTCCACTTCTAGAATGAAACATGGACGATCTTATCTGCTTCTAATAATTTCTTGTAGTAAAAGCTGTAATTAACTCTGTCCTATCATGACAGAAGGGCCATCTGGCTACTCGGCCACAAAGGCAACTAAGAAAACAAGGACAGCAGTCGATTTCTAGGATCTTGTGCTTTATGGAAAGGAAGTAGATCCTGAAAGGTTGTGGTTCACCATGGAAGACTGTTAGAAAATTAGAGAAAGGAGTAGAAAGAGAATTGGATGGAAGTAGTTTAAAGGTACAGGCTTCCGGTGAGAGGATAAGGAAGTGACATCCAGGGAGGTGGGGACTGTGATGAGCTCAGCTGTGGCATATTTGAAAGTTGTCAAGAGAGTAGATCCTAAGGGTTCTTTCACAAGGGGGGAAAAACACATTTTTTTATTTTTCCTTTTTTTCCCCCTCTGTATCTGAAGGAGACGATAGACTTTAACTGACCACAGCAATCATTTATCTCGTCAATTATTTTAGTCAAATCATTGTTCTATATATAGCCTTAAACTCACACAGGGCTGCTTGTCAATTATATCTCAATGAAACTGGGGGGGGGGGAGACATTTTCAGGTATTTATTTATGAATGGGAAACCGACATTCTTTAGACACACGGTAACAAACAGAAGGAGGGCGATCTACAGGCCAAGGGCAGCTTCCTGGTAGGGCTTGGAAGCAGGTGATTTTTTTCCATGTTCTTTTCTGTAGACTAAAGACTCCATATCAATACGTATATAAAATCACTGCAGTGAGAATAACTGGAGTGAATAATCACTCTTCTGGAGAATTGCACAGTTCCTTTTTGGGGGGGCTCATATCTGAGAGCTGAAGAAATACAGGGGAAGAAAGGCTGTAGAAAGGGTCTAGAAGGGTTGTAAGGGAGAAGGCTTTTCTCTTGCCTTCCGGCAGCAGCCCTCCCCAGATGGGGAGCAGAGCAGAGCCAATTCAGTGATGAGGAAATGTTTAATGAACTTCTCAGAGTCTCCCCACCACTGCCTGAATTAACCAAATGTGCACCAGGCTGATAATAGAGAAACTCCCGGTTCCTGCCCCTCTCACATAAAACAGTTTCTTTTCCCCATAACACAGTTTCTCTCCCGAGAATGTTTTCGGTGGGAGATAAAATGCAGAAGGTGTACAATACCACTGGTTATCAAAGAAAAGAAGCTGGGGTCCCTTCTAGTGGGTGGTAGGTAAGAATTACTAATCCAATCTGCTTGAGTTAACTCAAAACAAGGATTAGTGTAAAGTTCCAGAATATGTTAATCTTCCTTTATAGAAGTAAACTTCAGCACAGCCACCAACCCCATGGTTTATAGTTCCTGGGAACAATGAGCCAATTACACTTGAGAGGGAAAAGGGATCTTGCCCAAGTTTGCTGATTGTTACCTAATACTCTGAGTTGCTTTGATTCTTGATCATTTGGCTTAGCATCTGTGACACAGGAAATAAAACATCATATATCATTCATTAGAATGTTCCAAAGTACAGTATACCTTCCTAATTAAACACGTATTGTTGTGCACTGGTATTTTTCATCTCCTGTTTTATTAAAGAGGCTGTTTAAAATGACTTTTGTATACAGCTGAGATTGCTTGGCCGAATATGTCTGTCAATATGAAAACACTCTTTTCAAAAACATACTTAGAGCTTACATGATGAATGAAGGGAACAAACTGTAAGTTATTTGGATTCAGACCTACTTGGATGACATTTCCAAGTGGAAAACAGATTCCTACTTTCAGAGTAAAAACATCATAGGAAAGACTAGAAAAACGTCTCCCCTTTTTCCTGCCCATCTGGCATTTTTATCGGGGGTAAATTTTTGCACCGAAAACCGATGACATGAATTTCATTTTAAGAAGGTTTTGAGACCTGAAAACATTTTCAAGTTATTTGCTTTATTTACATATTTGTATTCCATAAGTCAGGATTGGCTTATTTTACTAAACTACTGGATCAAGAACAGAAGCGATAGAGTATCAGGTACTTTGATCAGTAATTCGATATTTATTAGAAATCACTCTAATCACTAACCACAAACAACATTTGCTAAACATTAGGTATAAGGCAGTTTACATGTGTATTTTCCTTACTTTAAGTTATTTAAACCAATTTTAAGGCTTAAAATTACTTTGGAGTTTGTGCTGCATAAAATGGGTGGAGACATACTTGTGTAACATCCCTAGTGATCCTGATTTAGATGTTGTGGTAATATATTTTTTATAATGATTTTTTTTTTAAAGAGCTTGATGGCAAGCTAATTTTTTTTTAGAAATTTGCAAGCTGATAAGTAGATTTTGGAATTCTGTACCTTTCAAAAATATTTTTATCTAAATATTATCTAAATTTTAGGTGCCAGAATCATTTAAAACTGGCTGCATTTTTTAACCTTAAATATATAATTCAGGTTAAGTAATGACTTGGTAACATCATGTATATTTTATTTTTCTTTTTTCATTTTTTAAAAATTTATTTATTTGACAGGCAGAGATCACAAGTAGGCAGAGAGGCAGAGAGGCAGGCAGAGAGAGGGTAGAAGCAGGCTCCCTGCAGAGCAAGGGAGCCTGATGCAGGACTCGATCCCAGGACCCTGGGATCATGACCTGAGCCGAAGGCAGAGGCTTCAACCCACTGAGCCACCCAGGCGCCCCGTATTTTGTTTTTCTATAACCAGTTTCCATGTTCTGTTTTGTTTTAATTTTCAGCATTAGAAAGTTAGACACATGAAAATGGAAAAGGTTACTCATTTTAGTGTAAAAAATCTAGGTTCTCTTTTCTCACCGGTGCCCATGTATAAATCCCCCATACATCAAGGGGAGCAGAGTCTCCCACAAATAGGCTTATGTGCATGTGTTTCAAGAACGTGGGCTGTGGTATAGGTAGCCTAGCAATATTCTCACAGAACTAGATATTGCTTACATTCCAAGTGTATAAAACTGTGGGTGTGTGGTTTTTTTTTTTTTTTTTTTTTTTGGTTTGCTTTTGGATTTTATTTGCATTATCAATATGCAAATGCATTTATTATAAATTGAATCTCATTGAAATGAAAATGAAAAGGCAATACTATTTCTTCACTATGGTTCACTAACCCTGTTCACACTGAGTTCCTTATGCTCAGTAGGGGTTGGCTAGAACCAGTTCTACTCAACCCTTGATGATTACGGAGGATTTAATTATAATTGAGAATGTAAAAAAAGAAAAAAAGAAAAAGAAAAAGAAAGCAAAAAAGAAGAAAGAAAAGAAAAGAAAAGAGAAAGATGAAATCTAATCCAAAAATCAATCTTGCACAGAATTTAATAACAGATAAAAGCTCAAAAGTCTGTAACTAACAAATGAAAGATCTCAGCACCAGGAAGTAAAACTAATTCCCAGCATCAGTCCAACACCTGTGTGGATGCTTCCTTACCTGGCTTCTTTCATCAACTTCATGACAAAGGGATTGGTCTCACACTGAGGCTTGGTAAATACATTATGAAGTCAAGACAGGCATTCTAAACAATACAAACCATGCGAAACAAAGGCAAAAACAGGGCTGCGAACAGATATGGTTTCTTCCTCGTTTATCCTGATGCAGAGATGTCTTTACACCCCAGTTTCTCATTGCTAGATTTCTCTTCCTGGGCCTCCAGGGTCCTTCCATCATGTTCAAACAGCCCAATGATACCTTCTCTCTGTCTTAAATGGTTCTTCTATATTTGCCATGCAGGCCAACCAAAAAACCACAGGAAAGAGTACCCAAGGCTTCCTCCATGTCCTTATTTGCTTGGATGCCAGAAGGAGGGGCTTAGGAGCCGAGAGTAAAAAATTAGCAAATACTATTTGAAGTGTGACATACGTTTCTATTCCGTTTTCTTGATGCAATTATCCATGCTCTGAGAAAGTGGATTTGGGGGGTTGGTTTTTCCAAACATGAGCACAGATAAAATACAGCAGTTTATGAAATGCTGTCCATTTAAGCCAAATCAAAACCCAATGTTCAAATTGCAAAGGAAGGACATCCAAATAGCGGGTGAATCTTACGTCTCAAGCCCAGTTTTGCCATTAGGCATCCACTGGGATTTTGTTATTAAACAACTTGAATGTTCCCCAGCCAGTCCCCCTCGCTAGGTCCTGCTGCAAATAAATAAACAGTCCTCTCCCAGGGGTCCTGACCATCCCCAGGGGAGGGGCCCTGGTCAGTAGCCCCCCACCCCCGATGGCAGATTCGAACTTGGGGTAAGACTAGTCATAATGAAACTGTATTTCAGTGCTAGGCTGAGGAGAGTAGGGGATCATTTGCTTGAAAACATGACCTTTTAATTTAAACAAAAGGCTTGAAAAAATAAAAGTGGGACTTAAATACAGTTTAATCAGTCAGGCGAGAGATGTCTAAGGAAGCTGCCAGACGGATCCGGAGCCAGGCTGTCACTTCGGCCTTCGTGTTTACAGCTCCGGGAGTGAGATTAGCACCTTGTGAAGGCACAACCTCCGTCAGAGATCTCCGTGTTTGGGAAGGCTGTAAATTCTGACAATTTGACAAATTATTTTGTTGCGGTGATGACGGTCTGGAAAACCTGACGTGTAAGAGTTTTAGTTCCTTGAGGCCTCGCTGGACAGAGAGAGTGGTTTATCAATGCGGCAAAGGTAACAACCTTTGTACAAAATAAATAAATAAATAAATGAAAATTTAAAACAAAAATTAAAAAAATGAAAAGGGCACGTGTGTGTGTGTGTGTGTGTGTGTGTGTGTGTGTGTGTGTTCAAATCCAAAACATTGGTAAATGGGCTTTGTTTTCATCACATCTTATTCCATCCAATACTTGCAGGGGAAAGTTGCCATTTGGGTCCCTACTTCAGCTAAAAGTTCTTCCTGAAGATTTTTGTTGCCGTTGAGGGGAAAGTCACCCAGGTGTCCGTGTGGTGATATCAGGTCATCAAACGGTTCTCCCAGAATTTGAATTTCCGCTGCATTGTGCCAATCCCACCAGGGAAGATCCGATTGTAAGTTTCAAAAAGTTCATCTTCTGTGGGAGGAATTTCCTGAATGCTGGAGAGTCTCCTGGGCCGCTGTTCTTCCTGAGCCCCGTTCCCCATGCCAAGTCTGAATTTTCTTTTGAAGCAAATGCTCACCGAGTATTTGGTTGAAAATCTGCAGTGGAAAGGGGTGTCAGGAAACTCAAAGAGGATATAAACTTTTTTTAGTATTTTTTTCAGGCATATCTTTTAAAAACAGAAAATTAAAAGAAAAGGAATTATCAACCTGGCAGGGTTGGGGGTGGGAACCATGGTTGAGTTTCCTTTCTTCACTTGCCACATTTATTTGCTACAAATGGCATGAAGTTGTGCATAAACACGAATATTATCCACTTTGTTCCCTCTTAATAATCTAGGGAAGCCTCAGCTTAATCTCCCACTCATTTCATGCCGAAAGCACAAATGAATTGCTTTTGTTTTACTACATGTTTCATTCCATCTGTTGGAAGCCTCGTAAGTCAATATTTATCACATTTATAAATTCCGAATCACTGGCAGGGGTGGGGGGGCAGGGGGAGAAGATCACATTGGAGAAAAGCATGCATGTTACTCTATTTTTTTTTAAACTATTATAAAGTTTAAAAATATTGTCTCTGCAGTGTTAATTTAGCTCTTTGGAGCCAAAATAATGCAGCTTGCTTGATTTTTTTAAATTAAAAAAATATTTTAAACTGTGTGTTCTTGAAGTTTCTCATTTCCCCCAAACCTTTCTTATAATTGCCTTGTCATGATTATCATTTTCCTTTCACTGTTGCTTTCTATGGAAGCCCCAGGAAAGAGTTCCTAAAAATTAAATTTCATGCTTGCATGTGTTTCTGTGATCTGCAGCGTGTATGATCTCTGAGTGGAAAACTTCTCTAAAAATAAATGGATTACCCTTTTTACTACACTGTCTGATGTCTCTTCAACAGATAGCACTGCTTCCCTGTGATCTCTAACCCACCACAATTGAAATGACAAGCGTTGAAATGGGAGCCTCACGGTGGCGCCCTCTACCTTTGCCGGCCCCTTCTGCAGCGTGGAGCTGTTCCCCGGGACCCAGCATCAGTTCTCAAACTTGAATAGAGCCCGGACCCCTTCTAGAAGGTTAGATTAATCTTTACACAACCCACAAATCACCCGTGGAGTCCAGTTGGGGAAACACTGGCTTCAAAATTAAGATCTCATTCTATTAGCTATGTCTTTCCATTCACGAGTACAACTGCAAAGGACTGTTCTGTCTTTTTAACTGCGAAAAGGTGAAATGTTGAAATCTTTATTCTATTGTTGAAACAAAGCGATTAAAAAATATTTTACATGCCCTAAAAGTCTTGGAATCCTGAAAACATGTCCATGAACTCCCAGTTTGAAAAACCTGCTCTCCCTCCCTTTAGCAGGGAGAGGCATCACTCCTTGGCAGAGAACGTGCATTTGACCTTTTATAAACTGCTCGGTAAATATCATCGTTGCTTAGTTTGTGAAAGACTAATGTGTTTCCACTAACAAAACTGTCTTTCCAGGGTTGCTGCTCTCTAGAATAATGCTTGTTTTCCTACTGGGCTTTCTATCGCTGGCGTTTTTTAAAGGCAACTAAATTTGTCTAAGGGATTGCACTTTGAGGCAATCCAAGGAATTTTAATCAAGAACCAATGAGAAAGTCAAAGTTTCTAGTGGGGGGGGGGAATGTGACAAAGTAGCAGACCTCAAAAACTACTAACCAAGTAGATTTTCTAATATTTGGCACTTTAGAGACAAACTGTTTTCTAAAACCTATTTTTAAGCAAATGTTAAAAATGGTTATTTTTTTTTTCCTTGCATAACTGCACTTATGTTAGGTCATATCATTGAACACTAGAGCTGGGTTTTCTCTCCTCATAGCAATTGATAAGCTGGGCTTTCTTACACCAGAACAAATATCTCTGAAGAATCCATTCTCTCAACAAGGGTGAATTACAAGGGAACGGTGCAGACACCAAGTTGAGAACATTGGCATTCCTGTAACATGCTGTCTGCTCTTGTTTATAATAGAAGAAGCAGAAAAACTAATTAATAGTCGTGTTAATAAATGAGCTTTGACTTAAAGTCTTTGGCTAGGAAAATCAGGCCATGTTGCTCAAAGGTGCTAGGGCTAACTTCAATCTTTTACGGTTCTGGGAATTCTAACAAGCTTACAGCCAACCACAGGTGAGGCTGGCTCGGTTGCCTATGCCTGAGCCAACTCACACACCTCAAAGACAAATATATATAGTTACTCATGTGCCACCGTGGGAACGTACCATAAAACCAACAGAAAGGAAAATAATAAACATGTCATCCAGTAGGCACATGCTATGATGAGAAGCTTCAGGGTTTCAATGGCTGAGCTTTATTACGATAACCACAACACGAACAGCTTTGGGAAACAGAACAGTAAGGTCAACATGTAGGCCAAAAGCATCTATCACTCAAACGGTCTTCTTTTCAAAACACAGCTATCTGTGCCGAGCTAGAGTGAAGTACTTGGCACCAAAAGATTCTGGCCATCCAGTAGCTTCAAAGATAAGAATAAAGCTGGTGAGCATCACTTGAAACTAATTTTTGAGAGGTTATCGAAGTTATGTAAGGAAATTCTTTGTTACCAATCTTGGAAAATATCCTACTTTAACTTGACAGGTAATCAGGCTCTATGTTCTAGAAGACCCCAGGTAACCTGTCATAAGAGCTTAAAAATCAGAAAAATCTGCATTTCCTGAGAGTCTCAGTATGTCTCATATGTAAGGATAGATAGTGATTCCTTTATGTGAGTATTATAGGGTGGGCTTAAAATACTGTATAAGAAAATATTTTAATTCTTTATATAAAAGGATAATTCTATCCTCAATTTACCATGGTGTGATTCTTAATTTTAAATATACGGCAATTCTCCAGGAAAAAATTAACCCCTAAGCAATTTCTTCTCATTCAGGAATATAATGCCCTTGTGCAAATGTGGTTATTTATTAAACCAGAATGTGGAAGCTGAGGATAGGGATTTTGTTTTCTGTTCTCACATTTCCTCAACCCCTACATCAGTGCCTAGCATTGTGGGTACTTGATAAATATTTGTTGAGTGAATGAGTGAAATTTATGCTAAGCCTAGAAAAGCTGTATATTATAGTTATATATGATTGTGATTATGGTTATCACGGTAAAAACAGAGTTTGCCTTTTGATGTTTGCATTTCCCTACATCTGAACAGGGACCATCCAGTCCTTTTTAATATTGATTTTTGTCCCAAACAGGGCTGGTTCTTCTCCTGCCTGGAAAACTTTCTGCTTCCATAAAGGATCTTAGTGAAATGAATGCTCATCAGGAAATGTCCAAGTATGTAAATCATGAAGAATTCACTTAGCTCGTGCAATTGCTGCTTTGGATCTTTCCCATAATATATTTGTTTGTGTGCAAAATAGGGAACTTTTTTTGTTTTTGTTTTTACCCCATCTACAAAATTAAAGTACCATATGTGTTTGGTGTGTGACAGCCCCTGCTTGGATGTGATGTGTTATCTACCTGACCTTAGGCTCTAGTCTGTGCTAAAGTTTGCTGGCCAGAAATAAAGGCTCTACTTAACTTCCAGAGGTATCAAGTCTTGGTTCTTTCAGAAATTCACTCTATTATAAAATCCTAGCACTCAAGTATTTCTAATTTTTTTTCCTATGGAGTAGAAAAACATACGTACTAGGGGCAAAAGAATTATTGGCAGCCATTAAAATATTGGGTTGTGCAATCCAGGCAGAGGAGAGAAATTTCATCAATGAGACTTTTTAAGTATCCATGGTGCCCCGACCTATATAAGGCACTTGGGGAATTCAAAACGGAAAAAAATAAAGGATCCAACTGAGGGGACCTGTAGTCCATTGAAGGAGTAAGCCTCCACACACACATGTGCGTGCACACACGCACACACACACAAATTAATAAGGGAATAATTAAAAACAACACATGAATAATAATAATTGCAAGATGGCAAGATTAAAAGCTTATATAGAAATCCATGAGTACAAAGTGCCTTCTGAGAGTGGGATTCGTCAGGAAAAGCCCTCTGAAGTAGTGGGATTTGAGCGGCGCTTATTAAATGTAATATTTTACGTTGCCTTTCATTCCACAAACGTTTGTGAAGGGCCTCTGTGGGCTGGGCCCTGGGTTAGCTAAAGTCTGAGGGGCCAAGTTGAATGAGAAAAGGTCGTGTTCCCAAGCCTCGCGGTTTATTTTACCCCTAGCACAGACTGTGTTTGGGATCATGTTAGAATTTTTATGTAACTGTTCCTAGGTCTAGGCGTTGGTGTTGACTTTCTGATCGCAGCCAGAGCAGGGAAAATCCATAGGGCAACAGAGGCTATTATCACAGACATCTCTCAGCGTGAACATGCACCAGGCACCCCAAAACTCTGGACCAAGGGGCGTTTAACTAAGGTCTCTGGCACACACACACTTCTTAGAATCATCTGGGGTTTGGTTTCTTCTCTCAAAAAGTATTCTAGTCAGCTTTGTGTCATTTTGCTTACCAAAAGTTACTGTATTGAACTTTTTTTTTCTCACTTTTCTCTTATTTATTTATTTGTCAGAGAGAGAGAGAGCACACCCACAAACGGGGGAAGGGGCAGGCAGAGAAGCAGGCTTCCCGCTGAGTGGGGAGGAAGATGTCGGCTCGATCCTGGGACCCTGGGATCATGACCTGAACTGAAGGCAGCTGCTTAACTCACTGAGCCACCCAGGCATCACCATGTTGAACTTTTCCACTAGCAGGGAGCTGTTACAGAGATTAGGTTTAAAATCTCTCTTCCGATTTCCACCGGTGCTTTCAAACTGTAATATTTATGATATTGTATTGAAAGGTTAAAACATTTTTTCATGGTTTTTTTTTTTGTTTTTTTTTTTTTTTAGCCTGTCTTCCTTTCTTCCTTCCTTCCTTCCTTTCTCTCTCTCTCTTTCTTTTTTTCAAGATTTATTTATTTGAGAAAGAGAGAGAGCACAAGCGGGAGGGGCCGAGGAAGAGGGAGAGAGGGAATCTCCAGTAGACTCCTTGCTGGGGCTGATCCCCAGCGGGGCTCTTGATCTCATAGGGAGGTCAGATCTGAGCTGAACTTGGAGTGGAAGCTCGACCAGCTGCTCTACCCAGGCGCCTCTTAGGATTCTAAGGAATTGTTAGCTTTTTAAATTGCTAACTTTTACTAAAAAAGAAAGGTGACAGCAGCCGGCCTTGGTCGCCCGTGCGAAGCCCCGCACTGCTCTGGCCACTGCTCCCGGCGGCCTCGGCCTGTGTCCCAGAGCGGGCCCTGGCAGCCGCCCCACCCCTCTGGACCGCTTGGGTTGACCTGATGCTGCGCTTACTCACAGGCCTGTGAGTAAGGCCCGCAAACCCGCACGGCATTGGCCCACGTCTCATCTGTGTATCCCATCTGGATGTCACGATCTCCTCTCCCAAACAGGCTTCCTCTCCCGCTCACACCGTGTTGGCCCGTGTTCGCGTTCCGAGCCTCCCCGCGCAACAGGCCATGCTTCCTTCCCAACTTGCTTCCTTTCTCCATCTCTCCTGTAGGTTCTTCTGCCCCTGGTGCCCTAAAGGCGAGTGTTCTCCAGGTCCCTCCTGGCTTTTCCTTTCTGTAACCCGACATGGTCTTCCGCGTGAGCTGCTTCAAACTTAGGTCTCCAGCCGCGATCCCCAACTCCGTGTGCCCGAGACGGTATTGTCGTTTCTCCCCATGTAGCCTCTGTCCTCGCTCAGCGCATGCTCCCCTGGCTTCAGGCTACCGTGTGCACCTGTCGCCCATCCGCTTCCACAATCTGGGGATCACCCTTGACTCTTTCCTCCACCCCACTCCACCCTACCCCACCCCCAAATCAGTGAATCCTATTTCTTTGTCCTCCTTAATGTTTCCGGGCTTAGACTCACCCTATGTCCGCCGCATTATTATTGCCCTCTTTCCAGTCCTTGTCATTTCTCGGCTGCATTTCCGAGCCACCGTCATAGTTAATACTCGTAACAGAAGCAAAAACTAAAGTTTGGTTAGGTGAAGTACGTGCGGTGTGGGGTGACATGGGTTGGTACCAGGATTTGAGCCACAGATGGGGTTGTTTCTTTGCTACTCACAACGTCACCTCACCTGGGACCTTGCTAGGAATGCTGAATCTCAGCCTGCCCCAGGCCCCGGGACTCAGAATCTGCATTCACCAACATGCCCAGCCGAGCTATGTGCGGGAGCAGCCCTGTTGCAGCTGGCTGCCGGGGGTAACCGTGTGCAGGTAATTAAACCCAATACTTCCTTCACTTCCCTGTTTTTTGCCTCCCTCCCCAATGGACTCCTCTGAAGTTTGAGGTGAGAACTTTTCTCTTGAGACAGCAGCACTTCCAACCAATACTAATGCGTCTTTCTAACACAACTCAAGAAAGCTTTGGGGACACGGGGACACATGAGAAGAGAAGTGGGGGACTCGGGTCACAGCCGTGTGAGCTGGAGACTGTCCCTCTGGGGTGCCGACTCTTTACCTGGCCGGGCCCTGTACTGGTTTCTACCCATGCCAACAGGAAAAGGTATCCTCAAAAAGGTACTTCTGAGAGACCAGCGAATGTGGAGGGCAAAAAGAGCCTTTCCCATCCGTTTCTTGCACGAGCTGGTGGCCGAGTTATATTCATACATAGTCATGAGAAACCACACTGGAGAATCCCTAGGGCCCAAGCACACAGTGAGTTGGCAACAGACGTAATCCCAAGACCCAGGACTGCCTAGCTCTCTCATTCCCTGACTTCAGCAATGGGACCACACACGTGAAATCATCCTTTGTGCTGATTACTGAGTCCTCCTTTACAAAAATCTTGCACTGGGTACTTGTCTCCATTTCTGAGGCCATGTGCGTAGATGAATCGTGAATGCCACCTCCTCTGCTGGGGTTGGGGGTTTGGGGGGGCATATTATTTCTGCATTTGCAGTGACCTCAATAGTATATGTTCCCTTCCGTGATGTCCCAGAACTATATCGGAAGACCGCTCCTGCCTTACTACTTACATAAGAAAATCCTTATCTTGGCTTTGCAATTAACACAGGAGGGCTCAGTGACAGTATTGATGAGTCTGGAGAGAGAACCAGAGGTCTGGGGGGAAATGTGTAGAAATTTCCTTTTTTCTTTTCTTTTCTTTTTTTTTTTTTCAGCGGACAGTAACATTGATAGCACTGAATCCAATCTCATTAAACTGGGTTGTAAAAAAATAAAATTTCCATGCTGCTAAGCTGCTTTTATGTGACAGTGGCGTCTCCGCGTGCGGCGTCTTGGTTTGTGATGATGCTTTGGTTCCAAATCAAGCCGGCGCCAAGGTAGACCTCAGCTCTGCCGCCTTCACGTCCCAGTCTTCCGAGAGAGAGAGAGAGACGCCCGCCAACTCAATCTCTCTCTAAGAGACACTGGAGCCTTCAGGTAGGAAAAAGGGAAAGTTTAATCCAGCACAGTTTCCTTAATATGTGTGACTCATTGTGAAGTCCTCGCCGTAGAAAACCGCCAGCAGGAGCACATGATGCTGACCTAGTTTGCCAGAAGAGGATTTACTTTTTTGGTGGTTGTGAATTTTTCTTATTAAGGGAGAAGAATTTAATGAACATGAGTTCTTAAGGACACGGGAGGCAGATAAACGGAGAGTGGAGCCGAGTTCCCTTTCTCCATCTTCCCCGCCGAGCCCAGCTGCCGGACCTCAGTTGCCACCTTGGAAACCCTTATCTGTCTGCTGATGTGGCAGACATCTTCAACCTTTGACCTCAATTGTGCTGGAAGCTTCCTCTGGAGGAAGGAAAGTTTTGAACAGTAAACCATTAAAGACTTCAAAAGCCCCTGGATGGCTGGCCCGTTCTTTAGCAAGAATCTCAGTGCCCTTGTCTTTGACCGGCCCAGAAAGTGGGACTGGCCAGTCCCAATCGGAGCAGTTGATATTCGAGGTGAAGAATTGCCATCAGGAGGAGGGTATTTATGTTGCTGGTTGGTTTGGTTTCTTATTTCTACTCACAGGATAAATGCGAACATAGTTTAAGACTTTCATTTCTGCCTCCCTGAAAATACCCTGGAGGATTCTTATAAAAGTAAGTCCTGTTGATATTTTAGGGTCCACACTTGAAAAGTCCCAAAGTGAGACTATCTCGTGATCTTTTTAGAACAGGGTGCATTTGAAGCAACAATGGCTGTCTTAATGGACTGGCCTCTACACTCCCGACGAAATTCACAGGGGATTTGCCCTTCACCATAAACACACCCGGATGAGGATATGCCTCAAAGAGAATATTGGAAGGGCAGAGTAAGTCTGAGAGGATTAACAGCAAAATAAAACCCAGATTAAATCAAATAACCAAAGGAAAATTAGTAGAACAAGAAAGATTTTAATGTTTGTAACAGGGAAACACCGACCTCGGTGCGCTGAAAACCGAGGGAGACCTGACCGACTTAAATCAAAGTCCAAAACTAACTTTGATTTATATTTGAAATTCTTCTGACTTGTTCCTTAAAAAAAATAATTTACATTAGTTTTATTTGTCCTGTCAGTTAAAGTAACCGAGGCTGCCAAAACACTGTCATTTCTTATAACTGATTACTCTCCCTTCCCATGGCTGTCATATGTGTCTCAAGTGCATTTGTCTTTGGAATGTTGTTCCTTTATTGCCTTTTGTGGGACCTGTCTTACTCTGGCATTTTTACTGTGGTAGACACATTGCTATATTACAGTAGGCCAAAGGTCACCTACACAGCTATCAAGTCTAAGAATGATTTTTTGGTTAATAAAACTAATTTTCTTAGCCGAGGGCTGCTTGCTGTGAGAAGGAGTTATATTTGCCAGCTTGTGTTTTCTAGAAAGTGATAGAATGCCAGTCATTAAACTGTCACCCATGGTGCTGCAATAGTTGGTCAAAACCAAAATTTTCCTTTTTTAACATGTGGATTTTAAGTCCAATAGGAAATCTGAGGTTCTGTGTTAAGTTATGTGATGAAGTAAGTATGTGTTTTGGGAAAATGTATAGCAAGTGTGATTCCACCCCCCCACCCCGGCTCAGAAGGCATATAGACAAAGCAGAGGTGGAGCACTGATGAACAGCCAGGATTTGGAACCACAGAGATGTGGACTACATACCTGTTTTCGCCATCTGTTAGAGACCTTAGACAACTTCATTAACTTCTCTTGGCCTCGGCTTTTTCATCCATAAAATGGATGTGACGTTAGTCCTTGCCTCCTAGATGAATTTGGAGGATGAAATAGGATATGCATAAAATGCTTAACTCCATGAAGCATATCAGTCTGTCTAGGCTGTTTATGCCATGGAACGCACTGCCTCATATTCTCCTGGGCCTAAAATAACGACATATTTCTAATTTACGCTACACGCCCATGGAGGCTGGCAGTGGGGAGGGTCTGCTCATGATAGCCATTCAGGGATCCAGCTGATGGAGCAGCCACCATCTTGGACCTCACTGGTCATATGAAGAGGGGAGAAGTTCTCTAGGGATTCCATGCCAGCAGTTCCAGGCTCAACCTAGAAGTGACACATATCAAGTCTCATCAAACTATTGGCCAGAACCAGGCATATGACCCCACCTATTCTGAAGGACACATGCTCAGGAGGCAGACAACTGGAAATACTACAAAATGGTGTGTATACACACATGTGTATATGTGTACGGATATATATATGCACATACAGATGTGTACATGTTGTGTGCGTGTGTGTATGAGAACACCGATTCACTCTCTTTCCACAGAGGAAGCAGGGACAATTCCTCCAGGAAGTAATTATACTCCGGAATCACATCCAGGACAATAGGACAAGCAGCAGGTGGGAGGGGCCGCTCTCCTGAATGCTGCAGGCGATGTGAGGAAAGAGAGGAAACCAAATGGCAACTTTTTTTTTTTTAATTTTTATTTATCTATTTGAGAGAGAGAGAGAAAGAGCAGGGGAGCAGCAGAGGGAGAAGCAGGGTCCCCTCTGAGCAGGAAGCCTGATGAGGGGCTCAAAGCGCGGATTGATCCAAGGACCCTGGGGTCATGACCTGAGTGGAAGGCAGACGCTTAACCGCCGAGCCACCCAGGTGTCCCTCAAATGGAAATTAATGTACCTGGGCCCCTTTTCAAGGGAAGAGCTTCCCTGACTCCATGGGGAAGCAGCCCTTCCAGTATTCTTATTAGACATTCAGAGGAACAGTATTATTTGAAATATTCTTTTCTTCTAGTAAGTCTATGCAGAATGCAGGAAGTAATTCACAAGACTGTGAGGAGTTAGTATGGGTGACCTTATCCCTCAGATCAAAGGCCACATAGGACGGCAAATTTTAGGTAGTAGGATAGATACTCAGCTGCGGTCAGAACACCGGGGCAAAATCCACGCCTGGTCTGACTCTTTTTTTTTTTTTAAGATTTTATTTATTTGTTTGTTGAGGGTGTGTGTGGGAACACAATCAGACAGAATGGGAGAGTGAGAAGCAGCCTCCTTGAGGAGCAAGGAGCCCAACACAGGACCCTGGGATCATGACCCAAGCCGAAGGCTTAGAATTTAAGCACCACAACTGTATCACAAAGAAAGCTTAACCGACTGAGCCACCCAGGCACCCCTCACACCTGATGTGACTCTTGGCGAGTCTCCCTTCAACTCTGGCCTTCTCAGTGTCATCACATGTGAGGCAGGGATAAGACGTAGCTTGGCAGGAGGTCGGGTCACAGGGTCACATGAGATGACTGGAACTGCAAAGCACATGGCAGAGCCACTGTCCACAGTAGGCACCCAGGAGTGTTCTGTCTGTCCATCCCTCAGGGATCACAGATCATTTCCTGTGCTCCTTAGGAAGTGCAAAGCTTCTCTTGGTTCTATTATTAAAATCGTTTTCAGAAGTGGAGTTTCCCAGATAAACTTGCCGTGGTGATGGGCACAGAACAGTACAAATACTGAGGATCTCACCGACAGATGCAGAGGTCTGAGCTATCAAGAATATCCCTAGACTCTTCCCCGCAGCTCAGAGTTACCTCCCCGCCCCAGCTGGTGGGTCAGAACTAGTCAGAGGAGGCCCTGGCTAATTGGCAAGGTGCCAACTTAACCCATTCCGCTGTCCTCCCTTGGGCCTGAGCCCTGGTACCTGTCTCGGCATACCCGTTCTCCTGGTGAGACCCAGAACCTCCTGGAATGCAGAGGTCGGCAGAAAGAGCCTCGGGCCGAAGTTGGCAGGACACGGGTTCCGATCCTGACTCTGTGGCTGTGCAACCTCATTCAACCCACTTCACCTCTCTTTCTCTCTCTCTTTTATTTTTTTTTTTTTAAGATTTTATTTATTTACTTGACACAGAGAGAGGGAGATCACAGAGAGAGTAGGCAGAGAGGGAGGCAGGGAGAGAGCCAGAAGCAGGTTCACCACTGAGCAGAGAGCCCGAGGTGGGACTCGATCCCAGGGCCCCAGGATCATGACCTGAGCAGAAGGCAGAGGCTTAACCCATTGAGCCACCCAGGTGCCCCAGAAACACTTGTATTTTTATTTTTTCATTGTTGCCATCACTTTTCTCTTCTTTCATTTTCTTTTTTGTTTTTTTTCCTTTTTTGGGGGGGTGCCTCTCTTCATCTTCTCGATTTAATCTCTGCTCTGGAGAAAATTAACACAAGAAAAACAGTATACAGAAAAATACAGAATTTCTGTTTCATTTCTGACTTTGTCATCTGCATCTGCTCATGGGCTTTACTCACTTAAACCCACCTTTGGCTTTCCAATACCTACAGAGGAAAGTCCAGCCCCCTCGGTCGTGGTTTCTGAAATCTTTACAATCCGGTACAATCTCATCCTTTGGTGATTTATTTGGCTGCTATCACATGGCCAAGGACAGCACCAGCATTCCAAACACAACCTGTGCCTTCATGTTTCTGTGTCTTTGCTCATGCTGTTCCTTGTGCCTGGAATTTCCTTTCCTTGTTCGTTTGTTTGTTGATTCTATATCTATCGAGGTCCTCCTTTGGGCCAGGCTCTGGGGCTACAGAGGGGACTAAATCCCGGCCTCTGACCTCAACCGGCTTACAGTCCATGGGGACAGCCAGAGATGGAACAGGAAATTGGAATACAGTGGGGGTGGGTGCCTGGTGACAGCTCGCTAAGGAGGTCTAACAGATTTTGGGGTGGGGAGGGAGGTACAAGGAATGATAATTCACATCAAGAGCCTTTTCACAGGAGACAACGCCTGAGTTCAGGCTTGAAGAATGTTCCCAGACGTGCAAGAAGGAATGAGATAACTGGTGAATATGGGGAAATAATTTGAAACTTTCAAGAGTGGATGAAGTGAGAATAAGTGGAAGCAGTGACAGATGTGTCTGGGAGGGGCTTTTGGGTCTTGGAAAGGATTTTGGACTTGTGACTTGAAAAAAATGGACAGCTACTGAGGGATTTCTCTACTTAAGCAGGGAAACAACAATCATATTTGCAGCTTTGGTTAAATCAATTTGAAAAGAATTGAAGGAAGATGCCAGAAACCTAAATATTTCCAAGACTTGAGTAAAGCTGGTCAAAAGTAAGAAAACACATGAGAAAGTTCATCATATCCTCAAAGAAATATATTTCCTCCCATTTTCTTGAAGTCGTGGCCCTACTCATTTATCTTTCATTTGTTGGTCATTTTTCTTTCTTTCTTTTTTTTTTTTTGCTTTTTAATAGCTATAATAAAAATATACAGTATAGATACAATAGATACAATAAATGAATTAAAGAAACATTTTAGTATCCTCTCAGCTGTACAAGTTACTAACAGTAAATACTTTGATGAGTGGCAATGTTGTGATTTCTTACCTCAGCAGGGGAGACCATGGGGCAGGGGTACCGTGAACTCTGGTAAACAGGCCCCATCCAAGAGGTTCAGCCACTATTCAGCTCCAGCTGACTTGCCATGCAAGTGTATGGGACAGCTCTAGACCTCTGCTTTCGCAAAGAAATCTTGAGACCAAAATTTTAACGTAAAAACATGCCGATTTTACATTAAAAAAGAAAAGCCTGCTGGCCAAACTAGAATTGCAAGATGAAGCAAACAGGAGTACAATACACTCTGTTAAATTTGAATTTCAGACCACCAATGCATGAGTTTCAGTAAAAAATACAACCAATGATTGCATGAGACATACTTAGAATAAAGTCTGATTTGTTGTTTATCTCAAATCAGATTTAGTGGGTGGCAAACAAAGCACACACTTCAGCTACCAGCTGGGAACCTGTAGCATCCAACTGTGGTTCTGGACTGTCCCAGAGGAGTTCCACCTTTTCATAGCAAATAGTTCATGTCAGGATCTTCATTACGCTGAAATAATGCTCATAGATGATTCAATCTACCTACATGCAGTATTTTTTTTTTTCAATCAACATAATGCCCTACTTATCAGATAAAGAAAAAATAACAAGAAAATTGTTTCAACAGGCAATTGCTTTGACAGCACAGTCTTGAATGTCTGGCAAGAGCTTCGAGGAGCATGTGGCCACCTCAGGTACTGCAGGCTGTCTAGCTTCCTGGGACCCTGACAATGAAATGGTTGCACTGCCTCACAACCTTCGTGTAACAAAAAGTACCCCCCATCCCGGTCACCTTTCCCAAATTCCCCCTAGGTGGGGTGCTGTCCCCAGTAATGAACACCAGTTAGAAAAAGGATTGGCAGTTGTGGAGGGGAGAGGCAAGGAATGGCTTGAGGTTGGGAGCACAGAGAGGAAGTGGCTGCTTTTATCTAAGGGAAAAATGGTTGGGGAAGCAACTGGAAGTTGGGGGAGGGGAGGAAAGAAAGAGTCAAGTGAAACCATTCAAATAGACAGGGAATACAGGAGTAGGATTTTACTTCAGAATCCGTGAATTCCACTTACTGAGCTTGAGATTTTTGTAGATCTAAGAGGTACTGTCTGTTAGGCTGTGGAAGTATGTGCGCGATATTCCCAAGGTTGAAGGTGGACCCAAGAGTTTGGGAATGAACAGCATATCATCTACAAATTATAGAAGTCATTGAACTGGGTGAGATCACTCACGGGGAGACTGCAGAGTAAGAGGTGATATGGTCTGTAGTTACAGTCCTAGAAGACACCAACTTTTATGAGATGCCCAGCATCCATCGTGGAGGGGTAAAGAAGTTTCCAGAAAGAAAGGGGAGAATCCAGGAGAAAGTGGTATAATAAAAGGTATGGGAGAGAGGGGTGGGGGCCAGCTCTGCAGAGACAAACTTTACAGAGAGAAATTCTACAGAGAGGACAAACAAGATAAGAGATGAACAAATAAAGGTCCAATCAGAGGATCCCTGGTGGCCTGACTGACCACAATTTCACTGTAGTGCTAAGTGTGGAAGCCTACTTAGCATTGATGAGGAAATGCAAACAAAGTGTGCGAGGTGTGCTGACCATTCTCTCAAGGGTCATGGCTGTGAAGGAGTGTAAGACCCTACTTGCCTTTTTTTTTTTTTTTAATTTTTTTAAGTAAGCTCTCTATATAATGTGGGATTTACATTGACAACCCCAAGCTCAAAAGCTCTATGCTCTACCAACCGAGCCACCCAATCCTATTCATCTTTAAGGCCCTCCTCATATGAGGTCTCTGAAGTTCCTCTTCCCTTTTGTATTTCTCAGGCTGCTCTTACAGGTAGGTAACAGAAAATTGAACTCAAACTTGCTTAGATAGGGTAGTGGCCTAAAGGCTACTAACAAAATTTTGGTATGGACTTCTGGCATAGTTTGATCAGGGCTTTGGATCCAATTCTCTCAGTTCTTTCCTTTTGTGACTTCCCTTTTATTTATTTACTTAAAAATATGCACTGGGACTGGGGCGCCTGAGTGGTTCAGTCAATTGAGCCTCCAGCTCTTGATTTCTACTGAGGTCATGATCTCAGGGTCCTGAGATTGAGCCCTGCATTGGGCTCTGCTCAATGAGGAGTGCTTAATGAGGAGTCTACTTGAGAAGTCTCTTTCCCTCTCCCTCTGCCTTTCCTCCAACTTTCACACATACTCTCTCTCTTTCTCTCACTCTAAAATAAATAGATCTTTTTAAAAATATATATTTATTGGATACCCGCAACATTCCAGGAACTTTTTCCATTCTTGGGATACAACAGTAAGCAAAACTAATTAAAGATCCCTGCCCTTGTGGAGCATACATTTACATGGGAGAAGATACATATATTTTTTAACGTATATATATTTTTATATTTATATATTTATTTGTATTTTATATATATGAATTTCACACATATATAAATTATATAACATGTTAAATGATGATGAAGCCTGTGGAGAAAGGAAACCATAGTGCAGGCTGCAGAGGATTGGGAGTGTAAGAAGGGGTAGATTGTAGTTTATGTAGGTGATTATAGAACCTTCATCAAGAAAATAGCATTTGAACAAAAGACATGAGGTTGTAAGAGAGAAATGTGGATGGCTTAGGGAAGGGTGTTCCAGGCAGAAGAAACAACCAGCACAAAGGTCCTAAGCAGGAATATTCCCAGCATGTTTAAACAGCATCTGGAGGCCAGGACAGCTGGAGTGGAATAAGTAAGGGATTAGCAGTTGGATATTAGATCATGGAAGTAACAGAGGGCCGAGTCAAATGGGCTACTCTAAGGGCTAGGGCTTTTCATCTGCAGGGCTTTGAGTCAAAGAGTAAATGATCCATCTCAAGTTTAAGAGGATCTCTGGAGCTGCTGTGTTGAAAGCAGGCTGTGGGGAAGTGAGGATGGAATCTAGGAAACCAGTTAGTAGACTCAAAGAGTAACAAAGAGTAAGAACTGGGGGAATTGGATCCAAAGCCCTGATTAAACTATGCCCGAAGTATATGCTGAACTTTGAGAGTCTATTAAACTAATCCAGGCAAGAGACAATATGGCTGGACCAATGTGGTAGCAGGGGAAGTGAGGAGACATGGTGGGATTCTGGAAAGCATCTGAATGTATGTAGGGCTAATAGGATTTCCTGACAGATAGGATGTGAGAGATGATGGAAGAGTCAAAAATGTCTTCAAAATTTTTGGCCTTAACAGGTTTGGGAAGGAAGATCCAGGCTTAGGTTTTGGACATACAGTATTTTAGAAGGCTGTTGGACACCCAGATAAAGATATTGAGTAGGCAGAGGGATCTGAGTCTACATTTGGGACAGAAGTCTAAACTGGCAAGATACATTTCAGAATTGTATTTTCAAACCAAAGTCCTAGTTTTCCTTCTGAGTGGACCAGTTTAGGTTCTTTGAACAGTTCCCTACAGCCAATGAAAATAATAGAGTCCATTTTTGAGCAAATCACTTGAAAGGGGTCCTGGAGTGGGTTAAACTTGTGAAGACTTATCCCTCAAGGGATATCAACAAAGGATTGTTCCCCACTTAGCACCAAAGTGGGGAACAATCCTTTACAATCCCACCCAAAGGAACAACTGACTATTTGGAAACAGCCAACAACATGAATCTAGGACCTTTCCACACATTCTCTAGGGGGAATTGATCATTTGCTCTCACATACTCTCAGAGCCTTTTATTTATAGTGATAATCTTAGAGTTATTATATTGTTACAGAGTGGGCTATCTTATCTACCAGTTTCTTCTCAGATCGTTAACTCCTTGAAGAGGAAGCAGGCGGTATTCATCTTTGGACCTCAGGGCGTAGTCCAAGTGAACAAGTGTTGAAGGGAGTTAACTGTAAACATGTAAAGGTATGCAGATTTTTGATCTTTCTGTGAGGTCTCGTGGGTGATCTGAAGTCTTAAAAGGAAAAAATTTGAACTTTAGAATAGCTTGATACATCTGTTCCATTACCACGTCGAACTTCACCTGGTAAAACTGCTTCTATGAAGCTATTTCTTAATGAATATATCTACAAGAACAATTAGTTCGTAAATAGCTTTGCAACAAAGACATCTAAAAGAAATTTTTGGTAATTGAATACGCAGAGCTAAAGGCTGAGAGTTCATGAAAAGTGGCTAAAAGACAAATAAATTATTTTATTTATATACATACATATATATATAGAGAGAGAGAGAGAGAGAGAGTTTATGAGTACTGATTAACTTTCAAATGATAACGTATTTGGCCAAAGACAGTATAATGCACAAAGAAAGTAAAATCCTTAGAAGGAAATCAAGCAGATAGGCATATGCTCTGCTATATAAGGTTTTTTTTCTATGCAGTTACGATTTATTGTTAGATGTGATTTGTCCCATAGCATATCTGAATCTATACAGTGAACTGTATTTTTACAGAATTCTAATGAATTCTGGGTTTGGCCACAGTAAAGCAACATAGACTTTCTTAGAAGAGAATAAGTAAGCTAAAACATTTTTCTGCCCAGTATTTGAGTTTAAAAAAAAAAAAAAAAAAAAAAGGAGGACCAAATGTAAGTATCCAAAATCTTACAAAGTATATTATAGTCATTCAATCTATCATGGACTTTACACTTTTTTGGAAAGATTTTCCGTTGTTACCTCCTCCCATAGACGTATCAGGATATATTTGACTACGTGGGCTTTTTCAGAAATGTAGGCATGACTAGAACTTCTTTAAATTACAAAAAGTTCCAAAGGTTTACTTGTTTGCTTGTTTGTTTTTAGAAGATAATGGGAGGACACTGAAACAGTCCCTTTGAATAATGAAGGCATTTGATGCAACAAAATATTTGATCCTTATCAAATAAATTGTCAGTGTTTAAAATTTCCTTTTGAAGGCAAATTCTTTAGTTCTTATGAAAAGCATTGATCATAAGGATTAAGGCAAAGAAATGCCAGTCACTGCTATGGAATCTGTCAGCTCAACCTGGACGGGGTGCACAACAGTTCTTGGAATTATCGAGCAAGTTACCAGTTTTGTTAGGCTAGACTCTCTTCGCAGTAAAGAAAAAAGCAGGCGCATCTGAAAAACCAGATAGTGTAGTGAATAAGACATTTGGTAAATAAGAGCAATTAAAAATCAAAAACAGCTCACATCTGAAAAAACAGATAATAGAGCAGGTAAGACATTCGGTAAATATAACCAATAATGGCGTTGTGAACCTCAACCTGAATCAGCTACCCAGCGTGCAACTCTCCGTTGAGTGATTCTTTCCCTCCCTTTACTAGGTCCACCTAGATTCTTGAAAAATTGAGTAAACTCCAAAGGTCCCGATGAAGTTGCCTTGCAGTGTTCTCCTGACTGGAGTGAAACG
The DNA here is from genome assembly GCF_964662115.1 of Mustela nivalis. Lineage (NCBI taxonomy): Eukaryota > Metazoa > Chordata > Mammalia > Carnivora > Mustelidae > Mustela > Mustela nivalis. The sequence continues at coordinate 42,658,981 of NC_139025.1, forward strand.
AGAAATACAGTGAGATGAGCAGGCGTGTGTACTTCTGGGTTCGTGTCCGAGGGAAGCAGACAGACCTCCCCTGAGCCCCTCCGAGGTGAGGTCCCGCAGCAGAAATGAGCTGGCCAGGAGTTGCAGTGGGAAGAGGGCCAGGCAGGTGCAATGGGAAAGCTTGCCTTCTCCCACGCAGTACGCTGTCCCCTGTTTGGTGGTGGCGATGGGGGCTCCGCTGAACGTTGTTATTCTCTGCTCACTGGAGCACTATCAGATCTCTTCCTTTTTTTGCCCTTGAAAAATGGCCTTAAATGATTCTATGCCTGTGCCTTTTGAGAAAGCCGGCACAATATCTGATTAATCCGCCGAGCCCCTTCAACAACTGGAAAATGATCAGAGCGTGGCTGATGACCGCGTTGGGTCATTCTGAGAGAGCTTTACAGAAGGCCATGGGAGTCATTCCATTTAAGGGATCTTCCCTTCGGTGGTCACCCCGACTTCCTCTGCCCAACAGCTCAGCGGCCTCCCTGTGGCTCATTGTGGCCGTCCTTCCAGGACATGGGGTCAGTTCCGGGGGAGATCGTTGTCTTCTTCTCCCTCCAGGGAGCAACTTCTCTTCGTAAGGATTCTTTTTCCCAGCAAGCAAAGATGACCTGGAAATCTGATAGTGCCAGAGTTACAAACTGGACTTTCTCCAGAGAGAAATATTACCTTATAGAAACTAGCTTTTATCCTGCTGAGAAACTGTACTGTGCTGTGGGGATTGTCTCTTATTAGAGCCGCAAGAGCTGAGGGAAGCATGGAGAGCTATCTTCCACACACCAAAAACTTCCTGGAATCGCGGACGACCCTGAAAAGAAACTGCAGTGTTACTTGGGGGGAGGTGGGGAAAGGCAAAAATATCAATGTAAGCCAGTACGTTCCTAGTCAAGTTGAGCTTGAATACTCTTAAACACACCAGGAGAAAAGTTCTCAAGGTTTCAAAACTCCTAGGTGATGGTGGAGTTCTTGGCTAACTTCCTCGGGCATTATTTAGCATTATAAATGTCTTTCAAGTCCACGCAATCCCATAAGAACAAAAAAGTGGTTATGGGGATTTTAGTATTTAAGCTGCAGGGGAACTAAAGCCTTTATTTATCACAATGAAAACAAACTTTTATCATTTAGACTATGTTAGAGGAGATTGAGAAATAATTTTAAACAAAAAGGTATTCAGTCCGTTTAATAAAATTCATTGAGCACTTCCCATGCTCCGGGTACTGCAGACCCGGTGGGATTAGGTAGTGACTCCAAGCATGGTCCCTACCCTCTGGACACTTAGGCTCTAGTGAGCAGGACGGAAGGGTGCAGAGAGTGATGAGCTAGCCTTGTTAACAAATGTCAGTTTAGAGTTTAGAGTTTCCCAACTCAAAGGTAACTGAGGACATCTCTTTGTAGGACTGAGTATAGTAGAAAGAATGCATCCTTAAAAATACTTACAATTCCTTCTTTCTTACCAAACACCCCTCTGGACATCTAAGTAGTTGAATGACCTTTATTTCTTCTTGGAGAAGCTGAAGGTCTCAAGTCATTCTTATGCAATACCTTACAGCGAACTTGGGCTATGTCTAAAGAGGCTGTTGTTTTCTTTTTTGGCTTTTCAGACATATTTACTCCCATATTTTTGGCTTTTCAGACATATTTACTCCCATATCTTCCCCAAATCTGGTTTTTTTTTTTTAGTTTTTTTTTTTTTAATTTATTTAAGTAATCTCTACACCCAGCATGGGGCTCAAACTCACAACCCTGAGACCAAGAGTTGCATGCTCTTCCTACTGAGCCAAATCTGTTTTTACTCTATGACTTTCTTTGTGTTTTTTTTTAAATATGTCTAAAAATATGCAGGTTATACTAGGAATTCTCAAATGTCTGATTGTGACAGCCAGAGAAATAAGCTCTAAATTTCTAAGTAATGATAAATGTTCATATTGGCAAAGTCGGGCAATGTATATTTGTACCAAAACTATGAGCGGAAACATGTTTTTCTTCAGCTGAAAATCTGATTTTTAGAGTTTTATTTTTTCATTTTAATTACAGTTATTTTCAAATATACTTAAAAGTGGAGAAGACAGTCTACAAACACCAGCACACTCATCACTGAACCTAAAATATTTCATCAATTTTATTTCATCAGTAAAATGATACATTTTTATTTTTATTTTTTTAATTTTTAATTATATTTTTTCCCATCATACACAGATTTTTTTTTCTTTCCTGGAGTGTTTATTTATTTATTTTAATGTAATCTCTACACTTAATGTGGGGCTTGAATTCACAACCCTGAGATCAAGAGTCACATGCTCTACTGATCTCCAGGCACCCTCTGTTCTGGAGTATTTAAAATCAAATTTTAACAAGACATTACATAATGTTACAAATTGTTACATCTAACAGATAAGGATACTTTAAATGTCACATACCATTTCTACAACTGACAAAATTAGCAACAATTCTTTGGTATCAGGTCACAAAATCCATAATCAAGTTCCCCTTGACTGATCTAAAAAATGTCTTTTTATTGTTTGTTCAAATCAGGATCCAAAAATGACCCATACATCCTACTTCGTTGTTCTATTTCTCAAATTTCTTTACGTCTATAAAGCATTCCTTCCTCTTTTAGGTTTATCACTTAGATTTTGAAAGGACCAGATCATTTAACCTGCTGATTTTCCCACATTCTGGATTTGACTATTAGAATTCTTCCGGGCCTTGTTCAACTTGTTCTTCTATCCCCCTATAACTTCTATAAAGAAGTAAATGCATAAACTCAATTAGAATTACGTTCATCCTTTCCTCTCTTCCTCCCTCCCCTCCCCTCCCCTCTCCTGCCTTCCTTCCTTCTTTCCTTCCTTCCTTCCATGCTCTCTTCCCTCCTTCCTTTTCTGGGCAAAAATATTTATGGGTGGTGCTAGGTACCTCCTATTTCTCCACATCATGAAAAAATACTTAGTATCTAGTTGTCCCCCTTTTTGTGATGCTAAGGTTAATCTGAGAGTTCCAGTTTTCTCAGACGGATAGGTATGTCTTTTTTTTTTTTTTTTAAGATTTTTATTTATTTATTTGACAGACAGAGATCACAAGCAGCAGAGAGGCAGGCAGAGAGAGAGAGGAGAAAGCAGGTTCCCTGTGGAGCAGAGAGCCCCATGTGGGGCTCGATGCCAGAGCCCTGGGATCATGACCTGAGCTGAAGGCAGAGGCTTTAACCCACTGAGCTACCCAGACGCCCCGATAGGTCTGTCTTTATAAAGCTTTAAAATTAAAGTTATATTAGCATCATGAGACAAATTGGAGGGATTCTTATCTTTTATTATGATCTTGAATAGTGAAAATGATGTCTTATTAGAGATTAGGTTGAACTCAGCTATGAAACATGTGAATTTTTTTTTAATTATAGAGCTTCAGCTGTAAAATCACCTGACAGTTTTTTTTTTAAACTAGTAGATTTTCAGTTACCTTTGTAATCTTATGGTGATTATTCTTTTCAAGTTTTTCATTACTTCTTGGGTCAGTTTTAGAATTTATTTTGTCAGTAAATCATTTCTTTCTTCCAGGTCATCAAACTGTCGTCATAAGGGTGAAAGAAATGTACGTTCATATAATTATTTTCATCTCTTTTATATTTGTGATTATGACAAATCAATGTAATATCATCTTCCTTTGTCTATGTGATTATGAACTTAATCTTACATGTTTCTGCTCTCATTTTTTATTTCAGTAATCATTTATTGATTTTATTCTTGTTTTCATAACATCATTATTTTCTTTTTTCCTTCTTCTATTTTTATGTTTTCTATTTCATCAATTTTATGCCTTGTCTTTTTAAATCCCTACTGCATACTTCCTTTGATTTATTTATCTTTTACTAATTATTTAGATGAATATATTAATTTGCTAGGGTTGCGATGACAAAATACCACAGAATGGGTGGCTTAACCAGCAGGAAGGTACTTTCTTACTTTCTCAATTCTGGAGGCTTGAAGTACAAGGTCAAGGTGTTGGCAGGTTTGATTTCTTCTGAGTTCTCTCTACTTGGCTTTTCTCCAAGGCCTCATGAGGTCTTTTTCTGTGTGCATGGCTCCCTTGAGTCTCTTTGTATGTCCAATTTTCTTCTTCTTGTAAGGACACCAGTTACATTGGATTAGAGCCCACCCATAGAACCTCTGTGTACCCTAATGACCTCTCTAAAGGCACTATCTCCAAATATAGTCACATTCTAAAGAACTGTGTTTAGGACTACAATAAATGAATTTTGGTTGCAATTCCAGCCATAACAATGAGTTTAAATTATTTTATTTTCAATTTTCTTCAAACATGAAGGAATTTGAGGCTGTTCATTTTTCTCTGAACACAGTTCAATTGTTTTAATATAAAGTATTTAATATGAATTATCCTTTTTTCCATGCTTTCGAGATAACATGTAATGTCATTTGTAAATTTCGTTGACTCAGAGGCTATTTAAGGAAATGTTTCTTAACTTCCAAAATATTAAGATGATTTTAGTCATTAGTTTGTTACTTATTTGTAATATTCTTATAGTCTGTGAGTACTCTGCCTGACTTTTAAGGATTTTTTCTAGTCAAATATATGTCCAATTTTTGCACTTTTTATAGTCATAAAAATGCACAGTCTGTATTGGTAGGGTACCAATGTAATGTCATTTTATTAGTCTTCTTTATTGCTTATATTACTTCCTTTTTCTATGTCCTTACTTATCCTTTCCTGTATCTTTCTACTTCCAAAAGTGACATTTTTAAAAATTGCAACTGTAACAATGAAATGTTACTCAACCTTAGAAGGAAGGAAATTCTGGCATATGTTGCAACATGGATGAACGGTAAAGACATTGTGCTGAGTGGAATAAGTCTGGAGAAGGAGGAGAAGGGGCTGCGGGAGGGGAGGAAGAGGAAGATTTTTTAGCAGGTTCCCACAATGCTACGCTTTCTACTAAAGGGACTATGCCCAAATTTCAGAACTGATTTATGCTCTGAATAACATTGGTGGTTATTTGCCTTCTTGTTCATATGTGTGTCTGGCTGTGACTTTAGATAAAGAAATGGACTGCCCACATAATGAAGGGCAATAAGAAGAACATTATTAAAAAGTCCAAGAGAGCAGTCTAGATTTTGTTTTCTCTTTAAGAGTCGCATATTTTGCCAAGAACCTGAAATTAAACACATTAGCTTTCTGCTTGAGAGCCTAATTGGAATATTTAATTTTTTTTAATCTTAGAGCTTTAAAATATCTGTTAAAAATACTGGTTTTCCCATTGCTGGAAAAATTATATTACTAAAAATTATTTGGAAAGAATCTGTCAGACTTTATGCAATTTTAAGGTAATGAATAGAAAATTAAATATAATTTTGCACTGCAACTGACTTTGACAATGAATAAGTTATCTGTTACCCCGTAATATGTGTATTGAGTTTTTAATTTCTGTTTCTTGTACTGATCGACTAGACTTTCAATTTTGAGGGAATTTAATATTTAAAGAAATATATGGATATACTTTGTCTTTAGATTATATTCCTTGAAAAAATATGTACAGTAGAATTTAGAAATCTAGAAGAGATAATGCCAGTAGCAGGTCATTTTTAATTCATATGTTTTCAGACTTTATGTGGCTCCTAAGAATTTGGGAAAGCTTAAAGGAAGCCAGCATTAAGAAACAGGTGTTAGATTGTGTGCTATAGAGACGTATATTGTCTGGCATATTAGGAAATGCTTTGCTACTAGTATCATGTTTAAACAAACATTTATTTCAGAAAATATTTAGTTTGGGGTCAGCAAACTCTTCTAATAAAGAGCAGAACAGCATATACTTTAGGCTTTGTAGGGCCATATGATCTTTGTTGCAACTACTGAACTCCATCGATGTGGTAGCAAAGCACCCCTAGATAATACATAAATAAATGAGCATGGCTGTGTTCCAGTAAAACTTGATTTATAGAAACTGGGGACAGACCCAATTTGCTCCCCATCCCGTAGTTTGCTAATCCCCAGAAGTGGTGATCATTGATCAATGACTAAAATCAAAGAAGGCCATTTGTGTAGTCCTCTCTCCTACCAGGGAAATTTTAATGACCTTTCAGCAGCCATGTGAAAAAGTACTGACTCTGGTCTTACAGTGTGTGGACATGTATACAAAAGTTTCATTGTGGCTAATTCGAAATTCTCCAAATGCTGACATGGCAGGACACAAGCATTGCTTCGTTCTCTAAGGGCTGAGGTTTATCTCCAGAAGGCCCCATGTTTAAGTGTCTATGCTTTATTAATTCCAAACTCTTCCTTTTGTTTCCCCAGGCCTAGAACTGGTCCCTGCTTCTGGCAGCTGCTACATCCGCGAGAGCATAGAGTTCTCTCCCTCTCTCTCTTTCTTAGCCTGTTTAGTTATCAAATTAATAATTTTGTATAGCTAACAATTGTTTGAATTAAATTCTCCCTGTTCAAATACTGATGTGGTTTGTCTCCAAAGTGGACCCTGACTGATACATCTGAAATGAAATTCAGTTCAGTTATTAGAAAATTATTAAGTATTTTTGGAACAAGTTGGGTATATGAATCTACTCTTTCAACTCTAAATTTTGTGAAGGCTAAATATAGTTAAATATTTCTGATTCAATTAGTGTCCATATTGAGGTATGTAAGTGTGAAAAGAATGTAAAATACATCTTTAATAGTTTTTATAGTGATTACATGTTAAAATGACAAAATTTAAAGTATATTAGGTTAAATAAAATATACTGATAAAATTGCTTTCATCTGTTTCTTTTTACTTTTTTATACATGACTACTGGAAAATCTTAAATTACATATTTGGCTTTCTTGTATTTCAATTGGACAGTGCTGTTCGAGACTTTTTTTCTACATTATTATCAGGTTTTACATGAGGATGAGAATCCAAGGGAGGGCAAAAGGACTACCAGAAGATTGAGAGAGGAAGAAAGGGAAATTTTTTATCTTCATTTTTAAATACACCTTCAGGTCAAAATGCTCAAGCCTGGTTTTCAAGAATAAATTACATTTCGCCATATTGCAGGGGGGCATCCAAATTCTCCTTTTGTACAATAATTTAATTCTATTTGATATTGTTTGCAATATCTGAGCCATTGGCTAGTGTTCCCTTAAATATTTTTCAATTAAATATATTAATTCAGCATTAGGATTAGACTGTATAGGCCTTTGGGGGAAAAATTGCTCAACATTTTCAAAAAGTATATCCTGGTTTGTAAAAAAAAAAAAAAAAAAAAAAAAGATAACTAGCCTTCGTAGTGAACTTACAACATAATAAACCCAAATGTATAAATGGCATAGTACTGTGATTAGGTTGGATTCATTACTATTCATTCCACTGGAAAAATGAACTTACATTTTTTTTTTAAGATTTTATTTATTTATTTGACAGATCACAAGTAGGCAGAGAGGCAGGCGGAGAGAGAGGAGGAAGAGGCTCCCTGTGGAGCAGAGAGCCTGATGCGGCGCTTGATCCCAGGACCCTGGGATCATGACCTGAGTGGAAGGCAGAGGCCTTAACCCACTGAGCCACCCAGGTGCCCCTGAACTTACATTTTAAATAGAATTTCAATAGCTCATGAACATAGAAGTCAGTGGGGGAAAATGTAATCAATGAGCATCAGTTGGTATGTTACCTCACAAGTGAAAGGTCTGACCCTGAAAGGGGGTAATGAAAACTGGAACTCAGCATTTTCTCCCAGAATTTGGCACTGAAACGTAACCGTTTTGTCTCAGGTGTGAAACCATAAGAGCTGAGCTGAACACTGTCCTCAACAGGAATGATTCTTGGTACCCCACAGCCCTTCCTTCTGTTGGGAACTGCTCCTGCTCTCTGGCTTGTGGTTCTGGAGGCCGAGTTACCAGTTACAATACAGAATGCCCAGCTACCTTTGAGTTTCAGCTAAGCAATGAATATTAAATAAATGGAGCAATTCCATCTGCCAATCAGAGTGCCCATCTGGCTTCCTATAGGTGGTTACATGACCCAGGACTGTCCAATCATATCATCCCTATTCCTTTGTTCACATTGATTGGTCTGATGCATTAGCGTTGTCCCAACGAGGGCCAATCGGAACTTTCCGTGTGATTTGCTATAGGGAGGCTGGGGAAGAGATGGTCTCCTTTCCCTTTTGGTTGCATGCCACAATGATGGGAGACTGATGGACAGCGGCCGTGTTTCCTGCCATCTGGACAGAAGCTGCCTGTGGTAAGAGAAAAGAAGGGTAATAGGAAGAATCAAAAAGATAAAGACAAATGTGCCGTGCTCTGACGATTTCTTCTGTTTGGAGATATTCTTGGTGTTGTATGCCAAGGCTTGATAGTGATTAAATGCTCCTTCCCTACCTACATTAAACTCCCCAATTGCAAGTTCTTACCATACAATACGCATGGAATTCAGCCAGCATCTTGGCCACATTGCCAGTATAAACATTTATGTTCTTATTTGTTCGACCTCCTTTTCCTAGAGCTCTCCTGGCCAGGTGGGGGGAGTCCAGGTACGGGATAGATCGGGACACTTATTCTTTGGCAGTAAATCTATGTTGCTGTTGCCATGAACGATCTGAAGGCATTGACCCGCATTTCCCTTCCTTGTAGGAGTACTTAAAAGAAGGCAGCGTCAGTGTTGTTTATTTCCAGTTCCAACTCTGTCACCCTTCCATTCATTTTCCTAGGTGGTCCTGTCATTGGGCAGGGCTTGTAAACGTTCACGTGCGGCCCTTTGTTTCTACGATCCTTAAGGCAGGAGGCTTCTAGTGCTGCCTTCAGAGAAGAAAGTGGCCCCCTCCCTCTGGCTTTCATATCACAGTCCGTGGAAGTGCATTGTGGTGGGAAAAGGTTAGAAGGCAGGACTGACCGCTTAATCTGTGGGACTCGGATACAAATATATATCTTCTTCAAAGATGCTTAAGAATTTCGAGATGGCAACAGCAGGGCACTAAACCAGCCCCGAGTCCTTCTAAGCACAAGGTTGAAGACCCATGGAGGCAGACCAACCTGAAGGTCATATTTAATCTTTTGATGCCTTAATTTCCTCATCTGTAGAACGAGAGGCAAAACTAACTTGATAATGTAACAGATATGAAATGAGTTATTTGTGTAACTTGTGAAGCTCCAGGCACAGAGTGGGTTCTCGGTAAACAAGATAGCTGCCATCTGACAGGTGATTAGGTGAAATGATGCATTTAAAACATTCAGCAGGGGCTCCTGGGTGGCTCAGTAGGTTAAGCATCTGTCTACGTACGGCTTGGGTCATGATCCCGGGATCCTGGGATCAAGGCCTGCTTTGGGCTCCTTGCTTGGCAGGGAGCTTGCTTCTCCCTCTGCCTCTGCCTGTTGCTCCCCTGGCTTGTGCTTTCTCTCTCTCTCTCTAATAAATAAAATCTTAAAAATAAAGCACTTAGCAGCTCTGCCACACATAGGGCTCCGTAAGATGCTCCCTAAGATGCTAGCTTTTGTAGCTGCTTGCCAGGCCCTCTGCTGAATATTGTGTGTCTACTATCTCATTTTATCCTTACAACTCCTGGAAACTCACATATCATTTCCTTCGGTAAATTTAAACTTGGAAGGTCAAGCGCATTGCCAGCTGTCCCATTGTTACTGGAGGGGTGGGGGCAGAGTTGAGACTCCGGGTCTCTCTGATTCTTCAGGATATGCTTTTTTTTTTTTAAGATTTTATTTATTTATTTGACAGACAGAGATCACAAGTAGGCAGAGGCAAGCAGAGAGAGAGAGGGAGGGAAGCAGGCTCACTGCTGAGCAGAGAGCCCAATGTGGGGCTCAATCCCAGGACTCTGGGATCATGACCTGAGCTGAAGGCAGGGGCCCCCAGGATATGCTTTTAACCACTGTGCGTACTGCCTTTAGCTGTACAGTCTTCGTTCTCACTATTCGTCCTTAAATCCTTAATGCCTTCCTGGAGTGACTAGGGATGAAGTGTGTAGCACCCATGAGGCAGTTTTAAAAAATTAATATATTTGAGGGGCACCTGGGTGGCTCAGTGGGTTAAAGCCTCTGCCTTCGGCTCAAGTCATGATCCCAGGGTCCTGGGATCAAGCCCCACATCGGGCTCTCTGCTCAGCAAGGAGCCAGCTTCCCCCTTTCTCTGCTTGCTTCTCTGCCTACTTGGGATCTCTGTCTGTCAAATAAATAAATAAAATCTTCTTTAAAAAATTAATATATTGGAATGGCCATAGTAAAATTCCTCTCTATGCATCTGTCAGCCCGAGTGTCTACTCAGGCTGTCTGTCTTATGGGAAGCAAAGAAGTGCTGGCCACAAAAACAATGACAGGCTTACAGAGACATGAATTCTTGGTCACTGGTTTGAGACTTAGAGATGTTTATCAAACTTCAGTCAGAGCTGGGTTCGTTTACCCCTAATTACATGTTCTGCATTTGGGTGTTTCTGAAACAACACTATGAAGGGCCTTTTATGTTGTTGTTGTCTTCCACTGAGCAATTATCATTTTTCTTTTGAATGGATGCTGCTAATTTCTTATGCAAGACGAGGGAACGCCAGCCACACCCCTGCGTAGGGTGCCCAGAGAAAAGCAGCTAAAATTGCACTGGAGCTAGGATTAGCCTCTGCTTGTTCACAGGTCTCTAACGAGCAAGGGTGTCGCAGTTCTAATTTTTTTTCATCCTGGTGTTGGAGTTTGGCCTTACATTCTTGGAGCCCAAACAAAGTGGGTGGGTGCAGAGATGCACGTTTGCCTTGGTTTCCAGGCTCTGGAACACTGGGACAATTTTTGTAGCCCTGAAAACTAAATCTAGGCCTGCTTTGAAATGTCCAGAAAATCAGTACTTTCTAGGACTTCTTCTAGATTAGGATCTTTCTCTTGCTCTGAAGTGGGCTAAAAATATAAGGCAACAGCATGTGCAGGAAAAGTTGAAATAAACTTGTCATTTGCACTTTTAGTTAATTAAGTAGCAGGCTTTTTTGTTAAATGCCTGCTGTGAGCCTGGCACTGTACTAGGATTGGAGAGAAAACTGTGCCTAAATGTCTCATTGGTAAATTAAACAGAATCATGAAATAGGCAAAGTTACCTTTGTTCATTTCTCTCTTGCCCCTTCCAGTGCTTCCTGCCCCCTGCCTCCTCTTTTTTTTTTTTTTAAGATTTTATTTATTTATTTGACACAGAGAGAGAGATCACAAGTAGGCAGAAAGTCAGGCAGAGAGAGAGAGACAGAGAGAGAAGCAGGGTCCCTGCTGAGCAGAGAGCCTGATGCGGGGCTCGATCCCAGGACACTGAGATCATGACCTGAGCCGAAGGCAGAGGCTTAACCCACTGAGCCACCCAGGCGCCCCCTGCCCCCCACCTCTCTTAAACAGCTATTCTTCCTCCAAATATTCTCAAAGTATATATTCCGAGATGTATGACAGATGACTTGTCTATAAAGGCTCAGGTTAGTAAGTTTAGAAAAAACTACATTAATAATAAAAAGTTTTTCTCGGGGTGCCTGGCTGGCTCAGTCGGTAGAACATGTGACCCTTGATCTCAGGGTTGTAAGTTTGAGCCCCACATGGGGTATACAGATTAGTTAAAATCCTAAACAACTGGGGTGCCTGGGTGGCTCAATGGGTTAAGCCTCTGCCTTTGGCTCAGGTCATCTCAGGGTCCTGGGATCGAGACCCGCATCGGGTTCTCTGCCTCTCTGCCTACTTGTGATCTCTCTCTCTGTGTCAAATAAATAAATAAAATCTTTTTAAAAAAAATTTTTTAAACAACAGTAACAGTTTTTATTGACTGCTTCTATGTGCTGCTTAAGTCCTAGGTGCTTTATATTCATTACTTCATTTATCCTCCTGATAAATCTATGAGTTAGGGGCTCCTATGGTCCTCAACGTGTTTGAGTTATGCAACCGGTGGGTGGCAGAGTCCTTATACTTCCCCAGTTTCCTTAATGCCTAAGCCATGCTCAGCCAAACCCAACTTGAAAGGGTTTCTTCAGTGCAGGAGTTCAGTGCTGCAGGGCTCACGGGTCTCCAAGGTGAGAAGACAGTACACTGCGGCTCTCTATTTGTCTCCCTCCCTTAATTTTGGGGGGCAGGATCTTGAGAGATCAACGTTCTATAGAACGCATTTTGAGAAATATTGCCCAAGGTATTTGTATTTTAATTAAGAACAGGGAAGAAGAAAACAACTTTATGAACCATTCTAATGGTTTTTCCGAGACCCACAAAGTAAGGAAGAGTGATGTGTGAATAGGAGGGCTTCCAGGAGCCTCTGAAATCACGCTGTGTGTGTTCTCAATAGTTCTTCCCACTTAGAAGGCTGGTGGACTTTTTGAACTGTGTTTTTCTGTTTTTAAAGAAAATAAACATAACAGCAGTACTCTAAGCATGAGTTAAGTTGTGTGCTAGAAAACGCATAAAAGGTTTGAAGGCGAAAAATTTTTAGACACAGTCATGAATTTCAACCAAGTTGCTGAATCCCTACTCTGTGTTAAACACTGGGCTCTGCTGGGACACCTATAAAGCCAAATTAAGATACAGAGCCTGTTCTTGAAGCTCTTTTGTTTGCTTTTAACAGTTAACATTAACAAACCCACTCAAGCTAGTACAAATAAAGGGCAGCGTATTGTAAAGATCTGGTTCTTGCAGAATCCAAGGATAGGAAATAAGGCTGAATTGGTATTTTAGCTCCTGGTAGGTCCTCAGGAATGAAGTCTGTTCTGTCTCTCCTGGGGCTGCGGGATCTCTTGCCTTTATTTCTCTCTGATATCTTCTCTGTCTGCCTCCCCCCACCCCCACCCACTGACTGCCCAGCAGTATCTATTCATCTCATATGTCACCAGACATGCCCACCATGCCCATGTCCACATGGCCTCCCAGCTGACAACTACCCCTCATCTCTTGACTCAGATTCACAAGATTAAAAAATGTGACTGGCTCTCCTTGGTTAGATGTCTAGCCCTGGTGATCAGTTGTGGCCATGAGGTAGGCCCTTCCAAGCAAGGACCATGGCAGGAGAGGCAACAGTAGATATGTCTGCTATAAGTGCTTAAAGAAAAGATAGTGAGACTGACAATTATTGAGCAGTAAGTCCAATTTTTCTCATTTTATTATGTGTTTGTGGGTCTTCATAGGAGATAGCATTTCAGGACACCTAAAAGTATGTCATAAATATGGTTATTCTGTTCAGTGAAAGATAAAGCTTCATAAAATTAGCAATTATTTATCACTGTGGGACTGTCAAGATACATCCTACACCTGAGATTCAGAGCTTATTAAGTTTTGTCTTGTTTTTTAAGTAAATATCTATACTGGAGTTAAGTCCAATCCCTAACTCAAATGTAAGTGTGTCTCTTTGGATTCTTCCACTAAAGCTCAGAAGTCTGGAGTATTGGAACAATTTAAGAAATACCAAACTAAGGGACAACTGGATGGCTCAGTCGGTTAAGTGTCCGACTCTTGATTTCAGCTTAGGGTCGGTCATGAGATCGAGCCCTGCATCCGGTACAGCACTCGGTGGGGAATCTGCTTGAGATTCTGTCTCTCCCTCTCCGTCTGCCCCTTCCCCTTGTGCTCTCTCTCTATCTCTCTCTCTCTAAAATAAATAAATAAGTGGTGCCTGGGTGGCTCAGTTGGTTAAGCGACTGCCTCCATCTCAGGTCATGATCCTGGAGTCCAGGGATCGAGTCCCACATGGGGCTCCCTGCTGAACAGAGAGTCTGCTTCTCCCTCTGACCCTCCCCCTTCTCATGCTGTCTCTCTCTCATTCTCTCTCTCTCTCTCTCTCAAATAAATAAATAAAATCTTTAAAAATAAAATAAATAAGTAAATAAATCTTTTTTTAAAAAGGAATATTTGTTAAGAACTACCCAAATAAATATGTATACTACATTTTTTAAAAACACAAAATTAAACGTCTTCTAAGGACCATATCTTTAAGGATGGTCATATGACAAGGTGTTTTCTGAAAGTTGTTGGTAAATGTTCAGAGGAGTCAAAAGGTCTAATGGCCCAAGATCTTCTAAACCTCCCAGAATAAGAGGTGTGATAGCAGCAGCTTAAGCCTATTTGTAACCAACTGGACTACCCTGTATTCCCATGTACTATAATGGAAGCAAACACTGAGTGATTTAACTTTTGGTAAATGCTGGCTGTCTCTTTTTTCCCCCACTAATGTAATGCAAATCATTATTAACAAAAAGCCAGTAAAGAAGTAGATAGCATTTTACTGCTGGATAGCATCTTTGATTCTAGTTCTTTTGTTATATCTAAGCAGGTCACTCCAGAGAGGAAAAGGCAAAAACCATGGTAAGTCTCTGTTTTAGTGTTCTAGAGAAGAGAGTATTCAAAATAGCTCTATTTGAAATGGATTTAAGCAGTTTCCTCCACTGGGTAAGAGTTGTTTCCTGTTCAGCATTGGGTGGCGTTGATTGGCTAAGAGAAAGAAGCCTAGCGTTGTATGGAATGTGTATGGCCAAAGGGTAGAAGTGGAAAAAGCAGATGTAACAGAGGACTTTTTTTTTTTTTTTTCCTGTTAGGGCAACAAACTTCTGTACTATAACTGAACATTGAACAATTCACAGAGGGAGTCAGTAAAACCCCCTAACCTTGGGACAACTACAGGCAGTGCCCCAGCAGGAGATGTCAACTGCTCGCCTAGGACAGCAAGGGAGCTAAGAAGAGGACAGCTCAGGTCAGGACAGAGAAGGACAAAGCAGATGAGACCTGTGCAGTAGGACTCAGTTGTGTGTGGTTATAGGTTCACTCTCTAGGGAAGGAGAATTCTTATTGAAATAAGACCAGTGTCCATCTAAGTTAACTATGAGTAGTTCTGTATATAAATTCCTCTATAGGGTTATTCATATATTTTCCAGAAGTTTATTTGTAAAGGAACCTTATACAGATTTCATTGCAGAGGACATCTGGACTGGGTAACCTTAATTGCACCACTCAGGCATGGCTTAACGAGGGCATCCTATGCAAGATGAAATTTTAGTGCAAATTACTCTCCTGATTACTGGAAGGACTACAACTCTGAGGCATAGATAGGGACAATCCTCACAGAAGGTAAGATTGGCCATGTGTGCAACAAAAGAATACATGGTAGGGGTGCCTGGCTGACTCCCTCAGTAGAACTCACAACTCTTGAGCTCAGGGTTGTGAGCTCAGGCCCCATGTTGGGTGTAGAGATTACTTTTTTAAAATGCATGGTGTAAGAGTGTTAAATAATCACTTCTGATTCCAAGGATATGCATATTACTTACTTAATAAACATTTTGAGATCATTTATTATATGTCAGGCCCTTTATAAAATGTTTCACATGTATAAGTTTACTTATTTCTTACAACAACCCTATGAGTTAGGTGCCCTTATTATCATATTTTAGACTGGATTAAAAGGCTGAAGCAAAAAGTGACTCAGTAATTTGTCTAAGTTTGTCTCGGTAGTAAATGGTGGAGCCAGGACTCAAATCTAAGTAGTCTGACTTCAGAGCACACAAGCTTCTGTGTCTCATTTCATTTGAAAAGCCAGTCTCTATTTTCCTTGAAGTCTCTCTCCAGATTTTAGGTGTTTGAGGAAAGCTACCAGAATCCATCATAGACAAGTAGCCAAGAGTCAAGATGAGGAAAAAAGGAGAGAACACTCTTCTCATGGAGTTTACATACTAGTGGGGGAAATAGACCGTAAGCAAATAAACAAGTGAATATGTAACACGTTGGTCATGATGCATGCTAGGAAGAAAAATAAAATATGATAAGAAGCTAAGGCTGATGGACAGTTGGTACTGCATTAGACAGAGTGGTGAGGGAAGGCCTCTCTGCCGACATTTGAGCAGAACCTTTAATGACACATCCTCTCAGCTGAGGACCAGTTCCTTTAAGAGACCATATCTTTTGTATTTTGAAACAGACCTAAGCACTTGTCAGGTTCGTAAAAAATATGTAAAGAGCTAGTAAATAGGCACACTGCCTATAGAGATATCATAGACTACTACCAAGGATAATAAGGATACTACAAAAAAAAAAAAAGAAAAAAGAGAAAGAATGGATCTGTAGTCCCCATAAACATAGAGCAAATATTCTTAACAAAATATTAGTAAATAATTTCAACAATATATTTAAAAATTAATACGTTATGACCCAGATGGGTTTATCCCAGAACTAACTACAAAGTAGTTTTAATATATAAATCAAGCATATAAACAGAATCACCTTATTAATATGATAAAGGAAAAAAAGCTATGTAATGATTGATATAGAGTCAGAAAAAGCTTTTGACATGATTTAATATCAATTTACGATTTTTAAAAACTCTGCAAAATAGAATAAGGGAAAATTCTTCAATGTGACAGGGGTATCCATGAAAATCCTATAGCTAATATAACTAATGGTGAGGAAGTGAATGCTGTCCCCCAAGACTGGGATCATTGCATAGATGCTTGCTCTCACCATTTCTACTCAATTCTGTATGGGAGCAAGGGAGGTCCTAGCCATTGCAATAAGGCAAGACAAATAAATAAAAGTCATAAATATTGGGTAGGAAAAAAATAAAATGTTTCTTTGCTGGAGAAATGACTATATAGAAGATCCTAAAGAATCTAAAATACAACTATGAGAATAAGTAAATTTACTAAAATCATAAGATAAATTTTAATATAGTAAAATCAATTCTATATTTATATACTGGCCACAGCAACTGGAAAATCAAATTTTAAAAGTCAATCCTGGATAGCTCAGTCAGTTAAGCATCCAACTCTTGATTTTGGCTCAATCATGACCTCAGTGTTATGAGACCAAGCCCTAGAGAGTCTCTTTCTCTCAGCCCCTCCACCCACATTCTCTCTTTCTCTAAACTTTTGTTCTGGGGCTCCTGGGTGGCTCAGTGGGTTAAACCAGTGCCTTTGGCTCAGGTCATGGTCTCAGGGTCCTGAGATTGAGCCCTGCTCAGCAGGGAGCTTGCTTTCCCGCCTCTGCCTGCCTCTCTGCCTACTTGTGTTCTCTTCTCTGTCAAATAAATAAATAAAGTCTTTACCAAAAAAAAAAAAAAACAAAAAAAAACTTTTGTTCTGCAAAATACACCATTAGGTAAACAAAAAGGCAAGTCACAGAATGGGAGAAAATAATCAATAGATAGATCAATCTGACAAAAAAAAAATGCATATCCTGGATAGAAAAAGAACTCTTGCAAGTCAATATTACCAAAAATATTTTTTTCTTAAATGGGCAAAAAATTTGAAAAAACACTTCATAAAATAAGATATGAGAATGGTTGAGGTGCCTGGCTGGCTCAGTTGATAGAACATAGGACTCTTGATCTCAGAGTCATGAGTTCAAGCCCCACCTTAGGAGTAACTTCTACTTAAAAATAAAATTAAATTCAAACTAAAAATAAACAATAGAAGAATGGAAATGCAAATTAAAGCCACAATGAGACACTACTATATACCCGTTATAATGGCTAACATTAAAAAGGCTGACCATATCATGTCCTGGAGAAGATGTGGTGTAACTGGAACTCTCTCACTCCATTGGTAAGACTATAAATGGTACAATCACTTTAAAAAACGTTTTGGGAGTTTTTTAAAAAGTTAAGCATACACCTACCATACCACCCAGTCATTTCATTACTACACATTTCCCAAAAGTAATGAAAACATGTGTCTGCAAAAAGACTTTTATGTGGATGTTCATTGCCTCTTTAATCACACCAGCCAAAAACTGGAAACAACCCAAATGTCCATTAATTGAAGAATAGAAAAATAAAATGTGGTATCCAAACAGTGGTAATAAAAACAAATGCCCTTTTGATATGCACAAGAAAGTGGGTGCATCTTAAAATCATTGTGCTGAGTCAAAGAAGCCAGACCCCAAAATGTTTATGATGTATGACTTCATTTATATAAAATTCTAGAAGATGTAAGTTATAGCAACACAGACCCAATCAGTGGCTGCCTGAGGCAGGGGTGGAAGAAGGGATCAGTTGCAAAGGGACATCAGGAGACATTTGAGTTGATGGAACGTTCTGTATCTTGCTTGTGAGAGTTTCACTGCATATATGTCAAAACTCACTGATTTGTAGACTTTAAATGAGTGCAATGTATTGTCTGTAAAGTATTTCTCAAATTTTTTAAAAAGTACTATTTGGTTCTTTTCCAACCTGCTTTATCATTTTTGATAGTCTCTTATTGTTGACTCATTTAGAATTCCAACTTTGATTTTTAAAAACATTTCATACCTATTTATCTTGTTTTCTGTATCTGATAAGTTCTGAACATTTAGTCCTATGGGATCTAATGCTGTTCATTTTCCACTGGCGTTCACTTATAGAGCATTATTTTCTTTGGTCATTGGTGGTCTTTGACTGGAAGTTTCTATGTCATTCAATCTTAATCCGTTGAAAACCTGGGGGTCTAACGTGATGACGCTTTGCAGTGGATAGGATCTGGGTTTACTTTCACAAGGAACCAGAGGTTCTCCTGAAGCTGAAAGCCCCCCAGCTTTCCGGTGTGTCCAGTTTAACGGTGCGACTCAAGTTCGGCCACCAACCTTGTCTCCAGCCCAAAATGGAGACCATCTCGCCCTGCCCTTGGAGAAAACTCACAGGCTCTTTCTCCTCAAATGCTCCAGTTCAGATTCATGAATTTCTCGCCTCCCTAACACCCAGAGGCTTCTCTTGCTCCCTGGGAACTCAGCTCTAGGACAGAAATATGGCACATGGGGATTGATAGCAGAAGGAAGCCTCAGAGAATCTGTTGTGTTGTTGGAAGGGCATGGCCTTTTCACACTGGTCTTTTGGAGCCTCTGAGAAAAGGGGAGTGAGCCCTAACTGTGCAAAATGATATCCTTGCCTTTTAAAGGTTTTGGACTAAAACTGGTGTGATCAGGGGTGCCTGGGTGGGTCAGTGGGTTGAGCCTCTGCCTTTGGCACAGGTCATGATCTCAGGGTCCTGGGATCGAGCCCCACATCAGGCTCTCTTCTCAGTGTGGAGCCTGCTTCCCTCCACCCCCTCCTGCCTCTCTGCCTACTTGTGATCTCTCTCTCTCCCTCTGTCAAATAAATAAATAAAATCTTAAAAAAAAAATAGGTGTGATCATATGCATCATATCCCCAACCCCAGGATCTTTCTCTAAATCTGATTATGGGCAGCGAAGCTAAGTGCTGGTTATATAGAGCTGTGCGTTTCGTGCTGAGGTGGAAGATAGAAACATTCAGGGCAGAGAGGACAAAACAATTCTACAAAGAACATCCCAGAGAACCGCCTAATTACATAAACAACCAGAGCATCATGTTTAACCTACCCAAAATTACTTAGAAAGAGGCCGACTGTGGCCTTTCACAATTGTCAACATTTCTTTCTTTTTCCCTCTGAATTTTTACCCAGACTATATATTTTATTTATCCTTGGGGATCTAATCATAGTAATTTTAATTACTTGAATAGTGAAGGTTCACTCTATTTTGAATGTAATAGACTACTCAAAAAGACCAGCTCACACACACACACCCCCACCCCGGGTTTTGTGAGGTTGATAGTGGTGGAGAGCTGTGTCTAATTTGAGATTCTAGTTCCCGTCTCTCTTTACATAAGAAATGGAGGAAAAAGTTCATTGAATGTTTTAATTAGCATGCAAGCTGAGTCTTAAATCCGAAGGAGACCCTAATACTACTTTTAACGGTGTCTAGCACAAGGTGAGGGAAGAACACAACACCGGACCAGTTTAGGGCGAAACATCATGATGGCTACTTGCGACGACAGTATGATCATTTATTAAGGGTCCATCATGTGCTAGGAGCTGAAGCAACATTGTCTCTTTTTCTGATTAGCACACTGCCACCGTGGAGGATTGCAGCCGTTTATTGTTCTGGTTTATGATCTTGGTCTGAATTCAGAATAAAGCAGCCCAGTGTCAGTTTCAGCCCCTTCGTGTGCTTGCCTTATAATCTGGGGGGATTCACAGGGATGTAGGTCCATATTTCTCCCCCCTTAGTTGGAAGTGGGTAACTAACCTGCTCAAAAACATTGCTTGGATTAGCCAATCAGGAGACAGAAATTAAGGGCATGCCGCATCCTGCTCTATTTTACTGAATGAACTTGACTGAATCACTTGGAGACCAAATTCTTCCTCTTGACGGTCTGCCTCACATCCAAATATTATCTGGTGGGTCTCCTCGGATGCGGAATCAGGGGTGGCTAATGATGAGAGGCATATCCAAATCCCAGCAAGCCGCCTCGGGCTTTGAACTAAACTTTGGGATGTGGCAGGACCTGGCAAAAATGGAAATACCTTCCCCGACATTTTTGCTCATGTTTTCTAAATTCACTTTCCGATAAGGGCAGTGAGTTTGCTCGAGTGGGAAGTGCTGACAGACAAAGTGTAGTCTCCGACAAAATTCTTCCTAGCACTCTAATTATCCTTTCCTTCTCGACTTCAGTATCACATGTAGCCATGTGTAGAATCATAAAATAATTATGCAGTGTACAAGCTTTCTGGGAGCATGTACCACTGTTTTCCTAATTCTTTATCTCTCCCATTGATCGTGGCGTGTGTGCATTGATCCAAGTCGGCCATCTGGTTAGGCAAGATAAGCGTGCTAGTGTCTTTGCATTGCACTGTCACTAGGGGAGGGGGCACATTTTGGCTGTAGGGAATTACGGGGGCAGGATTAGCCCTCTTCCTATGAGGAAACTGAATTTTAAATGCAATGTTGCAGCTGCATGGACCATGTTGCTAACTTCTGTTTTTGCCATGAACTGGGTAGATTTTTCTTCTTGTTCATATTGTCTCCAAAGGTAGAGCGATGCCTTGTATTAAATGAGGAGGGGTGGGGGCGGGCGTGGGGAGAAGATTCATTTTTAGCCCATGTTAGACTTGGAAGTGACGGATACATTCCAGGATTTCTAAATGGTAAAACTGCTTTCAAATGACTACAAAAGGCTGCTGGATAAAAAGCGTTTTAAACTGAGACTCGTTGCCCCCTTTTCCCGAACAAAATTATTTCAGAGGGGGAAGAAATATTTGTATCAGTCCACACAAAGGAAAAATAAAAAGGAAACCAGAAAAAAAAAAAAAAAAAGATGCGTGTATCATAGCAGAAGGAATTACCGCATGAGGCTCAGAGCGGGCCGTGGGGTTCCCTCTCCGTTTGTCTTTCTCTCTCTCTCTCTCTCTCATGTATTGAAATTAATGTTTGCCCCAAGTTTATGACCACCGGGACTGACTGAATGTGCTGTTTAATTCAAAGAGACTTCTTTCTCCAGCCCCGTTGGCCACTGTTGTTTTTAAAATTTGATTGCAGCCATTGTTGTCTCATATTCTGCAAATGGGTGGAAGACTCAAAAGCTTTTCCTCCAAAATTGAACAATTCTGTCAAAAAAGATTAGTTCTATTTTGTCTGCTGGGTGCTGACTATTCATGAATGTAAAGAGAGAGGGCTTGGGTGTCATACTAAGTTGCTAAGGTGGCTGGATTTCAGCTATTGACTTGAAGATCCCAAAACGCACTCTACAAAGGAACAGCCAGAAGGAGAGGGGAGAGCCGGCCTGCCATGTGTTTGAGCTATACCTTCTTTAGCTGCCCATTTATTTCTTTTGTTGCCAGAACTTTTATTGTCATACAGTTGAAAAAAATGTTAGACACAAGCTTCAGGCAGCACCAAGCAGAAAAAAGGATTAGCATATCACTAGGATCATCTTACACTGAACCAAATTCTTTTCAGGATGTATAATTAGCGAGAATACAGTCTTTTTTTTTTTTTTTTTTTTTTTTTGGAGCCTATGGACAGAAAAAAAAAATGAGCTCAGATCTTTGGCTAGAATATGAGAGGAAATAAAAGACAGTTGCCAATTTCAGAGAGATGTATACATATTAACTGTTTCTTTGCAGAGCCTTTGCAATTCCCTCAAGAAATGTCTGGTTGAATGGGGGGAAACTTACTACGGACTCCCTGTCATTGTCTCAGGTTTTCTAAGAGGGAAATACTGTGTTTTTGAACATGTTCAGAATTTTAGACCGATGAAATCAGATTTGGGATTAAATGAATGTAGGACTTTTCTGAACGGGTGTGGGGGGCCGGTGGGGGGAGGGTGGGCATGGGGGATGCTAAAAGGAACTGTGTGGTTTTCACACGATGACATTTTACTCTGTGGAAGATCCTGGGTAATTAAAGATGTGATTGGGCAATTAAAGGCAGTAAAATGTGTGTTTGGGGTCTATTAGTGAATAATTCTATGGGGCTTGCTTCAAGCTGTCTAAAACTTCCCTCAGAATCAGTAGGTGTTAAATATGTTTATCTGCAAGTAGGAAAACGGAAGTCTGGAATCCCTTCCCTTTATCTGCCTTTCTCTCCCCCTTCCCTTCCGAGTTGTTCACTTAAGCAGTGGACTTTCGGCACGTAGGTCAAGGCAGATTTGTGTAATCAACTCATTTTTCACCGGATGATATCTACTCGTATTTCCAGATATGCAGGCTCTTAGAGAAGCCCAGATAGTGGGGAGGAGGAAAAAAGAATGTTTTTTTTCCCCCCACAAAAGTGTATTTTTGAGAATTAACAGAATATTCACTAAATGTAGAAGTGCTTTATCTGAATGTATCTCTGTTTGAATTTCTTGAGATAACTGCTGATGTTTTGTTTAATGATGAGGTGTTGTTATGCCAGTCTGTGTTCTTCCGTATTCTTGGTTTTGAATCCTTAAGACTTAGCTTCGTTTTATTCCCTCTGCTGTGGGTAGCCTCTCCTGTCCTGCGGTCCTTCCCCTGCAAAATACTCTCCCATCCCCAGAGTTGCTTCTGACTCCACTTCATTTCGTATTTTTTGAGGACACTCTTAGTTTCTCTTTGTGGCATTAATTTTAAAAACTTGCTAACTTTCTATTAACAAGAGGCAGTGGATGGTTAGGTCTGTAGGAAGCTGTTAATTCACGTTCCACAGCCCTCATACTGGAGGATACTGGAGGAAGTGTTCATTGAGCTTTTCCTTGGAATTAGAGAACTCAGCTCTGGCTCTTTATTTTCATATTTCTTCTGGTTTGAAGTTTTTGATCAAGTGGCTCCCTGTTGGGTAGAAATTAACTGTGAACCTAATTTTCTTTATTTAAGAAAGACTACTTTAGTTTACATTGGTTAGGTCTCCATAGAAGACTATGTGTGCATATATAGCAACATGGCAAGGAAGAAAGAATGAAAATTAAAGTATTGTAAAAATTATGAATTAGAGATAACGTTCTTTATTTTCCACCATTACCTTAACAACTTTTTTCCCAAGATCATGCTTTGCTGTTTAAATCCTTATAATTTCTATAATTAATAATTTCTGTAATTTGTACTTTTGGACAGAAATGTCAGTGCTTGCAAAAAAAAAAAAAAAACTAGCTTTGTATGCAGTTTCCCATGACTTAAGGGTCTCAGGTCACTAACAGGTATGCTAATATTCTAGGGACAGAGTCTAATCAAACTTGTGTATTGTTGTCCTCAGATCATTGGCTATTTAATTATTCACAAAAGGGTTTTTTTTTTTTTAAGATTTTATTTATTTATTTGACACAGCGGTCTTAAGTAAGCAGAGAAGCAGGAAGCAGGCTCCCTGCTGAGCAGAGAGCCCGATGCGGGGTTCCATCCCAGGACCCTGAGATCATGATCTGAGCCAAAGGCAGAGGCTTAACCCATTGAGCCACCCAGCTGCCGCTATTCACGGAAGTCTTATGGTCGACCTCCTACTCAGGGCATTCCACCAAGATCCTTCTCAAGCACACATACTTTCCTACCCACCCACACATACCGGAGATCTGGACGTCCCTTCAGGAGACAAACCTTGGAAGCATGGCTCTCCATGGTGTAGGGAATAAGAGAACAATGCTTAAATCTCGAGCTCAAATTGTCAAATTCAGAGAAAGGTAAAGTCAAGCAAACACAGAATATCCACTGCTGAGTAACCTGAAGCGGGGGTTCAGGAGTTTGGCTTAAGGACTTGAGTGCAGTGGCACCGAGATGCGGGGACGGGAATGGGGCACCCTGTAAGGTAAAGTTTAGGGACTTGGGAATTTGGGACCCTAGGGCGGCATGACTTCAGCGGACAGTGAACAGAAGGGCGTGGCCCAGAGAGAAAACCCGCATGGGACAGAGAATTCCCAGACGTAATGACGTGCAGGGAAGAGGGGAAGAGAGGGTGACCAGGACACACTTTCTATTTTAAGTGTTGTGAAGATCAAACACAGAGAAACAGCACGAGTATCTTTCTAAAGTTCAGGTGTGAGCTTTAAAGAAAAGTAATTTGGGATCAATCAAAATGTCAGCGGCTAATCTTTCTGGGATCTTTAATATTTTTAGCTGCTCCCCGTATCACTAGCAATGTGATATTTCTATACAGAATACCGTGTGTATGTTTTACACTGTGCACACGGTGTGAGCGTGTTGCTCAGGTTAACCTGCCTAATCTTTCTATGCCATTAATAGTGTCCCTTCTAAAGTTTAACTACCATAATGGCAGGGGCTGTTTAATAAAACGTGTCATCAAGTCAGGGCCACACATTCATTAAATACCACTAGCAAAAGAATTTTCAATTACTATTATTAGGTAGGCCTTCAAAAACCAAGAGAAGATTCTCCAAAATATGGGTATTTAAATATGATTCTAGCCTAACAAACCTTGAGACTCTTACTAGGGAAGAACAAAGAGACTGGGCATTTTAAATTTATAAGTATAGCACAGTTCCTATTTTTTAGTATTTGTTCATTTTAATGTATACAACTGGGATGTTTTAAACTACCTTTTGTAGATAGACCCAGTATAATTTTTTTTTTCTTAAATAGATCATTACCTCTATATGCCTGAATCAGCTGGCTTTTTGACACTATAGATGTACTCTACTATTAAGAAAAGAGGACACGGTGCTCTTAGAAGTAGAAATTGCTATGATAAAGATAAGATAAGCACATATAAATGTTTTGTAATGTGATAAATCATACCTCCCTATCAGGGATAGCTCTACAGGCAAGTGTTATAGCTAATGTTCAAAAAAAAAATTTTAAAGGATAATATCATGGACCATTTCTGTCTAACATGTTCTTGTATGTTTTACTGATTAATCTATAATGTAAACAGAAGAGCTATATCATTTTATTATTTTAAAAAAAATGTTTTTAAGTAAACTCACTGCCCAATGTAGAGCCTGAACCCACAACACCAAGATCAAGAGTTGTATGTTCTACTGACTGAGCTAGCCAGGGGCCCATAAATAGCTATTTTATTTATTTATTTATTTTACTTTTTTTAAAAAAAGGTTTTATTTATTTATTTATTGACAGAGATCACAAATAGGCAGAGAGGCAGGCAGAGAGAAGCGGAAAGCAGGCTCCCAACCGAGCGGAGAGCCCGATGTGGGGCTCAATCCCAGGACCCTGAGATCATGACCTGAGCCAAAGGCAGAGGCTTAACCCACTGAACCACCCAGGCGCCCCAAGAACTATTTTTATTTTAATGGCTAATATTTTTTGAGTCCTAACCAGTGCCTAACAGTAGGCACTATTCTAAGGGCTTTACAACAATGATCTCATTTAGTCTTTGTAACCTTATGAAACGCTATTATGATTATTGCCTCCTTATAGATGAGGCAACTGAGATTCAGGGAGGTCAAGTAACATGCTCAAGGTCTAGGAACTGTTAAGTGAGGAAACTAGATTCAAAACCAGGTAATCTGACTAGAGTTCCTTTGAAGCACATGACACTAGTGCCTTTCACACATTTGATAGAACTGAAAATATCATTGCGTCCAGGCCTGCAGGGTTTTTACAGCGGTTAGCATATGCCCAGAGAAACAGAGGAAGCTCTAGATGGAATCCATAGGACCCACGACAGACAGCAATTGTCATAAGCCCTTACCGTCTTTGTGGGGAGTTTTAATCCAGACGTCTACATAGGATGAGAGAGCTGGAAAGGAGTTCATAGTTTATGAAATAGACTAATGCTTTTGTTTTCCAAATGGGGGAACCAAGGCTCAGGCAGATGAAATGACTGATACCGTCAGAGGCTAAACTGGGACAGTCTGCAACTAGAGCTTTTCCAGTATTCAAAATCAATAAGCGACTTCAGGATTCTTGGGGAGCGAGCAAAGGGGGCAAAAGGGTATGTATGAAGACGTGGCCTGCTCTTGCTGGTAGACACAGACACCGGGGAATTGTGAAAAGGAAGTGTCTGTAAGGTTGAACTGGTAACAAAGGTGACATGAAAATAAAGGAGAAGAAGGGGTCAAAGATTCAGTTTCAAGGAACTGGTAAAACTGGGAGGGGAGACAAGGACAGAAAATAAGTTGTTGATGGGGGACGCCTGGGTGGCTCAGTGGGTTGAGCCCCTGCCTCGGGCTCAGGTCATGATCTGAGAACCCCGCATTGGGTTCTCTGTTCAGCAAGGAGCCTGTTTCCCCCTCTCTCTCTGCCTGCCTCTCTGCCTACTTGTGATCTCTCTCTCTCTCTGTGTCAAATAAATAAAATCTTAAAAAAAAAAAGAAAAAGAAAGAAAGAAAGAAAAATTGTTGAGTATTAGCATACTTGCTTTTAATTGGAAACAGGATTTCCAAGGGCAGGTGCCACATTGCCATTAAGAAGCTTAGAAATGCAAAAGGGAAAAATGTTCTAGGCCAAGGATGCAGAAGGGAGAGTCAATGCAACACGAGACCTGGCAGCAAGAGGTCCAATAACCCTTTATGCATGTGTGCGTGTGGGCACGCGTGACCTCTCTCCCTTACACACCCCTTCATGTTTGTTTCTTATTTTATTTCTTGCCTCTTATTTTAGAGATAGGAAGTTATCACCTTTAGGAATGAGGTTCCAACCCCTGGAAGTAAATCTGGTCTGGAAAAAATCTCCACAGTCCTTTAGCTACAACAGATAAGGAAACAATACATGGAATAACAGAAGTCGGAGCTTTAGAGAAGGACTCCTGTGTTTTCTTTTTCCATTTGATAAGTTCTCATCACCACTACTCGAGATCACATTTTTTTGGTTCAGAGCGTTGTAGGATATTTATTTAAGCGATGTTTTGGACTGGCATTTATGAAACCTTTAGTTCAACACTCGCTGCCACTAAATTAGATCTTATTCAAATAAAGAATGTTAATTGCACATGTTCTCTCATGTTGTCTATTTTAAGTATTATAAAGCTTTCTCAAGGCTGACGACAGTGTGGTACTTTTTGCAAAAGATACATGCGAATTATGAAATGGCTGAATCAGGCCTTCATCCGTGTGTGTATGTGGCTTCAAACCCCAACCACGCTCAGGTTAGTTTAGCAACCCACGTTAGCATTTGCAGAGCAGGGAAGTGGGCTGGTCACCAAAGAAGGGAGTTCTGTTTTTACTGCAGGGAGAATGTAGTCTTAATTAGGTAAACAAAGAGGTTTTTCATTACACTGTAAACACATTTCACAAAAAGACCCATTTAAGTTTCTTTTTAAAGAAACTGGAAAATATTAAGTAAGTTAATTGGAGGGCACTCAAATGACAATTAACAAACAGGCACAATTATCTTCTGACTAGTGTGTGGCTTAGGGATTTTTTTTATCTTTTATTTATGGCACTATTTTAAAATGTGGGAATGCCAACCTAAGTAGAGGCAGGCACAGTATTAAAGGACACATTTCTCTATTTATATTTAAATAACCATCTGCATGAAATTATGCACAAATCATGGAATAATTCCTAGCAGAAATTACTGTTTAGAAAATTAAAAAAAAAATCTGAGATATGGTGTGCTTTTCATATTAAATTGCCCATTTCCAGAACATCACATACATTCGCACAATGTCGAGATGCTGCATTGCAGGCCAATACAAATTGCTCACAATGTTAATGAAGATGGATGGGGAAGGCTGAAAAACATTCATTTATAAGCAAGGGAGGAAAAGAGAGCAGTGGTGTTCACAATCTCTACCTTAATTTTTTTGCCTTGATAATATCCAACCGAATGATGGTAACTTTAATAATACAGCTCTTGGGAAGGTTTTATGATGGATTTTCCTTTTCAG
Source organism: Mustela nivalis (assembly GCF_964662115.1). Lineage (NCBI taxonomy): Eukaryota > Metazoa > Chordata > Mammalia > Carnivora > Mustelidae > Mustela > Mustela nivalis. The sequence goes on from NC_139025.1 coordinate 42,686,983, forward strand.
TTTTGAATGTGGCCTATTTTCTCCCATTTGGGGTGAAAATTGTGCATGTGAAGTTTGGAGGCTTACTGCTGAGCTAGGAAAAGGAATCTCACTCATTCAAGAATGATGAACAGAGTAGGCTAACTACAAAATTTAAATAACCTTTAAAATTGAAAAGAAAAAAAAAACATAATTCCTCATCCTGAAGGGACTCCCTTTCCAACTGAGCCTGGACCCTGATCCTCCAACCCCCACCCCACCCCAGAAAAACCTTCTGCTCTTCCTGAAGCTCCTTGGCCGAGGGGTGGCTACAGTTGAGTCTGTGAAGAACAGGACGTGCTCTAAGGACAGGGAAATCTATTCTAAGACTATAGAATCAGGACCCCCCTTAGCTCATCACAACCCATCATCCTAGACTGTAAGCGGTTGGGAACGGACATACATGGAGTATCCAGAAGGGAGGATGTGACCTTAACCAAAGAGTAAAGGAAGATGAGTTAGGGATTTCAGGTTCACCTGGCTTAGCTTCCACCAATTTCCCCCAACTCCTTTCTACCACCCCCACATCCATTCCTCAGGTCGTCAGGACTCCTTGATAGCTCTGGCCAACTATAGGAGATTCCTTTGCTTTGAAGAGGAATCTTCGAAGAATTGACATTTTGCAACATCCCTCAGGAGAGTGAAATAAAGACACGGAGCCAGCCACTCAACCAAATACATTAAAAGGCAACCATTCCTCGGGTTCCAAGATGATTCATTCTTCTGGAGTTCTCCATATTCAACAACCCATATTTGCTTTGTTGAGTCATTGTTTTTGACAAGTTTTTATTGAGGTCAGTCTTATGCTGGATACCAGGTATATCACTGTGGACCAGAAAAGTACAATTCCTGCCATCCAGGGCAGACAGATCAATGAGTGACAGGGCATGCTAAACATGAACATGCAAGTGACACATGACCCAAACGAAGGAGGGCTCTCTAGAGGAACAAATATTGGAGCTGAGACTTGAACTGGTTGAGTACCTACTTTATGCAAGAAACTGTACCAGACTCTGTGGGGTGAAAGCAATTATGAGTGAGTCTCACCAGCTGGTAGAAAGGAGGCAAATAATAACTAGACGATATAATTAATGCTGCAAAGTAGAAACAGAAGGTTCTTAAGGGGAGGGATAAATTCCACTTTGGAGTATAAAGAAAACTTTGCAAACAAAATGGCATTTGGGATTAAGTCTTAAAGAATGATTGGACATGAACTCATAAGTAGAATCAAAAGCCAGGTAGTTCAAGCAAAGGGATATGAACAGGACCACAGAGGTGAGAAATCCTGAAGAACATTAGTGGCTGCACTGGCTGAGCTGGAGGAGGAGCAAGAGGACATGTGATGAAGGACCTTGGAAAAACGGACCATGACTGTTGGAGGATTGGCTGAGGGAGACAATGGCACCGCCCTCTGAGTGATGCTCCACTAGTCCTCCCTCTCTGATGTTCCTGGAAGGGAAATGAGGTATGTGTGCCCAGGGAATGCATGGGGTTAAGGCCCCAATATCCCTGCAGTTAAGGAGCAACTTGGGGCTGGATCACTTGGGTCACTCACAAGATCCCTGCCCAGGAACCAAAGTTCCTCTTTAAGCCCCGAGGTCCATACTTTATAAATCTCTGCAGAAAAGCTGGAACAACACATTGGGAACCCATTGTGTTCCAGCCTCTGTATGGAGATGAACAGACACACACGTAGACCCCACCCTCAGGGAGTTAATGTTCAGTGAGGGGAGAGCTGTGACTTGTAAGAAATTATTTACAGCACAATATAAAAATTGCTTAAAGGAGATTTTTATAAGGTATGAAGGGAACAAGGAAGGTGATGTCCATGAGTAGAATCATAAGGGTAAATGTTGAGGGGAATCAAAAACATGGGGATAACATAAGTGCTGAAACTTAAGGTTGAAGAAAAGTTGCTAGAGTCTATTACTCCTGATAGAGAAACAACATACCATGGAGATATGCCAGAACATTGTATGCTCACGAAATACGTGCATGCATGCATACATACAGACAGACAGACAGACATAGATTGCACTCTCTTCAGAATGGTTGTTATAGAATGTGTGGCGAGGTGATATTCAACAGAACATTAGGAGCCAATCTTAAAGCTCCTTATATGTTAGGACATTTGGATTTCACCCAATGAGAGCCACTGAAAATTCCTAAACAGGCAGTAATGTGATAGAAGATGTGGAAGAAGATGGAGGCAGGGAGACCTGCGGTTATGGTAAGCCATCACTAGTCTGATTCCTCATGGGGCTATCAACTTGATAAATATCAGGCAGTAGCCATTCAATAAATAGTTGATGAATTGAAATGAACTTAATTGCTCTAGTGTCATGGAAAATCAAGATGGAGAGGAAGAGAAAGATGAGAAAGCTATTCAAAGGTAGAATGGACAAGACTTTGGATTTAGATGCATGAGCAAGGAAGGGAAAGAGGAAATTCTAAGATCATCCCCAGATGTCCAGCTCTACGTGGATGGGGGTCCCAGCACAAGATGGCGACTAAAAGAGGAGAAATGGATGGCACGAGGAAGAATGCAGTCTTGAACATGTTGCATTTGAGGTGAACAAGTGGAATAAGGATTGGGAGCTCAGAAGAAGACCGGACTTGGGAGACTGATTTGGAAGTTACTGACTTACAGTGTTGATTGAAATCGTGGAGGTGCTTGAAATAGCCCAGAGAAAGTGGGTAATGTCCAACCACTGTTAAGACAGAACCCTGGACAGCATCGATGTTTCCTGGGTGACTTCTGAGAAGGAGCAGCCTAGTCTAAGCGTTGGGGGACCCTGCAGGGACTGGAGATAACTGTAACGATGAAGATAACTTCTGGTTCTAGCAATAAGACTCATGGTTGACATTTACAAGACGTTAAGACATACAGTAGTGTTATCTAGGTAAGACCGTAGACCTCAGAATAATCAATATTTTCCCCACAAATTAAAAGAGATGAAATATGGAAATAAGTCACAGCTACATTTCATAGACTTACAGACTTCTCTAAGTTAAGAGTTAAGATTCTGCTTACTCTTGGCCGCATTAATCTCTAGTCATACCAAGCAGCTTACAGTATCTGAATAATACACTGTATCTGTGGGCTTTGGCATGCGGGTTTTCGTTTTGTTTTTGCTGTTGTTGTTGTTGTTATCCTGGGACACCCCTCTCCTCATTGTACCTTGCGTCCCTGCAGCGTCCCATGCCCATGTGCTTAGTGGTTGCCTCGTATCTTTCAGGGCCCATCTAAAACATCCTCTCCTCTAGAGTCAGGTTCTCAAAGCACCTGAACTCTCTGGCTAATAACAACTGATTTTCTGGTCTGCTTCCCAACCCACACTCCATGCCACACTACAGATAGGTAAATACATCTTGTCGTCCTTGTAACCCCAGCCCCTAGTACATACAGCATACAGTGTCTGACATAGAGTAGGTATTTGCTAAACACTGTTGAAAGGTTTAAGAAATAAATCACTCCCTCACTTCCCTTGCTCTCTTTCTGCCTCTTACTTTGTATGCTTTTCAATTTGACAGAGATTGAGAAAGAAGTTTCAAAATTCCCTACCAGCTATGTCAACTTCTCCATGTATGGACTTTCTCCCTACCCCCTTTGTTTACAAGTCCAACCTCAGCCTGACAGAATACCACACTCCTAATGTAACCCCTTTCTATTCAGCAGCCCTGGACAGCACGCATGAGAGAGCTTGAAAGCCGTGTGTGTGATATTTCAGAGGAAAGTGGTAGGTTCAGGGAAAGAACTAGTGTTATTGTGGGCCAAGCAGGAGACGCGAGCTCACATTAAAAAGATCACGATGTGAAAGAGCCCGCAAAGTGGAGCCGGGATCCCTTGGGGAATCTCCTTAATCCTAGAATCATATGAAGTTCCGGAGGCAGAGAATACTCTCCTTTGTTATTGTTTGTAAGTCCTGGGTGGGCAGTGGGGGTGATGGGGAGAAAGCAAAAGGGTGGGGAGTGGGATAAAGAAATCACAGAAGCAAAGCTGTTGGCTGTTGCTTATAGCGTTACGTGGCACTTACAAAATACTAGCTGGGAGGTAATAGGACAGATCTAGCGATGAAAACATTGAAAAGAACCTTCAAAATGAAGCCAGACATTTATTTGTTTATTTGTTTGTTTTTAATATTTTATTTTTAAGTAATCTCTACACCCAACGTGGAGTTCGAACTCACAACCCCGAGATCAAGAGTTGCGTGCTCCACCAACATGAGCCAGCCAGGGGCCCTGCAGTTAGATATTTAAAGAGAAGAATGAACTACTGGTGAATTTTATGCTTTGACACCCCTGGTGGAATCATTCCTATCAGTGAGGAGGGCCATTCATGCACATTTATTTCTGCTGTCTGGGCACAGGAGACTAGAATAGAGGTCAAGAAATCCCTGCTCCTACCCAAGGGACATGTCCCACCAGAGACTGGGTGGGGTTCTCTGCAAAGATATTCAGTGTGGGAAAATGCACCCATTTTCCAGTTTCTACCAAAGCTTGTTCTTCTCAAAAACAATAGCGTGTGTTAGCCTCGTGATCATGGGGGTCCTCAGGGGCCAATCAGAGGACAAGGAAGTTAGCAAAAGGCATCTAATCAGCACAGAACAAGGCAGTGGGAGAGAGATGCATTTTCGATAAAAGTAGAGCCGCAGCCAGGAGGCAACTGGGGCATGGCCAAGTTGCGCAACATTGGAAGACAAAATGGCTTGAGGCTTAGTCATTGTTTAAAAGCCATTCCTCAAATTCCTTGTTTACTGTCAGCACCATGAGTTGTGGACTCTGTGACTTTAGCTGTTAATGGGACTAAACACTTCTGCCCACAGATGAAGCCTTGCTGAAACATTAAGAAAATTGGCCCAAATAGAGTTTGGCTGGATTGCTGTTTAGTGGCTGTTTCTTTTTGGGGGGGTGGAGGGGTGGGGGTGATTGTCCCAAGACAATGGCTTCTCCATACCTGTGAAACTGTGGCCCTGGGTGAGAGCCACTGGGCCGATTTTCTGCTAAAGGAAAGAGACTTAAAAAAGCAAACATTTCATTTCCGTCGTTTGGACTGACTACACAGAATATAAATGAGATTTTCTGAAAACAAAACTGACAAATAGTTTGAGGACCACCAAAAATCTTGGAAAGAATTTTTTTTTTAAAGTTATAATACATTTCTATGAGAAATGAAAAAAATCACTCTTCCCTTCATTGCAAGAACCTCCTCTAGGAGGCTGGATGATACTGAAGGCGAGAAAACTTTGTTGCCTTTGTACCTTTTAAGATTGGTCAAACCTATTTCCTTCCTGTCCTCGAGAAGAAGAACGGTGCTGGCACAGTAAATGTATTAAACCTCAAAAATCATTTTTTAAGTCTTTCAGACATCACCACTCTCTTCACGTGAATTCATATCTTTAACTTGACGTGTCTTCTTAAGCAAGGAACGTTTTAAGGTGGCTTTTATAAATCTCCCAAAATGAATCGAGAACAACGAAATGTTCTGTTCTGATTCCAAGTTTTAAACTTACAGCTTGGAAAGAACGTTACGTTCAGAGTTAGAACATTATTCTGTTTGGCTGTAATCAGACTCTCTCTCTCTCTCTATGTATATATATACACATACCATCTTAATCATACATATCTTTCAGATTAAGACTACTTAAATGGGTCAAAATTGAATGGAAAGTTGATTTTGAGTTTGGAAACTGGAAGTTCATACTCTCTGATACTCTTTCTGTGTGTGCGTCCTGAAAACTACCCTTGGCTAGGGAAAAGTAGACCAGATGATGAGTGACTCTGCCATTCTCACTGAAACTCCTTACATTTTTGTCCACGCCCAAGCTGTTTATTCCATATTTATTATCACAAATCACAAATTTCCTTTTGCTACTGACTTTATTGATCGTCCTTAAAAGAGATAGAAGAAGAAAGGAAGACAGGATGGAGGGAGATGAGAAAGAGAAGGGAAGGGAAAGAGAAGAAAGAAAAGAAATCCTCAGTGCTTTTTCTAAATGCTAAAATTCCGAGAGGTGATGCAGTTTCTGCGATGCCAATGTCTTTGGCAACTTCAAACTTGACTTTGATTAACCATGCTAATAACTGGGGAGTTTCTTTTTAGTTTTACTCCTAATGTCACTTACCAGAGCTGTAAAGACATGCTTATAATATTTGCTTTTCATCTGAATCAAGAAGGCAACGCTAAGCAAAAAAAGTATTTAGCAGTGCATATAGGATTGAAGCGATGATAATCAGAGACCCTGGTAATTGAAGCTTTTGGGGAGGTGGAGAGAGCCTTTCTTCTGGATCCTTCAGTCTATTTAATAGGATAAAATTAGCTTGAGTGGTTCGGTGTTTGAAGAGGATATGATGTAATTGGAAGTGCCTCCTGGGTTTGCTGCTGGACAAAGCAATCAGGTGGAGACACTGGAGAGGGCATGGGAAGCCCTGGAGTATGGATCTCGGCGTCCACCATCCTAATTAGCCTAAATTAGCTATGCCAGTTTTCTGCTTGCTTTTGAATTGCCTTGCTAATGCTTTTCTCAGAACTGAAAGAAAAGAAATATGAAATGCCCAAGAAGCTCCTATCTCATTGAGGAATGGTGGCTTCTACAACTGGAGGGTCAGGTTTTATGGGTAAGCTCTCAAAAAGTGAGCCACTCGTGTGACGTACAAATGGGTGTGGGGCACAGATCTTGGGGCCCAAGGGGTGCTGCAGCTCCTTCCGTGTGATGAGGAAGTTTACAAAGCAGCTGTAAGATCGATTCTTTCAAAAATTTTCCACGCGCTCACTTAGAAGCCTCACCCGAGAGCATTCCCATTAGCTAACAAGGTGAACTAGCTACTTCTTACAGAGATAGTTTTTTCTCACACTGAATTTCAAAATCTGGGAGGACCAAAAGAGACATACTTTTGTGTTTATGGGAGCTACTGTCGTTTAAAAACTTTCACTTCTGACACCAATTAGTCAACTTTAATTGTGCAAATAGATGTGCGGTACATTCCAAGAAGTGTGAACGGGGATCTGTTTTTTTAAGTTTATTTTTTTAGTAATCTCTACACCCAACGTGGGACTCGAACTCACAGCTCTTGAGATCAAGAGTCTCATGCTCTTCTGACTGAGCCAGTCAGGTGCCCCTGAACAAATCTATTCGAAGTGGTATTTGGGTAGAAATAAATAATATCTCAATCGAAAAGTCACAGATTTTTATTTTTATTTTTTTAGTTGAAATGAAACTGTGTCATTAGTCATTGTCTACAAACAATGTTCCCTCCTCCCTTTGCCCTTGGAAGGTGCCCAAGCAGTATGAGTGTCGGAAAGCTCCATCTTCATTAGCTATGGGGCAAATCGGTTTCCAGCTAGGACTTTGGGTGTATCTTCTGTGCTCTTTCCATACCCAGGAGTCCATCTGATTCCTTCCTCTGCTTCTTGTGCAGGAGCTACATTCACCATTTAATAAAACACTCCATGAGCTTTTCAGAGACACAACTTCCTGATTTCAAAATATTAACATTATGCAACGTGGTTTAGTAACTCAAAGAGTGACCAGGAATAATTGTGGGCTACACAATGGGCGTGATTTGCTTTGTGTTTGCAACATTAGCAAATAGATCGTGTGAAATTGGGTGGTGCCCAGGCAGGCAGGTGTGATACAGCAGGGCAGTGTGTTTTGTGATTTGCCATGGTGCAACCCTGCACACAGGTCCATTGCTCTAGCCCCTCAGGCTATTTCCAGGATCTCCCCATCCAGGCACTGGCTCTTAGCAATAGCGAATGGAATTGTTGAAAGCTTTCAGTTGTGAAATTGTGTTTATAGAACGCACAGAAGCCATGTTAAGAGTTAAGATCACATATTGTTCTGAATGATTCAGTAATTTTCAGCCTTCAGTTTAAGAAATGAAATTTTGTCCTCCCTACAGTTATAAATGGAAAGTTGGGCAGCGCCGTGACTTTCTTGTCAACCCAAGTGGACACAGTAGTCGGCCATTTAGGACCTGGGTTTCTGTGACACAGCTGCTTCCAATACCCCAGTGCAATATTTTCCTTCCATTTATTCTTGGTGCAAAGCAGCCTCAGGGCTGGGCACCTTGAAAAGGGACCAGGAAGCAGTTGTCCATGCAAGCTTTACAAAAAGTATTAAATGATTCACTTGAAATTCCAGTTTTGATTACTGGGGCTTACCCATGTCTTTTATGACGCCTCTTCATTTAAATCGTGTTTGGTCGTCACTTTCAGAGGTCCTAAGATAGTGGTATGCACTGGCTCAAGGCTACCAGAAGGATTTTTCAGATGCTTATTACGAGCAACTGTGGACTTCTTATCTAAATCATGTGCTATTGTTTGAGCATTGATTGTAGCACAAACAACATGAAAACAAGCAGGTAGTGCTGTGGGGAGGCCATCCGCGCATTCATTTGCTCAATAAGATGTCTCCATGTGACGGGAGCAGTTTGGGATGCTGAAAATATAGAAGTGAACATAATGAAAATGGTCCATGGATTTCCAGGCTAGTAAAATAAGTGAAGAAAAATAAGTAAACAGGACCATTTCATATAATGTTGAAGGTTATGAAAAAAATAATCAGGTGAATCATAATGAGATACCACATCATACCTATTAGGATTGGCTACAATTAAAAAAAAAAAAGTAACACTGTTGGCAAGGATATAGAGAAATTGGAACTTTTATATGTTGCTAGTAAAAATATAAAAATAGTAGGGCACTTGGGTGGCTCAGTGGGTTGAGCCTCTGCCTTTGGCTCAAGTCATGATCCCAGGATCCTGAGATTGGGCCCCACATGGGGCTCTCTGCTCAGTGGGGAGCCTACTTCCCTCTCTCTGCCTGCCTCTCTACCTGCTTGTGATCTCTTTCTCTCTCTCTCTCTGTCAAATAAATAAATAAAATCTTTAAAATATATATATATATATATATATATATATATATATATATATATATATAAAATAGTACAGCTGCCGTGGAAAACAGTTTGGTCATTTCCAAAAGATTAAATACAGAACTACCATAAGATGTAGCAAATCCTAGGGATATAGTTAAAAGAATTGCTAGCAGAAACTCAAACAGATACTTTATATACAATGGCCACAGCACCATTTACTCACAACATCCAAAAAATGGAAACAGCCCTAGTCAGATGAATGGATAAACAAATTGTGGTATATACATATAATGGAATATTATTCTGCCATGAAAAGGAAGAGACGTTTGACATATACAGCATGAATGGACCTTGAAAACACTACACTGAGTGAAATAATCCAGACACAGAAGGACAGATATGATCTGGTTCTACTTATATGACATACCTAGAACAGACAAATTCACAGACACAGAAAGTAGAATAGAAGTTACTGGGGGGCGGGGGGGTGCCTGGGTGGTTCAGTGGGTTAAAGCCTCTGCCTTCAGCTCAGGTCATGATCCCAGGGTCCTGGGATCAAACCCCACATCAGATTTTCTGCTTGGCAGGGAGCCTGCTTCCCCCCTGCCCCTGCCTGCCTTTCTGCCTACTTGTGATCTCTGTCTATCAAATAAATAAATAAAATCTTTAAGAAAAAAAAAAAAAAGGGAAAGAAAAAGAAGTTACTGGGGGTTGGGATGCCTGAGTGACTTAGTGGGTTGGGCCTCTGCCTTCAGCTCAGGTCATGATCACAGGGTCCTGGGATTGAGTCCTGAACCCAGCTCTCTGCTCAGCAGAGAGCCTGCTTCCCCGATCTCTCTGCCTGCCTCTCTGCCTACTTGTGAGCTCTCTGTCAAATAAATAAATAAAATTTTTTAAAAAGAGAAGTTACTGGGAGCTTGTGGGAGGGAAGGGAAGAGAGTTATTGATTAATGAGTACAGAGTTTATTTTGGGGATGATAAAAAGAAGCTTTGGGGTATAAATAGCCATGATGATTGCACGACATTGTGAATGTACTTAATGCCAACAAATTACACACTTATGAATGGTTAAAATGATCAGCATTATTGGCCAGGAAGCAATAGAGTGTGTACCTTGGTGTTCCTCATTTGCAGAGGCTCCTGTAAAAGAGCTAGACCTCATTTTATATTTGAAATTTTAGTTTTTCTTAAAGAAGAGCCCTTAAATTGTATTAACTTTGTGCTCCTGAAAACTTACTTAGATCTACTCTTGGGAATAAATGATGTAAAAATGAGACCTGAATATGAACCTAAGAAGAATCTGTTGTCCTTCCATAGACACTGCTTCCATGGGAAGTTAAATTTATGTGCTTATTCATATACTCATTCATTTTATTATTCATTTACTTATGTAACAGACATTTATGAAGTCCCTAACGTGCCTACCATATGCAAAATCTTAGAAGAGATACAAAGAATATGGCCACAGTTCTCAGGTTCAAGACCAAGTGGGGGAAAAAATACACCAAAGCAATTACAATATCAAGTTTAAAAACATTTCCAATTACTGAGCTTGTTTTATCATCATACTGGATTGTAAGTTCTTAGAAAGCAGGACCTATGGAATCATCATATTTTATAGCTACACGGAACTTAAACAGTCACTAAATCAAACCTTTTATTTTATAGCCAATAAACTCGGGCTCAAAGAAACTAGATAATTTGTCTAAGGTCAAGGAAATCATCTGTAAGACCCCAGACTAGAAGTTAGGTGTGTCTGACCATGGGGGTTGGTCTGGTCCCACCATTCCATGCTGCTGTCCCACTTTGGGGGCCTCCCATGTCTCCTAGGGCCCCTTCCTTGTGTCAGTGTCTGAATCTAGTGTTCCAAACATGATGGGCATTAAATAAATGGGGTTTGGGCGGTAACAGTCGTGTAGGCGTATCATACCAGCCCCAGATGTCTTCCAGGGACAGCCTTTGCTATTGTAGTCTGCATTGACTTAAGAGACACACAGTCCTTGCCTCAAATAAAATGCTTATTTGGGGTGGCTTGGAGGAGGCAGTTCTGATCACGATTTGATAAACTGAACACTCCCCAACGCACCCCCCTACAACATGATGTCATTGCCAACATGGAACATGAACAAAGAGTCGCTGGCCCATCCTTCAGCTAGCTATTACTTCCCTTACTCTGAACTTCCTCATCACTGACATGGAAATCCTCATGAGAATTAGATGAGCTAATATATAGTAAGCTCTTAGCATAGCTAGTGTCACTTTTGTTATTGGTATTGTTATTTAATGTAGGCCAGTCCTGATGAATTTCAGTGAAGGATGTTTGTATTATGGCCAATTTTCTAAACCTGAGAAACTGAGTTTAGAAATGTATTTCTCAGGGCACCGGGCTGGCTCAGTCAGAGGAACATGCAACTCTTGGTCTCAGGGTCGTAAGTTCGAGCCCCATATTGGCCATAGAGATTGCTTAAATAAGTAAAACTTAAAAAAAAAAAAAAAGGAAATGTATCTCTCTAAAATTTAAGAGATATGTAAAAATTGAAATAGCATGCCAGCTAAGAAAACATATAAATAAATATTGACCATTCCCTATCACTACTACCATTTATAATCCATTCAAAATCACATCATCTGAGGTCAGGAGTCACCCAAATAGTAGAGTAATTGAAAACCACATTCTCTCCCCTGCTTGTTATTTGCCCCTGGGCTGTTTTGAATAGATCTTAAAGATGAAACATTGGCAGAAGGGTGTAGACAAGGGGCCGGAAAATCAAGAAATCTTGAAAATGATGAAGGTTTTACAGTCAAGATAAGAACTTGAAACAGTTTACCTTTTTCTCTTCAGTACTGCCGAACTGGTTTATCTCCTTTCCTGGGGACAGTTATAACATTACTCATGTTACTAATTGGAACTTTTATTTAATGAAAATAAAATATTTGTTACACGCTTATTTTTCTTCTGCTCAGTAATAGGCTGAGGTACACAGCATTTATAAGACGGTGAACTATATGAGGAACATGGGAAATACTTTGCTGTATTTCTTGTTGAAAAGAAGGAAAGTCGTGTGAGTCACAATGCCTTCCTCCTAGGTTCAAGCAGCTGCACACTCTGTGAGTCAGCATTTGTCCCTAAAGTAGACGTCGTGCTTGGGAAACATGCAGGGGAGAAAAAGGTGGTGGACATACTAACCTGCATTGCTCCAGATAGCAAGTGAGCTCAAGGAGACAATTACAGGGATTAACTGTACGTATCTGTGTGCGTCTGTGTGTATCTGTGGGTTTTCGTCTCAAAGATTTTTCCTTATGCATTCAAAACCTGGGGTTCCATTTACAACACAGTTCTCATCTGGATGAACTTCTTTTGCAAAAGTTCCAGGCGTCTCTTTTTTTTGAACATAAAGATACCGTGTGTGTTCTGTGAAGGAACACCAAATTTATACCATCCACGTTTATGAAGTAAGTAAGTGAGTAAAACCAGTCAATAAATGACAGAGGCAGGAAAAGCAAAAGTGGTAGAAGCTCAAACTTCTTTTTGATGAATGCCTATGTCATTGTTTTTGGAGAATATATATCTAACATGGAATTTGCTTCTGAATGTGACATGTAACTTCGGGTCAGTGAAATTTTTCAACACATCACCCTGTTTTGTATTCTTTACGGTATTTACGACCATCTGATTGACACCTCTTAGTCTCTCTGTTGTTGGTTAACTGGTTGGCTTATTGTGTGTCTCCCCATACCGGAAAGGAAACTCCATGAAAAAGCAAGAGCCTTGCCTACCTTCCTTACCTTTCTATTTCCACACCAGCACCGCGCCTGGCTCACAGCAGGCTCCCCACAAATGTTTGCTGACTGACTCAATGTCTGTGCTCAATAGAACTGTGTATCTCAACTCATGTCCAAGAGGACCAGAGCCTGGGGTACTCAGAGCGGAGTGAGGTTCGTTCCATTGTTCTGGCTGACGGATGGAGTTCCTTCTGCTTCAACATCTTCAGAAAAATAAAGAGAGTTAATGTATAAAGTTTAAAATTTTATATATATTTTTTACCACAATACAAAATGGTTAAGAAAAAAAAAGAAATAGGGAAATTTTTTTTAATACTCTGGAGATGGATGGTAGTGATAATTGGATCGCAACACAAACATACTTAAACCCTGAACAGCACATTTAAAAATTGTAACTTTTGTTATGCATATTTTGCCGCAATTTTTTAAATGGTTTAAAAAACAGATGACCAGTGACTACTGAGTACTTGAAACGTGTGGCTTAGGGCAGCTGGGTCGCTCAGTCCGTTAAGCGCCCAACTTCTGATTTCGGCTCAAGTCATGACCTCTGGATCAAGAAATCCAGCCCTGAATCCAGCTCTCGGCTGAGCATGGAGCCTGCTTATGATTCTCTTTCTTCCTCTCCCTCTACCCCTCCCTAGCTCATGAGTGCATGTGTTCTCTTTCTCTCTCCTTTTTTTAAAGATTTTATTTATTCACTTGACAGACAGAGATCACAAGTAGGCAGAGAAGCAGGCAGAGAGAGAGAGAAAGGGGGAAGCAGGCGCCCCACTGAGCATAGAGCCTAAAGCGGGGCTCAATCCCAGGACCCTGGGATCATGACCTGAGCTGAAGGCAGAGGCTTTAACCCACTGAGCCACCCAGGCGCCCTTGAGCCACCCAGGCACCCCCCGGGAAGGTGATTTTTAAAGTTAGCATTTGGATGGACTTCTCCCTTGTCTTCTGACATTTTATTATGAAATTGTCAAACTTACGCAAAGTAGGGAAAATAGTATAATGAGCATTCACGTGTTCATCACCCAGATTTAACAACTTAATATGTTTTCATTTTTGCTACACTAAGACTTGAGATCCAACTACTTGAATGAGTTGAGACCAAAGATTAGCATCTGAGAATGGCTTAGTCATACACACATCTCTCTGGAGTCAAAGCACTACACTTTCCTATGGTTAAATAGTTAAATTTTCTCCCCATAGCTTCTAGGGTAATTGTGCCAGAAATGCCAATAATGTAATGACAGTTGCTGTGAATATGACATCTATAACTTCTGAAATTTCAGATTTCAGCAGGGACTACTTTGCTATTAGACTGTGCTTTCTTTTGGCACTCGGGTATTCACAAGAAGAAGTCACCTGCCACTGAGTAGTGTGGTGCCTCATATGAGAAATAGATGTGATCCAGAAAATATGGCCAAGATGACAGGTTAACTGGTTCCCCAAATTTAGATTCACTCTCAATTTGGCTCGGAGGTCTGGCTATAAAATAATCATAAAACCTTTCTGACCACTGCTTTACATCATCATGTGGTTGTGGTTATGAGTGTTAGTGGGATCATAGAAAGCAATAGGCTTTTAGCTTTACCCTTCTCTTTTTGGGGTTGTCCTCTGTTGGCATGGTTAGAAAGCTGGCCAATTGCAAGTTAAAACTTTCCAAACTAAAATGGTGTAGGAACAAAAGCACAATGTCTCAACAAGCCATCCAGAAAATGCAATTCCAGGACCACAGGGAAATAGGCAACTTGACCAATGAGTCTCCAAAAGTTTTTTATATGGACAGAGACCATATGGACTTCTTATTTTCAAAGCCTACCTTTGCCACTTACAGAATATGGGCCTTGACTGAGTTATATAAACTTTTCTATTCAGTTTTTTATCTGTAAAATGGAATTGATCACAGAATTAAAATGAGATACTTAGTATAGTGTGTTGCACATAAAGTGTGTCCAATATTAAGTTATGCAGCCAAACAAAAATATTCACATTTTTAAATATTTAAAAATAATAGCTCTTTGAGGAAAGTAATAAATAGGGGTATATTATCATTAAAACCACAGTCATGGTCAAAGGAAGCCTCATATTCCCGGAGGCAGGATGTCGGAAGAAAAGAGGAAGGATTGAAGGATATTTGTCAGCTGTCTCTATAGTTTTCAAGAAGCTGCCACATGATACATAATTTTGGGATCCAAAAAGGTCTAGACACCAAAATTCTTGTCAAGGTTTTCCACAAAATTTCATTTGAGGACCAAATCTGACCTGACTTGCCATTGAAGGGACTCCATCGTAGAACGGCTCTATCTCTGCTGTTTTTCTATGAGGCCCCATTTCCTCATGACCCATGTTTTTGCCTCCAAATATGCCAAAGAAGCTATGTTCCCAATTCAGAGAGGAAGCAAGAAAGCTAATCATTCTCTGAGCTTTGTCCTGGGCCCCAAGCCCCTGATAACAGGTCGGATCTCAAATATGTTCCAGGACACTAGCTTCAAACAAGCCTCAGCAGATGGTGGCCTCAATACCCCCGCCTTTGGTAATATACGGAATAACACCTGTGATTCACCTGACTCTTGCCTTTGATTGGACCCTACCCTGGGTTCCCAGAGGACTGCATACCTTAGACCCTTTTCTAATACAAACCCTCAGCCCCAGGTACAGACAAGACTCATTCTCCTTTCTTTTCTGAGTCTCCCAGACACTCTGTCTGCTCTTCTCTACCTGTCACTTATACTATTCAATTAACTGATTTCACTTTTTCTGGCTCCCATTGGATTTCTATCCCATGTAAAGCCAAGGACCCTTTTGGCTGGTCCTATGGGACCCTCCCCTGGGTTCTTAGACTCAGCAAGCCTGCATCTCCGCCAGACTACGGTCTTTATTTATCCCGCTCACAGTGAATATTACTATGCTTTGCTGCAAATGGCAGCTGCCATGGACTCCAAGGGAGATATTCCCTAATAAGCAGTATATGCATCATATTACCTTCAAAATCTGAAAGAAAAAAAAATCGGAATTCCAAGCCATATGTGGCCCCAAGTTATTCCTTATTTGGGATAAGGAATTCTGGACCTCTACTCTTCTATTCTGTTGGCCAGAATTTAGTCATGGATCCACTAAAGTAGCTACAAGGGCTATGCAAAGGGCCACACTGGGAACTACAGCCATTCTATTACTGTGGGAGAGGGACCAGCCAGTGTCTCTGATCCAATCTCATTTCTCCCCCAAAGCTTTATCAGAAAGCCTCCACACAACTCCCTGGATGGGATCAGAATAGAGAGAAACTGTCTCTGTGGGTCTCTGTGTCTGCCCTGACTTCAAATGATCTAGTTCTGGCTTCAAAAGACCCCAACATGGCTGGCTACTTTATTCCTGTAGAACATGACCATGGCTTCTTAGGCAGATCATGACACTTCCACCTCTACAGACTCTTCAACCTCACAGAAGTTTCCTAGTCTTCTAGTAAATTCATGACTAGACTTTTGGTTCCAACTGGTCAAGTTGGTACCTCATATGAATTAACTGCCAATGTCTCTCCACCTTTTCTGGCAGAAAAGGTGGCATATCTCCATAAGAATGTTCAAGGAACAACTTCCAAAAAGAATATCCAGATTCAAATATGTTTGGATCAAACCCCATCAAATGCAAATTCTTCTCTCAAAGAAAGAAAAAAAAAAAACATTCAAATGCAACAGATTCAGCTCTAGTATAGAGATAGCATTGTGTTCTAGGAACCATGGAGAATAAAAGATGAGTGTCTGTCTGCTTCTTGCGATTGGACACAAAAGGAGAAATTTTTGGTAGAAGAAGGAAAACAATGTTAGATTTTATTTTCATCCCAGAAGGTCAAGAAATTTAGGGTATGGAATATATTTTTTAAAAATGGATGTGGACAGTACATGGTAATAACCCAAACCCAGTCACTGGCAAAATCTACTTTTTCGAATATAAATGAAATGCAAGATGAGCAAGAAAGAGATAGTCAGACAATAACAAAACAAAAGTCAGCCTCTGGCTTGAGTGCAGTAAACTGTAAATAGATCAATGTTGTACAGTTGTATAAGAGGTACATAGTTGGCTTCTGAAATCCTACTTTATTTTATGCATTCCTTGTTGAGTCCTGCAAAAATGTGCTTTTGAATGTCCAAAGGTTAAATCATCACATAGAGATGCAAAACTTTATGTATTCCATGGGTTCTTTTTAACTTTTTAAATAGTGGTTTGTACAAGTGTTCCAAGTTAAGTTTAAATAGATATGTATGTTGGAGAGTGTCAGTATTATCCAGTCTAAATGTAAGTGTAATATAAATTGACTGTACTTTGTGAATTTCATACATTTTAATGTCTAGTCACTATTGACTACAATCCTTTTTTTCCCCTTTTTTTTGCAAGTAAGGGGAAATTTATACATCACATTGTGTATTTTCTTGCAATGGAAAGTTATTTTGGTCACACCTTACAAATGATCTATACTGATACTAAGTTTACAGTGTTGGGAGGAGGAGGAAAGAGTGAACTTAATTTGAATTTAGAAAGTCTCCAAATGATAATTGAATCACAAGTCTGGATTATAATTCTAGGAGCAACACTTGACTTGGTCAAAATCACTGTTATGAAGAGATGCAATTTTTACACAGTACTTCACATTGATTAAGTAATGTGTGAAAATGGAAAAAAAAAGTATTTGAATCTTAATCACAGTCATTTGCATGAAATAAAAGTCTGTGTCAGGGGAATGCACATTATAATAACTCCTGGGTGTTTTGGTTGCATCAGTGAGCAAAGAAGTTTGTATGCATTTCCCCCCACCCCCGCGCTGATATACAAGAATTCCTTTTATATTTATTGTATCTTTGATTGTACGAAAATTCAGCAATATAGGATTTTGGCTGGTGAGAGACGACAACTGATTAACTACCTTAACAATGGCTGTAATTAAAACAGATCTTTGATAATGCATGCGCCCCAATTAAACTGGAACATTCAAAGAGAGAAAGAGAACTAGGAATTGGATGTGAACCTCGTTCTCAGCCAGGCTCTCCATTCGATGAAAAAGTAATGAACGGGGAATGCATTTCAGAAAATTCTGCCAGTCTGTTCCACATATCTCCCCGCTGCTGCTGTTGGTTTGGGATGCTGAAAACAGAAAACTGGGGTTCTTGCTCTTGTGCTTGCCCTTATGCTGCGGGCCACCAATCATAACTGGGCCTGGGCTGCAAAGCTACAGATCTTATTCTTCTGCACTGGTGCATATGAATACTTCCTACCGGCCACCCTGCGGAGAGTCTGCCGAACCCATTGGCCTCCCGCCACACTCTCTCTCTCGCCTTCTTCAGACCTCCAGATAAAGGCAATCACCTTTTAAGACCACAAAGTCTCCTACATGGGTTGATACACATTTCTTATAATGTTGAGTTAGGCTTTTTTTTTTCCTTATTTTGATTATCTACTTCTAGCCAGAGGCCAACGTTATTTGGGAATAGAAGAGATTTCTGTTTCTAAAGCTTTTCACCTTCCCTGTTCTGTGGAGGAAGAAAGAACCCTAAATGAAACAAGAGTGTTGATCCCTAAAGATATCGAAAATGCCAAAAGACGGTAATAACTATTTTCAAAACGTGTAATTCTAATTGTTCAACCCAGACCAGAAGAAGGAAGTTGCCAGGGAGCTCTATCAGCTGTGGACCATGTTAAAGAATAAATGTGGAGCAGAGATTAGGATGATGGATGGATACACTAGTGCAATGAGAACCGAATAATAGTAAAAATAATACCGGAACAATAATGATAAAGACATACATATTTCACTAACTGAAACTAAGTAAAAAATACACAAACAGTTTAAAAAAAAAAAAAACAGAGGAACACCATTTCAATGACAACAGAGAATAATAGTGAGCTAAGTCTCATCTTTAAGGGAGAAACAAACACTCCAAGAAGCTTACGGCCTCCGCAAAGTTTCAAAATAAATGTGCTGAGACGAGTTCCTGAAATTATTACAGACTGAAAAAAATTCATGATGCTCCAAAATGCAGCCTTTCTTTCTCAACAACCGCATGCTTTCAACCTCAGAATCCAGGAGTTTGCGCTGATTCTTCCACTTTATCTTCCAGGACCTTGAGGGCCCCTCGACATACCTAATAAAAGAAACACTCCCTCTTTCCAGACTCACAAGACCTACTTCTTCCTTTAAAAATACATTTTTTAAAAGCACTCTTTCCTCCGTATGCTCTCTACCATCAGGCCCTTGCACTTCCCAAATTCGTCTCCCTCCCCCTCTTCATCCAGCCAGAATCCCTCCCTCCTCCAAGGCATCTTCAAATTCTGTCTGTTGCAGGAAGATTTCTCTGATGGCTCCAGGCCACAGTGGTTCCTTCCCTCTCTGCTCTGCTTTTGCACGGATGGACAATACTGCCTAGTTCAGTATAAAATTGTTCTTTATATTAGTTTGTAGTGTTTCTCCCTCTCTAATTATAAGCTCCTTGAAGATGGGAATGGCATCTTACCTTTCCTTCTTTCTTCCCATTTTTCTTCCTTCCTTCCTTCAGCAAATAGTATTTAGTAGCCCTTCCGTGCCAAGCAGAATGCTTCCTGGATTTCTCCTATAGCATTTGCCTGCATGACACCACATAGTAGAGTAGATGTGACATACATACGCAAATTGCTTGCAGAAGTTTATTGAGCAGCTCCTACTCATCCTAGATGAATCAACAGCTCCTTCCTCCCAGCATACATTTAACCCCTCCTTTGGGGCAAACGATCAGACCTTCGGTACCACCACTAAGGCCATTTGGTTCTTTCCAATGGAAGGAAGCAGAGATTTATGCCAGAGCCGCAAAAGCCTGTTTGTGAAACCTGTTTCTGTCCCTGGTTCCACCCAAGTTCACGTGTGCTGTTGCTCAAATTCCTTGACTTCTTGTGCCATCCTGTCCTTCCTATAAAATAAAGATAATAACATATTCCATGCACCCCCAACACTCCCTAGGGTGAGGGTTAATAGGATAATGGCTGTAAAACACTTTAAGCTCATCCAAAGAAAGGTGCCACACCGCATGAAAATGTAAAGAGTTATTATGCAACTAATCAGATTCAAAGTACAGGTTGCAAATGGACCTGTGGGGTGTTGAAATGAAACCTCAAAGGGAGATGCTAATGCTTACCTTACCCTGCAGGCCTAGGCAGCATTTCCAGAACTTTCTCTTGTATGAATTCACGTCAGAAAATATATTTTAAATCCATTTATTAAAGGGGAGAGAGTTTGGGGTGGCTGGCTGGCTCAGCTGGTAGAGTGACTCTTGATCTCAGGGTTGTGTGACACACACAGAGAGAGAACACAAGTAGGCAGAGTGGCAGGCAGAGGGAGAGGGAGAAGTAGGCTCTATTTGAGGCTTGACTCCAGGACCATGGGACCATCACCTGAGCCAAAGGCAGACATTTCACAGACTGAGCCACCC
Organism: Mustela nivalis; assembly: GCF_964662115.1. Taxonomy (NCBI): domain Eukaryota; kingdom Metazoa; phylum Chordata; class Mammalia; order Carnivora; family Mustelidae; genus Mustela; species Mustela nivalis. Next base: position 42,707,102 of record NC_139025.1, read on the forward strand.
AGGTGCCCCTCATATCTGAATCTGTATACAAACCACGAGAATGCAAACTCTCTGCATGAATGGCAGGATGAGGAACAATTCCTCTCTGAGGGCAGGAACTTATTTCTTATTCACAAGTATATGGCCAGAACCTGCAATAACTCCTAGCCCATTGTAGAGCTTAATATGCATTTATGTTCTCTTTATTGCATGAATAAATCTGGACTTTGGGTCCTTGAAAGGAGGAAGCTAAAGGGATAGGGAACCAGCAGGTCTTGAGAAAGTGTATCACCCACTAGACAGGCTGTGTAAGAGCCACATTATGTGGCATTAGCACTTTCTGCTCAGGCCCACAGGGCTAGACGAGTCCAGGAGCAAAGACCATTTGCATCCCACCTTCTGCTGGAATGTGCAACATTCCACATTGGGTAAAAATGGGAAACTTGCCAGGATCTTAAGCATAAAGCGAATGTGTGGAGTTAGTTATTCTTGACCTTTCAACATTATGAGAATTTGGGCCATGGATGCCACTCAAGTTCAGGTAGAGTCAGAGCAGCCCCATCAAAGAAAAATAGTAGGATTGCGACAAACCTTTCCTCCCCACCAGAGTTTCAGAAGTATTATGATACATCCAATAAAGCAGAGTGTCTGACTAAGGCCATGTTGTAAGGACAGAGGGACTCCTAAGGGGAAACTCAGCACATGGGAGGAGTTGGGGTGACCTGCTGACCAGAGTCAACCCAAGCCTTGGATCCTCAGAGCTGTGCAGCTTTCAGGCAGCACAGCTGCCTGAAATCAATGTACAGTGAATGTTAGAAACTCATGCCAACACAGTACCATACTCTTACTTTGGGACACAATCTGATGCTTATGAATTCGAAGAACTGTGGCACTAAACAGTGATTTGGAATCTAGGAAGTTGTGCTGTTGAAAGCCTTGAAAAGGAGGAAAGGAAGATCCTTCCTTTCAAGGGATGGAACCGCTTGGCCTCTATGATTCAGAGGAGGCCTGTGTGGGAGCTAGCAGGTGTGGAGAGAGTAGGGGTGGAAGAAAGCAAGGATCAGGAGGATGCTCTCAGCCACACCTATATATGTGGCCAAGGAAGCACATTTGGAGAGTTTTTATTAAAGGAATGAAGAAAGAAAGAGCAGGAGGAAGGGTGGGAGGAAGGGGGAAAAAGAAGGAAGGAAGGAGAGAGACATAGAGAAGAGACATATAAAGACATATAAGAAAAGACACATTTGAAAGAGCAGTGAGAAGCAGGAGAAAATTTGATAAAATATATGTTCCATACTTATATATGATTAAGGAGTTTTGGACACTATGAGAGATGATTATTAAAGGTAAGAGGATGAAAAAAACATGAAATGTAAAGGAACTTGGCAAAGATAAAGAGAAAAAATAATTTCATTGCAGAAATAATAAATGAGGGGCACCTGGGCAGCTCAGTCAGTTATGAGTCTATCTTTGGCTCACATTGTGATCTCAGGGTCCTGGGATTGAGCCCCAAGTCTGGTTCCATGCTTAGCATGGAGTCTTCTTGTCACTCTCCCTCTGTCCCTCCCCTAGCTCATGATTTCTCTGTCTCTTAAGAAGGTAAATAAAATCTTTGGGGGGGGGGGGGGTGGAGAAAGAAAGAAAAGAAAAGAAGTAATAAATTATTTAGAAACACCAAGAAGTAAAATTGGCTGTGCAGAAAACTGAGCCAATGATCTGGTGGATAGAATGAAGAAAAATCACACAAAATGAAAAGGAAAAGGAATAAAAATTAAAGTTGCTACACAGAAGTTAGCAGATATGGAAGATAGCCAATCTAGTTACAAAATCTAGATAACTATTCTCTGAAGTACAGAAAAGAACAGATATTTAAAGATACAATAGAAGAAAAATTTTCTGAAATTACAGAAGATCTAAATCTTCAGATAAATACAATGAACATAATTAATCCAAGACATTTCCTGCTGAAATTACTGCATTTTGTGGATAGAGAAAGAACCTTTCTAGCATGCAGGCAGATGAAGTAAATCAAAGAAGGGAAATAGTAGGCTGAACTCAGACTGGTCCATGGCAACATTTAAAACCAGTGGACAGGGAAGAAATTATTGGAAAATTTTAAGAGGAATATCATATGGCCCAAATTGTTTTCTACAAGTAAAGACAAACAATATTCTCAAATACGAAAAGACTCGAGAGATTCTACCCACAGTTCCTTCCTGAAGAATCTATTTGATATTATAATCTGATTAATCAAAATGTAAGTCAAAATAAACAACTCAGAGATGGAGAAATTTGGCTGTATAATGGCCTGGGTAAATACCATAAATTTAGGGGCATCTGGCCAGTTTGGTTGGTAGAGCATGTGATCTTGATCTTGGGGTCATGAGTTCAACCCCACGTTGAGGGTAGGGTTTACTTAAAAAAGGGGGGGAGGGATGAAGTATTTATAAATAAATAAATAAATTTAAACATTCAATTATATCTAAACAATGAGGCTTATTACATTTATGTAATAAAAAGTATATAGTTCATCTTAAAATTCTTTGTATATAAGCTAAATGATATTTTAAAAATAGTATAATGGATTCAGTATTCTACACCTTTTAATGAAAATAGGAGGCTAGAGAGCAAAAGAAGCCAAAGAACATAAACTGAGAAAATCTCTTCATTTTCAACAAGGAGTTAATAGAAATTTTAATTTTTGAAATTGATAATTGAGAAATGCACATATGTATATTATTTAAAGTTATGAAATTCACTAGAATGAAAAACATATATCTTTAATAATACAAGGCTGGCAAGGCTGGTGGTGGAGGATGTGGGTTGGGAGGTAGAAACACAGAGTATAGCAGAAGATATTTTATCCAGAATGTCTAAGACTTAACCTGTTCCGGATTAATGATATTTTATGTATTGAAATTCCAAAAGATTTGAGTAAGCAAAGAAGAAATTTTAGTATATAAAGATGGTGTTTAATATAGGAAATAAGACAAGTTTAAGAAAACGTATGTTTTGGGGGTACCTGGGTGGCTCAGTGGGTTAAAGCTCTGCCTTTGGCTCAAGTCATGAACTCAGGGTCCTGGGATGGAACCTGTATTGGGCTCTCTGCTCAGCGGGGAGCCTGCTTCCCTTCCTCTCTCTCTGCCTGCCTCTCTGCCTGCTTGTGATCTCTGTCTGTCAAATAAATGAATGAAATCTTAAAAAAAAAAAAAAAAAAGAAAGAAAGAAAAGAAAGTGTATGTTTTGAATATCTCCTTTTATTGTAAGTAATGTAAATGTATCATGTGAAACAATGGAATATTGGATTGTTTCTCATCATTTTGTATCAGTTTCAAACACCAAGGCTTACCTGAAAACAGAAAAGCTAGAATTATGCAAAAATCCTAACTATTTAGTAATATAAACACAATGAATGCCTCTTACTTATTTTTTTTGTAAAATGCACACCCATTTCCTTAAAAATGAAGAGGAAGTTGGAACATCATGAAAGAATATGAATACATAAGAAATCCTGGTTGATTTTCACATAGAGGCAAAATCACTAGTCATCAGGATATACTGCAACAACTTTTACAAAGCAGAAAAGAGAATGATGAAGCAGCAAATTCTCTTGGAAAGAGATGTCTGCTTGCATACTAATCTTTTCTTTCCCAAATTTCTCTCTTAGCATGTACATACAGAGTATTTCCTTCTTAGTAACAAACCCCTATTTTTTCCTGAAAATATGAAATATTTTACAGTCTGAAACAACTTAGAAGCTAATTTTCATCCACTATAGGCTCTCTATCTTGCATATGTTTTTCAGTTTGGGCTACCATAACAATGCAGACTTGTAGAACATTTCTGAAGTTTGGATGTTAGTCTTCTAGACAAACAATCTCTACTATTACAAAAGATAGTAACCAAAACAAAAACAAAAACAAAAGCAAAAATCCCAGAAAGAAAGCATTAAACTCATAAAACATATAGTATGAAGACTGACATAAGGCCAAACATATGTTATAACAATAAATGTAAATGGTATGAACACCCCAAAAAAATATAATCTAAAGAAAGCAAAATCCAACTTTATGTAGAATACTAAATACTTATAATCTTGTGCTAATAAATTTGAAAGCCTGGGTAACATGAACCATTTTTTAAAAATAGGTTCTTCTACAGGGGCACCTGGGTGGATCAGTGGGATAACGCCTCTGCCCTCAGCTCAGGTCATGATCCTGGGGTCCTGGGGTCCTGGGATCGAGCCCCGCATCGGGCTCTCTGCTCAGCTTGGAGCCTGCTTCCCCCTCTCTCTCTCTGCCTGCCTCTCTGCCTAATTGTGATCTCTCTCTGTCAAATAAATAAATAAAGTCTTTAAAAAAATAAAAATAAAAATAGGTTAATCTACAAAATCATAGACTTTGTTTTTTAATAAATGATAGTAGGAGTACCTGGCTGGTTCAGTCAGTGGAGCATGCAACTCTTGATCTCAGAGTCAAGACTTCAAGCCCTAGATTAAGGAAAGGGGAGGTGGAATAGCTAACCTATATAACTGTTACAATGTGGTCAAGAATGTACTACTCAAAGGCCAGAACCAGACAGCTTTCCATGCATTGATAGAACAGTTGTCATTTAATTGTATCAGTTTAAGGGAAGAATTTTTCTCACAAAGCCAATGACAGCAAAGGATGGCAAAAATGGCAAAGAAAAGAAAAACTACAGACTAATCTCATTTGGGAATAAGATCCAAGATGCCAAGTAAAACATTGGTATATTCCATTATATAAATAGCAGAATAAAATAAGAACATACCGTAATCAAATGGGTATAATTCTGGACTTCTGAAGATAGCTCGCTAATACAAAATTTATTAAAAAACCTTATCATAAAAATAGGTCGGAGAATTAAAACCACAGGATTATTTCAATATTTGCTTCCCTTGCCCCCCAAACACTTGACTTTTTCCGTTAAATATGTATTTATTTATTTGCAAGAGAGAGAAAGTGTGAGCAGGGGGAGGGACTGTGGGAAAAGTGGAGAGAGAGTCCTCAAGCAGATTCCCTGCTGAGCATGGAGCCTGATATGGGGCTTGATCCCAGGATCCTGAGACCATGACCTGAGCCAAAATCAAGAGTCAGATGCTTAACCAACTGAGCCACCCAGAAGCCCCCACACTTAACTTTTTAAAAGATCTTAATATTGTAGTAACAGAGCAAAACTTTTAGGCCATATATTTAAAAAGTTACTTATAGGGGCATCTGGGTGGCTCAGGGGGTTAAAGCCTCTGCCTTCAGCTCGGGTCATGGTCTCAGGGTCCTGGGATGGAGTCCCACATTGGGCTCTCTGCTCAGCAGGGAGCCTGCTTCCCCTCTCTCTCTCTCTCTCTCTTCCTGCCTCTCTGCCTACTTGTGATCTCTCTCTCTCTATGTCAAAATAAATAAATAAAATCTTTAAAAAAAAAAAAGCTACTTGTACATATCCTATGCATCACAAACTAACAGCCAGCATTAACACTTGCTGGTGAAAACCTAGAAGTAGTCTCATTAAAGTCAGGAACAAGACAAGGGTACTTGTTATCACCACAACTGTTTAATGATTGTTCTTGAAGTGCTTACCAATGTAATTAGATGAGAGAATGAGATAAGAAGCATAAATATTGGGTAGGAAGAGGCAGAAGTATCATTATTTGTAGATTATAAAGATTATAGTCTTGAAAAACCCAAACAAATCAACTGAAAAACTATTAGAAACATAGGAGAATTCAGTAGATTATCTGGTTAAAATACTAATCCATAAAAGTAATAACTTTCTTACTTGCCTGCAATAACTAGTTAGAAAGCATAACAGATTAAGTAGTTTCCCATTAACAAATGAACAAATAACAAGAAATGTGTATGATTTATATTAAGAAAATTTTACAGAAGGTCATTGTGAATGTGGAAAGACAAACAATATTTTTAAATGTTATTATAGACTAAATGAAGCTATAAATAAAATACAAGAAATAATCAAATTCCTAGCATGTCTTTTTTTGGGAAACTTGATAAAAGTAATTCTAAAATTTATTTGTAGAATCAGCATCTGAGAAAAACTAAACCAGAGCTGAAAGTGTAAGAATGATTACAAAATTAATTTTACTATATATTAATTTATTATAACCTATTATATGACACATTAATAATTTTAATTAATTTTTAAGAAATTTATTTGTTTATTTAGAGAGAGAGAAAGTGTGAGTGTGGGGTGAAAGGCAGAGGGAGAGAATCTCAAGCAGACCCCGCGCTGAGCACAGAGCCTGATGCAGGGCTCAATCTCACAATCCTGAGATCATGACCTGAGCTAAAATCAAGAGCTGGATGCTTAACAAACTGAGCCACTCATGTGACCTAATTTTAATTAATTTTTAATTAGGAATTAGAGGAGAGTGGTCAGGAATAGATAGATTAAAGAAACATAACAGAAAATCCACAAATAGATCCAAATTTTTAATACATAAGAAAGGTGATTTTTTCCCTGATGACAAAAGATGAGCCATTTAATAAATTATATTGAGGCATCTGGCTTAGGCTAAATACCTAGGTATCATTCTGATTGCTTTCTTTTCCTCACTACTATCCCCTCCATACATCTACGAGTCCTCCTGGATTTATCTTTAAACCACCCCTGAATCTGGTAAATTTCCTCTACCGCCACAGCTACCAGCATCTTCACCTTTTGCTTGGATTTCTGTAACATCCCAGTGATCTTCTGGCTTCTCTTGCCTTCCAGCAATCTTCTCCACACTACACTACAGTGACTTTCATAAATGTAAATCAAATGATGTCACCCCCTTCCTCAAGACCTCTTAAGAGCTTCCCGTCACATGATAAGAAAAAATCCCAACTCCTTGTAAAAGTTAGACCTCCCCTTGGACACCTGGTCCCTGCATGTTCTTCAACCTCATCATTTCCTGCCCACTCACTCCATTTCAGACACCAGCCTTCTCGAACACACTAAACTTTCTAGCACTTCGGGTACTTGCATTGTCTTTTCCCTCTGCCATAGCATCTCCTCACCTAGATCTTCAGAGGGCTCACCCTTCACATCCTTTGAGTTTTCCTCAGCTTTTTCACTCCACAAAAAAGGCCATGTCTTACCGTCCTATCTAACACACTGCCTTCCCATAACACTCTGCTTCATCTTCATTGCCCTTACCAATCTCTGAAACAGTTACTTAAGATAGCCTTGTTTATCATCTGTCCCTCCCACTAGAGGATCAGCTCCTTGAGGACAGAGACTGCATCTGGTTTGTCCACCGCTGTAACCTCAGTGCTGAGCACAGTCCCTGGAACATGGTAGGTGTTTCATCAGCATTTGTTCATCATCAATGAATGGCAGTAGGAATAGAGAAAAGGGAATGGAATCGAGTTACATAGGATTTTGAGACTTATTCAATGGAGGAATCTATGGAAAAAGCCTGAGGGATGGAGGACAATTCTAAATTTCTGGACCAGGCAACTGAAGAGATATTGCACATTCTTATGTTAAGAAATCGAAGATGAAAAGCTAGATTCCTGAGGAATATGTTGAGTTCAGTTTGGGGCCTACAGTGACTATGAGATATTCCTATGGGGATCCCCAGAGGGCAACTTTTAATAATAGTTCACAATTCAGGAAATTAGACATAGTTTAGGGCTCAGGGTGCCTGTGTGGCTCAGTCAGTTAAGTGTCTGTATTCAGCTCAGGTCATGATCTCACAGTCCTGGTTTTGAGTCCCACTTCCGGCTCCCTGCTCCGTGGCGAGTTTGCTTCTTTTCTCTCCCTCTGCCCCTTCCTCCACTCCTACTCTTTCTCTCTCTCTCTTACTGTGTGCTCTCTCTCTCTCAGATAAATAAATAAAATCTCTAAATTAAAAAAAAATAGTTAGGGCTCATCTTTTTTTTTTTTTAATGTACTGAACTTTTTAAGAGAGAAAAAGGAAATAAAGAAAAAACTTGCAATATGAAAACCTAGACAAAGGTATCCCCAAGAATGTAATTCTCAGCTACTTTCCCTATTTTGCCATAATGGATAATTTTCACATGGTGTCAAATTTTCTTCTACCATGGTGACTGAAATGACTTATCAAATGAAAGTAAGATTTATTTTCTTAACTATGAATAGACTTTATTCCATTAACTATAGAATTGAAATGGATCTATCTCGATAAAGAGATAAGCCTATGCCAAGGATTTGAATTCTCAATATAATGATAAAGGATATAATTCAGTTGAACGATCAAAGACCATCTGTTGAATAACTAATTAATGCTAGGATTTTTTTTTTCTTTTTCAGTGGCAAATATAAGGTGCCCAACTGAGGGATGATCACCTCTGTAAGGACTTACAGTAGTTTGCAAACTAACAAACAGGAGCCATGCCCATCATCTAGTGAGAGAGATAGGTTAACATATTATTCTGACTACTTTGCCTATTTATTCATTGGACATAATTAAGTTTATTTTATTTTTAATTTTTTAAAGATTTTATTCATTCATTTATTTCAGAGAGAGAGAAAGAGAGAGAGAACAGGATGGGGGAGGGAGGGACAAGCAGACTCCACAATGAATGCAGAGCCCACATGGGGTTTGATCCCATGACCCTGAGATTACTACTAAGCCAAATCAAGAGTCAGAGGCTCAATTGACTAAGCCACCCAGGCACTCCTGAGTATTTATTTTATTTATTTATGTTTAAAGATTTTATTTATTAATTTATTTGTCAGTGAGAGAGAGCATACATACAGCAGGCAGAGTGGCAGGCAGAGGCAACAAGAGAAGCAGGCTCCTTGCTCAGCAAGGAGCCCGATGCGGGACTTCATCCCAGGTCCCTGGGATCATGACCTGAGCTGAAGGCAGCGGCTTAACCAACTGAGCCACCCAGGCATCCCTAAGATTTTCTTTTTAAATATTCTCTAGACCCAACATGGGGCTTAAACATATAACCCCAAGACCAAGAGTTGCATGCTCAACTAACTGAGCCAGCCAGGCAGCCCACAGATGTATTTTAAATGGCTAAATTTTTACCAATTTGATGACGAACATGGCACATGAAGCACAGTTATAGTAAAAAAGCCTAACTACTCTTTGTAAAGGAGAATTGTCTTAGGTACTATGTGTGCTCTCCTCTAGGTCTGAGACCAGAAGAGCTGCCTCTTCCATCCTACATCTGCCTCTCCATAGAAGGCCAGGCATTCTGCCTCAGCTGCTGACCAGATCATCTGTTTATGTTCTTTACTTTTATCATAAATTAAATTCTTATAGGGAATTTAAAAAATAAAGACAAATATTTTAAAAATGTATCTGAATACATCCAGAGATGATTGTTTATTAGCATTTTGGCAAATACTCTCCCAGGTAATTATATGCACACCTATATTCCATTTGTTTAAAGCAGGATCAACATTTACATATTGTTTTATTCCTTGACAGTATACCATAAGCATCTCCCTGTGTCAATAAATATACATGGAAAATATTGTGTGTGTTTTTTTTAATTTTTAATTTTATTTTTTAAAATTTTTTATAAACATATAATGTATTTTTATCGCCAGGGGTACAGGTCTGTGAATCGCCAGGTTTACACACTTCACAGCACTCACCATAGCACATACCTTCCCCAATGTCCATAACCCCACCCCCCTCTCCGAAACCCCTCCCCCCAGCAACCCTCAGTTTGTTGACAATAGCATTTTAAATGGCTATAGCATTCAATTGACAGATGTCCCAAAAATTATATCGAATCAATCCTCTCTTGTGGGATATTTAAGTTATTTCATTTAAATTGCTATGAGATTTGTGGTGGTATGATTTGCCACAGTAAAATGCCTTTTACATTTGAGTTTTGCCCATTGACCCAAATATATTTTCAGAAAGAATTCTTAGATGTGAAGGCATGGGTTAAAGGCAGGGGTTCTATGAGGCATCTGGGTGGCACCGTTGGTTAGGCGACTGACTTTTGGTTTCAGCTCAGGTCTGGTCTTGGGGTCATGGGATGGAGCCCAGTGTGGGGCTCTGCACTCAGCGGGGAGTCTTCTTGAGTTTCTCTCTCCCTCTCCCTCTTCCCCTCCCCATCACACACTCTCTTTCTCTCTCTCTAAAATAAACAAAAAAGAATAATTATTTTTTGAGAGAATGAGAGAGAGAAAGCACAAGATGGGGGTATCAGAGGGAGAGGGAGAAGCAGACTCCCTGCTGAGCAGGGAGTCTGAAGTCGGACTCTCTCTCAGGACTCCAGGATCATGACCTGAGCCAAAGGCAGTATCCTAACCAACTGAGCTGCACAGGCGCCCAATAAACAAATTTTTTTTAATAAGTGTACAGTCTAAGGCTTCTGTTTTGTGTTGGCCCAGAGCTAGGCTCTTACCACACTCCTAATCCTGGCTGCATCGTGTGGGCCTCACTCCCATTTCTCGGCCAGCAGCATAATTCCCTGAAAACTACAGGCACAGATGCATCTTCAGGGCAAACGATGACTGCCTAGAAGTTAATCAGCAAAAGTCTTCCTTTTAAAAATCTTTTATGAAAGGGAGGGATGTCAGTATCAACTTTCCAAGTTGTTCATTTTTTCCTCTTAGAGACCTGGAGATTGCTCTTCTTACCTCTCCAGTGTCCCATCTCCTGCTTGAAGAACTAAACGTTGCTTAGCCAGAGTACTGCATTTCTCCACCTGACGCTAAGTTCCAGTGGCTGCCTATGGCTCTACTGTTTTCCTTTTTATACTACCATTGCTAATCCCCGTGTTTCTCCAATGCACACTTATCTGCTTAGCGTGGGCTCAGAAATCACCTGCAGGTGATTCTGCTCATAGAAGACTGGTCCCCCAAATCACAACATCCACATCAGAGCAAAAACTTCAAGTCTCCAAAAGTCTCTGAAAACTAAAGATAATGGTTAAGGTAGAAGGATCTCAAAGGTTGATACCTCATAAAACACTAGTCTAAGACCAACTCTTTCTTATCCCTTGCAGTCTTACAAATATTGTACCTCTAAAGTACCCATAACGTTCCTGATTGTTCTATCAATGCTGCTGCTGCTGCTGGTAGTATCTTATATTGGAGCACCTGGGTGGCATAACTGGTTAAGGGTCCAACTCCTGGTTTCAGTTCAGGTCAGGATTTCAGAGTCGTGAGATCCAGTTCCAAGACAGGCCCCATGCTCATTGTGGAGTCTGCTTGAGATTCAGTCTCTCCTTCCCCCACTGCCCCTTCACTCTCTTTCTCTCTCTAAAATAAATAAATAAATCTTTAAAAAAAAATAGTAGTTTAGGGGCACCTGGGTGGCTCAGTGGGTTAAAGCCTCTGCCTTCCACTCAGGTCATGGTCTCAGGGTCCTGGGATCGAGCCCCGCATTGGGCTCTCTGCTCAGTGGGGAACCTGCATCCCCCTCTCTCTCTGCCTACCTCTCTGCCTATTTGTGATCTCTGTCAAATAAATAAATAAATAGAATCTTTTTTTAAAAAAAAAGTAGTTTATATTTATTGAGTGCCCTCTGAGCTAGGCCTTATTCCAAATATTTTATTATAGTAACCCTTTGTTTTCACCAAAAAAAAAAAAAAAGAAGAAGAAGAAGAAGAAGAAGAACAAGAAGAAGAACAAGAAGAACAAGATCAAGAATCTTACTACTCTTATCCCCGGATAGGAAACAAATCACAGACCGCTTACGTAATTTGCCCTAGAACCCACAGCTAGTAAGTAACAGAGCTGGGCTGAAATGAAGGTCTCAATACAACCATTGCAGTCACTTGCCAAAAAAAAAAAAAAAAAAAGCTACAGAATCTCACATCGTATTTGCATGATTTGAGTGAAGTATTTAGGAAAGAGGCAAGATGAATATTTATCTATTTGAAGTGATTAAAAAAGTATTTTTTCATTTATTCAAAAGTATTTCAGGGACACATATTAACTTGGGTCTCTAGGGCCTAATACTGCAAAGGGGAGCTCATTTAATTCATCTAACAGACACCTATGGGGCAATTTCTTTCTTCCCTGTGCTCTGCTGGGCTCAGAATACAGGGAATACATCTGTGATATCCCTTGAGGGGATGACAGAGAAGTTCAAGGACAGGTAAATATTGCAGGTTATGTAGTGCTCCCATGGGGGAACAGCTTATAATTCCACATTAAGAACTGGGATTATTGAGTGGATTAAAAAAACTATCATAGGAGGAGGGAAAAAAATTAGTGCACTTATCCAAAGAAGGGTGAGTTGACTTACATAGACTTCTATATAAATGGTTCATACCAGGTCAGATTTTGGCTCTGGTATGAGTAAGCTATGGGTAAGCATCCTATGTCTTCAAGGGATGGCCATATTTTAAGAGCGAACAGAACATATGAGCATAGTCTGGGATCTGGGAAGGCATAGATGAAGTCGAGTTTTAGGAAGACTGGTTTTGGGGTGCCTGGGTGGCTCAGTTGGTTAGGCAACTGCCTTCGGCTCAGGTCATGATCCCAGGGTCCTAGGATCAAACCCCATGTTGGGTTCCTTGCTTGGCAAGGGGCCTGCTTCTCCCTCTTTCTCTGCCTGCTGCTCTGCCTGCTTGTGTTCTCTCTCACTCTCTGTCAAATAAATAAATAAAATTTAAAAAAAAAAATGGGAGACTGGTTTTGAAGTCCGCAAAGTGGACTCAGTGGAAGCGTAGCGGCGGAGAGGGGCTCTGGCGATTCCGGAAATGAGGCAGGGAGAGCGGGAGCAGGATGGGAAAGGAAGGGAAAGGAAGGGAGATGGCCAGAACATCGAGGAGGAAGACATAGCAACTCCTGGAGCCAGCCAAAGCAGAGGCTTTGGACCTAGAATCAGATGTGCCACTTTACTAGTTCTGCGACCTTAGGCAGGATCCCTCTGCTGATAAAGGAAAATCTGTGCTCTAAGATGGGGGACTGACTCAGCAAAGGAGTCCTAGCCCCTGTCCCAGGCTCTTCCGGGTTCTTCTTCCTGCCCTGCTTCTCAGGTGTGCCAAAAGTACCAAATATGTGGGAAAGGGAGGAAATTACCCCCTTTGTCTGCGCTCGGGGCTGAGACCTTTGGAGATCATTCTCCTCTGAGCCCACTGGTGTTAACTAAATCTCTGATCCTCCAAAGTCTCTGAGTCCACTTGGTTCTTCCATCAGGACCCAGTCCAGGTTCTGTACACTGCCTTTCAGCGATAAAATGGGTATAACAATATCCACCTCACAGGTATTTTTCTCATAAGGGCTCGATGAGGCCATAGCAGTTCTGATTACTCTTGGTGACTACCTTCCAGCCTCCTCTGCCACCCTCTACCTCCTCACCCCCTCTCTGGTCGTCAAAGTTCAAGGCGTCCTTGCACAAAAGCCATGAATAAGGACATTTATAAAGGAATAAAGTCATCTCTGATTTCCCCACGAATGGGGTTCAATGAGCACCCCAAATATATTACTTCTCTTCTTCTTGCTAGTTCTGAACCAACTAGAAATAGATAAACTAGTAAAGCAAATAAAGACCAAAATGTCACCTGGCTCCCTGGCGGAGCTGATATTAGAGAATGTGGCCATTATGTGTGGAAGATACTTTCTAATGCTGAACACAGAGCTAGCCAGGCCTCTCTCCGACCTGCACCCCAAGGACGGGCCTCCCGGTACATGGGCTGCAGACAGAAGGATGGGAGTGTGCTGGGCGGCTCACCCCAGAGATTAAAGGCTTAGGTTTCACAAACTCACTATAACCAGCCATCGCCCTGCTTCCATGAGTGAGAGCACGGGAGACCGGGATGTTACAACAGTGCGGTGTGGTCTGAGGAGAAGGAAACAGCAGCTGACTCAGAACCCAGCCCCATCCAGCTCTTGTTCCCTCCTCTTACCCCCACCACTCCCCTTCTTGCTTGGCTCCCAGTGCCTTACTCACAGCACAGCATGAGTGCTTCCTTCCCCAGGGGTCTAGAACCTTAGTAGGAGTTCAAAATCATTAATAAATGCTCTGTAGTAGAATTCGGAGCACTGATTTGTACAGTCAGTCAATAAATTCTATGGGGCGCATGGGTGGCTCAGTTGATAAGTGTCTGCCTTCTGCTAAGGTCATGAACCCCGGGACCTGGGATGGAGCCCCTCATTGGGCTCCCTGCTCTGCCGGAGATCTGCTTCTCCCTCTCCCACACGCCCTGCTTGTGTTCCCTCTTCCCCTGTGTCTCTATCAAATAAATAAATAAAATCTTTAAAAAGAATAAATAATGTAAATCCTATGTAGGGTTCCTGAAAACACTCCCTTAGGTGGTAATCTACTGGCCAGTGCTCCCAAGAGATTTCACTTGGTTTTCCCAGGGCCTGGCATAGAGTATCTGTCTTCTCTAAAGGTACTTTTTTGGGCACATACACAAAGCTCTTAGTTGCAGGGTTGCTCTATGACTCTGCTAGGGCTAGTGCTTCCAGAAGTACAAATTTTACACAACGAAAATACAGCTAGACAAGAAGAAAAATGAGACACCTGGTTTGACTAAGTGCCTCAGTTTACACTATTACCCAGTGCCAACCTGTATTTTCCCTAATCCTCCTCACGCAGCTGTCATGTAGCAGGAAAGCCCGGGCCATGGAGCAGAGGTCTGGCTCTACCATTTTCTAGCTGCAGGAACTTCGATAATCGGTAACCTCTTTGAGTCTCCATTTCCACATTTAAAAAAATGGGGCTTTCCAACCAACATGACTTCAGTGGGTGAATGGAGAAACTCAGATACCCATGCAACAGAGTATTATTCCATGAGAAATACAAATGCGCTACCAAGCCTTGAAAAGACTTGGAGGACTCTGAGACGCATATTGCTAAGGGATAGAAGCCAGTCTGAAGGGGGGCCTGGGTGGCTCACTGGGTTAAACCTGTGCCTTCGGCTCAGGTCATGATCTCAGATTCCTGGGATCGATCCCCACATCAGGTGCTCTGCTCAGTGGGGAGCCTGCTTCCCCCTGCCTCTCTGCTTACTTGTGATCTGTCAAATAAATAAAATCTTAAAAAAGAAAAAGAAAAAGCCCGTCTGAAGACGCTACATGTTGTGAAAAATTTCACACGAAGTGAAAAATCAGTTGATGGAGAGAGGAGGGAGAGAAGATGAATAGGTATAGCAGGTGATTTTTGAGCCCCGAACCACTCTGTAAGATACTGCGACAGTAGGCTCCGGACACTACGCATTTGCTAAGACCTGCAGAACTGCCCCACATGAAGACTGAGCCCTCATGTAAACTATGGGCTTCGGTTCATAATAATGTATCAGTATTGGTTTACTAGTTGTAACAAGTGTCTCACACTAATAATGCAAGATGTTAATAGTAAGGGAAACTGGGAGGCGGGGTATGGGAATTATGGGAACTCCGCATTTTTCGCAGTTTTTCTGTAAACCTGAAACTTCTCTATTAAATGAAGTCTATTAAATTTTTTAAATAGACTTGGACAATTACCTGTCTGTGTCATCAAGAGGACGGAAGAAGGTGGCGCTCTTGAGCATGCCTGGCATCCAGGAACCACCATCTAGCGTTCTGCCTGTCAGATGCCTGAGGCTCCAGTTGTCTCCCTACTCCTTCCTAGTCACTGAAGGGGGGTCACTTTCCTGATAGTGGTCA
Organism: Mustela nivalis; assembly: GCF_964662115.1. Taxonomy (NCBI): domain Eukaryota; kingdom Metazoa; phylum Chordata; class Mammalia; order Carnivora; family Mustelidae; genus Mustela; species Mustela nivalis. The sequence continues at coordinate 42,722,639 of NC_139025.1, forward strand.
CACCTATGACTCTTCCCTTTCAGTATCTGAACATCGCCATCAGTTCCCCCACACATCTGGCTGGTTTTCAAAATGCGCATGTTCTAGTCGTTTCCCATGATGCCACTCTATTCGTGTCTGCTTTTAACCAGAAAGTCTTCTTGCGATACGCAGGGGTGCAGGAGCCTGACTGCTTGCCCCTTATAGCCCAGCTCCACCACCTACCAGGGGATTGGGTGATAGTGCACAGGTTGTTGAACCTTATCTGCCTCTGTTTTCTCATCTGTTAATTAGGAGTGATAAAAAATAATACCTCCTTCACATTTTTTTTAAGACAATTAAACAAGATGACCTATATAAAGCACTTGGATCAGTGACTACCAGCACTTAGTAAAACGATTACTTTCCCAAATGAACATTCACATGTTGAAGATTTTTTTTTTTTTAGATCCGTTGGTTCTCTCCATACAGCTTCGCCCGCAGTCACAGCTGCGCCATTCCATCCACATCCTGGGTAAATTCTAGAATGGTGAAGACAGTCAGTGAAGAAGTCCATATATGAGTCTTCCTGTCTGATCTAACATCAGATCCATGTTAGATGGGCCCAAGGACCAGAGCCCCATTTCAGACAATATCCGGATCCTCGCCATCCCTTCAACAGCTCTGCCTTTTCAGTATCTTATTAGGCAACTCCTGACTCCCTTTTGCATTTTGGCGATGCGATTGCTTCTCCCTGTGTCCCTCCCACCTCTACACCTTGTCTACGGCGCCTGAGGTCTCTTGGATCTCAAATAGAACTACCATCCTCAAGAATGGAGCTACGTGCAAAGAGGCCTGCCGCTATATTTACATTCAGCACGTCTAGAGTAGCAGCTTTGCCCGGGACTTAGACCCACAGTGTTGGTGGTGCACACAGCCAGATATTTAGTCACATCAAAGCAATTTGCTAATTGCAGATGCTTCCTTTCTGTTTAATGTTTCATGTGCAAGATTAGGTGGTTGATTTAACTGGTTCATAGTGCCTGTTTTATCTCATTAGCTATCTTTAAAGGAAATCAAATCATGTTAAATATAGACAGAGGACATTAATTATCTGGAAAACATAATAGTATAACCTGTATACGAACACGAATGTGAGAGAGATAATTTAAATCACAGTTAATTTCCTAGCATCTTAAGTAATGAGAACTCATATATACATACATGTGATCCTACAGGAAGACCCTATATACAAATTATATATCTTCACATTTCAATTATACTGTATGCACTCAACATATGATTATCAATTGAATATATGCATGCTTTCTTTTAGCACAGATAATCATTTATAAGATAAACTAGGAGTTCTAGAACATTTCTTTGATCTTCAGCACATTTTCAAACATAATTCTAGCAAAGTGTGCAGATAGCTTTAACACCGCTGTAATTATCACATGCTCCAACTGTGTTCCTGGTCCAAGCTCTAGTCTCATAGTCTCTAACTAACCTTTGGTTCAGTATGTAGATGTGGTTGAAACATTTCAGCCTGAGACAAAGTAGTATCATCATATTGGAGAAAAAAGCAAAACAGTCCTAGAACTTCCAGAGAAAAAAGAATGCCACAGAATCCATGCTTAAAAAACCCTTGTGGTGACGTTGACAACAGCGGCAGCTGCGCGTGTGTGGAGGCAGGGACTCTCGGAGAACTGCTGCCCTATCTGCTCAATTTCGCTGTGAACCTGAACCCGTTCTAAAGAATAATGTCTATTTAAGAGGGAGGAAAAAAGAAACATTCCCTGTGAGGTTAGTATAAAGCAAATGTGTTCTATGCGGAAAACCGGGGTCTCGTACACGTGTAGCCCGCACGAAGGACCGATGCCGGTGGTAACTGCCGGTAGGTACTTGGACCGCGGCGCCCCCCGGTGCAGATACCACCACAGCCGGTAACGACTCCTTAGGGGATGTTCATCATGTCACTGAGCTTTGAATTCACAGAGCTTCACCAAGCACATCAGCCAGGGGATTCTCGAGAAAGGAATTCTTCATTTAAATGCTCCCCACTATTTTACATGATGAGGTTGTAGCAGTCTTTATATCCTGTTGGGTTTTGTTTTTGTTTTTGTTGGTTTTTTGTTTGTTTTGTTTTTTGTTTTATTTTGGGTTTTTTTTTTTGTCTTTTAGTCTCTGAAAATAAATGAAGACAGACAAGAGTACCATGCAACATCATTCTCCCTCTATCTATGTCTCCCACTCCCACCACCAAAGAAGTGACTTATTTCTCAAAACTCTAGGACCTGCTGTTCTAACCCACGTCTTGAGTGTGGATGCCAGGGGATCACTCATGCTTCCCCATCTTTATCTTGGCCACGGGCTCAGCACTATATGGGCATCATTAGCGATGCCCAATCCAGGTGGATAGACCCCATCTACTTTGATTCATGTTCTTGCCACAAGGATTAAAGCAGATTGTGCGGATATTGGTATTTGATATTGTTCCTTTATAAGTAAGAAAGACGACGCATTCTAAGTACTTACATCTTACAACAATTTTTTTTTTCATGCAACTAAACATAGTTCCCTTTCAGAGTCCAGTGCATCCTCGGAAGCCACTCTTTGATGAGGCTGGATCTTTACCTGCTGCTCCTTAGAGAGTGTGAAGGAGTATAAAGTAGGTAATGCTCCAACCCATTTAATTACAGAACGTATTGAAGGAAAACATGATAATAACCACTAATCTTCTTTTTTTTCAATCGGGGAAAAAACCCAACCACCCAGTGTACAAAGGTAATGGCTATAGTATAAAGTTGCCTTTTTTCACAGAGTTTTAGTTTCCACTCAAGGGACAGAGCGTGAGTTCCCACAAACACTGTCCAAGCCATCGCAGCATCGTTAATCACCTTTTGCTCAGCACCACGTAATGGAACGATTCCAGTTGCACCATACCTGGCAGAGCGGATTTTGAAGCTCCTAACCTCTTTTAAGAGGAAAATCATTTCTTAAACGCACTGAAGCTACATAACTCGCCCAGCCATTTTCTGTGCTGCAATTTTTCTCATGTGGCTTCCTTTGTGCTCCATTCAAGGTTTTCCTGCACTGAGACCATCTTTTACATTTTTTTCTTCTTCTGCCTGCATCAAAGTTAGGACTTTGTTAGGGATGCTTTGCTATCGGCATCTGTTACCTCTTTTTCTTAGGGGCTAAGGAGGAGGCTGCTGTGTGGCTGAAAAAGACTCTCATTCAGTTTGGTTTTGCCTCCCTTTGCTTTCCTGTCACACTGTCAAGCTCAATCAGAACGCAATGAAAGTGATACAGAGTGGAGGCTTTGCTGGCGAGACTTAGAACAAAGACAGCTCCATAGCCTAGTACAGATTTCACATCCAATTTAACTCTTTGGAAAAGGATTTCAGGAAATACATAGTCAAGAGTTGAAAAAATGGAGTTGGGTCTACTATAAAGGCTAAAAGTATTATCCTGGCTTAGATAAGCTACAAAGATAGGTTGATACTATTTTCTAGCATAAACCACATTAGCCGGCATTACACATTGAGCTTTCTTTACTCGTTAAGTTGCAAGGAGATTTGAGAGGAATTTAGCAGCTACATAAAATGACTCTTTCATGATTCTAGCTTTACCAGTCATTTTAGTTGTACGAGGTGCATGAATAGCAAGGACCTAAATCATGTTGTTTAACAAATCTGGTATTAGAGGGTTAGTCTCAGTTTACTTATTAAGAATTTAGTTGAGTAAAGGATTTTAGGACTCAGTTCTTTGTGTAGGTGACAATGAACAGGCCAATACTTGTATTTTTGGGGGGAAACATACATCAGCTACACATGTTTTGAACTGTGCTTTTAGGCCCATAACTAATGTTTTGCATTGAATATATTCTTCTACGGGCAACTAACTGTACAGAAGAAAATTCACTGAGAAGGACATGGGTCAACGGTGACTTCAGTGGCCCCCATCATGACTTCCTATCCAAACCCTAGTTTCCACTTGTTCTTTATCTTATAAGAGAATTGGTTTAATTCTCTAAATTTTTAAAATTGAGGTCATGACAAGAAAGAAGGGTTATTAGATTAGCCATTTGATTTTAAAGAAAAATGGCCCTCAATTTCTCTTGGTGGATTCCGAGCACCCTGAAAATGGGTTCACCTGACACACGCCCATGGTGTATTTCAAACATTCTACAGAGCGGCAATAACTAACGCAGTAGTGAGGAGAACCTCCTATGGTTTAAATTAACTATTTTTATGAACTATTCTTTAAAACTGCACTAGTTACAGATATTGTTAATATTTATTATTCAGACAACCACAGAATTTTTTTCTCACGTTTATATACTTTTAATTTATTGAAAATAGAAAACATTTAAATAGCTTCACATACACGCATCGAGACAGACTGAAATTAGTTTACGGACACAGTTGCATTTAAGAGGAACACATTTCAAATGCCTGGTACCACATCATCATATTAAAGAAGATATCTCTTTGGAAAATTTTCCATGAACAAGAGATGATTAGAAGCAAGCATATGATAGACACCAACATTTCATCTCTGCATGCAATTATGATACAAATTACAAATGCTATTATGTTGGTGCTCCATAATTAAGTAAGCAATTAAAAACAAAACTAGTTCATTAACAAATTGTCATAGCTAGGCCGACAAGTGCCCAGTGAGGTCACGGTCATGGCAATTGCATGAGATGATGACTAAGTCTTCTCGAGAGCAAAACTCCCAACCAACAGCAATCCTTCCATTTCTAATTCATATGCTATTTGGGGTAGAAAGACTAAAATAAATGTAGGCAAGTGTCAGGAGGAAGAGAGCTCTTTGTGGTAAGTGATCTATACCATTTTGTTAAAGTATGGTTAGGTACTAAAATGAAATATTAGTTTTATTCAAAATTGAAAATAAAATCTCCTTTGATACTTGTCATAGCTGTGGTTATTTTCTCCTAAATCTTTGGCCATTTGGCTCATTCACTCTCCTTGTCTTTGGGGAATCTATGCTTCTACCTTAATGAAGATGGTGACTAGGAATTAGCACTTACTGGTGGAAGCTGTTAGATCCAAATATATGTATGGATTTTTTTTAATGGTCATCAGTTCATAAGTATTTTCATTAAAAAAAAAGTTTCCCATTATTTCCAGTGAAACCAGATAGTGTCACATGAAAAAATTATATCAACAATGAACATGTCTGATAAATAAGAATGCAAAAAAAAAAGTAAAATGGTTAATCCCTGTACTAATTATTTGTCCCATTTTTGTTAATACAAATTAAATGTTTCACTTGGTTAATGACAAGTTTGATCAAACAGTTCATAAACTGATGGATTGACTTTGAAATGAATTCAGGAAAAAAAAAATGACATGATGTGGAGCTGGCAAAGGGCCGCCTCTAGTGGGAACAGATGCCCAACAAATTTGGCGAGTAGTTTTGTTCTCTTCTATCTGTTGCAGTTCACAATCCTAATGAATGTTATGTTTAAATAACATGAATAAAGATAAAGTGAAAATGAATTCAACTCCAGTTTGAGCAGCAGAATAAAAATGAGCAAACTGTATTATCTTCTGCCACCTAATCTGGGTTGAATTTCCTCTGTATCTTTTTTGTTTGTTGAAGAATCCTTTTCTTGAGTCTCCTTGGCCATTGACAAGGTCTTTTGAGATGAATATGAAAAGATAGATTTAAAGGTTAAGGCCAGGGTCAGATGGTTGCAGATGTTTTGTGAGAGATTGTTCGGTTCAGTTTGTGGTACTTCTCCTGACTAAGGTATTTCAAACAGGCAGACTCATGGCCAGCAACTGTCAATGAATGTTGTTTGTCTCACAATTGATCCATGCAAACACAAACACAGAGTAGAAGGAGTGTTTGTTTTTTCTTCGGCGGATAATTTTCACCCAGCCCAAAGACTTTGTCTAAAGCCAGAGAAGAAGATGCTGTTTTTATTTCTAGAATATAGGCTATTTTAAGTTTAGCTCATCAGATGATCATCTGAGACCATTTCTCAGGAGACAAATAATGGCACCATGGGACAGAAATTGATTAAACTGTAAACGGTTATAAAATTTTTGAAGAGGAAAAAAGGAAGTAGAGCTTGGACATTAAAAAAAAAAAAACAGTAAGTGAACTAGTATCTTATCTCCACTTCAAATTCTAACTAACAGACAATGTAAAAATAAAGGGACAGGAAATCAAGTCATACTGATTGCTATTGGGATATTACATTATTTGATAGACTTAGATCCAACCCTGTCTTCCCACAAAGAAGGTTAGGATAAATGTGTGTGTGTGTGTGTGTACAGTCCAAGTACATCATACATGATAACACACATTCTCCTAACAGCCACACAACATTGGATGAGCAATATTTCTGCCAACTATGTCTTAGGGGTTTTCGTTGCAATAATTTTTATTTACTATCTCTACAAGTCTACAGACATGATGAAAACGTCTCCACAAGCCAGTTGCCATCTCCTCCCTTGAACGTTTAACGTTAGGAACAAGCACTGAGATCCTAGAGCTAGTTGACTAAAACCAAGGAGGTGGTCTCTACCTGCAAAGTGCACTTCAGAACCCATAAGGTTGGAATAGTTCCTTTCTTTGATCTTACAAAGGTGGCTTTAAATTAAAGTATATTTTGGAAATTCTATGCAAAATATATCCAGAATCTTGAAAGATACAAAAGACCATGAATTTTTCCAGTCAACACACGGATAGGAAACTTTGATAGGTCTTACTTTCCTACCATCTATTCAACCTCAGTCACTCTTTACGTTTACAGGCTTCTGAATTTTATCCTGCATAAGGCATGTTTATTTTTCTGACATGATTCTTTGTGAAATAGGTGCTTGGTAAGGATTATTTTTAAAAGACCAAAAGCTCCTCAAGTAATTACCCTCTCAAACTTCTTATGAAGAAGGACATATAGTGTGATCCTTGTCCTTACTGAAGGCAAATCTAGAATTTTCCAATGTTTTAAATACTTGCATGCTACAGGGTATAATCAAAGTTACTTTTGCTAAGGTGAAAAATTAGTTTTTCTTTTTTTCTTCCTGAGGCCTGTTGCCTCTTTTGAATATTTAGTCACATTTCAAAACACGTTGCATTTTCTGGTCATTCCCATATATTTGAATCACTTGAAAATGGCATAGGTTTACAAAAATTATGTACAAAATCACTCTTATGCTTATTCTTATAATAATGAAGGTATTTGGTAATCTGAATGGAAATTTAATTTTCAAATTTACTTCATGCCTAATGAAGTATGAAGTATGAAACATTCTCCTTATAGAAATTCACCAATATGGATTTCACTATTTTAGATGGTAGAGTAAAACAAATTTATTTTTAATACAGTGTTCTTCATTTTGTAACCGTCTCCAACCAATTATTTCACTATAAGACACTAGGTATTTATGATTGTAATTTGGTAGAGTGTTATCCCTACCATCTTCCTAAATAAGTGGAATGCTATTTGAAATATATATTTCTTTCTTTCTTTCTTCCTTTTTTTTTTTTTTTGGCTACTCTGAAGGCAAAAGAAATGAATATTTGAGGAACCGAAAAGAAAAATCTCACAATGAAAACAAAGAACCCTATATAACAGTTACAGTTTGTGCAAGTGCTGGTTTAAAAAGCCTTATTTGAAGCTGCTTTGAAATATTTTTGTGATAAACAGGAATCAATATAATATATTCATATCACAATTTTCCAAAGCATGTTTACTAGTTCTTTTCTAATTCAGACCCTACCATCATTCTGTTGTTCTATGTGTTCATTTAAAAAGACTTGCCAAACATAAATAAGAACAATTACAGAATTACCGAGCAGGATTACTTCTGAAGAAAAAAAATAAAAACGATCACCGGTTGTATTCTCTTCAGCTATCCTATTTGACTCCATCCTGAAGAAAAGGATTCAGGATGTCTAGTGGGTGAAGAGAGCAGAAGTGTGTTTTCATTTTGATATGATAGCTGCATTCAAGTTATTCTCCTCTTTACAATAGATTTTACCTAGCTTTATCTTCATAGGAAGCTGCTTTCAGTTGAAAAGCAGACGTGAATAGAAGTGTCGTGACACGGGATTAACAGTACAACCGGTTAGTAAATCAAATGTTGGAGGTGAAGAAAGTGGAATGTGACATGCGTCAGCAGGATGGACTAGCAGGATTTTATGGAGACAAGTGAAAAGAAAAAATTGTAATCATTCGTCGATGTTCCTGATATCTGTACAATTTTGAAAGCACGTGGCCCATTTAACCAGTCAGTCACTGTAATGAATCTGAGTGTATTAAGACACTCCCAGCGGTGTGAGTTCAGATTGAAGTGAGAACCGCAGAAAGAAAGTAGCCCCAGTTCTGTTTCCAGTGAACAGAAAAAGAAAATTTTCTTTTTCTGAGGTGGAGAAACTGGCCAGTATGGTTCACTTTTGAAATGCCGGTATGTCTGTAACAAACAGTATTCACCAAAAGAGGAACTTACTGAACGAAAACCTTCATACTGCCATTTATGTAGATTTTATAAAGGACTCGTAGCTGAGATTTTTAAATGTTGAGAGTGTTTGTCCAATGTTTTAAACAGAGAGAATAAGAAATCCGTTGGTAGCTCTTAAAAATGCATGTTTAAGCACATCCATGGATTTCTTTTCTCCTTCTGGTAAGTATCCACAAAAATATGTAAAAACTGCAATTGAAATGGGTAATGCTTAAAGATTTATCTGAGTAGCTTGGGAGATTATCTAAAAGGTTAATTTAAAAGCTTAATAAGAGATACCTCATGTCATCATCAGAGCTTCACATGGAAGATTTTTTTAAAATTCCACACAGTTTAGTATTCATTCCAAACTCCATATTCTTTAGTCCCCCATTTTTTTCACCGCAAGTTTCCCTAAGAATAGGGTTAAAACAGTTATGCGCCTAATATTTACTTAAAACTTTGTTAAAAAAAAAAAAAGAAGAAACCACACGCACAAAAAAGCCATTAAATATTCACACTTTAATATATGTTCCTCAGAAACAAATGTACAGTTAGATAACACATAAAGAATTATGAATGACTAATTATATTTTGCATATTTACAGCAAAGACAATTAGCAAATAGCTTTTATATGCAAAATAAATGAAAAAGTAATTAAGACGCACTAACCAGAGCAGCAATATCAAGTCTGCTGTCTTGTGATTCATTCCTAACAAACATAATAATTATGCATTCATTGTCATATAATTAAAACAGCTCTGTCCTTTAGAAAAATGGTTATTTACTGTATAATAACCTGAAGAGTGGCAGAAGTTCCTCATAATGGTGAGCAGGATAATTAAATATTTCTTCTTAAGAAATGCTCACCCAGTTTAGTTTATTATCATAAACTTCTCCCAGCAAGCAGCTGTTCCTCAGGAATGCCAAGTGTTCTCTCTCCGGTCTGGGAAAGTTATTTTCTGTTTTGTTTGCAAGCTCTCGTTTTTTGCCTGGCTGTTGAATTGAGCAGGGATGCTCCTGAGCCACTTTTCACCTTTCTAAAACTTGTCCTCCTGGCGGCTGTCCTGAGCTCCAGAGGACCTCGGGGGAAACAACTCCCAGGCCTATCTATCCCTGTGGCAAGCCCTTTGTTGGTAATATAAATTTACCACGTCTGCTTCTCCTTCTAAAGCTATTCTAGGACTTTGTTATCACTAACATGGACCTAAAATGTCAACATGAGCCTTGAGGTGATGTATTGATTGATTAATTAATTAATAACATTAGGTATCTATCATGTTAGATAAAGCACCTGCATTTTAGAAACACAGCAACGAATTTCAAAATGGTTCACGTATTTGGTGTTTAGTCTCATTTAAGGGCTATAGACTATCCTCTGTATTCCCCGCACACAGACTGTGGGAGCCATTTTGTTTCCCCAACGCTGAGAACAGCTATGTATTTATGACCTCCAGTTATATTACTGACTATTGTTCACTCGCGATGTAAACACAGTACCTGAGTGATGCAATCAGAAATTACTTGAGTGGGAGATAAAAATTATTTTGTGTCTCCTTGGTGTGTTATTTTTACATATTGATACTATTATGGTGCCACGTACATATAGTCAGCAAAATTAACTTATTTTATGTAATAAAATCATGTGTCTGAGTGCAGGGGTAATTAGGGAAAGCAGGGTTTGTGTATTATCACTACCGATGTTTTTAAAAATACAATAGCAATGAAAAAAATGATTGGTAACACCTTAGATATCAGAGAAAGATAAACGTTAACTAGGAAAATGCATGTTGAATTTTTAATTAAAATTTTCCTTATCATTTAAAATGTCCTTTTTTATTATACCTATAATGTAACAATAGTAAGTATAAACTTCAATGTCGGAAAACAAGAAGATAAATGGTTTTGTGGTTTGACTTTATTAAATATTTGCCACTAATTATCTAAGCACTTATTAAGTGATCATTCCCTTCTTTAGTAAGATCAAGAAACCAGTGGCAGACAGTAAGCGTAAACTGTTGTTTAATTTAAATAAAGAGCCATGGTCTTGTTTGGAACCCTTTATCCTGAACTATTTATATATTTTTAAAAAATATTCCAGACTCTAAGCTCCTTCTGGCATGGGATATTTGGATGTGGACCAAGGAGAACCTAGAGACATAATACACTCTCCTTGTCCCTGTGCTCCGTCTCTGAGAATTTACTCAGAACAGAGAATGCTGAAGAGAAGCAATAGCCCTGAAGTGAAGCTGGTGAAGTATGTCAGCAGAGCTCTGTAGGTGATGCACAGAATTTGGGAATAGAGAGAAAAATAGAACTTGAATCCATACCAGGGCGTTTTGATAGCTCATTTTTTAGTAAAGGTAGAAGAGGAAAACAGTGTAATCACATCTTAAGCTCTAATGCAAAAACAGTGCATGATTATCCATTACCAACATCCCAGAGGCAACAGGGAAAAAAGGCAAGAAAAGATATTTTAAATTTTGTAACTGACTTCTTTTTTTTTTTTTTTAAGATTTTTATTTATTTATTGGACAGAGAGATCACAAGCAGGCAGAGAGGCAGGCAGAGAGAGAGGAGGAAGCAGCCTCCCCGCTGAGCAGAGAGCCCGATGCGGGGCTCAATCCCAGCACCCTGGGATCATGACCTGAGCTGAAGGCAGAGGCCTAGCCCACTGAGCCACCCAGGTGCCCCTGTAACTGACTTGTTAAGGAATTCCAATAATCTCCAAATAATTCTAAGTAGTCATCATAATAGTAATTTTTTAAAAACCCTATCTTTACTCTTCCTTACATTTGTTTGTGGTTTGGCCTTGTTTTATATTTTAGTAATTTGGGCTGCAAAAGAGGTGAAGAGTACAGTAGTTTTGTGGTTGCAATTTTGAGTTCTTAGTGCTTATTGAAAGTGTTCTTGTAACCATATATACATATGTATTCATCGGATTTAAATTCCTACTTTAAACGTCAGTAATCTTTCATCGTACAAGTTTAAAGAATATGGGGTCAGAGGCACCTGAGTGGCTCAGTCCATTAAGCATCCAACTCGGTTTTGGCTCAGGGCATGATCTCACTGGGCTCTATGCTCAGCATGCAGTCTCCTTGAGGTTTTCTGCCTCTCCCTCTCCCTCTGTCTCTCCTCCAGCTCACGCAAGCACACACTCTCTTTCTCTCTCTTTCTCTCTCTCTCTCTCTCTAGTAAATACATACATACATACATACATACATACATACATACATACATATGGGGTCATTCACCATTATAGCAGCAATATCAGTTTAAGTATCTGCTATTGTAAAAATAATCAAACATTACACTCTCAGTAATGAGTTTCTTTCTTTTTTCAAGGAACAAAGTTCATAAGAGTGGGAGATGAGAAGAGCCAAAATGTAAATGCATGCACCTGTTTATGGGCCTCTTGTCATCTTTTTTCTCAGAGTGTACATTTTTCAGCAAAGTGGGAAATAGGAAAACCAGGCTTCAACTTTCAGACCACATCATGAAAATAGTGATTATTCTAAATTTACAGTTCATCTTGAAATTACCTGTCCCTTTCAATATGGAGTCTCATCGCTTACCTTGAAGTAACTGTTTTATGTGTACACATCATGGGTCCCCACTCAGACTAGGCAATGGAAAACCTTGGGAGATAGGGACAGTGTCTTGTTTTGAGTGAGTGTTCTGCAAGGTACATGGGATGAGGAAGTTGCTTGAGAGATGCTGCTGAATGAATACTTCCATCGTCCATTCAACAGCCACACACCAAAGGGTCTTTGACCCTTTTCAAAGCAGTGCTAAAGGAAAACTGTTTCCATCTCCATATTATTCATCTCCAACCTGCTTCTTGCTTCCCTTCGTTATACATAGTCTCAGTTTCTGCATACTTTTCAAAAGCACCCATAACCTAAGTGAAATCTATTGTCATGTGTATACCATACATGCACTAGAACCTCAATCAGTAGTCATTGAATGACTATTTGACAGGCTAAATAAGGGAAAGAAAAAACAGAATGAATGAATAATATAAGTACTAGTTGAATGTGCTCACGGAGATGTGGAAGGATATCTTTACAGCAGATGTAAGCATCTTTGTTCTATCTCGTCTTTGACTTGCATGAAATTTGTGATGTGCTCATCAACATCATGGCAGTTTGAACACAGATATGCCAAGCCCATGAAGTCTTTCTAGAAGTGTGTTTTTGAAAATACATTCCCTGTATTATGGGATGAAAGATCACCAAATTGGGAGACTGGAAAAATAATTGTTTCTCCTGCAGATACAGACCTTCCATTCGAAACTCTCTTTTGGCTTTTAGGCCAATCCCTGCCACAATGGCTAACTTAGAGGGCTCTGTGTTCTCCCAAATGGTTCATGGAGAGCTACACCATATACTTTGAATAATCATCACTCCTTTGTGTGCAGCCCAAACAATTGTACTGCAGAAAAATTTACTAAGAAGAGCTCCAACTAAATGCAACTTTTTCAAATTGATAGCCTCTCATAAAATTTTCTTTATGAAGAATTCCCTATGTACTTTACCAAAACTCAACATAAAAACACTCAGAAGCCTAATATTTACTCATAAGTCTATTAACCAAAGACTTTTTATAAGGCTGGTATTCAAAAACAGACCCCCCCCCAAGAAAAAGATCCTAGGTATCCTAGGTATAGATATTCAAAATCATCTCAAAATACATTGTGCATCTCACCTAAGGCTTAATAAAATGGATGGGGATGGGATTGCTGGCTGGCGCAGTCCAAAGAGCATGTGACTCTTGATCTCAGGGTCATGAATTCAGGCCCCATGTTGAGTGTACAGCTTACTTAAAAATAAATACATAAAATGAAATGGATGGTGTTCATGAACGTAGAAACATGAGTGTTTTTATTGCTTACAACCTTCATTTCTGACTATTGGTTTTCATTGGCTTAATGGATCTCCTAAGGAATAAATATGAGCAGGTGCAAAGTAAAAGGAAATCTATTTATAAACTCCAAATGAGGCCGTGTAATAGAAAATGGGGCCTCGAATCAAACTGGCCTGGAATATCTGAATGCAAAACAGGTTGAGTCCTAGAGATTACATGTAAAATCTTCATGGTCCTCTTGCCCAGTGGGTCAGCAAGTGCTTTTTGGACACCCTACTTCTGTGCCTTAAGACTCTCCTGAAAGTTTTGTTTAATTTGAAAAATGGCCTAGTTATGGAAACCCTAGAAGAGTTGGTATATAGGTATAAACAACACATCATGAAGCCAGAATGCTGTAGTGAAACCAGGGTTAACAGGTAGAAATTAAATACAAATCTTTTTGTTTTTTGTTTTTTAATTTTCTATGTGTGTCTGTTAGTTTTGACAGGATGGAATCATGATAATCCCTCTCCAACACAACTGGAGAATAACCCCCCCGGGAGGACAGGAGTTTGCCTTTTCCAGGGCATGGGCGGAGGGCCTATGGAGACCCACTACTAACTCCATGCCGGGGACTCCCAAAGGCCTCAACTCCTGGGTTCTGGGACTGGCAACTCCCTGTTCCTCACCTACATCCCAGATACGAAGGGAACGCTAAGAAGAACCTGAATTTTAGCCAGTCACCCACAAACGAGGCCGGTTATTTCATTCTGATGAAGCAACCCATCAGGGCGCTTTCAGGCAAGCGAAGGGGCAGGGACAGGCCAGAGGTGTTGGTGGTGAGGGCTGCTCGCAGGTTCAAGAAAACCCCTTTCCTGCCGGCTGAAGACCCCCCAACGTAGGATGAATCAAATTCCACCAGCTTCAAGCCGGCTATATTGTACTTGGATAATAATCCTGAAATGCACATTGATGCTGAAGAAGTCGCTTCTTCAAAACTTTAAGGCAACAATTAAGTATTCCATTGTCATGGCTCAATTAAATGGTTTGGCCTGAGAAAATTGGGGATTGTAAAGTGAGGATGGAATGTGCTTTGATCCTCTTTCCAGGGTTATTGTTTCATTAATAAATGAACATGTCATTTGTCTCACCAGAGGGAGCTCATGCCCTCCAGGCTTTTTTCCCTTTTTTGTTCAGGTTTTATAAAGATGAATTTCCAGTGCTCTGAAATACCATGGATTAGTAGTTAAGCCTGACAGCACTTCGGGGAGTAGCAAGCTTAAAGTGCCTCACACAGGTCTCCAAAGCACTTGTTTACTAATAGAGGAAATCAGCCACCGTCTGCAGCTGCTGATATCGCATTACCATTTGGAAAGACAGTAGCTGAGATAACAAATCACACAGTTTTAATAATTACTCCTGCATTCCCGTTTTTTGTTTCCTACATAACTGTAAAGGCTGGATTTCTTCCAAATAAACAGATAAAAACAGTATGGAACTTTTATCTTTTAATGATAATGACAACACATCATGTTTCGCTAAAAGTTTCCTGCTGAATTTTTTCTGATTTCTAGAGTTTCAATAAAATGTAATTATACTTTATAATTCCACTCTTTTAATCTTCACTTCAAAAACTCTTCACAGTGAGCAAGTTTGCCAGGCACCAAGAGTAGGGGACAACCCACCAGGACTCACCCATGTTGACTTGCTCCTGCATTCCGTCTTGGGGTAAACCTGTCATTGAAATTGCATCCTGGACATTGAGCTGCTTTGCATTCAAATTAATAGCTAGTTTAATTTGAATGTAAAATAGCTCCATTTATGCCATCATTAAAAAAAAAAAGAAGAAGTAAGGCATTTGGCAATGAATGGATGTTTAAGATATGATACATTTGCAACATATTTTTAATCCTAAATTGAACCTATATTAGGATGGGGACATTTTAATATCAATAGATAAGTCATAAAAGAAACCCTTTTAAAAATCTGCATAGTAAATATGTGCTTTAGGGGTCAAAACTACTCCATTGTAAAGATACAGTACGGGGTTTAGTTCATATGGTTAGCGCTGGGCATTTTCCGGCAAATCTGTGTATTGTTACATTTCTATAGTCCACGAATGGCAATTGATTTTTAAAACACATGCTGCAACTTTATTTGCTCAGTAATTACATGGACTTTATTTGGAGGTCAGTGAAAGAACAACTAAATAGGAAAATGAAGTCTTCCTCCCTTGTGCAATGAAACCATAAACGTTGGCAGACAGAAAGGAATGCTAAACTTTTTCCCAGAGCTCTGAGTTTGGTTTCCACTGGTCCATGTTCCATTGGGTGATTAGAGAAAGCTTTTTTAAAGCCTTACTTCAGAATGATCTTAATTGGTGCAAGGTTGAGCCCTTTCTAGGAGGGGAGGGAAAAGGTTGAATAGCCTTTTCAAGTCACATGAAAGTTTCTAGGATGAATGTACGATAATTAGATTAATAAGTAGCTTAATTTATCACAGCTGAGGATTTCAACAGCCACACATTAGAGCAAGAAAAAAAGATTAGTGTGATTCTAGTTTGAAAAAAAAAAAAATTGTACTGAAACTTGATTAACCTTAAACACAAAGTGCCTTTCTTCCTCAGTCTAAATGTCTGATGGGGGGAAGGGGGATGGCGTGGGGAAGTGGGAGAGAGTTCCTGAAATAATCAGGAAAGTCCTATTTTATTCCTTTCTGTCTCCTAGTTAATGAGCAGTATCAGGATTACTTGAACCAACTTTTCCCTTTACTGTTCCGTAGCCTTCAAATAACGGGTTGGGCGTAAGCCTGTAGAATCCTAAATGATGTTGCCCACCCCCCATTATAGAGCTACACCTTTTCTGATGTGCAATTTGTCATAAGCAGATTCTCTCGCCTCGGGTGAAAAAAGAAGAGGTCATGTGGTTGGGAGGAGAATGGGATTTGGAGGAAGCCATAAATCCGGTTAGTATGTGGTGGGAACGGTGAGACTCAGATGGTTGGATGATAGTTCCAAGAGTTACCTCAGGCCTTTAAAGCCTGAATCCAGTCCCCCGCCTTCACAAATCCTAGGTTATCCAAACAAGGGGCAGCGATGAGTAAGATGAGCAGCATTCATTGATAAAACATGCAAAATCAAGACGATTACTATTAAAGCAAGAATAATTGACTTAAAGGGGATTTTAAAAAATCAGTCAGGAACTGACCCTTAAAAAAAAAAAAAATGCACCAGATCAAGTTCTTGTCCATTGGGAGCTTTTTTCCCCATCTCCTCTTCATATGCACCACAAAATATTTTGATAAAAAGGAATCTGCTGGACCATCTGATGGTCCTATTCAACCAGGGAGGGCTAACGTCACATTGGATTCACCTTAAAATTTTCCTGACTCCTGTCTGGCTACAAAGGAAACTTCAGCGCCGTGTGCAACAGAGCCTCTGGCCATCAGCGCTGGTCTCCTGATGGAAGAGGCTGGAGTGTGAATCGATAGCACCTGCCAACATTCGACCGTCATGGCGGCTGGGAGGCCAGCTAACGTGAGCCCAGCGATCGACTGGTGCATGGGACATGGCCCCTGTGGCTGTGTGACAAATGTGTGTGCCTGGATGTGGGGAGGCAGTGGCGACACCCTCCAACTGGAAGAGAAAAATACAAAGCTCAAATACCAGACAACCACGGGGAGAGCACTACCTCGATACCAACAAAAATCGCTGCGCCCTTCCCTTGGGTCTCTGACGCTTACATAACGGAGTTCTGTAAGGGGTTCGGGTGTCATCCGGGCCTAGGGCCCCAGCTAGGATGTTGGAAAGTTACCTGTGGCCCAGCCAGATCGACAAGGGCAGCGCCAAGGGTTCTCCGGCGCTGACCGTGTGAGAAGGTCAGGAACTGGAGCCAGAGTTGGAAGTGAGTCATCTCCACCACGGGAGCCTTCTCGCAGAGCACAAGCCTCCTCTTCCACTGGGATGCAAGAGAAGCTGCTTTATTTACTGTTCTTCCTATGACAAAAAAAACGGTATCACATTATAGATGGAGTATGGTTTAAAATATTGAAATATAAAGCATTAATGTAATCGTGGGCTCTGAGTACTTGGAAAATCAAGGCACAGTTCAACCAGCTGCCCGCATCTGGAACGTCCGCGTGTATCTAAAATGGATATCTCATTACTAGTTAACATTATTTAGTTAGGAGGGGATAGTACCTCTAATTTGCCTTTAAATGATTAATTTGATGTTTAAATAAGTGTCTTTTATTTAATAATGTTTTCTTCAACCAATTCACTTATGTCAATAAACTCTTTGTTTAACCTTCTTAAAGGAAACAGTTTCTCTGCTCAGAGGCAATTAATGAGCTATCCAATAAATAGGTGGTGGAAAATGAACTAAAATTAAGAGCTGCCCAGGACGGCAAATGTGTTTTACTCTGTGGAGTGGGGACCGTATGTTGCCGTCCCAACTGTGACACAGAAAGTGCATCTTCTTGGCCCCCATCCTGCAGGGGGTGGTTCGTGGCTGAAACCACTCACATCATAGAACCTGCGGAGATGGGAACACCCCATGCACAGAGACATTTTCTTTGACTGCTGGTTCTTTAAGTTTGGTGAAAGTAATTATAAGTCTTCAACTCAGGAATGGGTTGATGCTTTTTTAATGGGAAATTAAGGAAGAAGGAAAATATATGCCATATCGATATAAAATACTAGTATCAGTAATATTAACATCAGAATGTCAAATAGTCTCCTTTGCAGCCTAAAGGACGTAGAAGTATATCACAGATAACTTACTTTACCTTTTTGTAGATGATTGATTGATTGATATTTTTAATTTTATTTATCTTTTAAGACTTTATTTACTTATTTGACAGAGAGAGAGCACAGGCAGGGGGAGTGACAGGCAGAGGGAGAAGCAGACTCCCCACTGAGCAGGGAGCAGGATGCAGGGCTTGGGTTGGATCCCAGGACCCCGAAATTGTCACCTGTGCAGAAGGCAGATGTTTAACCTACTGAGACACCCAAATGTCCCTAGATAATTTTTTTAAACATTTATTTATTCATTTATTTGACAGTCAGATCACAAGTAGGCAGAAAGGCAGGCGGGGGGGGGGGGGTGAAGCAGGCTCCCTGCTGAGCAGAGAGCCCGATGCAGGGCTTGATCCCAGGACCCTGAAATCATGACCTGAGCAGAAGGCAGAGGCTTAACCCACTGAGCCACACAGGCACCCCTAGATAATTTTTATAGAATATAGTTTTTCTATAGTTATCTACAGGATTAGAATGGATTTTGCTTTTTGGTTATTCGTAGAGTTAAAAGCTATTAAACTTTGCTTAGCTTTCTAGAACATGTGAAAAACAATTTTTGAAAAATTTGACCACGTGTCGTCTGGGTGGCTCAGTCAGTTAAGAATCTGCCTTCGGCTCAGGTTACGATCCCAGGCTCCTGGGTCCAGCCCTGGATTGGGTTCCCTGCCCAGTGGGGAGTCTGCTCCTTTTTCTTTAACTGCCCCTTCCTTCCTCCCCCTACTTGTGCTCTCTCTCTCTCAAATAAATAAAATCTTAAAAAAAAAAAATGTGACCAGTAGTAACAATCATCAACATTATTTTAAAATCTGGACTCTTTCTAAGAGGAGCCAATGAGTTACCAAAATCGCTGATTCACAGAACAGAAGCACATGAGTGTGACAGAGACTACTGGTCATATCCTAATAATCACATCCTCATTTTCTATACTTACAGAATTTTGCCCTAAGGCACGCAGACAGCAAAACTACAGATGACATTTATAAGCCTCCTTATAACTATTGACTGCAGCTCTAAGACTCAGCTCTGGCCAAGAGGAAGCAAGCAGACCTGATGTGTGCAACCTCCACCTTATTGGGTCCTTAAAGGCAGGTCTTCCTTTTACTCTTTTCCCTCAAATTGAAATACAAAGAACACTTAATGGCTTTCTGGAACAGAGTTGCCCCCACAGCTCAACTTCAGTGTAAGACAGAAATAAGCTTCTATCTTGTTAAAGCCCCTGTGTTTTTAGCTAAGCCTATATCTTAACCAATACACTGACTAAAAATAGACAACATAAATTCAAACTTCTCTACTGCCCGTGCCATGTTAAACTAGTCTACCACTGCCCTCTGTGCAGTTTCTGCTTTTTAAGTTACTCTTCCCTAAAATATACTTAAAAAAAAAAAATTTTATTTGGGGGTGGTCAAGGCAGAGGAAGGGGCAGAGGGAGAGAATCTCAAGCAGACTCCTGCTCCACACAGAGCCCTATGTAGGGCTGGATCTCACCCCCCTGAGATCATGACCTGAGCTGAAACCAAAGGTTGATGCTTGACTGAGCCACCCGGATGCCCCTTCCCTAAAATATACTTTGATTGAGATTTCATGCAAAACCTTTTGAATGACTCTCCTTTGCCTTCCTAATTTTAAGGACAATCCCTCACTAGACCTTCAACATGCTGGGGTTTCTCCAGCCTCTGCTACTCATATTACTTGCTTCACATACCTCCCCATCTTCTCTGGCATACTCGAGAGTTGTACTCTGGGGGCCCCTCCTGTCCTTTCTCTCTGTCAGGGCAAGTCTTCTCCATCATGTGATTAAAAAACAAAAAGAGTTATACAAAAAATTGAGGGTTTTGGAATCAAATGGACCTCATTGAAGCCTTGAGGTCTACACATGACACGTTGACTTTCCCTCAGAACACCTCTCATAGTTTGTTGTTGTACGTTTGATCACTCTCTGCCTCCCCTACTAGTCCATAAGTTCCACGTGGGTAGGGGTGATGTTTATCTGTCTCAGTATTTTGTCTCCAGGAGTAACACAGTGCCTGGCAATTGGTAGACAGATAATAAATGTTTGTTCAGGTGCCTGGGTGGCTCAGCCGGTTAAGCATCCAACTCTTGGTTTCTGCTCAGGCCATGATCTCAAGGCCGTGGGATCAAGCCCTGCGTGGGGCTCCACATTCGGGGCAGAGTTTGTTTGAGATTCTTTCCCTCTCCCTCTACCTCCTTCTCTGCCCCTCTCCTTGCACACACTCTCTCCCTCTAAGTTAATAAAATCTCCCCCCCAAAATTTGTTGAGTGAATGAATAAACATCTCTAAATCTGTTATCTCAGCTATTAAATGAAGCTAATTATAACAAATTCACAGGGTTGTTTCTAGAAATAAATGAAAAAATAAAATGAGGTGATGTGTGTCAAACAATTAACACCTAGTGTATACTCAACAAATGGGAAGCCGTATTGTGCAGTGATTGACAGCACAAACTTTAGAGTGAGACCTAACTGGATATGGCTGTAGCCAGGCATTTATTGTATGACATTGGATAAGTTATTTATCTTTTGTAGTCTTCCATGTCTTCCCCAATAAAATTTACTTGATATTATTGTTGAATGTATTATATTTGATCACCTATGTGCTGACCACAGTGTGTGGTACACAACAGGCATTCAGTAATAGTATCTATCGATGTCCATCATTCATCTAATTATTCATTTATTCATATAACAGATTTTTATTGACTGCATCCTATGTACTAGACCCTGGGCTTTGTGCTGAGAATACAGTAGGAAGCAAATCAGAGTGGACCATAAAGCTGACTTCGTGAGATCTATAGCCTGGTGAGGTAGACCATTAAAGAAATAAACATGTGAGCAACTGATAAAGAAGAGGACAAGGGTGCTAGGAGGAGAAGGAGAAGCAAAGGACAGGGATTTAGGGGTGCCTGGGTGGCTCAGTGGGTTAAAGCCTCTGTCTTCGGCTCAGGTCATGATCTCAGGGTCCTGGGATCGAGCCCCGCATTGGGCTCTCTGCTCAGCAGGGAGCCTGCTTCCCTTCCTCTCTTTCTGTCTGCCTTCCTGCCTTCTTGTGATCTGTCTGTCAAATAAATAAATAAGTCTTTAAAAAAAAATGGACAGGGATTTTCAGAAGTAGCTATTTTTCATGACACAGCTCAAATGGCAAAAGTTCCATGAAACCTATCTTTGCCCTTTCCCATTCTCTCCCAATGTATGATCATTCATTCTCCTTCATTTAAACCCCATGACACATTAAACTTATATTATGACATTTGTGTATGTTTAATCGTGAGGATAGCTATTGTTAGCTACTCTTACTAGTCTAAATTAAGCTCTTGTCCAATCCTTACCATTTGGACTATAAACTTCTTGAAGGAAAGATTTATGTGTTACCTGCCTCCATTGTACCTGTAGGATCTAGCAGGGTTCCTGGAATAAACTAAGGGCTCTAGGAATAGTTGTGGAATAGAAATAAACTGTACTCTCTTCTTTGACTCCAAATATGAAAAATTTATCCTAGTCAAAAGATTCTCTCTAATCTTCACATTATTTCTTTTGGTTTTTTTTTTTTTTTTTTGAAGATTTTATTTATTTGTAGGAGAGAGAGAACGAGAGTGTGAGCACAAGCAGGGAGAGCAGCAGGCAGATGGAGAAGCAGGCTCCCTGCTGACCAAGGAGCCTGATGTGGGACTCAAACCCAGGATCCTGGAATCATCATGACCTGAGCTGAAGGCAGATGCTTAACTGACTCAGCCACCCAGGAGTCCCTTCACAATACTTCTTAGTAAATTTTTATACATCAATTTTTTTCACATATTATAGATGATAAATAAAACAGAAACAAGTTACAATTGTCAGAATTTTATTACATTTTTCAAGATTTTATTTATTTATTTATTTATTTGAGAGGGAGAACACAAGCGGAGGGATATGTAGAGGGAGAGGGAGAAGCAGGCTCCCTGCTGAATAGGGAGCCTGACAGGGTGCTGGATCCCAGGACTCTGGGATCATGACCTGAGCCGAAAGCAGACACTTAACCAACAGAGCTACCCAGATGCCCCCAGAATTTTAATCATGAAAAAACTTTAACATGTTATGGCAAGAGGGGCTTTTTCAGAAAAATACCAGACTGAAGTCCCTTGACCAATACCTGAAGACATTCTTTTTTCTGCAATATTTGAAAATACCTTCCCAATATAAAATTCTGCTGCTGCTTGCCCCATAATCTTGTCAAAAAGAACCATCATCACTACTTAAAACAGAAAGCATACTAATGGCTCTTTCTGGTGGCATAATCTCTTTACTGAAAGGAAAACATTTATATTCCACCCAGGTTGATAGTAAATAATAAAGTAAAGAATATTTACTGGAGTACCTAGGTGTCATGGTCAGGGAAGCGTTGAACTCTTGCTTTTGGCTCGGGTCTTGATCTCAGAGTTGTGAGACAGAGCCTCACTCAGCACAGAGTCTGTTTGAATTTCTCTCTCCCTCTCCCTCTGCCCCAAACTCTTTCTCTCTTTCAAATAAATAAATCTTAAAAAAAAAAAAAAAAAAAGAATATCGGCTCATATAGCTAAAAAATCAAGTGATAGGGATGTTGTAGATGAAGCTTGATCCAATGTCTCATGGATATCCAGAAGACCTGGGTTCTTTCCCCATTCCATGTCCTAAGACTGGCTCCAATCCTAGTCCTAAAATGGCTACTCATGGTTTCTGGAGCCATAGGCCTTCTTTTTTTGTGTCAGAGAGAACAATTTTGTTCCAGCATTCCCAGAAATCTCTCCATAGCCATTGTGGGGTCTACTCAGTTTACATGTCGACCCTTTCTTCCATTGCTATAGTCAAGAAGATAGAATGTGGTGATTGGCTTGGCCTGTCCTACCTCTGACAGGGAAGCAATGAGGTCAGCTTCCACAAAATTACATAGATCCCAAAGGAAAAGGGAACTAGAGACTATTGGGAAGGGTGAAGGGTGAAATGGATGCTGGTCAAGCATCTAACAAAGAGACCTACATAAGGTCTTGGTCAGCCTTGGTCTATGAAGTCTGCCTACTCAAGAGGATAGGAACACTCATTTACATCAGTAAGGGGAAAAGGAAAAGGTGCGGACTTCTTCCCTCTCTTCTGAAAAATGGCATTATATTCTGTGGGAGAAAATGAGCTTTGGTTTTGTATATTTGGTTGTTGTATTTTATTTCTTCTGCTTGGGAAAAAAGTGTTATGATCTGATATTGTCAACACCTTTTTTTTTTTTTTTAAGTAATCTCTATACTCAAGGTGGGACTGAGACTCAAGACCCTGAGAGATCGATAGGCTCATGCTCTACTGACTGAGTCAGCCAGGTCCACTTTTATTTCCTTCTTTCTTTGTTTATTTTTAGTAAACTCTGTGCCCAAAGTGGAGCTAGAACTCAAAACCCCAAGATCTAGAATCACATGCTCTACCAACTGAGCCAGCCAGGTGGCTCTAATATGGCCAGCACTTTTAAATAAAATTATTCCTATTCTAGATTTTTGAAATCATTATTAAGTGAAGGTCAAGTAACAATATATACTCTGTCTTGAGTTATTAAATTTCCTAGTAGAAATGTTGACATTTTACCTCACTTTCAAGGAAAAATAACTTGAGAGAACTTTTCAGGGAAGACTTTCATTTATCTCTCCTTATTTTTATCAAGTGAAAGCTGCTAGAGAATCCACTGGATATCATCTATTATCTTTTCTGTTCTTTTTTCTCTGCCTCTCCCCAACCCCCAGCCATGACTCTCTGTTTCTGTCTCTACTTAGACACACACACACACACACACATTTTTCTTCCTTTTTTGTCCTTTCTCTCCATTTCCTCTTCCTCTACACCTGCCATTTTTAAAAATAATGTTCTTTTTAAGTTTTTATTAAATCCAGTTTTTTTTTTTTTTTCAGGTAAGCTCTACTCCCAGTGTGGGGCATGAACTCATGACATTGAGATCAAGAATCACATGCTCTGCCGCCAGACCCAGCCTGGTGCCCACCCCCGCCATTCTTCCTTCCCTCCCTAGAATTCTCCTCCCTTCGTGTTCTCTTTCTTCTCTCTCTTTTCTCTCATGGTATTCACTCTTTCTCTCTCTCCACATGGCTCCCAATAGATGGGTTAATTTAGTAGGAGAAAGCCAGTTCTTTTTTTCTTCACAGCATCATGGAAACAAGGATGAAGCTGGTGGCAGTGATTTAAGGCTGTCTGGGGGAGAGCTACACCCATTTCTCTTTGGCCTCTGAACTGCATTAGAGGACAAAGTTTCAGCCACCTGGTAAGAAATATGCTGGTTTTGCCAAAATGTTCTACATTAGTCATTAAAGGAGAGAAACTCCAACCTGTTGACTGGCGAGTTCCATGGTCTCTTATCACCCTAATTCTCACACTACCCTCCAGAACCAAAAAGACAGCTGAGTTTTCTCACCTCCATTTCAATCATGAAAGACCAGTAAGCACAGGTACTAACAGTGTGATAGAATGACCAGATTTTTAGGCTGAAGATATTACTGTCTTTACTTCGGTTGATTTTTTTACTCTGCCATTACTCAGAGTAGCAAGAAATTTCTTTTCCAAATAATTTTATCCATTAACCATTAACATGACCAAGAAAGACAGTTCCTAAACAAGAGACAATGACATTAAAGTCAAGCAAAATATAATCACTCTTACTTATCAAATAAAAGCGCTATGCTCTGGGACCAGCCAATGCCAAATAGAGTCCTCAAACAAATAAAGGAAATTCATTACAAGATTTTTTAAGGAAACTGATACCATAAAAAAGTTGTGATTACACTTCCAAAATAGCTATTTGGAGTTATCAAAATACCTTGTTTAAGGGATAACTCTGAGATACATATGAAAGTTCTTATAAGATATGTAATATGAAAGTTTTTAGCAACACTTTCAAATAGACTCATTTGCTAATGGTAAAGGAAAAAATTCTGTCCCTGAAGAGGAAATTTAATACGTAGAGCTTGCTTACAAAAGATGGAAGACTGAGGAATATTTATGTCCCTTTGAAACTAGTTCTACAGATTTTTTTATGATGACAGACAAATATACTATTTTCTGGTGGTGATGGACCTGCTGTTAATTATTGTTTAATTTCATTCAAGAGTTTTAGAGCGCCTGCATGGCTCAGTGGGTTAAGCCTCCGCCTTCTGCTCAGATCATGATCTCAGGGTCCTGGGATGGAGCCCTGCATCAGGCTCCATGCTCAGCAGGGAGCCTGCTTCCTCTCTCTCTCTCTCTGCCTCCCTCTCTGCCTACTTCTGATCTCTCTCTCTCTCTCTGTCAAATAAATAAATAAAATCTTTTTAAAAAATTAAATTACAATAAGGTAATCTCTACGTTGTAAGTATGTGCAGTGCACAATGGAAATATAAGACGGAAATTAAGGTTCTATGATGGAGTCTGGAAGACTTCATAGAGAAGGTATCTTTTGAGATGGAGCTTGAAAAATGAGTTAAGAATAAAAAGAAGCAAAAAAAGGTAACTCAGGTAGAGGGAATGTCACATATTAAGACATGGAGACATGCATAATTTGTCTTGCTTAAGAAAATACAAGTAGTTTATTACTGTTGGAACATAAAATACGAAAGTAGCATAGAAAACGAAGTATGGAGAGTGCCTGGGTGGCTCAGTCAAGTGTCTGACTTCAGCTTAGGTTGTGATCTCGGGGTCCTGGGGTGAGCCCTGTGTTGGGAAGTCTGCTTGTCCCTCTCCCTCTCCCTTTGCCCTTCCCCCTGCTCGGGTTCTCTCTGTCTCTCTCTCAAATAAATAAACAAAATTTTGGGGTGCCTGGGTGGCTCAGTGGGTTAAAGCCTCTGCCTTCGGCTCAGGTCATGATCTCAGTGTCCTGGGATTGAGCCCTTTTCTGGGCTCCCTGCTCAACAAGGAGTCTGTTTCTCCCTCTCTCTCTACCTCTCCCCCTGACTTATGCTCTATCTCTCTCCTTCAAATAAATAAACAAAATCTTTTAAGAAAAAGGAAGTATGAACAGGATTCTGCAGACAAATCACAAAATTCATTTTATGCTATGCTGAAGAATGTCTTAAGAATTCAATTTTTGGGGGCACCTGGGTGGCTCAGTGGGTTAAAGCCTCTGCCTTCAGCTTGGGTCATGATCGCAGGGTCCTGGGATCGAGCCCCACATCAGGGTCTCTGCTCCGCAGGGAGTCTGCTTCCTCCTCTCTCTCTGCCTGCCTCTCTGCCTTCTTGTGATTTCTGTGTGTCAAATAAATAAATAAGATCTTTAAAAAAAAAAAAAAAAAGAATTCAATTTCTGTGGGGAGGGGTGATACCTGGTGTCTCAGGTGGTTGAGCGGCTGCTTTTGGCTCAGGTCATAGTCTCAGGGTCCTAGGATCATGCCATGTGTCAGTCTCACTGCTCAGTGGGGAGTCTGTTTTCCCTTTCCCTCTGCTCATCCCTCCTGCTCATGCTCTCTCTCAAATAAATAAATAATCTTTAAAAATGAGTTCAATTTTTTATAAAGTATGCATTCTTCTATCACATAATATATAGTTAGTTTATAGAGTGATTTTCCACCCAGTTTCTTGAACATGGTAACTTCACATCTTGGACCTCAGACTGTTCTGCTGTTAAATATTAAAAATTAAAACTTTGGCAGTTCCTGGGGCACCTGGGTGGCTCAGTATTTAGGCATCTGCCTTCGGCTCAGGTCATGATTCCTGGGTCCTGCTCAGTGGGAAGCCTGCTTCTCTCTCTCCCACTTTTCCTGCTTGTAATCACTCTCTTGTGTCTCTCTTTCTGTCAAATCAAAAAAAAAAAAGAAAAAAGAAAAACCTCGGGGGGGGGAGGGACACTTTGGCAGTTCCTGCATTAAGAAAAAAAAAAAAAGAATGGGACTGCCTGGCTGGCTCAGTCAGTAAAGCATGCTTGATTTTGGGGTCATAACTTCAACCCCCAAGTTGAGTGTAATGCTTACATTTTTTAAAAATGTAATTTTTATTCCATATACTATACAGGTTACTTGAAGAATTTCAAATAGCATGATCAGTTTTTTATTTAGAAAATGTATAGGGGCACCTGGGTGGCTCAGTGGGTTAATCCTCTGCCTTCGGCTTGGGTCATGATCTCAGGGTCCTAGAATCGAGCCCCGCATTGGGCTTCCTGCTCATCGGGGAACCTGTTTCCCCCTCTCCCTCTGCCTCTGCTCTGCTTACTTGTGATATCTCTCTCTCTCTCTCTCTGGGTCAAATAAATAAATAAAATTTTTAAAAAATGTATAGACTAAATTGGGAGAGGACACATCTGGAGGCAGAAAGAAAAATGACCAAGTACAATAGTTCAGGCAATATTGGAGATCTGAACCATAACAGAGGTACTGAGGTTTGAACAGAGGGAAAAAGATAAAAGATACCCTTAGAAATCAATATCAACAGTAGCTATTAATTGATTAAATATGAATAGAAGGGAAAAAGAAAATCCTGAAATAACTCACCAGAGTTTTGCTTGGGCAATATGATTGATAGACACTGGTGCCATTCATTTATAATAAGAAAAATGGGAGGGGCGCCTGGGTGGCTCAGTGGGTTAAAGCCTCTGCCTTTGGCTCAGGTCATGATCCCAGGGTCCTGGATTCGAGCCCTACATCGGGCTCTCTGCTCGGCGGGGAGCCTGCCTCCCCTGCTCTCTCTGCTTGCCTTTCTGCCTACTTGTGATCTCTGTCAAATAAATAAACTCTTTAAAAAAAAAAAATGGGAGAGGGGGTCCTGATTGGCTCTGTCAGGAGAACATACAACCCTTGATCTTGGGGTGGTGAGTTCAAGCCCCACACTGGTTGTAGAAATTACTAAAAGCAAAAAATACATAAACTTTTTAAAAATGGGAGTAGCAGCAAGTTTATGGATGTAGTAATTTGGGGACATTTTCAACTTAAGATCCTTTTGAGATATGTAAGTGGTGATATCTCGTTGTCTTATATGCTTCTTTCTAGATTCAAAAAGAAGTCAGAACTAGAGTTATCATTAAAGTTATTAATGTGAATGCCAGAAAATGTTTATAGTAAAAGAAGAGGACTGAGAAGAAAATCTCAGAGTGCTCCACCACTTAAAGGTCAGGAAAAGGAACAAGAACCTACAAAGAAGTCAGAAGAAACTTGCTCAGAGAAGTAGAAAGAAAATCAAGAAAGAGTGCCATCATGGAAAACCAGGAAGGAGAAATATTTTATTTACATTTTTGTGTTGTTTCACTTCTTAAGGAAGCACATATGTCTTTTGTCATGTGAGGAAATATTAAATAAAAACATAGATTAAAAAGAATAATGAGAGGGGCACCTGGGTGGCTCAGTGGGTTAAAGCCTCTGCCTTCAGCTC